>NC_051253.2:19507672-20124881 GCF_015237465.2 Chelonia mydas | reverse complement strand
ACACGCCTTTGTATTAATATGACTTTGTGGTGTCACAAGACAATAAAAGTTGGGTCCACCTGGGAAACAGGCAGAGGTGATCTGGAGGGATTCCATTTGAGAAGCTGCTCTGGGAAATCTGTGGGATGGTGTGTCTGGGGCCAGAAAAGGGAAGGGCGACATTATTGATTGGGTTTGTGGTCCAACGCCCATGCTATCTTTAGATAATTCCTCCCCTTGCCCTACCCACAAGCCTCATCCAGGATCTGGAGAGGACAATGATATTGTGTGTTTTGCTCTTTACAGAAGAGTCACAAAATGAATGCACAACATGGGTACAATGAGGGCCAATAACTGTGTTTGCTAATGACACACAGTGTGCCAGGCCTAGCTATATACAACCATGGCAGCTCTGGCAGGGTTCTGGGGGCTTCTCAAACATACACGCGACTAACGGGCTTGCAAACAATTTAAAGGAATACTATCCAATTCCTGTCGACTACAAATGGAAGAGCCAGGGATATGATACCAGGATGCTCCCTTGGGCTGGGAATGGGGGATTAATGCTCTCTCATCCCTGCTCCATGGAGATAGGAACAGGGTCAGAAGGGGCTGCATGGGGAGATACAAACATGGAGAGCTTTCTCTGCCAAACAAGTGAGCTTGGGATTCAGTGCCATCCACAGGGCAGGAAGTTTGATCACTCCTCCCCACATCCATGGGGTAACTAGGCTTTGGGGATACTGTGCCCCTTCTTGGGGTCCACTGATTTGGCAGGTGGAAATCTCCCCCTCCCTCCCCTGTATCCCAGGCTGGGACAAGGCCATGGCAGTTGCAGGGCTGGGCTGGATCAAACTCGGTCGTGTTCGTGGGAGCTGGGGCTAAACCAGAGGCTGGGTTTGCACAGCCCAGGATTTCCTGTTGAACCCACTGATCATTTTCCCTTTCTCCAGCATAACTTCCTGCATCCCGAGGGTGTTCCCAGCAGTAGTCGTGACACCAGCTCGATGTGCCTGGCCTCGCTGGGGTCCCACAGGCCAGCCCTAGGAAATCAGCTTGCACAATGCCTGCACAGTGCCCGCATTCTTAATCCGTCTCGTCTTTAGCACCAACCACGCCACCTGTCAGGGGAGCTGCCATGGAATTTCAGACCCTGCCCACCTAGCACAGAGAAGACTGGGCTGCGGCCTCATCCCGTGAGGGACCTGAGGAGCGTGATTCACAGTCCCTGTGCAGTGGCTCTTTTCCTGCGGTCAAGGGGAAGCTTTGGGCGGGGCTGGGGGTCTCTTTCTTCTTGCCCTGACTCTGTATAATTTGGTGTCCCTGGCACCTTGTGCACTGTAACAAATAAAGAAGCTTGTTCACGTAGCAGTTTGTAACCTGTGATTCTGATCACTCCATCTCCTCCTCCACCTGCAGGTTCCTCCCCTCACTGCTTCTGCCCCTCCTGTCTCATTGGTCAGGCACATCTGGATGTGGCCTAAACTCTTCTCCCTCGGTCCTTGATGGGGGCTCAGATGTTGCCTGGCTGTGTGTGTGTGAGGAGGATTCTACCCCTGATGCTGCTTCTCAGGCCCCCCTTCCCCCTCCAGTGAGCTCAGAGCCAGGATCCTAGCACTGGTCCAGGGTCTTTCCCCAGGGAGCAGCCCCTGTTGGTTCGGGACGTTGATCCGTCTCTTTCTAAGAAAACCTTTGGGACCCTTAAAACAAGGCAAAAAGGCTCTAAGCCACTGCAGCGTCATGACCCCCCCTGAGCATCTTTCCAACACAGGTCAAGGGGAGCTGCCCCTCACAGGGTGGGCTAGAAGCCACTTCGCTAATGAACTGAGTCCCCATCCCAGAGCCTTGGAGTCATGCACTGAGACTGGGTTTGGCAGATGTGCCACTGAGCTCCCAGGGCTGCCCATCCTGCCCTGCGCCACCATAGCCCTCAAAACTGCCAGCCTCAAAACCCTACCTTGGCACTGCCAGCCCACTAGTGCCGATGAGTCCGAGAACTGTCTATTCAGAATGAGCTAGGATCATCCCAGGTGCCAGCTGTCTCCCTGACTGCAGGGGTATAAGAAGCCATAACAGGGGATTATCTGTATTGACCCATCAAATCTTTGTCAGGACTCCAGGCAGCAAGGGGAGGTGAAGCTTCTAGGTGGCAGGTCTCCAGGGAAAGCAGAGGGACAGGAAGCGGAGTCTGAGGGATAACACGCTTTCCCTGGCCTAACAGAGTTCCTGGATCAGTGATGGAAGAAAGTGACTACTTCTGTCATTAGTTACTGTTGTCACAAGAGACATGGGAGTGGGGCTCTAGATGTTACTTGGGAGCCCTGCAGTCCAGCTGCTCCCAAATAAAGCATGCAGAGATGTTAACAGGCCACTCTACCTTGAATGGTCCCTTACAATACGTGCTAACTACTTATGCTAAACAATCTGTTCCACCTTGCATTTTGCTGCGACTCTGGGAGTTCCTTTCCCAGACCAGAAGAAGAGCTCTGTGTAGCTTGAAAGCTTGTTTCTCTCACCAACAGAAATGGGTCCAATCAAAGATATCACCTCGCCCACCTTCTCTCCCACATAAAGCAGGTATTTCAGCTCCATCCTGCCCTCTTGATGCTGGCAGTGGATTCTGTTGTTTATGATTCTTGTAACAGCCCCAAATAATACTGCTTAGATGGAGCCGTTCAGTGAACAGGAGGCTCTGGGCTCTTTCGGTTGTTCCATTTCAGCAGCTGTATTTCGTTGCATGAATAATGCCCAGGTGTGTTTCCTGCTGGTGCTGTACTAGTAACTGCCTGTCAGAAGGCAGCAGGGCCCCTAGAACCAGAGATCCAGCGTGGTCCCCTTTTCACATTCCAAAGCTCTCCACGGCATATGCAGCCGCTTTCTAAAAAAAGGCTCAGGAAGCTGATTTCCACCCAGCACCCAGAAAGGCAGCCTCATTAGAGGTTCCTGCATCCACTGATGCTTGTGAGTTTCCTTCCTATTTGTCTCTGCTACGATTGTTAGGCCAGACTCATTCCTACTCTAGCACAAAGAGCAGCACCACTACTGTGCTGGTTGCAATGGACGAGCAGGGATCTGGGGATTTGGTGCGCAGGCCTCCCACCCCAGAGAAGATCCCGTCAGGCGTCAGAGGCTAATGAGCTCACAGGGAGGAGCAAAAACTGCAGCAGAAAGATGTATCCCAGCTGGCTGCCCCAGCAGATAGCAGAGCCTACCGTTAAGAGGTTGCAGGTCCCCAGACATCTTCTGGAGAAGGGTGGACTCTGCTTAGGGAAGGAGCAATGTGACCAATCTTGCTGGGTTTATATAAATCTGGCATGCTCTCCTGGGACTAGTTCTGTCGCCCCTTTGGCCAAGCAGTAACCGAATTGAGGGCCTGACAGGGTGGTTTCTGTTTAGATTTGAAATTGATGACCTAGATTTGGGGTATATTCTTTGTGTCATTTCTTTACTTACAAAATGTACACAAAGCCTTAATGCCCTGATCTGTGATAAGAAGTGCATGAGTGCAGGCAGCCCTCTTTTGGACAAATCCCAGGTACGGCACCCTAGAGCCTATTGCACAAAACATGAAATTGACACATTGGTGGGAGGTGAGGAATTACCGCCTTGCACAAGAGCCACTAGTAAAAACAACATGATCTGGGTGTGGGGAGAGGAGAGGTCAAACCTTACCCTGAGAGGATGCTGGAGAGACTCCTCCATGAAAGTCTTGTTCAAGACAAGATGGAAGCCACCTAAGTACTGACTTGTGGGAAGAGATCCTTGTATTATGAGTAGGGGCTAACCCCACGGCCCTGAGCTCTGACCCAAGAATGAGCTGTTTTGAGACTCTGCCTCTCTCCAGGGGCCTCAAAGCCCAAAGCAGACTACACCCCACGCCGCCGTCCCACTGCTTAACACACAGCCTTCTTCCGGCCACTGGGTTCACACCCTAGGAAAACCCATAGCTCTATAAGCTCCTTTTGAACCACATGGACTTCCAGCCTCAGGCTGCCCCTCCTTTGTGTGCCCCTCCTTTGTGTGCAGCTGATTTGCACTAACAGAAGGGCCTCAGCTATGCCCACTTGTGGGCATGAGGGCAAAGGCGTTCACACACCCACTCTCCTGAGGTCTGGGTCACCTTTGTATCCACAACCCCGAAGGACAAGCCACGAACGCCTCTTTCGTAACAGTCTCAGGTCAGGCTGGAGCTCTCAGGTCCATGCAAACCCAAAGCTCCAAGGGAAGCTGAAGGACGGTGAGACCCCCGTGAGCTGAGAGCAGTGGGGTTAACACAGCCTACCCATAACACAAGGCTCTCTTCCCACAAGTCAGTAGTTCAGTGGCTGCCATCTTGTCCTGAACTGTGTTTCTGCAGGGGCAGCTCTCCAACAGCCCCTCAGGGTGAGTCTGCTCCCCAGGCGAGGTTGGTTTTACTGGCGACTCTCGTGCAATGGGAGAATTCCCCACTCCCCACCCAGGGGTCAATGTTATGGGTTTTCTCGTGCAGAAAGCGCCGGGGGGACACATGAACCGGCTTGTGAAACAGAACAAGGAAATGACAGCATGGGGGCATGAGCGCAGGTCCTTCCCTCTCCTGACCCAGCTCCTCCTGAATGAGAGCTTAAATCTAGCCTGGCTCCTGACCACAACAGGAAGTCAGTGGGTGTCTTCCTCCTTGGGGGGCTCCTCAGCCTCTGGGCTGAGCTGCTGCTAGCGTCTGGTACAATCTCACTGCTGAGAGCTTGTCTACATGGGAAACTTTGGTTAAACTGATATAGTTATACAGCTGTGGTCCTGTCTATAGCCCAACTCCTACCCGAGTCGGACACAGGGACCGAAGGGGCTGCACGGGGAAAACACTAGAACGTAGCTGCACGTTTGAGCCAGTTCCCTCTGGATTTAGTGCCACCCCCAGGGCAGGCTCTTCTCTCCTCTCACAGTGGTTACAGTGCCATCTTTCCCTCCTCCCCAGGGTTACTCAGCTTTCGGGGTGCTGCACCCCATCTTGGGCTTTGGGGATTTGGCAGGTGGAAATCTCCCACCCTGTATCCCAGGCTGGGATGAGGCCATGGCAGCTGCTGAGCCAGCCTGGGGGGTGTTGGTTGGGGCTGTACCAGGGGCTGGGTTTGTAAAAAGCAGGATTTCCTCTTGGCCCCTCGGATCAATTTCCCTTTCTCCAGCGTAACTTCCTGCTGAGGATGGGCTGAGGGTGTCCCCAGGAACAGCCATGACACCAGCTCAAGAAGCTTGGCCTTGCTGGGAGTCCATGGGTGCAGGATGATTTCTGAGGGCTGACAACACCAGCTCAGAGACACGCTGATCTAGGCTTCCTAATGGGCATGGGGAGAGGGTGACAGACATTTTGGAGGAGCTGAGGGTGGGGCGGTTCTCTGATCTGCGGCCTTGTGGGGGCCATTTCCCACTTTCCACCACCCTCTTTTAGCATCAGTCACACACACTAGCTCTCCGGGGTATTGCCTGTAGGGTCGGACCCTGCCCAGGCAGCTCAGAGGGAACAGGAAGGCCTCCTGCTGGGCTGCTCTTTAGCAGTCTGATTCGCTCAGGGATTAGGGGAACTCTTTAGGTGGCGCTGGGGGTGGGTGGGGAAGGGAAGAGGGGCTCTTTATTCCTTTTCTCTCTCACGCTGTGTAATGGGGCTTGGCTGGGGCTTTGGCCATTGTAGCAAATAAAGATACTGGCTCACGCAGCAGCTTTGTGGGTCAGGTGATTTGTGCCTGTTTTTGTTTGCAGGTTCCTCCCCACACCGCTTCCCGGACTCTCTTCCCTTCCACCGCTCCCTCCCACCTTGAGCATCAGGCAGATCCTGACAGCGCACTGCCAGCTGGGAATGGTGTGACCGAAAAATCTCCAGTAGATCCCAATTCTCCCTGCTGGGAGCTGTCTTGCCTCCTGGGGAGGAATTCTCCAACTGCTGCTTCGTCTCAGCCCCCAGTGAGCTCAGGATCCGTAACAGACTATGGTTTTGCACTCGTTAGCTAGGGTTTCAGATGGGGCAGGGGAAGAGCAGCCTGCACTGGTTTGGGGTTGCTTGGGTGCCCTCTTAAATGGAGTGAGCAAGCTCAACCTCCCCACTGCCACCTCCCCAGGTGCAACGTTTCACAGGTTCAGCAAGGGCACAACTCAAAGACGAGCTAGAAAGGCCTGAGTAATGGGCTGAGTCCCTGTCCCAGGGCCCCTGAGTGCCGCACTCAGGTTGGTAGATGTGCCACTGGGCTGACTACACTGTCTATCCCACCCTGCCCCACGGCACTGAGCACTGCCAGCCTCAGAACCCCGTGGGGCAGGAGAGGGTAGGCAGGGTGCTGTCAGAGCAGAGAGGGCCAGCGGCGTGCGTGTATTTAATGTTGAGCCTGAGATGATCAGACACATGCTGGAGGCGGCAGCATCCCCTCAACAGGGAGTGGAGCAGGTGGCAGAAAACTAAAAAAAAAAAGGGATTAATGATTTTTTTTAATTAATGATTTATAAGCCACTGGCAATTCTTTGGGGTCTGCCCACTGACTATGGAATGCCTGGGGTTAGCAATGTTGTGACAGACGGGGCCCTGCAGGCCTGCCACTCAAACTAAGGCAGAGGCTTTCATCTCCCTCTGGCATCATCATCCCTCCCAGCCAGCAGTGGAGTCTGGTGTGCCTTACTGTGGGCAAAGGCCCTTTAATAAGAGATGCTGAGAAGGATCCAGCCAGCAAACAGGAGAGCCTGGGGCTCTTTAGGTTGTTCCATGGGAGGAGCTGCTTTTAGCCATCTGAATAATGCCCCCTTGAGAGAGCCAGGAGACAGCAGGGCACCAAGAACTAAAGAGGCTAAAGGATCTGAAAAATGAACTGGAGTACTTGTGGCACCTTAGAGACGAGCAAATTTATTTGAGCATAAGTTTGTTCGTCTCCAAGGTGCCACAAGTACTCCAGTTCTTTTTGCGGATACAGACTAACACAGCTGCTACTCTGAAACCTGTAAAGGATCTGATTGTCCTAAAGCTCTCTGGGAGTAATTTGGCTCCTTTCTAAAGGAAACACACACACACACACAAAACCCAACAAGCCTGGTTGCCCAGAAAGCCACCCAACACTTGGAAAAGGAGACCTCAGGTAACAAGGCAGTGCTTTCCCCCAACTTGCTAAAGATTCCCTGCCACACCCAGAGTCTCTTTTGTGCAGACTTGTTGCCCGAACTTAGGTAAAATCAATGAAGAAACAGTTCCTCAATTCCCCTTACAGCTCCCATAGTTTTACCCCCATCCTTTTAGTTCCAGGCTTTTTTCCACCTTGCCCCTAGTCCCAGACAGGACTAGAACCCCCTACTCCCAGGAAGCATAAGCCCTAGATTCACCCTGACCCATGCACCCCTCACCCCATCTTGCTTTTGCTAAGCCCAGGTGCCCCCTTTTAAAGCTCAGAGTCAGCTGACCAGTCACAGCTGCCGCAGCCCTGCTCCCTTTTACAGGCCCAGTGTCACCCTATAACACCGTGGTAGCTGCCCCTGCACTCGCTGATGTTTGGCTGCCCCCATCCCATTAGACTCTGCTGTGATCATTGTGCCAGGCTGAGTGACAGTAGCAGCACCGCATGTTACACTGTAAGCGGTGGCAGGGGGATACTGGTGGGCAGGGCTCTCACCCCAGAAAACACCCCCTTAACCATTGGAGAGGAGGGAATTACCAGGAGGGATCACCTGCCCAAAACTGCAGCAGGGAGAAGCCAGTGGGGTGGCTGCCCCAGCAGATACTGAGCCTGGCGTTGGAGGACACTCTAAAACCTCCTGAGACAAAGAGCTGGGCTGCGCTGAGCAGCAGGGCGGCCAGACTCGCTGGGTTTGCGTGAGCCTGCTGTACTCTGCAGGGGTTAGTTCTCACATTCACAAACCCAGAGCACCAAGTGACACTGACAGCCTGCAATATGCTGAGGGCAGAGGGGTCCCTGCAGCCCTCACCATCAGACAAAGGCCCCTGCCCAGAAGTCAGTAGTTTACTGGCTTCTATCTTGTCTGAAGCAAGGTTTCTGGTGCAGCGACTCTCACAGGCCCCCTCCAAGTTTGCCCCCACTCCACATTGAAACTGTCTCCGCAGCTAACTCTTGAGCAAGGGGAGAATTTCACTCTTCCCAGCGATGGGTCAATCTCATGTTTTTCTTGTGCAAAGAGTTGCAGGAAGACACAAGAACCCGGTTGTGAAATGGCACAAGACACGGGTTCAAATATTGGCATCGATCCAGGCACCTCGTTCTCTGCTCCCTTCTCCTCCCTATCACTTGGAGTGAAATTTTTAAACACCAGCGTGACTCAGCTCTGGGCATTCAGACCTACCTCCCAAGACAACACCGCAAAGCCACTGGGCATCTTCCTGTTTGTGGGGCCCCTCAGCCTTTGGGCCAAGTTGCCACCAGCATCTGGTCGGATGTCCCTTCTTAGTGACAAACTGGAGGAGTTCAGAGAAAAGCAACTGAAATGGTCGGGGGTGGGAGACGGGGTGAGGTGGAAAGCGCTAAACCCATAGAGCACATAGATGCAGCCCCACTGAGCTGTATGCACTACTCTCAGTGTGTGAACCCAAGGAATGCCAGGCACAGAGTATCACATGGGGGCACTGAGTGGGGTGAAATGGAAATTCCAGGGTGAACATTAAGACATTCCTTCTGGCTGTGAGATGTATCAGACTGTGATGAGTCGCCCAAGAAATGGGGGGGGGGAACTGTATGCTTTGGGACATTTAACACTAGACTGGACACATCTCTGGTCAATGTAGAGCAGGGGTGGCCAACCTGTGGCTCTGGAGCCACATGCGGCTCTTCAGAGGTTAATATGCAGCTCCTTGCACTGGTGCTGACATCGGGGCTGGAATAACAGGCGCCAACTTCCCAATGTGCGGGGGTGCTCCCTGCTCAACCCCTGGCTCTGCCACAGGTCCTGCTCCCACTCCACCCCTTTCCCCAAGGCCCCTGCCCCTTCCCCTGAGCCTGCCATGCCCTTGCTCCTCCCCCTCCCCCACAGAGCCTCCAGCACACGCGAAACAGCTGGCGGGAGGTGTGGGGAGGAGGGGGAGGCACTGATTGGTGGGGCTGCCAGCAGGCAGGAGACACTGGGGGCTGGATGGTGGGGAGCTGATGGCGGGCTGCTGACGTATTACTGAGGCTCTTTGGCAATGTACATTGGTGAATTCTGGCTCCTTCTCAGGCTCAGGTTGGCCACCCCTGATGTAGAGTAAGGAACAATCCTGCCCTGCCTGGGGGTCTGGGTTAGAAGGGACCTTACAGGGATTTTCTGTTTCTAGGATTTTGAACCTTTCCTTGTAGTAGCAACAGGTAAGTACCGACAGCTGACAGCTCCTCCTGCCCCAGCCAACAGCCCAGGACAGCAGACTCACAGAGGACAGAGAGCACTGATGGGCACACAGGTAGCTCAGCTGGTTGTAGGGCAGGTCCCAGTTCCTATAGTCTCTCTAGGGCAGCAGCCAGAGAGGCCTCACTCAGTGAGCTGCAGTGAAAGGGCTGCTCCCTTTAGTCACCTCCTTGACTTTATGCTTCCCACAGGGTGGAGCATGACCTGTCAATCAAACTGAAAGGCATTTGTGACAGTATTTAACCCCTTCAAGGTGGCAGTCATGTTGGGTTTAGAAAGGAAATGGTCCTGGCAGCTGGATCTGGAAGCTCTGGTCCCCTGCATCAGCCTGGGAAATGCACCTAGACAGCAGAGTGGAAGCAGGGGGTGTTCACTAGTCATATTGCATTTCTCTTCAATGGACAACTTGTCTGTTTCACCTCCAAAAGCTGCTAACAGGCCTGTGGAGAATGCAGAGGCAAATACAACTACAGATAGCTGAAGCACAAATACTGAAGCTATGCCCCCCTCACCCGCTACTCGCAGCGTAACACACACAAATAACCACAAGTCTTCTGAGTTATTATTACTTCAGTTAGTATTTTGGGGGGACCCTTTGTGCTGGGTGCTGCACAGACGTCATTAATATTATGCTGTGCTAGAAGATTTGTTTATGCAGTGATCTTCTCTTGCAGGGAAACCTGAAACCTATCTTGCCTTCATCTTTAAATGCGCTATGTATAATCCCCCAGATCGCTGCCACTCTGACCGTCAGCATCCAGGATTGAAGAAGCGCTGTGAGACTTTCTGTGGGAGGAAATGTGCTTACTCCACGGCAGCGGTTCTTAACCTGGGGTGCACGCACCCTCTGGGGGTGCAAGATGCCCTTTCTGGGGGTGCAAGACATGCCAGATTTTTTTAGAAGGTAAATCACCAAAAACACAAATTAAGCACAGGCATGTAAGTACAACTACTTTGTTTCATCAGACCTATGTATTTATTAACATTATACATTTTTTAAGGATTACTGTAATATACAAACAAAAAATATATCTAGGTTTAAAGAACTGACCTATTTCAACAATTTTTGATAAGGGGTGCGAGAACATATTTTGAGAACTAAAGGGGTGCAGGCTGCAGTAAAGGTTAAGAACCGGTGCTCTAGGGGATATGAAGGTGCCAACCTAATATACTAGTTAGATTTCCTTTCTCGGGGCTCTGTGCTGAGATCACTCCCTGCTCCCGCTGAGCTTCAGGGGGATATGGGAAAGGGCATTTCAAGCCCTGGCTTCCAGCAGAGATCACTCCACTGATCACACCTGACCTCCAGAGGCCTCAAAATTTTTACCAGGGATGGGGCTGGGTACGTGGCACCTTTCCAGTCTCTCCAGAATTCCTTATGCTGGGATACTGGGGACAGTCTTGTGTTGCACCTCAAACGTCCCCATTCACACTGTCCCCAGCACAGGGAGCAGCTCCGGGCTGAGATGGATCCAGCCCAGGGTCCCTGGGCACAGCCTGGGAAAGAGGGCATGTAACAGCATCAGTGGCAAGAGATGGGGAAAGGAAAATACTCCTTTCTATTAAGTAAACTCTATGGTGCCACAAGATAAAAGTTGGATCCACTTGGGAAATGGGCAGAGGAGATCCCATTTGCGAAGTTGCACTGGGAAATCCACAGGATGCTGCATCTACTGTGACCAGAGAAGGAGGGGAGGATTGGGTTTTCAGTCAAATGGCCATTCAGTCTTTAGATACAGCATGATCAGAAGGGGCTAGAAGGGAGGCACCAATAACTTGGAGAATTTAGTCTGCAGACCAAGTTACCTCAGGATTAAGTGCCATTCCCAGGGCAGGAAGTTTGAGCCCTCTTCCCCCTTCTTGGGGTAACTGGTCTTTGGGGATGCTCCACTCCCACTTGGGTTTCACTGATTTGGCAGGTGGAAATCTCCCACTCTGTATCCCAGCCTAGGACAGACATGGCAGCTTCTGGGCTGGGGTGTGTTCCTGGACATTGGGGCTTTACCAGGGGCTGGGTTTTTACAGGTTTCCTCTTGGGCCTCTGAACACTTTCCCTTTTTTCAGTAACTTCCTGCTCTCTAGATGGGCCGAGAGTGTCCCCAGGAGCAGCCCAGAGGCAGATTAAGGTTTCCCGGGACCCTGGGCCAGAGCAAGTGGGGGCCCCTCCCCACCCCTTCCACCTGTGGCCCCGCCCACAGCCCCATCCCTTTCTACCCCTTCCCTGGACCCTGCCTATTCCACCCAGGGTCCCCCCGACTCCACATCCCCCACTGGAGCCCCACAAACCCTTTTGCTCCTTTCTGCAGACTGGAGAAGCTCTGTCCCCATGCCACAGCCCCGGGGCGCAGCAGGGAGTGAGAGCTTCCTCCAGTCCCAGGGCCACAGCAAGGGTTGGGGTGCTAGGGCTTCTCCCACCTCGCCTGTCCAGCGCTGCTGCTGGGGAGAGGGGTCAGGATGCGGGGACTTCCCCCGCCCAACCTGCCTGGTGGCCAGGGCTCTGGGCTTCCGCTGTCCAGTGGTGGATTTTTTCCAAGGCCCCACAGCAGGTCCAACCCCCCCTGGCCTGTGATGATTAGCTTATACACTGCAGTCTGCCCCAGTATGTGGGGGCTCAGTGCTGACTGGCAGTAGCCAAGGCGAGGTGGGGACAGTGGGTGGGGGTTCCCCTGGGAGGCCCAGAGACTGCTGGGGCACTGCCAGGGGGCAGCACCCCAGGGAAAGGGGCACCAGGGTCCGGAAGGGACACGGGGGCCAGCGGCAGCGAGACACCGGCTTGCGGAGGGTGCTCCGGAGGCTGGAAGAGCTAATTCCCTGAGATACCAGCAGGAGGCGCCGCAGGGGTGAGTCTCGCACCATGACACACACCCATCCCTCATCAGGGGAAAAGCTCTGTAGGTCAGATCCTGCCTGGGTAGTACAGAGGGAGTGGGGAGGCCTCACCTTTTAATGCTGCTGAGCAGTATGATTCACAATCCCTTTCTTATGACTCTCCCTGCCTGGGAATAGGATTCGGGGAAATTAATGGGTGGGGTTGGGAATCTCTTCATTCTCTAACCCTCCCTGTAGTGGGGCTTGGCTGGCAACCCACACATTGTAGCAATAAAAGCAGGGGTGGCCCGGAGCTACATGCGGCTCTTCAGAAGTTAATATGTGGCTCCTTGTATAGGCACCGACTCTGGGGCTGGAGCTACAGGTGCCAACTTTCCAATGTGCTGGGGGGTGCTCACTGCTCAACCCCTGGCTCTGCCACAGGCCCTGCCCCTGCTCCACCCCTTCTCGCACCCTCCCCTGAGCCTGCTGTGCCCTCACTCCTCCCCCCTACCCCCAGAGCCTCCTGCACGCCACAAAACAGCTAATCAGGAGGTGCAGGGAGGGAGGGGGAGGTGCTGATCGGCGGGGCTGCTGGTGGGTGGGAGGCGCTGGGAGCAGGTTGGGGGAGCTGACGGGGGGGCTGCTGACATATTACTGTGGCTCTTTGGCAGTGTACATTGGTAAATTCTGGCTCCTTCTCAGGCTCAGGTTGGCCACCCCCTAAAATAAAGACACTTGTTCATGCAGCAGCTATGTCCTTAGATATTCAGGTGACTAGAAAGCTGGCAATTGCTTCACATCCCTGCTTCTCTCTTGCCTTTTGCTGCTGACAGTGAATGCTGATATATCTTACTGTTGTATCGGCCCCCAGTAAAGCCTGAGCAATGGTTACATGTCAGTGGAGAGGAGGCTCTGGGGGTCTTTGAATTCTTCCATTTGAGAAGCCGCATTGAAGTGTGTGAAGAATCCTCCCCAGGCGAGAGCTGGTTGTTGGTGCTGGACTGGGAGCCAGAGGGCAGCAGAGCCTTGGCCTGCAGCACTGATTCTTTCTAAGGAAGCAAAAGAAACAGATTCTCTACACTGCTATTAGATGAGGCCTGGGATGGTTGCCCCAATGTCTAGGTGAGTGATTGTTTGGCCCCAGTAATAAATCTAGCTGGTCACAATAGCCCATTTCAATCCAGTGCTGTGATGCACACAGTTTGCCTGACAGAGATGGTATCCTGGGGTGGGCGGAGCCCGTGGAGGGGACATCCCATCCAGCTGAAAGGCAAACTGATAAAAGGAAATACTTTTGCATACAATATAGAAGCAAGGTACCACTGAGGCTAAGAGCTTAGCAGGACTCAAAAAATGACTGGACGACATT
Organism: Chelonia mydas; assembly: GCF_015237465.2. Taxonomy (NCBI): domain Eukaryota; kingdom Metazoa; phylum Chordata; order Testudines; family Cheloniidae; genus Chelonia; species Chelonia mydas. The sequence continues at coordinate 20,111,386 of NC_051253.2, read as the reverse complement.
TATCTAGGTGCTCAGAGCATCCACAGATACATTAGGGTAAAATCTACAGAAGAGGTAAAGACAGGTTTCAGAGTAGCAGCCGTGTTAGTCTGTATCCACAAAAAGAAAAAGAGGACTTGTGGCACCTTAGAGACTAACAAATTTATCTGAGCATAAGCTTTCGTGAACTACAGCTCACTTCATCGGATGCATGCTCTCTCTCATGCTCCAGGACAAATAACAAAGCTGTAACTGCCTAAGGTTAGGAAGAAACGTCCCTTATGGGCGGGTTATTCCTGAGGGCTAGTCTGCACTGGCAACGCTTTAACGTGGCTTGTGTGGTCACGGCAGAGCGCTGGGAGAAACCACCTCCAGGAGGGGTGCAGCTCCCAGCGCTGGGGCACTGTCTACACTGGGGCTTTATAGCGCTGAAACGTGCTGTGCTCAGCGGGGTGTTTTTTTCACACCCCTGAGCGAGAAAGTTGTAGCACTGTAAATTGCCAGTGTAGACAAGCCCTTAGTTACCTACGCTTGTTGAAAACGAGAAGACAGTTCAGAAAAGAACCACAAGATTTATTCAAAAGGATGGAAAAAATGCCCTTTAGTGAGAGACTGAAGGAGCTCAATCAAGAGGTAATTTGATAACAGTCTATTCAAACCTTCACAGGGAGAAAATCCTGGGTACTAAGGGATCTTTAATCCAGCGGAGAAAGGCAGCCCAAGAGTCAATGGCCTGAAGCTGAACGCAGCCAAACCAAATTAGAAATTAGGCTGTTTTTTGTTTTAAATCCGTGACGGTGATTAATCATGGGAACAAAATATGAAGGGAAGTGGTGGATTCTCCATCTCTTGAGCTATTCAGATCAAGACTGGAGGCCTTTCTAGAAGAGATGCTTTAGCCAACCACAAGTGACTGGGCTGAGTACAGGAGTAACTGGGTGAAATTCTCTAGCCTGGCTTATACAGGAGGACAAACTAGATGTTGTAATGGTCCCTTCTGACCTTGGAATCTACAGGCTCTCACACACCTCCTTCTGGAGTAACTGAACTGGATGTTCCCCAGGTCTGATCCAGCAGGACAATTCCTATGATGGTTGAGAGTAGCTGGGTATGATTTGCATACAGCTGATATACTGTTCATAGATCACAGAATTCTCTTCTCTCTCAGGAGTAGCTATTAAACTGGCATTTCCATGCTGCTGGTTAATTTGATAGCATTGCAATTATGCTTTGTTAACAAGATTAAATGACTAAGAAGTTTGATTAAGCCAGAATTCCAGGCCTGGGATGCATCTTTGCTGATAACGCTTTGTGTCACGAGACAATCCAAAATTAATGTTAACATGCTAAGCCAAGCATTTTATTTGCGTCACAGGAGATAAGCTTATGTCAGCGCTGCAGCTAGACTTCCCTCTGGTAAACAGGCACCCCAGGCTGAAAATTGCTGCCCGAGGTCTTGGAATACAGAGACTCAAGGGAGCAGGTCTTCAACTGGTGTAAATCAGTTCAAATTGGCTTTAAGGGAGCTATGCTGATTCAGTCTGGAGTTTTGTTGATTTACACCTGTTGAAGAACTGGCCCAAGGTCCTCAGATGAGACATCAGGTCTCTGAATGTTTCCAGGCACAGGGACACATGATCTTGGGCCATGCGGGGGTTTTCAGCCATGGAACAGCTTCCTTTTAAACAATGCTCTATCTCAGGATATGGGGACTGATCTGAACTGCTGGGCAGCTTTCAGCATGGATGGCCCTACCGCCTCAATTGTCCACTCACCTTCTAGCCGGTGGGTGTGGCCAGTTTAAATGTAGTCACTTCTGGAAGTGGGAAGACACAAAGTGATTCGCAGGGCAGCATCAATGGCCAGCCCTGTGATATTGGTACCGAAAGCACTACCCCTTCCAGAACAGGAGAGAGGCCCATTCGTGAGATAGTGTGAGGGGGGAGTTTGCACGGCCTATGCAACAAAGGCCTTTGGTTTCCTGGGTTCTCAATCCAGGCCCTTTCACCCCCAGGGCATTTCCTTGAGAAGAACCCAAAAAGTTCTACAACTGCCCGATCAAACCAAGCTCTCCAGAACAGGAAGCTACAACTGATTTCCAACCAACTGTCTCTGCTGCTCAGGCCCATTGTGATTTTGTGTGTGAACTGTTATCATCTAATGATCCTAACCTGCCCAGGTTAGCCACTGGGCTCAACTGATCTGCCTGAGTTAGCCACTGGGGCCAGCTAAAGTGTATTGACGGTGCAATGCCTCCATCTCTTCAGGGAGCTTGGCATGTTTAAAACTCTGCATGGAACTCTAACATGCCGAAGAGGGAATAATCCAGCATTGGCAGTTACTGGATTTGAGTCTTTTTCATCTCTATTTTCTATGATCCTCTGAGGCATGATTTGGAAATAGCCCTGATATTTGGCCTGGGAGCCATTTCTGATTCCTGATATTTTCCCTACATTTCCTGTCCCCTCTCTCTGATCTGCCATTTCTGGTTTCTTATCATTTTAATGAGAGTTCTGGAAATGGAATTGCTTGAGGTAATTCTGAGACCATTTACAATCATAGCTGTCTTAACAAATCCCACTGCTTCACCTCCCTGGAAGCAGCTTCCTTCCTCTGTCCTCTACCTTTTCAACAGCATCCTGTTATCTCACTGGGTCTGATAGTACCATTAGCCAATGGGGAGCCAGCACAGGGCGAGGCAGTTCCTTAACAGCTGTTTATGCTCATTTGCACCACCACCTGCAGCTAAAGCTCTCTCTGGCCTTTGCATCTGGTGGGCCAGAACTGGAGAATCCACTGAAATGAACACACGGAAGATAATCATACTAGTAAGTGACATTTCAATAGCACTGTTCAACCCAAAGGTCCCCGGATCACCAAGGCTCAGAGTAAGGAGAGAATTCCGCCAGCCCCCGCTTCCAAACACACGTCAGGAATACAGCAGAAAATAAGTCTGGTGGCATCATTAAGACTCAAAGGGCCTGTCTACACAGCAAAAAAAGAGCCGGGGACAGCGAGTCTCAGAGTCCAGGTCAACTGATTTGGGCTTAACGGGGCTAAAAATAGCACCATAGACTTTTGTGCTCAGGCTGAAGCCTGGGCTCTGAGACCCAGCGAGGCAGGGAGGATCTTGGCCTCCCTGGCCCCTACACTGCTATTTTTAGACCCACAGCGCAAGCCTGAGTCATTGAGTCCAGGCTCAGACTCTGTCACAGGATTGTTGGGTTTTTGCTGTGTAGAAGTACCGTGACAAGCCTTCTTCAAACACACATGATGCAGCTCCAGGGCCACAGGAATCCAGATCATAAGGATATTATTTATAAAGCCCCTGCCTGGGAGCTACACAAACAATTCAAAACATCCAGACCAAAGAGATGCAAACATCCGTTAACCCTTCACGACATATAATAACTCGCCACATAGCCAGATATAAACAGTGGTGTGGGAGAGGGATGGAGAGTCTGGGACTTGAATATGTCTCAGACGCCTCATCACCTTTCCATTCATCGTGGCTCGGTGAAGATAAAGTTTGTCTGCACGTCAGCCGCCATCACTGTGGGTTGGCTCCTCTTTGTTCTGATGACAATGTGGAACCTTGAAATACATGAATCTATGGACACCATAGGATCCTGTCACAATGAACATTATTTATAGTATTCCACAGGCACCATCTCCTCCTCCTCCTCCAAACACAGAGCCCCGCAGCAGGCCACATTGGCAAGAGGCCAGGAGCTTGAGGGACACAATGGATTGGAACAGAATGGAGCCGACATCACCCCATCTATATTCTTACGGAAGAGCAGAGACTATAACCCAGATTCTCAAATGCATTTAGGTGCCTGACTCTCATTGGGAGAGAGGCACCTAAAGATCTCTGAGGCTCTGTGGCTACTGGTCCCAGGCAATGGCTACCTGGGTTGCTCAGATCAAATGGGAGGCTTGTATGCTGCCATCTGAAGTTTCAGCACAGATTATAAGAGGTAAGAATGGCCACTGTGCTGGCCTCTAAAGGTGAGCCAGGGGAGTCTCACTAGACCCAAGGAGTTTGGAAGACAATCACTAACGTGACATGGCCCTCCAGCTAAGCCTCAAATCCTACCGTTCACAATGTCACCATTGCCTGGTGGGCCAGGATGAGCTTGGGGGAGAAAAAGGACACCAAAGAGAATGTAGGAGTAGTGGTATGTCAGCATTTAGCTTTTCATCATGATTGTCATCATTTACACCCAAAGCCCTTAGTCTGATTCCCCCCATAAATTCTCTTACCTCTTAGGCAAGTCCACCGTTTCATACGGAAGCAGACCCCAGTCTATGCCCAACCGTCTCCACACTCAGTACCTTTTTAACAAGGTGATCACCTCTCTCCTGCCTCTTTCTGGAGCTGATTTTCCCCCATGGCACATCATCAGCATTCCAGTTTTCTTGGGTGTTGTGTTGTCTTGGTTCCTTAGCCGTCTCTCTTTCTGCAATGAAGTGGACCGGGTTTATATATTCCCCAAGTCTCTCCCACTCCCAGAAGCCTCTGAGAGGATTGGTTAATTGTAGTTAACTGCTTGGGGTTTTTTACTCTCCTGCCATGTGACAGTTCACTATCTCACAAAAGGATAATAGAAGGCATGATGATAAGATATATAAGCTATTGAAACAGCGAGTTAGACCAGCAGTAAATCTGGGAGCTGTCCCATCTCCCCTAGCGTTTCACTATTACAAGGCCAGGTACTTGGAGGCAGATGGAGAGGTGAAACATGTAGCTTAAGGTTGCAACCCAGACCCACATGTGTGTGTTTAGAGTGCAATCTGCAGTAAAAGGTATATGTTCAGATCAAAGCCTAATCTGTGGCAGCATCAGCCAGGCCTTTGGGAGAGGCTGCCAGGTTCCTTTGTTGCTGAGTGTACTATCTCCAGAGTGAGCTGGGTTTGTGATGTAAAATGGCAGCTTGCTTCAAGAAATGAAAATGAAGGAATATATTTTTACAAGGATCAAACATCCCAAAGACAGGATCAGGGCTAATTTGAACTGAAGGAGATATTGGAGTTGGAATAATGGGCCACAAAAACTTTGTTCCTCAATCATTGTCTTGACAGCCGTGCGTGCCGTGTATTGATAAATCAGGGAGATGCAGAGAGAACCAAACTCCGGCTAATTAAACAGACAGCGGCTGAGTAGAACAGCTTGCAACAAGGTATCACCTTCAGCGGGTTCCCTGGCATTTCTAGCCAACAGGAAAACAGCAGCTCAGGTAGCTTCAGATACCATGGTGATGGGCATGGGATAGATAGATCTGTTTAACCCACATGCATATATTTTTAGAACTCATTAACCCTTCATTTGCTGGATATAAAACACTGTGAGAAAAGCACACAGCTAACAGTAGTCATACCAGAATGAGTTCCCCTTTCCCTGACTCCTGTGTGCGACTGCACAAGTGCATAGAGACTAAGGGCCAGGTTCACCCGTCCACTCCATCAGCTTTGTGCCATTCCAGATGTGCAGTCTGAGTCAGCCCTGTGGGTGTGTGAGACCTGGAATGGCCTTGACGGGTGCATGGTGAGAAAGCACGGGTTCAAATAAAGCTTCCTGTTTCGAGCTGGCTGAACAAACCTTCGGAGCTGGAGAAACAGGAAAAGGCAAACATTGTGGTGGAAAAGTAAACCACTTTTCGTTCTCACTTTGAACTGTTGGTAAAAGTGAGGAACAGCTTTTGTTCTTCCCCCACTCCAAGACTGGCAAAGTAACACCTGTTAGCTGGCTTCATGCCCACGAAGGCCCGTGCATGCCGCAGGGGAACAGCTGGTCGCTGCCTGGAGTGTGTACTGTAAAGACCTTGCTAAATGCAGTGTATTTTATGTGTGGCTTGTTCCTCACAATGCACCATAGCTGTCTCCTCTAGCTCAGCCTCTTCCAAGTCAGCATGAGTGGCTCCTTGTTGTTATGCATTCCTGGGGTCTTTTAAAGGTAACTGTGCAATCTGCTAGTGTGGAGATGAAGCACTGTCGCTTAACCGGAGACCAATGCACATGCTGAGAATGGAAATTGAAAAAGCTTCAAATCCAGCTCTCGAGACGCATTACTCAGCCACTGCCGCTAGTCATCCTCCTTCATATTTCATTATTTTAATGACCACATAAACCCCTTTGGAACAGCAGCTTTGATAATGCACACATAATTGCCTTGGTGGAGCAGAGATCCTGAATTGTTTCAGCAGATGGGGAGACACAAAAGCAGAAGGGCTGGATCCTCTGTTAGGTTCTCAGGAAATTTAACACCAAACTCTTGGGGAGTAGCTGCTCTTGTATGTGGCTGCAGAGATGGCAGGACATTCTCCAAGTTGAGAGGCAGGGTTCTGGCTTGCAGGGAGCTGAGGGCTGCCATCAGCACTGGGCAGTGGTTGCTGTTGTGTTAAAGTTCTGTAATGTTTAACTAAAAATGATCTGAGGGTTAAATAAAGCTCTCTGTGGGCTAAAAAGAACAACATGCCTGAGTGTCAGAAACTCTCCTGTAAAATGGGGGTGCTGATAATCACCCTCTACTGGGCACGCTCTCAAGATGAAGCTGTTCATGTCTGTAATGTATTTTCCCGGGGCGAAGTGCTCTTTCAGTGCTGAGCGTTATTACCAACCTCATGTGTCACAGGTGGACACAAAAGCCTGCACTCAGGGCTTTGCTGGGAAGGAGGACCCATCCTTATCCGTTCTGTATTCGTTTCTCATTTCCTGGCATCCCAACTTTCCCTGTGATCTGCAGTGGGTTGGTTTAGTCTTTTTTTAATTACTATTATTTTGCAAAAGTTTTTCAGATTCCTTTTTCACAGACCTGAGGCCATGCAGGAATCTGGCGCCTTTGGGACCTTCTGGGCAGCACTAGATCCAAGCTGTCTCCCAGTTCTCCATCCTTCGGCTGCCCCCTGTTAATCTCTGATGCCATTAGCAGGTAAGAAGGCAAAGAAAATGAAAGGGCTGCAGCCGCAGGTTGACCCTGTGACCCCATCCTACTTCCCCAGCTTGACCGATCTACAACAAGAGGGAAAAGGACCAGTTTCCTGCAGCTGATCTGCTCTGCTCTGCTCTCTCTCTATCTCACATCTCTTCCTTTCCTTTAGCAACATGCAAAAAGGGGAACAAGTCACTTTATTATCAAACCACAAGAAATGCATCAAAGGGACAGCAAAGATTTGGCTTCATGCCACAAAAGTAAGGGGATGCCGGGAGAGGCTGCACCCTACGGCCTAGCTCTCTGATAGGGCTGGTCAAAAACTTTCTGTCAAAACTGTTTTTCAACAGGAAATTGGGTTTTCAACTCAGTGACATTTGTCATGAGAAGTGTCTGCTTTCCATGCGACTGCCACGATGCACCACAAGGGTAGGCCATGGTGCATCATGGAAGATGTAGTCTGATCTATAGAGGCGAATGGGAGCAGGAGGCACCTGAACTACAACTCCCAGGAGGCACTGCAGCAGCATTTCAGAATGGAAATATTCTCAATTTTGATATTTTGATGAAGCTCAAAACTGTCCATGGAGAAAATCCCTATCGTCTAACCAGCTCTACTCATTGCTATCTAGACACTGTTGGAGGCTGACATATCCTTACTCAACACCCAGGGGCGGCTCTACCGACTTTGCCGCCCCAAGCAGCCGCCGCCGAAATGCCGCCGCTGCAAGAGCGGCGGAGCTGTCGCTGAATTGCCGCCGCGCCTGGAAGAGCGGTGGAGCTGCCACCCAAAAGCCGCAGCAGCGGGAAGAGCGGCAGAGCTGCCGCCGAATTGCCGTCGCGGGACACGGACGGCCGCCCCATTCTGAATGCCGCCCCAAGCACCTGCTTGCAAGGCTGGTGCCTGGAGCCGGCCCTGTCAACACCAGACACGTCTGGGGCAGTTATGGACTGGGTCTCTGCGAGCTTAATTCTGAGTTTCCCTGGCCTTGGGAGTTGATCTCTGACCCAGGCAGTAGTGACATCACATGTAGCCTGTTGCTTTCAGTGGAGCAACACTGATTTACATCAGTGAAGGTATTTTGCATGGAGAATTGGGCATGCTGTCTCCTAACACTGGCTTCAGGGTTGTCATCACAGCTGCTAAGAATTGTGGGGTTTTTTTTCTTTCATTGCTGGGATCTCAGCTTATGAGGCCCCCCCGAGCTATGAGGGAGCTGGTGCTATGTATAGGTAGGACTCTCCATTCCAACAGCTCACACCATCAACACTAGGATGCTGCCCTAGTCTACAGAATTTCCTAAGCCCTCTCAGGACCTGCCAGCACACACTGGAGAGAGCGTTCCTAGGACATCAGCCCAATGTGCATATGACTTGCAGACCACCTGCCAATGGTTTGTCTGACATGTGGTTATATGTAATGATCAATATTTCTGACACTATCAGTTATCAATTTGCTGGCAATGGAGGCAGTATTGGAATGTTTGCTATGGTCTACACAGGAATAAAATAACATGCAAAAATCATTAGCTCATTTTCTATACATGTGTACATTCAGCAAGACAGATGCACAAGCAGCAGCTATTGTCTGCAGACAATAAGCTTTATGGTTTACTTCTAATGTATAGAACAAAGCCTGATAGATACCCATCTATGCGGAGGAGCAGAAATAACAATAGTAATAATAACAGAGATCAGTATAGTACCTTTCTCCCTGGAGAGTCCCAGTGCATTTTACAGGCTGTCTATATACAAAGTGGCAATTCTTCAACCAAAAAACTTCAAAAACAGACTCCAACGAGAGACTGCTGAATTGGAATTAATTTGCAAACTGGATACAATTAATTTAGGCTTGAATAAAGACTGGGAGTGGATGTGTTATTACACAAAGTAAAACTATTTCCCCATGTTTATTTCTCCCTCCTACTGTTCCTCACACATTCTTGTCAACTGCTGGAAATGGCCCACCTTGATTATCACTACAAAAGGTTCCCTGTCCCCCCTACCCCCCCGCCCTCCTGCTGGTAATAGCTCACCTTTCCTGTTCACTCTTGTTACAGTCTGTATGGTAACACCCATTGTTTCATGTTCTCTGTGTATATAAAATCTCTCCACTATATTTTCCACTGTATGCATCCGATGAAGTGAGCTGTAGCTCACGAAAGCTTGTGCTCTAATAAATTTGTTAGTCTCTAAAGTGCCACAAGTGCTCCTTTTCTTTTAACTGCGATCTCTGTTCCTTTACTGGGTTCCTGCAGGTAGGTTGGTTGGAAGATGCTCTGTTCTATGTTGTACTTGTGGCCCAAGAATTCTGAATGCAGCGGATCCTGCACACAGACAATACAATGCACAATGGCTTGCTGGGGGTCAATTCATGTCTTCTTTGCTCTAGTAATCTGCTGCTATTTATCTCCCACGCAAAGCTCGGCCAAGTCTCAGATGCACAGCATGATGCGTCACCTCAGTCTAGCACAGAACAGGTTCCAAGTCTCGAGCTAACAGCATACAGTGGCGTTGCAGAGAGCCAAGAAACGTTTGAGTTATGTGTTTCTAAGCTGAGATTCTTGGCTCTTTACCCCAATTAAATCTACAAAGATCTCCCCGGGATCTCTGTCATCCAGCTTTCCACAGAAGCTGGAACCACAGCACCCATCTGCTGCAGAAGATTTTGGGTTCTATAAAGCGATGAAGAACAATATGTTTGTGCCTTGCAAAGGGCACTGATGGCATCCAGCTAGCCAGGGACCGTTCATCCCACGCCCATTGTGCTCTTCCAAATTGAAAGTCCAGTGGAGCTGCCAGGGCAGAGTGGGAGTCTTGTGCTCTCTCCCTGCTCGGCTGCTTTTGTGGAGGTTATCACGTCACAGCCCGTCTCGCACCTTGCTCCCTCATCCTCTAGACAGGTTGGTGAAATAATCCATCATGTCCAAGTCTCATGTGCAAGGAATCTTTTCCCCACTGGGTTCATGTGGACGTGGTGCTGACCAAAAGCTCGGGATCTGGAGATCTCAGTGGCTGTGATCAGCCACGTCAACCAACTGGTGACCTGCTGCTACAATTGAGCAGCCACATGGATTTCTTACTGGGGAGGTAGCTGGCTTACCTCCTGAGAGTGTGGTTAGGCAACAAAGCCAGGGACCCAGGCTAGGAGCGGCAACAGCTGAAGAAGGGGGAATTTGAAGCACTGCTGCACTATCCTCAGACCCTCCTCTTCTTCCCCCTGTACAGGAGTGTCCCCCAACCCATTCCCTTACCTCCACAGCCAGCCAAAAGATGCTGAGGAGAAGACATTGTTCCTGCTAGGCTGAAAGAGGCTACATGACTTCACCCCTTGTCCCTATAATTACACCCTTGCCAGCAAGGTCTGGCCAGTGGTGTTTTCTCCCAATTCCTTCATTCAGTTTCCTTCCTTTGCTAGAAGCAGCTGGGATTTTATTATCTCATATTTACTGCAAGCCAAGCATAACAGCTCTTAACTTAGTCCTGAAGAGGTGGAAAGGCACAACAAAGAAAACAATCAGTGCCCTGTAACAACTGGATACAGAAATAGCACTTGAGAGTCAAATAAGCACAACATGATCTATTGCACCCGCCCTGACATGTGGCGGGCCCTCAGCCAGTGGGGCCAATGGAGCTGGTCCATTTTGTCACTGGCTGTAGGGTTTTTTTGTTTGTTTTTTTGGGTTTTTTTTGCAAGGAGCATTGATAAGGGAGCTCAGGCCGGGCATTTGTTGAAGGTAACTCTGGCTCAGCCGAGCTCTATCTAAACACTTCACAAGCACTTATATTTTTAATATAGTAAAGTTAAAATGGCAAAGACTTGCACAGACACGTGTGTCCAGGACTGAATACAAATTAGTACATTCAATTAGTCCAGAGGTCTGCACTAGTTTCACAAGTGACCCTAACTCTCAGCCTTACCTTCCTTGTGTTCTTCTCTCCTCCTCCTTTTGTATCCTGCACTCAGGCTGTCAGTGACTTGGGCAGGCAGAACGCATGTGCTTCGTAAAGTACCAGGCACATCTAGGGGGCTCTGCAAGTAACAAAAAATGACAATGATGATATCTACACAAGCACAGCAGGAGTCACACCACACGACAAGGGAGAAGACTCTTGGGGCCTAATCCTGGCTCTGCCACTAAATGCTGTGTTTTCTTGAGCAAGTCAAGCATAGCTCTGTGCCTCAGCCCCACCCTATAAAAGGGGGAGAGGAGGCCACCACATGGGTGTGTGACGTTTGATGTGGCAACCCCCTATATGCACAAGCACTGCGACCTCACCCCTGCATGCAAACAACCACACACAAAACAAACCAATATGCACACGTACCAGCCACCTGTATGCACACACACTGAACACATACCTATCTGCACAGGGGCTGTACTGGACCACTCACCTACACACAACACAAACCACTAAGCTCAGGCACCTTGGACCCTGCACATCCACACAGCTATGCATATATGACAGAAGCTATCTGCACTGGGATACAGGCAAATGCACATCTGACATATACACAGGGGCATCATGTATCATAAACAAGCTGTCACACTAGGGCAAGTCACTTTTTGGAAACACAGAGGGGTTTTGTAGCAAAGACAGCATGGAAGAGCCCAGAGTCCTCCAGTCATCAAAGATTGTTTTCAATTCAGGATGTGTAGTTTCCTTCCAAATGTGGCCTCACACCTCCCCAAGTGCCAGTCCTGTCTTGTCTGACCTCTTTGTGCCGACATGTCACTGACAGTTATATAGGTTAATAACATGCCATGTGACTGCAAGAAACAGGAAACTGTGACGCTGTGTCAATATTTAGCTTTTTCACATTATCCTTATTAAAGAGCTATCCGTGAGTCCCTTGGACAGTACATGCCTACTGTTCTCTATTTCCCTCCTGTACTGTATGCTCCCAGTTCACATGGGATAAGCATCCATTCATTATTTCTGGAGTTCATTGGTTGCAAACAACATGTCCCAAGATGCTATTCCCAACCACTGGATGTCAGAAAAAATTAGATTAATTAAGGCTCCGTGAATTATTCATGACACTGGATTTAACATGAATCGGGGAGAAATGAGCAAAAGTTTACTGCGCTACAGATGATAACATTATATTCCCAGAGAGACAAAGAGATGTGGCTCATACTTACTGGGAAAGATCAGAGACATGGTGTCAAGCAGAGAAATACCCAGGTCCCAATGTGATCAGAGCCTGGCTGTTGAGATATGAAATGCAAGCAGTCATCCATCACCCAAATATCTTCCTGCAGCGGGAGTTCCTGTGTCTTGCTTTTATTAATAAGGCCTGGGCAGCTGGCTCTGTGATAATGAACATCTTCCGAGATGCACTACTCCTTTTTGTATTGTTTCTCGTCTCCAAAAGCTCACTGGATCAATGCACTACAGCTTGGTATTAAAGTCACTAATTATCAGTCTTATGAACTATGACTAAAAAAATGCTTCACTGAAGTGTTTTTATTGGACGCATCTACAGTGTGTGGGGAAAACTGGGCATCTGCCCAGCAATGACTACAATACACACAATGCATCAGACTTACTGTAAAACCGGGGATGATTTCGTAGGCAGTAGACACTTCTTCAGTTGTTCCAAAGTCCAGGTCAGAAATATGGAAGGGATCTAACCAGGACGACACACTTGTTACTTCTCTGTGACAGTGGTTTGGAAAGTTATTGACTAAACATTTTTTTGCTGAAAAGTCCCATCGCATCAAAAGCAAAACATTGTGAAAACGTATCAATTACTATGCAAGTTTTGACAGGATAGTTTCTCAGGTCCAGGGTAGACTCTCGGGGAGGGGGAAGTGGAAGAGCTACAGAGAGAGAACAAAAACCTGGCTGTTCTGATCCAAAACCAGACGTTTCGACACTTTCATTTTGCAAAAACTTTTGAAAGTTCTTGTTTTTGTTGCAATGTGGAATGAAAAAAGAAAAAGTTGTCATGAAGTGGAATTGTCATTTTTCCAAACAGCTCTGTTCTCCACGCTTGAGTCCCTGTAAAAAGCCAGCCCTTAACCCCCATTGTGAAGCAAAGCCACTTTAGCTCCCTGCCTGACAACTGCCCCAAAATAAGGGCATCGTAGAATAAGGGTAGCACAGAAACAGTGTAGTAGGCTCTATGCTCCACCTCCAACCCAGTATAGGCAGCATGACTGGGGGTAGGGGGCAGGGACAGGGTCCAGCAGCGCTCCAGTGATCCCTCACTGCTGTGACATCCCTGTGGATGCTGGGGGCAAATGAGGACAGACAGGATGGTTCTGTCACACAGAGCTGGGTCTAATTTCTGCTCCCTGTCTTTTCTTTATGTCAGCTCCAGCACTCTGTACACTACTCCTCTGCTGGTTAAAATTCAAAGCCTCATAAAATACAGCTGACAAATAACCAAGCCATTTGGACAGCGGGGGAAGTTCTATATTTGACGTAGCACGTTCCAGATTTAGAAAGGAGCCCGTCAGTGAGCTCCATTCAGCGTGAGGGACAAAAGCTGTTAAACAACCTTGCTCCAAACTGTCTTGGTTCTGTAGCCCTCCACCGTACAGGGGAGCGAGCCAGAGAGACCTGAATGCTTGGAGCGCTCATCTTCTTGGCCAGCTCATTCATTTCACAGATTGGTCTACAAATGCCAACCCAGTGACTCAACAGTCTATTATAGGGTCAACATGCTTTTCTCATTTACCCACACCATCCATTTCTTAGCAGGCATCTTTTGCAAAGGCTTCCTGTCAGAAGCCCTCAAGCAATCTCACTTCACGGACAGGAAGTGGGTCAGAGTTCCAGAGCCAGACATTAGCCAAACCTACTCTGGGCTCACAACTGGCCGGGGCTGTACTTCTCCCTGTGGATCTGGCTGTGGAGTCTTGCTCAAGTCCCACTGTCATCTCAGACAATGAGAGCTGGGTTGAAGGATGAATTTATTGTAGTCAGCACAAAGTGAGCAACTGGGGGGCAGGTGTTTGTGATCTAAGGTGTGGGTCACATTGGGGATCAAGGGCAGCTCTAGTTATAGGGAGGGCCTGAAACAGGGGAATATTGTGGTTATTGCTATTAATGTGTACAGATTTGGATTTTCAAAGGAGCCTAAAGGAGTTAGGTGCCCATCTTTGGTTGAACTTCAGTGTGATCTGGGTGCCTAACTCCGTTAGGGGCCTTTGAAAATCTCAGCTCTATGGCATAGTAAGAGCATAACGGGTAAAAGACATCCAGCCAATAAGAGGGCCATGCCCCAAAGAGCTCCAACTTTGCAGGGCAAGACGAACACCGTGAGAGTGGGGAGGGATGCTTCACAGGTGGGCCATCAGGTGGTTTTGGAAGGAGAAGAAGGAGGTTGGTTTGTCAGTGTGATTGAGAAACTGTTCCAAGTGCAAGGGGTGGAATGAAAGCAGGTGCAGCTGGCATGGAAAAAACAGGAAGGGGCTGAGAGAGCTGCATAGTGGGAGTTGCGATAGTCCGGATCTAACAGGCCCTGATGTTGATTTTCTGTTGTGCTTTTTCTCGTGGGAAACAAGTGAACTGAGAAAGATTCCAGGATAGACTGGAACTGACATTTGGTTTAAATTTGGCAATAGTTAAAGAGCAGAGCTGGGTTTCAGCACACAGAGAAAACCTGGAATAATCGCCATTGAAATGTCAACCCCAGGGCAAAGTAATCTTAGCTGCCTTCCCTATACACCGCCGCTCAACAGGGATGTACCATGGGGCAGCCCTGGCCAGCCACCATGCACTGTGGGGTAACGCTGCAAAGCCCAGGGGGCCACACTGTGTGGCTACCACCACATCGCCTGAGCTGTACTGTGGGACTGAGCTTCGGCAGCTCTGCTTTTCTCCTGCTGCTTGTGTCCAACTCCCAGCACCACCTCCCTGTCTCCTCCCATTGGGTTGTATTCCCCTCCTCAGCTGCCAAAATCTGCAGCTCTCTCCCCACCAACCCCTTCCAGGGACAAGTCCCCCACCACCCCTGCCTGAATCCCCCAGAGCCTCTTGCAGTCTCCAGGAGAAGCCCCCTGAAAGTGGTCTGAAAGAAGGGAGGTGGGGGGGGGGGTCTATCATCACATGGAAGCAGCAGCTTTGGTAAGACAATGCTTAAAGAGCCAGCTCAATATTTATGTCATTGACTTTTTGGCTGGGCCTGTGACCCCTTGAAGCCCTGCCCCCATACACCCTTTTAAGCACTGCCTGATCTCTCCCCCAACTACCAAACCCTAAAACAGCATTTCTCAAATGCGGCCATAGTGGCTGCATTTGGCTGCGAGGGGCTTTCCTTGCGGCCACAGCTCCCTGGGCTGTGTGTGTGTGTGTGTGTGGAGGGGGGGGGAGTAACAGCGCCTCCCTCTCCCTGTTGCTCCTGGATTCACCACCTTGGCGTTGGTTGCTGGGGCCGCCAGCAGGGGTTGGGCCCTGTCCCCCCTGAAGACACCAGGGGCACAACGCTGGAGGAGCAGGCAGCCAGTGAGTTCCCCACCTTCCCAAGGGCGATGGGACTCAGGCTTTGGGGTTCAGCCCTGGGGTGGCAGGGTCCCAGGCTCAGGCTACACGGTGGCAGGCCCCAGGCTCCAGCAGTGGGGCTTCAGGCTCTAGCCCCACACTGCCTCCCCAAGCCCCTCATCCAGGGCTTAATTTGTCCTCAGGCTTGGCCGGGCTGCGTACGTCTACTGTGAGAAGTGATACTTGTATGTGAGAAGTGATACTTGTATGTTTGTTAATGTCACTTTTCACAGAAGACTTAGTAGCTAGCAGTAAATAAATTACAATGATTTGGAACGTGTCTATGTGTACATTTATTTGTTTTTCCTGAAGCTAATTAAGTATTTTAGGGAAAAGTGTGAGAGCAGCCACCAGCAAGAGTTGGTGGCCACACCCTGAGGCCACCAAAAAATCTGTCCTGAGAACCCCTGCCCTAAAGCATGTGCCCATGGCAAGTGCTCTCCCACAACTCCCTTGCCCCAGACCTATCAAACAGCCCCCTAGAAACCAGTCTCCTAGGTACAAGGCTTTGCTCTGTGTGAGGTCTGAGTGATGACCAGACACAAGGAAGGCATCTGGGGCCTGAGACAACTCCCCTGGCAACTGATCAGCCTTCAGAAACACACCAGATGCTGTCTGCAAGTACCTGCAGCCTGCTGATAGGCATTTGCAAGATCTCTTCCAGGTAGTTCCCAGCCAGAAGGCTTTTGCTGCTGGGCGACGGCAGGACTGTGTGTGGACACAGATGTTCTCCCACATGTGCGCCGCATTTCCACTTTGCCGGCATCAGAGCTCGTATGTGAGGCCTGTCCATGCTCCATGTGACAGAGCAAACCTGTCTTTGCCTTTGTCCCCGCTGGGTCCATCTTGCTGCTCACAGCAGGGGCCTCCTAGCTGTCAGAGGCTCTGCCAAACTGACTCAACTGGGCTTCAGCAAGTTCCCTATTTCCTGCTCAGGTCCTAGTTGGGGAAGTTCTGCAAGTAGGAAGGTAAAACTGACAAGTGATGGGGTTCAAAGCCAATTTCCAGCAGCAGGAGGAGATTATCCTAGCTCTGACACCTAGCAGGGAAGTCAATGCCTCCCTCTGCCTCCCTGGAGGAGTCTCCCTCCGCTGCTGTAACACAAATGCCATAAAGCCATGTCCCTGCTGGCACACGGGTCCTTTTATGAAAAAAGAACAGGAGGCCTTGTGGCACCTTCAAAAAGTCCTCCTGTTCTTTTTGCGAACACAGACTAACACGGCTGCTGCTCTGAAACGGGTCCTTTTACGGAGCTCTCACCAAACCTTGCTTGGGATTTGTAAACATGAAGAGAGAACTGATCTGTCAGCAGACAAACTAAGATTAGTAAGAGCATGGCCCTTGCCCAGGGCAGTTAACAGCTGACAATCTCACACTGCAGACTGAACCACCAGCACATGGGGAACATCATTGCTAGCCCTCCATTCACCCCCTGCATCCTGCAGCTGCTCTGCTGCTTCCTGATGCAGTTTTGCTTATGCACCCTAACCCAGTAGCCCCTGACCCTCCTCAGCCCTGGGATTCATATTGATGATACAGTTACCTGTGGTGCTGGACCCAAGGCTTTGCAGAGAGTTGGGAGGTGATGCTGAGTCCTCCTTATCAAGCTGCCCTGCAGTGGCTCAAGAGCATAAGTACCAACCTCAGGGCAGACTGTTAAGAGGCAAGGTACAAATCCCAAATTGGCTGTGAGTTTTATATTTATTTCACCAACCAATTTTCAAGTGGAAACTCCCCAGGCCCTATAACAGCCTTAATATGGAGTCACTGACAATCCCCTTGGGTACTTCCATTCTATCTTGCCACCCAGGTAAACTTACCTTTGTGATAGGTGGTTCTTTATACTAAGAATCACAGCAATATCCCAGTCCCAAAGGACCAGTCACTTACCCTCAGTCAATTGTATCCTAGATCCCGCACCAAAGATAATGCTTGTAGCCAATCCTATAATAAAATGTACACATATTCCTTAAATAGGAAAAGGAAATAAGAGAGTTATTTATAAAGTTAAAGCACAAATGATACACAGATACACAAATGAGTTACAATCTTAAGTTTAACAAATTTATTTGAGCATAAGCTTTTGTGAGCTACTCGAATAAATTTGTTAGTCTCTAAGGTGCCACAAATACTCCTTTTCTTTTTGCAGATACAGACTAACACGGCTGCTACTCTGAAACCAATCTGAAATTTCAAAAGCTAATAGAAGCTTCTATAGTAAGCAAGCTCTATATGTCCTTTAGGGCTAACCCAGGCTAAGCACTGGGGTTCGCTTGCTTATACCTAGAAAACCTTGCTCCCTAGAGTCCAAGCAGCATAGAGATACCATTCCTTCTTGTGAGGGGTTTTTACTCCCTTCCCCACATGTGCTCTGAGCTGTAAACTCAGCTGATGGGAGGAATCCACTTTCATGACTCATCTCCCTGAGGTGAGGGGGAAGAGATGAGCAACAAAGTCTTTTGTCCTCTTTAATGTTCCCCAATGGTATGCCTGGTGTCAATGGGCCTTCCTTGTTGGCCAAGATGTAACACCTTCTGTTGGAGATCAGCACTTCACACTCCTTAATGTCTCTCTCCTGTCTGGTGAGTTTGTTACATAGTCACAGAGGCTTACAACACAAATGCTTAAATATTACCTTACAATATGGAATACAGATGCTATAAGTGAGATTAATGCAGGCAGCAACTCACAAGCAACAATAAAGTCTAAACACTAAACACATTATTATAATTCTAATATCTATTTTAACAATAGGTCAGGAAGGAATTTTTCCCCAGGTCATATTGGAAAAGATCCTGGGTTGTTGGTTGGTTGTTTTTGCCTTGCTCTGCAGCACAGGGCAGAAGTCACTTGCAGGTTTAAACTAGTGTAAATGGTGGATTCTCTGTAATTTGAGGTCTTTAAACCATGATTTGAGGTCTTCAGTAACTCAGCCGAAGGTTAGGGGTCTATTTCAGGAGTGGGTGGGCGAGGTTCTATGGCCTGCAATGTGCAGGAGGTCAGAGTAGATGATCATGATGATCCCTTCTGGCCTTAAAGTCTGTGAGTCTATAACAATGCTTGCACCACAGAGGTGACCCAGACTGGCTCCAGTTATGTATTTGCTAGTGTTCATTTGAGACATGCAGACCTGGGCATGAGCTGGCATCTGGTCTGCCAGCTTCCCTGCATCTACTTCTTCACTGACAGTTGTCAATTCCGCTGCTCCTTTCACAAAGGAAACTTGCAGGTGGAGGCCTTTGCTGGTGCTGGCAGTATGCTGGGCTCTCGTCCTGTCTTCCCCCCTCCCTGCTCTGCTCCCTCTTTGCCTTATTCATTTTGTGGGCAGCATCAGTGGCAAGGACAAGGACTGAATGGGGCCATGGAGTCTGAATGCCCCTCTTCCCCAGATGGAGTGTCTCCAGGTCCAGTGAGGCTCAGAGACAGAGAGGATGGTATGCGTGGGAAAGATAGTACATCCCTTGCACTCACTGTGCCTGTGTCCTGCAGGTATTTATCCATAAGGGACGTCTTTCATCAGCTCTGAATCCACTGAAAAGTTGCTGTAGGAAGCACAAGTGGGGGATGCATTTGGCAAAATCTATCCAGGGGAAAACAGCTGAGACTTTCCTCTTGGATCTGTGCTCTGGGGCTCCATTAATCTTTAGACTGTAACAGAGTCTGTTTTCAAACATACAGTCAAGCACCAAGTTAATTGGAGGCAGTCCTGGAACAGAAGATATGAGCTTATTGAAAACATAAAACTACTGGGGCATTTCCCACTTGCCAAATATCAGGATCAGTGACAATTAATTAGCAATTAATAATTTTAGTTTGAAATATCAGACTGCATCATCACAGATAGATAGGCATCCTCAGGCTGTAGACATGACTAACTGGGTGAGGAGAGGTGAGATTTGCACTGGTTGCACCTGAATAAACTCAGAGTCGTATGAAAATTGCCAGGGGATATTCCATAGGCCTGTCGATAGAGCTCAGCAAATAATTGATTTTGCAGTTGCGACGGGAGCTTGCAGGGCCCCTGCAGAGAGAACACTGGTCACATGGGGTCACATTTTCAAAAGGGCTCAGCAGCTCTCCCTTCTGACCAGATTTTCAAAGGGGCTCAGCATCCAAAGGGGCTAAGTTTTTTTTAAAAAATCTGGGGTACAATCTTCAAAAGTGCTTAAGTGACTTAGAAACCCAGTTCCATTGACTTTCAATGAGACTAGGCTACGTCCCCTTTTGAAAATGGAAGTCAGACTCCTGAGACACTTAAGTGCTTTGGACAATTTTACTCCTACTCCCTTATTCTGGTGCCTAAGTGGGAGCCATGAGCTTTCAAAGATACTGGCCGTGCTGCAGGCTCCCTTCCTTGCCTCCAGCTGCAAGAAAGAACAGATGGGAGAAGGAGACTGAATGAAGGGTAAATGTAGACATTCCAATCTACATATTTTCCAAAAATGATAAAACATTTATTGTGCTACAGACAAGCAAAGATACAGGAAATACTTTCCTATCATTACTGTTGTAGGCAAGGAATTGCTGTAGGTGCCCAGGGATGTTGTGCATTTGGGACTGGAAGGGGAGGAATACGACATGGTCCAGACTTTGGAAAAGTTTAAGGCCCTGTGATCCATGTCACAGCTATTGCCAGTTGCCAGGTAACAAGTCCAAGCGTGTCCCATGCCCATCACATCTCACTATTTGTACTACAGGAGGAGAAATGTCATTGATGCTAGCAGACGCTCTGCCTCTAATAGACAATCCCGACGAGAGAGTCTGAATGGATTTATTGATGGCCTCTCCTGTGGTTTCTGGTAATACTCTTCTTTCTCTGTGTTAACCGATCTCCTTACAACTGGCCGCTGAGCACAGTGAGAGCCCGTCATCTTCATCATCATCATTACACTGAAGGCACCGCAGATGGCCCGAAGCACTGAGGCAGGCCAGAGAGGAGCGAGCAGGGTTGTGTGGTGAAAGCTCCAGCACTTATTAAGGTTTGTGGCTTCTTCCAGCTTGTTTCCATTTCCTGGCTATTTATTCTTGTGGGATTTCCATTTATTTATGGTAATCAATCCTTGCAGCTTTGACGTTTCAAGGTCACCTTGGAGGCCCTAGTGCACTAATCCTAGCCAGGGCTTAAATTCTCAAAGAATATTTCCGAGTCCCACCATGGGAGGTGCCTGGGTCCAGGGTGTCAGCCCCACGGGTTTAAAAATATGTATCGGAAGTGCCACTCCGGACAGCTCCAGCTGAATTTAAGCCCTGGTCCTGGCCCTATTGAAGTCAATGGGAGTTTTGTCATTGACTTCAGTGGAACCGGGGCTTGAGCTTGGTCGGCTTGGAAGGATGGGTGGTTGAGCAGGTAAACTACTGGACTAAGAGTCAGGAGACCTGGGCTCTATCCCGGCTCCACCCCAGACTCCCTATGTGACCAAGGACAAGCCCACCGTGTGGCCATTTGCCTCTTCCATGCATTTCTGCATTTTCAGAAGGGGAATTAAACTCAGGGCCTGAGGAAGGCAGCTTAGCTGTGCATGGTCTGAAATACGTTATCTTCTGAACACTGCAGTTTCACAGCCTGGCACACAGGATGCCTCCTGTAGCCATAACCCCAAGAGACAATGAAGTGAGTCTCTAGATAACGGCATGGGGAGAAGCAAGTCTGCAAGCAGGCAGCAGATGTGTGTGTGGGGGGGGAGTAGAAGTGCAGAATATCTTTTTTTTTTCCAGAGCGATGCCCCATCATTACAGAGTGTGAGGGTTCCCCTGTGGAAAAGGCTCATGACAACACAAGGGGGGCAAACTGGTCTGTTGGTGCAGAGCCCAGCTGTCATGCGCTGAGAAGACTAACAAAAGCCATCTCCACTTCTGCCCTAATTTAGTTTTCTTGAACGGAAAAGGATTACTATTATTTTTACACCTAGATGTTAAAACCCAGTGTGCTAACTGAATGCCAGTTTGGTGATGGCTCTCTTCCTCACAAACTCCTCCTGCATTTTCAATTAGATACAGGATCCTTCTTCCCTTCCTGTCTTAAACTGCTGGGTTGTGGAGCTACATGCTGTCAAACGGTTGTGGCCTTTAGCCCCAGAGGTGGCTGCTTTTCCGTGATCCCTGTGTGTAGTTGGTAGGTCAGTTTGTTGCTTGGGAAGTGCTTTAGGATCCTTCTGTGCTGAAAGGAGTTATACAGATGCACTAGATTCATTTTTATCCTCTCCCCTGTATTTATTTACTGCTACATTACCATCGGCAATGGAGAGGCAACAAAGCCGACGTAAGCCAAGTGCTTTTTGCAGTGACTCATTGCATTCTTGTGATGGCTGCTTGCTTCAGACTATCCCTACCTCTGTGATTTGCTTCTAAACTGTAGAGAACACACAGGAAAAAGGCTTCTTCTCTCATTTCTGTGCAGGGAATTTACCATCCCTGGGGATAGCCACGCAAAGCCAGTGGGCATTGGTGGGAGGAGAGACACCTGTCCGCACAAAGGAAGAAGGGGGCAGACTTGCAAGGAAGAGACGGTAAGGCATTTTCAGCTGACCTGCTTTCGTGCCTATTTCCATCTCCACATCATCCTGAGTTAGTTCAGAAAAGTCATGCTCAGTACACATACCCACGCTGCACTGCTATACACAGTGGCATCTGGAGTACGCAAATAGAGAGCTCACAACGGAGAGGGGGGCCTGATTCTCAGTGACACTGTGGCCTCTGTTACCTGGCTCTGGCAGCATAAAGGGCCTGAAAGTGGGAGTAACTGAGTCCTGCTCACTGCAAGGCCCCTGTGGGGTGGGGTGAAAGGGCTTTGTGGAAAGAAGAGCTCAGACCTTGGTTTGCTAACAGGGGAGAACATTCTCGCCCACATCTGAGGCTGTGCAGCAATAGGGAATTTCACCTCAGCACAAAGTCTGTGCACCACTTAAATCCCAGTTAAGCCCTCAAGTCTCAGTTAAGTCCTTTGAGGGCTTGTGCGGGCCTTCTGCACAGGGGTGACTTTCACCCCAAATGTGCCTTTTCCTCGTCAACTTCTTATGCTCAAAGGGTCCACAGGGTTGTTGGCATCAATAGAAAGTATCAAGAAATGCCCAGGATTCCGGTGGCCCTTCCCAGCTTGAATCCACTGCCCCTTCCCTAGCTAGAAAGATCAAATGAAGGCAAGATGAGTCCTTTGCGGCACTCCAGAGTCCCTGATTTCAGACTGCAAACTCCTTGGGGCAACAATTTGCAGTGAAATCCTGCCCCATGGAAGTTGATGGCAAAACTTCCATTGACTTCAACAGGGCCAGGATTTCACCCCTGACATTTTCACTTCTCCGCAAAGCCCTGTGGGCACCGATGACTCTCCATAAATAAATAATAAGGGACCTGCCCCTCTCCACAAGAGTCACTGCCTCATCTGTCAGCTGGAGTGTTAGAAAGGGAGTTGGGGGGTGGGGCTTATTCTGGGCAGGGCTTGACGTTCTGCTTTATGCTGGAGGACTCTTGTCATTGACGGTTATCTTTGCTGGACGGTGGTTTTTAAGTAAATGCACCAGAGGCTACTGATGGGCAGTGCATATTTTACAGCTAAATACAAGAAAGAAATAAAACAACTCAATCTGGAGTATTCCCTCAAAGGGTCATAAAGCAGGGGCTTCAGGGCAAACTTCCTCTCCAATAAAATGGCTGTCTAAAAAATATTTGGAGGAAAAAGAAAATCCAACTTGACTATCACGTGAAAAGGAGACGCTGAGAAAACTGAATTTAAAATACATCCCTGATCCCACTCTCAGGGCTGGGGTATCTGCCACCATAATTAATTATATGTCCACATATTTATTCTGGGATGCTCTGTTCAGATGAATTCACATACATTTACTCCCAAGTTTCCAGGCTGCTGAGCCATCCCTAATTACCATAAAAAATAAATAACTTTTGCTTCATATCACAGCAGAGAGGAATTTCCCTTTGTCTTTTGAGGCCTCCCTTGAAGACTCCCTCCCCCCAGCTGCCTCCTTCCCACGTAAACAAGCGGGTTGAAACACACAGAGACACTGACACATCACACACGGAAACACACAGATCCCCCAACAGGAACGAGCTCATTCTGCTACACAGAACCGTTACACTAATGACTAACCCAGCAGAGTGAAATGTGCAAAACCCAGGCAGGCTCCCACCAAAACTACAATCCAGGACCAGTGGGACATGAAGCACACTGCAAACACAAAAAGGAGAGATGGCACAAAAAACGTGACCCAGGAGACATTGACAGAGATTGACTTTCTGCACAAACTACTTAGACTGTAAGCTCTGTAGAGCAGGGACCATCTTTTCATTGCACGCCTGTACAACACCTAGCGGCATGGGGCCCTTGTTTGTGTCTGAAACACAAGGGAGCAGGAGGCAGAGGTTTCCTCAAACAACCAGGAAGATACAAATACATTTTTTATCAAAAAGCAATAAGAGAAAACTGTGTCTAACCTGGAAGAAAGGTGAGAGAGGGCAGTGACCTGCCACCAGACTTGGAACAAAGAGGACATGGGATAAAATCCCATAGTATGAAGTCTCATTCTGGGCTGGTTGTGTAGAGATCACCTGTACAGACTCTCATAAATACCGACACAGCCACGTTGCATTCAAATGTAACCCCCAGCCCACACCTGATGGAGTGCTAAGATTTTTCTTTTCCCATCACTCTACCCTGGTAACTGACCTCTGATATAGGGTGTGGGAGTGTAACAGTTTCTGGGCCCTCCTGATTCATAGAGATTGCTCTGGGTGGCAAAGGCAGCCCAGTGAGCTGAAATGGGATGACTGCTATGCCTGGGGCTTTTCTGGATTCATTCATCCTACAACAATCTCTTCTTAAAGAGACAATGTCCTCCTAAGCCTCACCGCCTAGGTCATTCCAAGTCAGTGAAGATGCCTACCAAATGTCCTGTCCTGAGAGCATCTCAAACATGAGGCATAGCCTGGTTTCCCAGACATGCACAATGCTGCCTCATGGTTCTGCAAGATTCTAAATGCATTTTGAAGATTGCCCGCTGTCTTAACTCTCCTGAGATCACCTTTCCACCAGACACAGAGTTTAGCAATACATGGACAAGAACTGCTGCCAGGGTCACATCCTTGTGCTGGGTGTGCCAGTGAACGATGGTGACCATGTGCCTGGAGCCTGAACACTCTGGGATAGATGCATCCCTGGCATAACTGCAAGATAGTTTCACCCAGGATAAATTTGCTCACACTAGCAAAAGTGGGTGGAGGATTCCTCCTCCACCAGCACTAGACTAGCCCCTGGGTGATGCTATCTCATCCTGCTCAGAGCAGCCAGTCTATGGCAGCACTCCCAGTGCTGGGAGCTCAGGAGAGCTGCACTGGTGGTAGGAGGTTTTCACAAGCTAGACAAGCTGTAGTGTAGATGGCGGGTCAGATGACAGTATTAAAATGCCGGGCCATGCTCCATCTCTCACTGCTAGTACCACCTGCAGCTGTGCCAAGGGGGAATTATCTGTCCTAACCTTGCCAGAGCAGGCAAAAGTTTTATATCCTCACTGGGAATACTTAATCCAGACCTTTAATATTCATTGAATGTGGGGGTGGTGGGGGAGGGGCTGTCATTTCCCCTAAAGCCCCTGCAGGTTTGTTCACACATCATACCTGGTTATGCTGCCAGTGCCCCCGGAAGAACATGTTGAATGTTATGCATGTTTAGTTTTTCCAATGACTACTCCACTACATGCGTGTCTTATCCCTGTAGGGCCTGATCCAAAGCCCACTGGCACCAACGGGCATTGACTTTGGTGAGCTGTGGATCAGCCCCAAAGTCTCTCTGCCCCTCTCTCCTCCTCCTTTTGGTCGGTCGTCCCAGCAGATGCCCTGCCTGTTCCAGCCTGGGGAGCTGGCTCCTGGGGCTGACTTTTATGTCTGACACTTATTGGGGGCCGTTTGGAGACCGCAGCTTGGGGAATCTCTTTCTCTCTCGGATGCACAATCAGAAACAAATGCAGCAGCTAATGACTGCGGGGGGTTATTCTGCCAGAGACCCCTTACGGGGCACTTTCCCGTTCGGACACCCCCTGTCCGAATTAATTGCCCCCCTCCCCCCGGGGGGTCCAGGCTGCCGCCCGGGCACAGCACAGCTGTAATGCAGCAGGGGGCCTGGGCACCGGCTCCCGAGCAGCCTGGGTTCCTCTCGGGGATTTGCTGCTGAGCTCACAAGGGGAGATCCGCGCTCGGCCGAGAGGGGCAGATGGCAGCTCGGAGCGCGTCAAATGCCCCCTGATCCCTAAGGAGTTTTTTCTTGCAGTGGATACAAGGGGAACTTCCAGACGGTGCCTAGCACAGAGCTGTCCGCTGGCTCCTGGGGCGGACGGGCTGGGCTTCAAAAGGCAGAGGATGGGCGCGGGCAGCCCGCTCCCGGGGAGGCTGGGCAGGTGCCTCGCGCTCACCCCTCGCAGGAGCGGCCGGAGGGAGCCCGGAGCCGGCACCGCGCAGCCCCGGCGCTAGGAGAGCAGGAGCGAGGGCCGGCCACCTCCCAGCTCCGCTTGCCGGCCGCGCGGGGCGGCCAGACAGAGGCAGGGTCCCAGCATGGAGGCGCCAGGCTCTGCCCGGGCTCCCCGGAGAGGGCGCAGGGGCTGAGGGGCTGGTCCGGGAGGCGCACACGCAGCGCTGCGGCTTGCTGGGCTGTCAGGTAAGAGAGGGGCACGCGGTGCCCAGCGCCTCGGGGAGGCTTTAGGGGCATCCCCACCCCCCTGTGCCAGGGTCTCTGCCTCCCCTCCCCCGGGTGGCACCCCCCCACACACGCACCCTGTGCACGGTCTCTGCCTCCCCTCCCCCGGGTGGCACACACCCCGTGCCAAGGTCTCTGTTTCCCTGGGTGGCACCGCCCCACACACGCACCCTGTGCAGGGTCTCTGCCTCCCCTCCCCTGGGTGGCACCCCACACTCACCCTGTGCTAGGGTCTCTGTTTCTCCTCCCCCGGGGTTGTTCTCCCCCTCCCCCCCACACACAGATCCTATGCAGGATCTCTACCTCCCCTCCCCTGGGCAGCACCCCATGTGCCAGGACACCCTAGCCCATTCCCCAGGCACAGGTGGGCTTTAGTGGCAGCATGTTTTGCCCTCCCCTCTTGCCCAGGACTTTCTGGCTGCCCGGGGCTGTGGACCTTGAGTCACTCACATGCTTTCCATGCAGAGCCGCAGGCTGAAGGAGGAGGGGGCTCCCACTAGCAATCTCTGGCACTGCTGCTTCCCACCTGGAGCAGAGGCTGAGTAGCGGGGGGTGGCTCTGGGCTGGGGAATCCTGCAGTTAATGTGGGGATTCCCAAGCAGGGTCTGGTGCTTCCCCATTGCAGTGAGGTTGATACACATTTGCTGCCACAGCCATCTGGATGGGACCCCAGGGAGAGGGGAAGCCTCTCTGAGCTGGGGAGGGAGCAGGAATGCGGATCCCCAGTCCTTGGCCCTGGGATTTTGCAGAAAACCTCAAGCTGCTCATCCCCATCTAATGCAGCAGTCTGAGCACCTCTGCCCTGGCCCCTTGAGGCACCTGGCTGAGCCATAGCATCAGCCCCTGGGAGACTGCTTTCTCCACTGGGGTCCAGGGAACCTCCTAGGGCCTGATCCCAAAGCCCATTAAAATCAATGGGAATCTTTCCACTGATTTCAGAGCAGCAGGCCTCCAAAGAACAAAGAGGGTGCCCAGGAGGGCAAAGGTTGCAGCAGGGACTGTGTCCCCCTCCCGTCACAGGGAGTGCCCATTAGAGGCAAACTGCAGCTCTCCAGGCCAGGCTCCCAATGGCTTGTTGTGCATCCTTTGACAAAGAGAAATCAGTCAGGGGAAGAGGCAGAAGGACTCTGCAAAGGCACTTTGCATGTAATAAAATTATTGCTAAGAATTCCATGAGTGCTGCTGGACCCAAAGTGCATTTCCCCCAAATAGCCCCTGCAGATCTGTTTCCTTGTCTTCACACACTAGAAAAACAGCTTAAATATTGCGGCCATGTGTTTTAATGCAATCAGCACTACCGCCCTCTCCCCACCAAGGGACATTTTACAGGTGACTTTCATACCTACTGCATCGTAATTCACGTACCATGTAAACGTTTCTAGGATTCGACTGCAGCAGTTTGTCAAAAATATATTCACAGAATTTGCAGGAGTGAGGATTTAGAAGTGAGCTACAATGAAAGGAAGTGTGCCTTAAAACTAAAAAATACCAGCCTCGCTAACTGCTTCTGTTGGGGAAATTTGCTTTTAATCTCAGTCAAAATGGGAAGCATCCATGTGCTGGGCAAAGTTTTGAAAGCTATTAATCTAAAGCACACTTTACACTTCAAGAAAAATACATATATGCATTTACTTCAGGGCTGCGATTCAAGTTTTAAGCTTCTCAGCAAGTGCATAGTACAAATTTCATTCTTCCCAATATTTTCAGAGAAAAAAGATCTTGGCCATTTTAGAATAAATGTATATACCTTCTATTTGAAAGTTTTATTTGAAAAAAGTGTGTTGTCCAAGGAAACTGTTTTAGCATGTTGTATGGATGCACTTCATATATGTATATGCGATATATATCTACTGCCTCAGACACCTGCTTCAAAAAGAGAATGTTTTCACAAGATTGTTTTTTATTTAAAAGCACAATGCATTTTTAGCATCCATCTATATGAAACTGATGACTGTCTCCTTAAAACATTTGAAATACAGTATGTAAATTTAGCAAGAAGAGACCAGCATTATCCCAATGTATTTTTCCATTAAGGTATAGATTTTTGAATGAATACTTTAAACTAATGGGGAAATTTTGCAAATTTACACGTAATTCCAGACAGTCTCATTCGTATTCATTGTCCATTGTGCTGTAAAAAAGCTCTCCAAAAATCCACGAGAAAACAAAAGCTTATTTCTCTAAGTGTAAAACAGCTCCATGTCTTATTACCTGATATTGGAGATAGTGCTTAGGTCTTGGCTCAGGGCTTTTTTTTTTTTTAAGCTGAACATTGTCACTAATGTAAGTGCAAGAAAAAAAACCAATGAAACCCCCCAGGGAGAGCCATCAAAATATTATTTACCATTGCATTTCTAGACAGTAGAGTTAAATGTGGGCAGAACTAATGTCACCCATTAGAAAACTAACATCAGAAGAGACCAGTTCAGATTGTTCATGACACTCCCCCTACCCCAATATTTTCAGTGCAAGAATGGGGATTTTCCCTCTAATACAAAAGGCTTGTGATCTCCACAGGCCCATTTTTCCCAAGCTGGGAAATAGCCAGGGCCAGCCTATCGGATGCTTTAAAGGGTGATGCATACATCTCATATCTGAAGATATTACTACAAGAAGTTATCACGTGTAAAAGGAATTCTAAGATGGAGCACAGCATTCAAATGCTTTTGACACCATCCCTGACTGCAGATGCAAACCTCTGAGCCGGCACAAGTTGCCTGTTCCCCCGAGGGCCTGATCCAAAGCCCACTGAAGTCAGCTGAAGTTTCCATTGTTTTCAGTGACCTCTGGCTCAGGACCTCTGAGCTGCTGCTTCATGGGGTGTATGCAGATGCTCAGGCACGATGTCGGGCTATGTCTCTTCCCCACAGAAGCTTGAATTCACAAGCATCCTTCTGGAAGGAACCTGGATTAGTCATCACTTCGCCACAGATGGACTGCTAGGAAGTGTTCCATGGAGAAGACTATAGGTCATGGAAATTCCATTTTCTCCCTTAAAAGTAACATACCCCCACCACCTCCCCATGTTCATATTTTTTTTTAAATGTTGATTTTGAAAGGACTCGAAAGGAAAGACACTGATGCAATTAAGCTCTGAGGCTTATCACAGACAATCGCTTCCTCCAGACATAGTGAAATGTGAGCGTTTGTTTTATGCATTGATGAGCGTGTTTCTTTAAGGAGCTGTGGCTCAGAGAGACAGTAGAGTTAAAGGATGCCTTTGCTAGGCTGTTTAGCACAAATCTGGCATTAGTCTCTCTCCCGGACCCTCCATTTCAAACCTGCCTCTGGGTTTTATTCCTATGACTAGACATGACTTGTGAAAGGGGAACTTCCAAAGTCCCTTTCAGCTTTTTTTGTGCCTACATCTCTGTTAACGGGCACACCGTTACCCACCCAAGACAAAAAGGATCCTTCTGTAGCAAAAGTTGCAGGCTCCCTGCTCAACTCCAGGCTTAGGCCATGGCCATACGTGCAGTGGCACAGCTGTATCAATGCAGCTGTGCTGCTTCTGCAGCACATCTGGCGAAGGTACTCGCTGATGGGAGAGAGCTCTTCCGTCGGCGTAACAAAACCACCTCCATGAATGGCTGAAGCTCTCCTGTCAACATAGCACTGTGCTCACAAACGCGTATGTCGGTGTAATTTATGTCGCTTAGAGGGGTGGTTTATTCATACCCCTGAGCGACATAAATTATACCAACCTAAGCTTTCGTGTAAACCAGTGGTTCTCAAGCAGGGGTACGCAGAGGTCTTTCAGGGGGTACATCAGCTCATCTAGATATTTGCCTAGTTTTACAACAGGCTATATAAAAAGCAGTAGCGAAGTACGTACACAACTAAAATTTCATACAATGACTTTTTATACTGGTCTGTATACATTGTACACTGAAATATTTATATTCCAATTGCTTTATTTTATAATTATATGGTAAAAATGAGAAAGTCAGCAAGTTTTCAATAATAAAAAAGTGTGCTGGGACACTTTTTTGTATTTTTTTAGGTCTGATTTTGTAACCAAGTCGTTTTTAAGTGAGGGAAACTTGGGGTTACGCCAGACAAATCAGACTCCTGAAAGGGGTACAGTAGTCTGGAAAGGTTGAGAACCACGGGTGTAGACATAGCTTTAGAAGTGAGAAACATAAGCAATCCCTGCCTGACTCTCAAAACATTCTCACTGGATTTCGGAGACCAGTGGAAGCCACGTCCAGCCACTCCCAGCCTTGGTGTTTTGCCCAGTGACCTATGAACCCATTAGAAATCTAAAAATGTCAAGTTCTCAATGTTCTAAAAAGCACATGTCCTGGGGATGCAGTTGTGTAACGTGGCGGTGAATAAAGCTCGGCAACGTGGCTGAAGATGTCAAGGAAGAGCTTGTGTATAAACTTCCAATTGCAAACTCTTTGCTCCTTCCCTGTCGAAAAACAGGCTCCACACTCAGAGGGTTAATATTTAATGGATATTACTTGATCTCATTCAATCCATTTCACAGAGAGAAATCACAGGTTGGCAGCACTTACAGGAACCTCAAAGCATCAGTAGCTCCACTTTGAAGCCAGCAAGCTTTGGAATATTACATTGAGATCTTTTGAAAAGAAGTTCAGAGCAGGAAAAATACCTCATCAGCAATATCCCTGGAGTTGAGCCTCTACTATCGTCACTGTGAAGTGCTGTAAGGGAATCTCTCTCTGATCAGAGCTCCAACCATTGTGCTGCACAGCAGCGTTCACTATTAGTGCCCTGTCTTTCACAGGGTATATGGCCTCTGTGTGTGGTGTGTTTTGTTTTTGTGCAACTTGTGTGTTTTGAGAGATTCACCATGTGACTGAGGCAGAGGAGCAAAGGGACTTTTTTAACACCAGGCTGATCAAAACCATCAACGGAAAACCCTGAGAAACTGTCTGTCCATGGAGAAATTTTAATCTCTGAAACTGAGCACCAATCTAATGTCTGTTGGCAAGGAGACCAGCACTCCTGGCAAAGAGACCAGCACTCCCATCCCACCAAAGGACTACTTTGAGATAGGGTGGTGTGCATCTTGCAATGCAAACCCTTGCATGTAAGCTTGAAAGAATTCTAGTGTTAGATTTTGTGCGCAAATTCTGTTTGCCCTAGCGGGCTTTATGGGTGCAGATTCGGATACCTCTGGAATCTTTAAAAGATTCTGCAGGTGTTTGTACCAACAAAGGGCAGGTGCACAGTTTTGAGAGTTCACAAGCAGAAGCCAGGTAGCCATCCCTCTGAAAGTGTGTCTAGATGACTTTAATATCTGCACTTTCGTAATTTCTGATGTTAGTGGCAAATTTTCCACCAAAAATTTCATTGAAATAGGCACATTCCCATGAAACATTCTGATTTTGATTAAACTTTATTTTCTGATGGACGAGGACATTTTTTTCAACCAGCTCTAATAAGAAAGTAAAGAGTTCTTAAGGTTGTAAGGCTCTCTGACTGGAGAATTGATGAAATGGTGATGCTACAAGAGCTGACAGTATAAACTTTAATCTACAACGAGGAAGAGGGTTTTTAGTCATACTGTTTAAAACTCTTTTCTTTGGGGGGGGGGGGAGAGGAATAAACCCTATCCAGCGTCAATTGCTAATTATCACTTTGAACAGGGGAATCACCTCCATCCTTTCAGTTAAGGTGCTGGAGGTCACAGTTAACTCCCTTATGTCTCAGTAGTCCTCAACAAAACTGGAGGCTCACATTTTGAGGGTAAAAAGAAACGTGGGGGAGGGGAGGGAGGAGGAACCTCTCCAGAAGGGGGAAAATCTTTTCAGGCCTTCTGGGTAACATTATGCAACCCCCCCCCCAATTTTAAGTCCTTTGCAGATCATCTTTAAAAACACAGGGAAAATTAATCCACTGCCACCCAGGATGTATCTGGCCCATGACTTTTAACTGAACTGCACTTTTTTTTTTTTTAAGACCACTACATAAAGAGACCGTACCTCTTTACTTCAACTGCACTGTCTATTATCTACAGGCTAAACCAGCAGCAGCTCCACTGATCATGGTCAACAAGACCTTAAACTACTGGGATCCTGATTTTGAGGACGATGTCATCAACATTAACGTTGGGGGTCTGCGAAGAAGGCTCAGCTCCAGTGCTCTTTCTAAATTCCCCAACACCCGGCTGGGGCGTTTGCTGTCCTGCGACTCGGAGGAGTCCATCCTGCAGCTCTGTGATGACTATGATGTAAGCGCCAGGGAGTTCTACTTTGATAGAAACCCAGGCTTCTTCCTATACGTGCTGCACTTCTACCAGACCGGGAAGCTGCATGTCATGGAGGAGCTGTGCGTCTTCTCCTTCTGCCAGGAAATAGAGTACTGGGGCATCAACGAGTTCTTCCTGGACTCCTGCTGCAGCTACCGCTACCACGAGCGTAAGCTGGAGAGCCGGCACTACAACTGGGACGAGGAGAGCGAGGTCAGCAGCGTGGACACATCCCCCGACGAGATCTCTGACTTCAACCACGACCTGCTCCGCTACAGCACCCTGCGCTGTGGCAACTTGCGCAAGCGCCTCTGGCTCACCATGGAGAACCCAGGCTACTCCATCCCCAGCAAACTCTTCAGCTTTGTGTCCATCAGCGTGGTGCTTGTTTCCATAGCCACCATGTGCATCCACAGCATACCCGAGTACCAGGTACTGGACAAGGATGACCACTTGCTAGACGACCCCGTCCTGCACAACCTGGAGTATTTCTGCATTGCCTGGTTCACCTTTGAAGTGTCCTCCCGCCTGCTCCTTGCACCCAACATGAAGAAGTTCTTCAAGCACCCGCTGAACCTGATTGACATTGTCTCAGTGCTGCCTTTTTACATCACCCTCTTGGTGGATGTGACAGTGGGCAGTGAGTCAGAGCTGGGGAACCTGGGCAAGGTGGTTCAGGTGTTCCGGCTCATGAGGATATTCCGGGTGCTGAAGCTGGCTCGGCATTCAACTGGACTGAGGTCACTAGGGGCCACCTTGAAGGTAAACGCCACTCTATGTCCTTATCTATTGCTGTGGTGTTTAGGTGTGAAAGATATGTTTGGTATTGCAATAAGGTGTAGCTGGTAGAGGTATCTACAGTACTTCCACTGGGGTCCCAGCTCATGGAAGCTGGAAGGTTCCTGAGGGTAATGTCACAAATCTTGCAGTATACTAAAAAAATCTGGCATGCTAGACACTGTGTGCTCCCCTTAAAATGCCTGTAGCACTTTACATCCACACACACACTGCTCCCAAAGGTACACAGGCATTCACACTTGGATTTGTAGACATGCTTCAAGGAAAGCTAACGGCCATATGATACTCCACTATGCCAGTCTCTGCCAATAAAGTACCAGAGTGGTCAGAAAGCACAGGTGTAATGGAGCCAGCGGTGTGAATCGTTCCTGGCTTCATCTGGCCTGTGTTCTACGAGCCACACGGGCCAAGCTAGCCAGAAGCCACTTAATGTTCTAATAATATGGCACATAATGTGGAGCTCAGCTGTGTGATCTACTCCCAAAACCCAGCTTCTTCAGCTTCATTCTACTTCTGTCTCCAGCATGGCTGAGGGGGGGCCTTCCTAGGAGCAGGCTGCCAGCTTGCCTGAGGCCAACGCTCAAGCACTGGTGTCCCTCCCTCTAGGGAGATGAGGAGATCCTGGGCCAGGTCAGCTCAGTCGCTCGCAATGCTCTAGTGGTCTGAGTGACTGGCTGAGGTGGGCTTTGCTTGGAGTGGCAAGCAGGTGCCAAGAGAAGGCCAAAAGACTGAAGGTACATCCAGTATAACAGGGCCTGGGACACAACAAGAGGCCCAAATCAAGGCAGAAAACGTAGCTTTTTGACAAAGAGCTGGACTGAATTCTGGGCACTTTCCCTTCTACACAGTCTGTAGTCTCTCAGGCTGCAATTCTGAGGGCTGAGCTGGAGAACGCTAGCACCCTGTCCTGAGCAGGCCAGCGGGACACAGTCCAGACAGGGAGATGCTTGAGACACTGGCAGGATCTCTTTGAGCGGACCAGGATTCAGACACAGCAGAAGAGACAGCAGTTAAGCAAGTCTGGCAGGAAGAGGAGTCTGCAGACTAGGGGCCCTCTACAGAAGGTATGCAACTCTTTACTGTTCAATGAACTGATGGGGGCTGAGGAAGAGTTTTCGGAGGTCATTACAAACCCTGCTATTAGTGTCCGTATTAGGACCCTCACGAGGCTGAAATCTCCATCCCTAACCCAGTCTCCACTCTCCTCTTGGCCATACCAGTTCCCCCCTGCCATTCTCCGTTCACCACCACATAAATAGCAGCTGCTGAGGCCTGGCCCAGCCCAACCCAGTCAGTTCAATCCTGCTGTAATTCCTCAAGGTCAGCTCCCCACTTGCCTCAGGCTCCCAAGCATTGCTGCAATACAAACAATTAATCATAATAATAGCAATCATGTATCGTCTAAACAGTAGCGACTCTTACTGTAAAAAATTCCATATTGGGCACTGTGGCCAAAACCTCTCCTTTGAATTCCATCAGCCCACATGCCAGACAGAGGCACCTAAATACCATGCAGCTGTTCTCTTTACTTGCAGACACACTTCATTGTCTTTCTAGTTACTGTTCAGAAAAACAGTCCTACTCCCCTTTTGCCAGCAAAGTGATATACATCTAAACTACCACATCCCAGGAGAGTTAGGGGAATAACTATACTGCCCGCCCCACCTACTGTCGGACAGCAAATACATCTTTAGAAAGCTAATGGAGATACCAATTAATTTCAGCCTGTATTTTTCTCCAGGCCTTGGCAGCTATGTCCAAAAAAAAAAAAAAATTCATAAAGATTCCTTGCTATCAAAGTGTGAGGCTATGAGCATATTTGCTTCCACTCCCACAGAAAAACACATACGGATGATCCTCCTATATCCTCATCCATGTGAATAGTTCACCAGTGCAAATTTATCAGACTTCCCCCTTGTTTTCTCTCATTCCCTCTTGATGGGCCCCTCTGCAAAGAGTTGTTTTCAAAAGTCTGGTCACCATTATTAGTCATACAAAATTACCATCCCATGCACCCCATATTAACTTGTCAGTACCACATACCTTTATTTTCCTAAGTGTCTGTTAATTGCTATTGTATGCCCTTTATCTCTAGCCAAGGAGACAGTCAGTACCTTCCAAGAAGGTATTAGAATTCAAATCTGAACTGAAATTGTCACTTAGCATGTTTTTACAGCACCTGGTCCATGAGTTGGACTCATAGACCCACCCCTGCAATACAAATCATAAATCCTGGAATTCCTAGGGATAGATGGGGTATCACTGTGGCTTTTAACCCTTTTCATTTCTTATTTTTCAGTATTGTGGTCACTCCAGCACAGCATACACACCAAAACCAGCCTGGGGTCAGGAGGACTGGACTGACAGTGGTGGAATGGCTGCGAAACCTGAGAAACTGGGAAGACTAATTCTTGGACATGCACAGAGACAAAAATAGTTAGTGCTAGGGTCCCAGGGACCTATATTATGATCCCCATATGTGGTTCTGCAGTGTATGGTCGAGAGGCCCCGTACCCAGACCAGCACACTTGAAAAGTGGCGTGATTTAAAATCACAAACATGTTTAAAGGCCTGAAACACAGCACATGTCTTAAGGCCCATGTTTTCAAGTGGTTTTTAAGATTGCTGTTTCTAAAGTCATAGCTCTTCTTACTTAAGTAGATAAAAATTCCATTTCTTTCTGAAAACCTGTCTCAAAAGTGAGCATTTAGCTGAGGAATCTTGCAAAGGATGGCTACAAACATAATGTAAATTGTTACTTTCTTGGTTGCAGAATTCCAATAAAGCTGTAGATGTGGGAAAGGCTCCCTGAACTCTTTCAGTATTGCAGCTAAGTGTGAATGACAGCACAACAGAGCGGGGACTGACAGGCTCATTGTATGTTATGCAGGGGGTAAAGCCTGGGGAACTAGGATTTTCCTGTGCTTTGATTCAGCCTGAGCCACTGATTCGCTGAGCAAAGTCTCTCTTGATCTACTTGTGATCCCATCAAGTCCAGCTGTAACATTTGGGAGAGATTGAAATCTCACTGAAAACACCAAACTGCTGTGTCAGATTTTAAGTCTTTTTTTTTGCTGGGCACATAAATTACAAAGTATTGTTAACATTAACTTCCTCCCTTCTGCAAGAGCACACAGCATCAGAGGAATGAAAGCCCATTGACATAAGAGGGAAGTAGGGAGTTGGTATCATCTTTGGCAAGTGGACTGATTAGCATTAGTGCCACAGAGACATGAGTGGTGAGATTTCTGCTGTTTGTTATTGTAAAGAAACTCTGGATGTTCATCAAATCACCTGGGGCCTGATCCAAAACCCATTAAAGTAATGAGCCTTCCCATTGCCTTCTGTGGTCTTTGGATACAGCTCTTGGTTCTGACAAAGCCTCTCCAGGGGACAAAGGCCCATGGGAAAGAGGATCTGCTACAAGCCAGCCCCAGCCCCACTTCACCCCAACCTAATTGTCTGCTCCTAGCTATTGTACTTTATTCTGTCCCTCCAGCCTCTTTTATTTTTATTGGCTTTCTGAACAATTGGCCCTGGCATTCCATGCTGCGAAGAGGCTGCCTGCATGAAATTGACTTCCACAAGATGCTGCCAGCGAGGCAGCAGTGGCAGCAAACATCAGAGAACCTCTCTGCTCTAATTAGCCCCTTTCAGGGTTGGAAGGCCAATTTGTGATCTGGGATGCAGCTATCATGCAATACAGGGGAGGTGCTGTATCTCATTGAAAGTCAGTGGTAATGCCTAACTCAGGCACTTTTTAAAATCCCAGTAGGCATCTATCTGTATCTTTAAATCCTAAATACCCTGGGCAAGTCACTTAGGGCTAGGTTTACAAAAGTCACACAGGAAGCCTACAGCTAAGCCAGGAAGTGCATCCAAGTCTCCCGAGTGTCAGTCCCGTGCTCTATCCAGGAGAACATCCTTCCTCCCCTTAATTCTCACTTGTGCCTGGGTGGGACCGTGATTCCAGAGTCTTTTGCCACATGGGCACAATAGAATATGCCAAGGAGTGACTTCCAGTCTTCACACTGCAGTCCCTTTTGTTTATTCATTTGTATCATCACCCTAATGTCCTAAGATGGAAGCTGAGCTTGATTTGATTTTCCTTTATTGCATTAGAGAAAATATCTTGTGTGCTCTTTTGAAAAAGCACTACCCTGACTCACGTGAAGGCCAGTTATGGGCAAACCTCTCTGGCTTTAGGGCTCCAATTTCATCAGAGCCAGTTAGTTTAGCTCCAGTAGTTGCATAGTAGGGAGTCTTCTAAAGCAGCTGGTATTGGGGTGATTATAGTAATTTCTTCCAAACCGACCGTCTCTCGTGCACATTCACTTACTAGAAGCAGCTGTGTTCTTATGGAGTTACCAAGGAGCAATGCATTTTGAAAACAAACGACTGTGCGCAGGCAGCTGCCAATTTCCAAACATGACAATCTCGGATTCCTCAAGCCCCTGTGTTCTAGTCCTGGCCGCGGTTTGTAAAACTGAAATGTCTGAGTTACAGAATCACTCAACTCCTACTTTTGTTGCCCTCCAGTAACTCCCAGTAGCTAAACAGATACTCTTTTAAAATGTGTAAACAATTTTTCTCTTGATTGCTGCCAGGCTAGGGCTGTTGAAGGTGCTGCTATGCTCCAGCCTGGAGCAAGTGTTTTATAGCCAGTTGGTAAGTCCCTGAAAGTCAGGGGCTGCACTGCACACTCTGACCTAGCTTTCCCCACAGGATGTCACGTTGGCATCCACAGCTGCAGGTGATGATAGAGGAAGATTAGCTTGTTCCTCCTTGGAATTCTTGTCAGGAGCTGTGCAGTTTCTGATCGCACTCTAAGCAAAGCCTTGTTTGTACCCTGTTGTGGGATCAGCCTCCTTATTCTCTCATCTGGACCATGGACGTTCTTTTCCCAAGTCGCTTGCTCTTCTATGTTCTTTGGGAGCATCTATATCTGTAAACACTGTTTAATGACTAAATAGCACAGTCCAGTAAAACGTGTGTAAACACACACACCAGCTGCTGGACACCTGAACATCCACATTCTGATTTCCTTCCTCCAACGGGTGAAAAGCAAGTTGGCAGGTGCCACATCACTGCGCGCGCGCACACACACACACACAAAATCTGCTAAGTACAGTCACTAGTTACAATCAGAAAGCTACTGAACTGCACCAGGAACCCTCGCATCTGAGGCATTGGGCACTCTGACTAGCATCAGGTAAGTATACCTCTTAACTCAGCTAGTTCTTAATCGCTTAATGTTTAGCTCTAGGTTGGCTGTTTTTTCGTTTTCACAGTCTGCACTGATTCATGCTGGTTTTGTCCATCTCTGTGGGTATGTCTTCACTGCAGAGCTAGCTCAGGCTCTTACCCAGGTGTTGCCCATAACCATTCTCCCATTCTCACACACACACACACACACACAACACACACACACACCCCTACCTCTCACCTGAGTTTAGTGCTTTCAACCAAGGCAAGCTGGCCTGGCTGGGGGTTTGGGTTACAGCCCAGGTTCCACTTTCAGGCTGCTAACCTACCCACTTTGCACTGAGAACATAGGCTGACTCATGTGAATGCTGATAATCCTCCAGTGCCTACCCACAATTCCCTCTGTGGGCCCAGAAGGACAGAGAAGTTCTCCCACTATTCACTGGGAAAGGATCAGAGCAGCTCAGCTTACTACAGCACAAAGAATCATGGGATATGTCCCCAAGTGTCCTAGCAACACATAATGTGGGTGGTGTGGTACAGCTACAGTAACTCAGGTAGGGCTTTGCAGTGTGGCTGCTCACATCAGGCCCAGGCTAACTTGGGTGCTCAGACCCAGTTGCCAATCACCTGAGTGAACTCTGCAGAGAGAACACCCTAAGTTTCTAGCCTCACATTTTGAACACGTGGTGTTATGAGCAGCACTTTCTCCATAGGCAGAGTTTGACTTCTGCACTAGGGTGGGGGACAGCTCCAGTCAGGTCAATGAGGCCACCCATGAGGAGGAAAATTCCGTGCCTGCCCAAGGCTTGCAGTTCAGGGGGGAGCAATGCCCCCCACTCCTCCAAACTATGCCCATGACCTTATCTATAAAACGAACACACACAAATAATTTGTGATGCAGTTAGGACTGCTGCACTCAGAACATGTCCCTGGGTTTTGTCATCTGGCTATCCACCTGCACACACATCTCTGTACTGTCCCACATTGAAAACATGTCCCTTTTAGCAGTTGGGTGAATTTATATAAGGTAAGAAAACCAAGTGAAATTGCTTCCTTTTTGCTGAATTGTCCTTGCTATACTGACTGGCTTAGCTCCTTCTCTCAGGGCTAGAAGACAGAGTGGTTGCCATCTGCCCTGCATGCACAACTCCCAAGGTGAAATCTTGGCCCTGTTGAAGTCAATGACAAAACTCTCATCAACTTTAATAGGGTCAGGATTTTTTCCCCCCAGTTTCATTTGATTTTGGAGGTCTTCACTTACTATCATTTCTGCTTCCAGAATGTCTTCCCTTTCTGACCTGAGCCTTTTGAGTTGTAGTTGTTTTTACACATTCCCAGCAGATGGACAAACCACTTCAGAAGCCATAATTGGCTCAAATTGCCAAGCAAAGAAAATCCAGTCCTATGAAGGATCAACCATCTTGGATTAATCCTTCTTTAGTCTTTGGCATTTCCATCCTATAGGAAATTCCAATATTTTAACATTTGTTTTTGTCCCAAATCAATCTGTTGACTTTCAATCCTGAAATGTTTTGTGGAATGGAAAATTCTGAAATTCAGATATGTCAAAATGTTTTGGTGTTGTCTTGATTTGACATTAATCTGTGTCACTCCGAGCTGTCATGGTACCTCATGGGAGTTGTAGGTTGGGTAACTCTTGTCCCCATGGTCCTCTATAGGCCCAGCTACCTGTCCAGACTACATCTCCCATGATACACTGTGGTTAGGTGTAACTCATGATGTCCTGCAGCAGTCCAACCAGAGGAGATGACAGTGCACCATGGGAGATGTAGTCAAACCTTGGCCTACTGAGGAGAATGGGGGCCATGAGGCACTGCAGTAGCCCAAGCACACGTAGATCAATGTAGAACTGACCAAACATTCCAGTTTGGTTTGACCAACCAAAGTGTATCGATTCAGGTCAACCTGATGCACAACAAAATTTTTCATTTTGATTTTTGTAATGGAAAGTTGCATTTTTTTGGCCAGACATCCCATGGAACATTTTAGTTTTGTGGAAAAGGCATCTTCTATTTAAAAAACCAAAAAATTCAAAAATGTTGACAGAAAAATCCTGATCAGCGCTTGCCATCACTAACCCATCTGCCCTTGTGGTCACCCTCCTGGCCTCTCCTATCACCCATCATTAGGGCCCTACCAAATTCAGAGTAATGAAAAATGCATCACAGACCATGAAATCCAGTCTTTCGTGTGCTTTTACCCTATAGCAGGGGTTCTCAAACTTTAGTAACCCGAGGACCCCCATTTTGATTTTAAAATTTGCCACAGACCTCCAAGCCCCCTACTCAGCCCCAGGCCCTGGCCCCACTCCACCCCTTCTCCCAAGGCCCCTGCCCCACCCCACCTCTTCCCCCCCTGCTCAACCCTGCCTCTCCTCTGCCCTGCCTCTTTATGCCACCTTCCTTGAGTGCACCCTTTCCCCCTAATCCCTGCCAGCGCCTCCTGCACGCTGGGGAACAGCTGTTCCCCAGCACTGGGAGAGAGGGGGAAAGAGTTGATCAGTGGGGCCGGTGGCCCCAGATATGATTCCACCCGTTCCTCCCCCTCCCTCCCAAGGCCTCCTGCACTCTGTGGAACAGCTGTTCCCAAGCGTGCAGGAGGCAGGGGGAGGAGTTGAGGGGGAGGGCCCTTGGACCCCCTGGAGTATCCTCGCAGACCCCAGTTTGAGAAATGCTGCCCTATACTATACAGATTTCTTGTGGGAGACCAACGTTTCTCAAATT
The DNA here is from genome assembly GCF_015237465.2 of Chelonia mydas. NCBI lineage: Eukaryota > Metazoa > Chordata > Testudines > Cheloniidae > Chelonia > Chelonia mydas. The sequence continues at coordinate 20,070,314 of NC_051253.2, read as the reverse complement.
GGGGGTCTTGACCCAAAAGGGAGTTCCAGGGGGCGGTCACGGTATTCCCACCCTTACTTCTGTGCTGACATCAGAGCTGGGCAGTCAAAGCGGCTGTTGGCCGGGCGCCCAGCTCTGAAGGCAGCGCCCCACCAGCAGCAGTGCAGAAGTAAGGGTGGCAATACCATACCATGCTACCCTACTTCTGTACTGCTGCCTTCAGAGCTGGGCAGCTGGACAGTGGCAGCTGCTGACCGAGGACCCTGCTTTGCAGACAGCAGCGCAGAAGTAAGGGTGGCAATACCATGCCATACCATGCCAGCCTTCCTTCTGTGGTGTGCTGATAGCGGCTCTGCCTTCAGAGCTCCTGGCCAGCAGCTGCCGCTCTCCAGCTGCTCAGCTCTGAAGGCAGTGCTCCCGCCAGCAGCAGCGCAGAAATAAGGGTAGCAGTACCGCAAACCCACCTATAATAACCTTAAGAAGAAAAGGAGGACGGGTGGCACCTTAGAGACTAACCAATTTATTTGAGCATGAGCTTTCATGGGCTACAGCTCATGCTCAAATAAATTTGTTGGTCTCTAAGGTGCCACAAGTCCTCCTTTTCTTTTTGCGGATACAGACTAACACAGCTGCTACTCTGAAACCTATAATAACCTTGTGACCCCACCACAACTCCTTTTTGGGCCAGGACCCCTACTATTACAACACTGAAATTTCAAATTTAAATAGCTGAAATCATGAAATTTATGATTTTTAAAATCCTATGACCATGAAATTGATCAAAATGGACTGTGAATTTGATAGGGCCCTACCCATCATCATTGATCCATCCTCCTTCAATCACATACTGGTGCTCTCTTGCTAACCTAAGTGTTCAGGCAAGCAACAGCTGCTGAATGCTATCCTTACAGATGGTACAGAGATTGACTTGGTCAGCTACACTGGGAAGTTACTGTTGTGTTAGTTTTTCCCCATGTCTAAGCTACTGGGGCTATTCCGGTAACACATAGGACTGGAATGGAACTGCTTAGTCATTAAGTCCAGCCCTCTGCTATCACAGGTAGCCCTGTCATATAATCATGTTCATAAATTGCTCAAGCATTAGCAGTGAGCTCTTGAGTCTTATGTGACCAGTGCATGTTTTCAAGGTTGCTGAAAAGAGTTATTCTCTACTGCCATGCACAAAGACCTGTTAACAGTAAGGCCCAGCAGAGGCAGCTGTGTAATCCCCAGCACAGCACTTGATATTTAACACCAGGGCCTCCTCTTTCTTCAGCCCCCTTTCAGATGCTGGCTATAGGTTCTATCACGTGTACAGCACCATAGGTTAGCATGATGGTTGCTGCTTTCTTCCCTTCATTTATACCCTCAGGACTCAGTCCTGTTCCCAGGGCATGGACGCACATCATGAGCCCCTTGTAAGATCAGCTGCTGCATGTTTGTACTGTGCAGGCCCTGGGGTGCAGTGAGGTGCATGACCTGGTTATTGGAGAGCATGATCAGGCTCTAGATGGAGTTGGTCAGTTGTTACTGCAGAACAGGAGCATTGGTCATTTACTCTAATTCAGGGGGGGCGGGCAACTGCAGTTGCAAGGTGTTTCCAAAACAGCTGCACAGAGTTAAGGTGACAGCTACATTAAGGAGGTGCCTGGTGTATTTTGTAACTTAAGAAGCAAGTCTGGTTGCTGTACACAGACACCTGCAATAATGCATGTTGGGGCCCTTTGCTTTCTGGTATCTTGCTTCTCTGTGCTCCAGATCAGAAGGAAACACATTTTAAAACTCAGTTGTGTAAAAACCATTTCCTCCTGTGCTTACCTTCTGAGGAGTGAGGTTAGGGTCCTGGGATTCTGCAGCAGCTGATGATACCTGCCTACAATGCTGTATTTTAGCTATGAGTGAGAAACACAACACCCTGTGGGCATGAACACTGGCTTTAACAGATCAAAAGCCTTCCTGAGCATGGACAGGGGAAGTCTCACACTTCCACAGTCCCCAGCTGGTGTTTCTGCACTGTTGCCTTATCATTGATTTTCTGATTTAAAAAGTCAGAGCATAAAAGGATCCATTTGAATGAGCAGTTCTGTTGCGCACACATGCGATACTGACACACACACGAGTGATGCCATCACCTCTAAGTATCTGGGGTGGTGAAGTGGCACGGATTCCTCAGCATTGCATGGAAACCCCTGGAGAAGTCATGCTTCTTTTCCCGCGTCAGCAGGCAGAAACAGGGGGGAGTGGCTGTTGTCTCAGTGGTGGCGGTCCATCCAGTCCTCGCCAGTTCTGTGTTAGTTCAGTGTCTGATACACACTCTTCTCAGTGACAACAGTCGAGCGGGCATCGCCTCTTCTTTGGTTTGGAGACCTGAGCAAGGCAGAGCCAGTGTGCAGGTTGGATCACAGAAACCCCCTTGGGAACTGCCAACTGATGTGCCGAGACTACTTCTGCCCCGGCAGCTTGGGACTTCAGTGCCCTGCTTAGTTTGAGCCAGACCCGCTAGCCTGGTGCAAACCCAGATCCAGGTCTGAACCACATTCCACAAACTGCAAGCTTCATTAAAAGCAGCTTAATCTTTAACACTGATGCCCGACTGCCAACGGGGTTCAAACCCCAAATAAATCCATTTTATGATGAGTGGGAGGGGAGGGGAATTTCTTCTGTTTTAGCTACTATCTAGTGCTTTACTGGGGGTGGGGGGGTGTCAACTTCACAGGACAAGGAGCGTCCTGTGAGAGCCTCCCATTAGGAGTGATTCTGTTCTTGTGCTTAAGGCATCAGAGAGAGTCAAGCAGGGGTGCAGGAACAATTTGTAGCGTGGGGGTGCCAAGAGCCATTGAACCAAACTGTAAACCCTGTCTATAATGGAAACCACTTCATAGATGCTGGAACTAGGGGTGGCTTGAAGTCAAGTGGCAGTTTTGCTTACTTCCAGGGACATCTGGACAGACTAGGATTCTCTGACTTCTTTCTGGCTGGTTTCAGGCCCCGGAACAGCTTGGAGATGACGTTGGTCTGTGTGATGGATGGTCTCATTTGAGTGATGGATGGGAGACAGTTTTCCATACTGATAATGCCAGGTCTTTTGAGACCATTGATCGCTAGCCAACGTTGAGCTGCCTGTGTGGAGTCTGAGTAGCTGGGGGTGGATGGTGCTGTGCTGTGGCTGTGAGTGCTGCTCTATGGATAAACCGACTCCAGGGCTCTCAGGTCAGCACCTTTCACTGACACTAACATAGGAAAGAGCAGTACTGAATAAGACTGAGGGGGAGTGACTCCCAGCCTGAGAGGGGCTTGGAAAGTTGGGGACTGTGTTTGCGTCAGGGGAGCAAGTGTGATGCAGGGGGAGCAGGAAGAGAAGAAAAGCGAATGGAGATTAATCTCATTTTGTTTAATATCATTCTGCTGAAAGGTGTTAATAGATGCCATTCAGCAGGTCTCTGATCTATAAACTGTTACAGACCTGGTTAAAGCCTAGGCATCCTTCATTCAGGCAAAATGGAAGGAGCAATTAAATACTTCTTTATGTTGTGATAACTGAAACAATAGGAGGCTACTGTCCAAAGCACTGGGACACGCTGCAAAGCTTGAATAGGGCTCAGGCCATGTCTACATTACAGGTGCTGCAGCATAGCATAGGAGACACTTCCTGAAGCGACAAAGGGGTTTTCCCATTGCTGTAGGTAATCCACCTCTGCAAGCAGCAGTAGCTAGGAAGACGGAAGAATTCTTCCATCGACCTAGCTGTGTCTATATGGGGAGTTAGATCACCATAGCAACAGCTCTCTGTTGTGAATTTTTCACACCCATGAGCATCGTAGCTATGTCAAGCTAACTTTTAACTGTAGACCAAGCGTAAGCCATGTGGTCTGAGGGATTGCCCTAGGACTGGTTGCACATGCAGGGGTTCAGGGATTGATAGGCGTGAGAGAGAAAGCCAGCAGAGAAAGCAATGTTTCCAGTGTTTAATTACCACATTGTTAATAATTTGCACCTTATTTCCAAGCTGAATTTGCCTATCTTCAACTTCCAGCCATTGGATCATGTTATACCTTTGCTAGACTGAAGAGCCCATTATCAAATATTTCTTCCCATGTAGGCACTTAATGATTGTAATCAAGTCACCCCTTGACCGTCTCTTTGTTAAACTAAATAGATTGAGCGCCTTGCATTTATCACTCTAAAGCAGATTTTCTAACCCTTTAATCATTCTCATGGCTCTTCTCTGAACCCTCTCCAATTTTTCAACTTCCTGTCTGAATTGTGGACATTAGAACTGGATACAATATTCACAGAGCCAAATACAGAGGTAAAATTACCCAGATTATCCTGTTTACCTTTTAAAAAATATTGGCACACCATTAGCTTTCTTCCAGATTTCTGGAACTTCCCCAGTATTCCAAGACTTATTGAAAATCAACATTAATGGTCCAGTGAACTCCTCAGCCATCTTATTTAAAACTGTGAGATGTAAGTTATCTGGGTCTGCTGATTTACAAAGGATTAACTTTAGGAGGATGTTAAAACAGCAGCTACTGAGTAGAATGGAAAGAGTTATCATATGATATGACAACATCATTTGGTTCCCCGCCCCCCAGAGAAATATTTAGTGAACACTTCTGCCATTTCTGCATTATTAGTGATAATTCTATCGTTTCCATCTCGTATTGGATCAGTACCATTGTTAGGATTCTTTTTGTTCCTAATATACTTGGAAAAAACTCATTGTCCTTAACTCTGCTGGCCATAGAGTTCTCCTGGTTAGGAAAATGCTTTATTTCTGTCCAGTGAAACCTATTTCCAATCGACTTAAGCTAAACCAAACTAAACCACTCTTACACTGAAATGAATGTCCCACATGGCCTTTGGTACAGGTTTAATTATCAGTTTAAATTCACATCTTAAGTGATACCAGTGTGACTACCTTGTGTAAACAAGCCCAGTAGAAAACATCCCATCTTTAAAGATTTCCATCTTTTTCCTGTCCTGCCTTGATCTACCAAGACTCAGGAAAGGACTCCAGATCAGTGCAAGGTAACTATCCCTGGGGGCTGGTAAGTGACAATAGATGACATGCTTCTGTCAAAAGCAGCCTGCCCATGTTTAAGGAAGGAGGTTGTTAAAAGGAAGAAGCTGTCACTCTGCCTGTCAGCTCCCCTTGGGATCATACAGCAAACATTGCCAGGTGAATAGAAATAAATCTCCACCAAAAGCCTGAGCTTATTCAAAAGGTTTGAAAATGTTATCAGCCTCAGTTAGAGGAGCAAAGTGGGTTCATCAGTTCAGTCAGTACAGCTCTCATTAGCCATTTCTCCAACACCCAGTAGGATGGGGGCTTTCTCAAGTAAACAGCCCTTCCCTTGCTAGGTGCAGTCCCCCTCACTCCTATTCCTTCCCAAGAACACAAGGCTTCCTCTCCTGCCAACAACACAAGAAAATTATTTCAGTGGGGGAGAAACTTCCAATTAGAAGATATCCAGAGTCCTGCCAAGATAAAAGGAGAATGTGTCCAAGTGTAATTAGAGGAGACCGTATTATCAGGGGTGATGGGGGAAGGAGTGGGAAGCCCCTCTATTTAGAAGCTTTTCTGGGAAGAATATTTTTCCTCTCCTCCCCAAAGGCCGAGGAGTAGAAGCTGAAAGTAATGTAATGATTGCTATAAAAAGGTTAGAGTACAGTATTGATTCAGGAGGCTGCGTCCCATTAGCTCCAGGTGTAAATTACATACATATCCAGAGAGTTTATTTCCTGTAACCCTTTCTCTGCTGCATTGACCTCTGGATTCTTGTGCCTTGATTAGTTCCTCCTGTAGCAGCCTCCCCTCACTACCCTCTGTCTCCATGTTGTGTAGGATGAGATCTGTATCTCTGAGCTGTCTGCACTGCTCTGTGTTTTGACTTCCATGTGCTGTCGCTGTGCTACTGTCCCTCCCGATTTGTCACTTAGTCCCTGCCTATAAATAGCAGGCTGCCCGATAGCTCTCGTTCAGCCCACGTGACTCTGTATTCCTCCCCTCTGTTGAATCGCGCCCGCTATTTCCCACCTGACATGTGACAGCACGACATGCAGCGGTGACATTGACGGATTGACACGCTACGGACCTGGCCTGTTGGCATGACAGCAGCTCAGAGTGGTTGGTGCGTGTGCAAGGCGCCCTGCCCACAGCAGCCTCTCTTGAGACGTGCACATGGCAGTTGCCGAGCAGAAGAGTCCTTGTCCTCGACTCTTCTTTGCCCGAATGTGGCAGCAGTGCCAGGAGCACTGCCAAACCGTGCTGATGAAACCAAACCCTCAGCCCGCGGAATTAACAGGGCTCCAGCCTTGAACCTTGACCACCCCTTGTGCTTCCCACAGCAGAGGCAGCGACCCCAGGCCACAGTGGACCCGGGTTTGACTGTAAGTTGTCAGCTTCCAGCCATCACTCACTTTAAACTCCAGTGGAGTGCCAAGTCCAGGGGAGTGGTGGATACCCATCACCTCTAAAAATCCAGCCATGTACATTGAAGGCCTAAAGCTGCAGGTGGGAGCCTAATTTTAGACCCCCAGGTTTGAAAATGCCGGTCAGTGTTATCTGTGCTAAAGAAGTGAAGCCTACAGCATTTAAACCTCCTGTGGCCTTCACTCGCAGCCTACGTCCCACCTCTAAGCCTCAGGGGGCAGAGGAAACTGGAAGCACTGATAGGCTTGACAGTGGTATGGGGTGTATCGTACGGCTGGACTGAGTGGGTCAGGGGGCAGGACTGAGCTGCTGGTCGTGGAAAAGAGTCTCTGGGGCTATTCTGATCTCTGCCTGTGCCCCGCCTGCCTTCACCCCCGCAGTTGCACCTGCGCTTCTTTCACCCTCCATCCTCTTTCCAAGCCCATCACAGCTGCCCCGTCCATCTGCAGTTCCTGCTCACGCTGCAAGTTGCAGTGTGGGACCTTTGGAACAGCAGCAGTGAGCAGATGTTTGTGGGGCTCTAGAAAGCACCAAAGTCACAGAGACCCCATTAATCTAATGCAGGGGGCTTGCATCAGTTCTAAACTCAGACACAACTCCCCTCCCCCTGGCCCTCCTAGCTTGGGAGTTCTGTGAAGGCAGAATGCTCTGCTCCCGAGGACAGGGAGCACCCTGCATTGCTCCACAGCTCCCCAGGAACCTAACTTAGCAATGGTGACACACTGGCTCTAATCTTCTTCTGCCAGAAGGATGGATCCGTCCCTCATGGGGTCTGGTGGTATGGAGGGGGTACAAAGAATCATCAGGAGGCTCCCAGACAAGCCTCCCATGAAATGGCAGTGACAAACAATGAGAGAAAACCACACTAGCCTTGCCTGGCTCGTGCCCTTCTCTTGAGCTGTACAGCTGCTGGCAGGGCCTTGCTCATTGCCCAGCATCTGGCTCCATGGAGGTGCTTCCTTCCTATTATGAATGCAGGCTTACAAGTGGTAAAAGGGAAGAGAATGACAGATATTGATTCGCTACTGGGAAATCAATTGTGTCCCTGACAAATGCTACAGACCCCAGACAGGTTCGCATCTCAGCTGCATACAAACCAGAGTCTAGTCTAAAGCATCAGTGGACACTCGGGCCATTTGGACTCCAGTAGCTCAGTGCAGAAATTCCATGAGCGCTAGGCAGGAGACTCACTGGTCCCTCCCTGGTTCATTCCTCCTTCACAGTAACCCCACTGGAAATGGCCAGGGCTTGGCTGGTTGATCCTGCAATAGGCAGGAATTGGAATCAGCAGCGCAGCTCGAGTCAGAGCTGGAGAGGTGCCCCAGCAGGGCATGGATTTCAGGGAGCCTCAGTTGCCCCCATATGTAGCTCAAACTGGTGCCAGCTCTTGGATAGACGGCAAGTGAACACTCTACCCAGCAGCTGGCTGAAGACTGCCAATTGCAAACAATTAGAATAGCACGAAGCTCCCGCACCCAACAAGTGCAGAATTCTGTCTCCAGCTCGGCGTCCCACATTCCCAAAGAAATGCCTTTTCCCCATATGGTGGGAACCTGAAATCCTCTACTGGAATATTTAAGGTGCCCACACACCAGAGAGAAGGGAGAGAGACTGCTAGTTCTAATTCAGTGGGATGGATTCCCGCCTTCCCGTGACACCAAGGCAAAGAGCAAAGTTCCAGGGAAAGAACATGAGACACAAGGCAGGAGAGCCAGTCGGAATATTAGAGAACGAGAGGGAGGGATGTCGGAAGCAAGCCTGGTTTGTATTCATGCTCATTAGGTCTTGTTTTCTGGCCCCGTAGACAGCGTCAGGGCCTCTGCTGACTCTCCCTTTGCTTTGCCTTTCAGCACAGCTACAGAGAGGTGGGCATCCTGCTGCTCTACCTAGCGGTGGGAGTCTCCGTGTTCTCTGGAGTGGCCTACACAGCTGAAAAGGAAGAGGACGTTGGTTTCGACACAATCCCTGCCTGCTGGTGGTGGGGGACAGTCAGCATGACAACTGTGGGCTATGGCGACGTGGTGCCAGTGACCGTGGCCGGCAAGCTGGCAGCTTCGGGGTGCATTCTGGGCGGGATCCTGGTGGTGGCTCTGCCCATCACCATCATCTTCAACAAGTTCTCCCACTTCTACCGCAGGCAGAAGGCCCTCGAGGCTGCTGTGCGGAACAGCGACAAGAAGAAACCTGAGAACTCTGAGAATTATCCCAGCCAGAACCATGACTCAGAGGCTCTGGGGGACGCCTTCCAGGCAGAAGGCAGAGAGGATTTCCATGACCTGACCAGAGACGCCCTTCCTGCTCACTGACCGTACTGAGGCTAGAGAGTACGGCTCCTCTCTGGCACCTTCTGTCCTGGAGACGCATGGCAGCAAGGATCTGGTTTGTATGGTACTGTCCCTTCTCCCCTCACCGCCTCTCTCACTGGAAGTGAACAGGAGCGGAGACTGCAGACCTGCTCACACAGTGCATCGTCCTTCTGCCAGGATGATGAAGCTACCAGAACTAGAACAAGAGTGACTCTGTGGTGCCCAAGCTATCCGGACGTTCATCTGGCCTTCCTTAGCACTCCACACAATGTTGGACTTCATCCTCTGCCGAGCAAGGGCCATTCAGAGCCAAGGGCTCAAAGCAGTATGCTCATCAGGTGCCAGCTGTTTGTCATCTTGAGTGGGGCAGCACGCAGCAGCTGTACCCATTTGGGCACTTCTTGAATTAACCATATTTACTGTATTAATGGCAATGCTGTCAGTGCCCCCAAAAGGACCTATAAGCGGGTGCCAGGAAATTTGGAATTAAACATAATGCACTTAGAAAAGGAAACCAACGGAAGAAACAGGGAGACCTCAATGTATCCAACTAGCCTCCAGGAATGGTTCCCAAAGTCCTTGGTTAGCTAAGGGCAATCATCCTGCAGCCTAACGTTCTGTCACTGTCCATCATAATGTTAATGCCCAGCCCCTAGTCCCCTTCCCCGCCCTCCCCTAGAGAAGAAGTGAAATCCAAATTGCAATAGTGTTCACAATGGATAAAGTTGCCAAAGGAGGGGGGTGGAATTCATGGCCTCACAATGTCTTCTCTGCAGCACTGAAGTGCGATGAGTAAGCCCATCTCAGACCTGGCTGGTTGCCTTGTGGGTATACAGTCAGGGCTGATATAAACGCTGGGTCCCATCCTCCTTACAGCTTCAGTCCCGGGAAAAGCCTAAGCTGGTCATATCCTTTCAGTGAATAAAGAGGAAAAATAAGGGTGATAAAGTTAATGGGGCCTAGATACCATGGTGAGGGGCGTACCAGGAAAAGAGAGAGAGAGAGAGAGAGAGTTACATAGGATGTTCTGTTTTACTCCTAATGCATAGCTGAAGCTGGAATCGTCCTCAGGTGCCCTTGGAAGGACCCTCATCTCAGCGCATGCATTTGCTTTCATTAGTGACATGCAGTCATGACACTTGCTGTGTTCAGAGCATCACCCCCCCAAGGAGCAATGTTCTGGAGAGAGGCAGAAGGCTGGGTTTGCCCTGGGCTCTCTGACACCACATGGGAAGTCCTAGGAGAGATCTCAGTAAGGCTGTGAGATGACTTCATGTTTGCCAGCATTTCCCACATGTTCCCCAGCCTGGCACTGAGCCACATAGCATACCTGTGTGAAACTGGCATGGTGTGCATTGGCCAGACAGCCAGCAAACCCACTGCTCACACCAAATCTGCCCCAAGAGATGTGTAGAGAGTGTGTTTGTTGGCAGAGGTTGCCAGTGCTCTGATAGGAAAGCCCAGGAGAGAGCAGCTTTGCAAGAGATTTGACAGATGTAGCAAGAAGAGGCAATGTCATTGCTGTATGCGTGATACCCTAAAGCAGAGTGATAAACCATGTCCTGTACCTAGACACATGCTCCATGATCCCTATAGGGTTTTTTGCCTTCATTCTCACAGCTTTCTACCTCTGGCGAAATTGCCGAGTACTGGCCATTCCGCTGTGTGCAGTGACTGTCTGCTGCAGGCTAGTTACATAGTGAAACAAAACTCCAATGCACTGAACTGCTGGACAGGATAGTCTGCTGTGTCTGGGCAGGGCTTGTGAAATCTCCACACTTAGTTTTGGTTCCAAATTCAGCCATCTCTCGCTGACCCTCCCCACTGCTCTCCGCTGCCTCCTTGGATGTGCTCCAGTCCTTTCTAACTCTGTTACCCTCCAAGGCTTTTCAAACACCTCTGTGGCCCTTCCAGCACCCACCCCCCTGAAACTCCTCATTCACATGGTCTTGCTCCACTCCCCGCTCCACACCTGCATACAGAGAGTGGCTAACGTCCATCCCCAGATCTCTGCCGGGATGTGTTTTTGGTTCCAGAGACACATTTTCAGAAGCAGCCAAGGCCTTGTTTTGCTCATTCCGATCCCTAACTTTTAGAATGTAAGTTGCCCAGCACGTTCTTGCACCGTCACTATCTCCCTCCTGAACCCTGCTCACAAGCACAGGTGCTCATCGCTTAACACTCCTGCACCCCCATTCCTTATAGCAGAGTTTATCATTTAGCTTAGCAGAGCCCAGCTGGGAGCTAGCTCCAGAACACAGTGTGGACGTCCAATGGGTGATCTGACTGACCCCAGATTGAAACAAGAAACCAATGACTACCATGTGTGGCCTCCGATTTACCAGCTCACTAATGGATAGGAAATTGGGGTGGGGGGGGATTGCTGGCAGTTCCAGCCCTCAATAAGGCTAAGCCCGGAATGCAGAGGGGGGGAGTAAACCATCCCAGAAACAGTCCTTGTGGGTTAAGGAAGGTTGAGACACGTTGGCAGAAGGAAGAGAGCACATGATGAGGGTGGGGGGAAGTTCAGACACTGGTTGTCTGTGCGTTTAGCAGAGTTTCAGGCTCTGCCAGGCTGCACCTTTCACCAGCCACAACATTACTTGAGAAAATGCTAACTTGATTATGCTATTCCAGCCCTGGACTCCCTGCCCCCAGCTCTGCTGATGCCCCTCACTTCTGACTTGTACCCCCCTGCTATTCCATTCCTGGGCTCCAGCATGCAGCGCAACCCATCCTCTGCAATCCTGACCCGGACACACACACCCCATTGCAGTTCTGCAGTGTCCCTGTCCCAGTTGCCTGCACTTCTCAGGGCTGGGATGTGGTGCCAGGGCAATGAAGACATCAGTTCTCTAGTATCTCCTGAAAACTCATCACTAAGGCTAAGATTTTGTCTCAGGTACTTTTAGTAAAAGTCATGGACAGGTCACGGGCTGTGTGATATTTTATTGCCCGTGACCTGTCCGTGACTTTACTAAAAATAATCGGGGGGCGAGGGGGGCAGGGCTAGGTACGGGGGAGGAATGGAATCCCAGAGTGGGGGACTGACAGACCAAGCCCCCTGCCATGGCGGGGGCACAGCCCCGGCTCCAGAGCTGGTCACAACTGCAGGACAGGGGTGTGCGGCCCAGCTGCAGCCCTCAGCAGAAACCGCAGGGCTAGAGCTGCAGGGTCCTGGTTCCAGCCAGCCCCAGTTTTAGGGCAGGGGCGCACAGTCCCAGCTCTGCCTCCTGAAGCCGTAGAAGTCATGGAGGCCCGGTAAAGTCACGGAATCCATGACTGCTGTGACCTCCGTGACTAAATTGTAGCCTTACTCATCACTGATCTCTGCCCTGCCCGCCAGCAGTAAACAGGAATAAACACAGACAGAAGCAATTAAAAACACTCAGGGACACACATTGATCCTTGGTGTAACTCTACTGACTTCAGCAGAGTCACACCAGGCTGGGATTTGGCCTGTTGACTCATGTAAAAGATTTTCCATTCACTCCCACCAACTATAAGGCAAAAGAAATTATTGATAAAACATCTTAAACAGAATTTCCAAAAAAGGATCAATGACTCTCCAACAAGAGATGCAGTTCTGACACATCTGATGACATAGGTCAAGACACAGAAAATGCAGCTCACCATTGGACCAAATGGGAAACCAGCCAGTTACAAACTGGTAAGGGAAGTTCCCTGCATAAACCAAACAAGCCCACTATTAGCTCTCAGAAATAAATGAAAAATCAGAGCTGTGTGAGGGGGCTCATTTTAATCTGACCCCCGGTGAGTTCTCGGTGCCTTTGAAACATCCACTACTTTGGTTTGTTGTTTTAAGTGTAATGTCCCAGCCAGGATTTATGCACTTGCTTACCTTTGCAGGCTGTGAGTTGCTCCACTGATTTCCTTGGGGTAATTCACAGTGCATAGAGTTAAGCATGGGCGGGACTGGGGCCTAACTGTTTGAGTTTGACTAGCTAGGTGTCTTGTGCATAGGGGGAAATCAGGAGCAGAAATGATATAAACTCATGTCAACTGATGGTATATCAGTGCTAACTGCCTGTGATGGGGTGTTCACCCCACACCAACTCTGAGAGATTAAAATGGTACAGATAGGTCAAATTAACCCTGCAGGCCACACCTGGTGGAGAGTGGGCTTGATTGAAAATGACTAATGGCTGATGGGGAGGGGTGACTAAGGTATACAGCTAGGAAGTTTGTGGTAGAAAGGGGCTGTAGTGTGGAAGGTGGTAGTTAACCTATGGGTTAAAGAGGGAAAAGAAAGAAACCTAGAGAGAGAAGCCCTAGGATCCTGGCCCTGAAGGTAGGGTTTACCCAGAAGCATGGAGAAGAAAGCCTGTGGGAGGTGTAGTAGGAAGGAGCCCAGGGAAGGAAAATCAAGGTGAAGGATTGTGCAGACCTTGGCTGCAGATTATAGGGTCCCTGGACTAGAACCTAGAGTAGCAAGTGGGCCTGGGTTCCCCTACCAGCTGCTGGGAAGTGGCACAGGATTGTGGGAGATATCACCTTGCCAGCTGGTCCGGAGGGACTCTGTTGTCCCTGAAGGGGAGGACTATAGTGACCTGCCTGGAGGGCTGAGTCACGAAGAGGGAGTAACCTGAGTCCAGAGGCCAAGCCTATGGGGTGAGCAGCCAAAGGAGGGGGCATCAGACTGGATGAGAGCTAATCCCTGGATGAGACTCAAGGAGGCATCTCTGCGGTGAGTGTACCTCCAGGATACTGACATAGCTGGGCTCTCTACAGATCTGCCTTGTTTCCAGGGTGGCTTTTGGGTTTCTAGGTCATGTTTCTTGGTAACGTCATCAAAGGGGAAAAAATAACCAATTTGTCTTTCTAAAAATAAAAGCACTCCCCTCAAGCCACGTTCGAGTCCCCTGCGCTGGTCACGGTGTCAGACGCTGAGCTGCCTCTTCTGCTCTCCAACAGCATCAGCAGGCTAGGCTTCCTGCTGGGAGTGGTTGGGAAAACAGCCACTCAGACTGACAGGCCTCCCAGCGTGATGGAGGGTCTGAGACAGCCAGGCTGGCCCAGGGGTTTCTGAAAACGCAGTGCTAATCTCTGTCCCTGTTCGGGGCCTGACCCAAAAACCCACTGCAGTTGAGGGGAGTCTCTCCATTGGCTTCAGCAGGCTCCAGAGCAGGACCCCTGAGTGACTGTAATGAATTCAGTAGTGTTCCCCCTAACAAAGAACCTTACAGCCAGCAGATGGAGATTAGTTTGCTCACAAAGACAAGTGGTGCTCACGTGAAATTGTGCTAAAGGAAGCCAGCAGAGTTCAGGGGCTGGGGCTCGCTGCAGGCAGCCAGAGGCGGGAATGCTCCACCGCCCCTGCTCAGGGGCCTTAAGGGCAGGGTAGGCGAGACAGAACGGGGCTCCTCTGGGCCCAGCGGTAGGAGAAGGGGTGTGGGGTCCATTTGGACTGTATGGGTCATAACTGCTTAGAAGCTGCCCCCTTGGAGACTGCACATGGCAAAGGAACCCAGGCTGGCATGAAGCAGCTGGTTGGTGAGGGAAAGGCTGCTGTGTGGGTGATGGCGGTGAAAGGGATGCTGTCGCCCTCCGTGGGCTGCTGCAAAGCCAAGCAATAGGCCAAGCCCTCCTTGTGAGGCTAAAGTGAGCTGGGCTGGGCCCGGCCTTTGCTGCATTGGAGTAGACGGCGTGCTGTCTGGGATCTGGGCAGAGCAGTGTTCTTCTGGGCACCATGCACTGCAGAGGCCTCTGCCAGAGGCGCTCAGCTTTAACCCAGCCCCACTGGCCATGCTTTCTGGAAGCTTCTAGAGTAAATCTAGCCAGAAAAGTCCAAGTAGGAACAGACCCTCCGCAGCTGTAATCCCCCAGAAACCGGAAGTGGCAGGTACTCCCTGCACTGTCCCTTCCTGGGACTTCCTAGTCTTTGAAAGCAATTCCTTATGTCCCGTTCGACGTAAGGCTGGAGCCAGCATAGGGTGTATTGTACCACACATTTAGCTATTAGGGTCTTCAGTATCAAGAGCAGAAAATACAATTATGTGAGTGTCTCTCCCTCTACCCCTCCTCCCACCCAACGGGCACAACCTGTCCCAAACCAAGCCATTAACAAACAGCAAGGTTGACAGCTCTGGAAAGGCACCAACGTTTCTTGTTCATGGCCTGGGTAAAGGTTCATTCTTTCTTTGTAGAAGCCAGGCCCCCTTTGTAACATTTAGGGATCTGTAACCTGGGGCAACAAGCTAACTTGGTTCAGTTTGCTTTATAAAGGTTAGCAAAGATTTCCCTTGAGAGCCTCTTGTTCCATGAGACCCAGGGACAGACCGCCAGTGGGCATCAATTTGACATGGCTCCCCTGAGTTCAGAGCAATGACACTGATTTACACCAACTGAGGCTCTATCCCATTGTAGTTAAGTGCAGAAAATAGCTCTTCTAGAGCTTCTCTGCCCTCCTGTAACCACAGAGAAATGCTAATCTAACTCCCTTCAAATGAATGGGATTTGATACCCTTGCAAAGCATTAGAAGGGAGCATATCTGCACTGGACATGGAGACAATCATCTTTCTCAAGTGCAAAAGTAGCTTCTAGGCAGCCCCGGTGCCTACAGAGATGGGAGGAATTTGGGAAACCGCTAAAAGATTTAAAAAAACAAAAAAAACCCACAACCTGATTTAGGGCATTCCTTGCCCTGTATTGCAGCAAAGCAGGAGGCTTTATCACACAAACCCCAGCTCCGCATTGCTCAACTGCTAGATTAGTTGTTCTGTTTGTGTCCAAAGGCAACGAGCATTGTGCAAAGCTTAGAAGGTGGGGGTGGGTCGGGATGGAATGAGACTTCTGTGCTACTCCACACTGAGTGTATGAAGATGGGGGTGGGAGGGGTGTAACTGTATCTCCGTGCACTGTTAACACACCTATGCATATTGGGTCAATGTGCAGGTGACCAGAGCCAGCCATTTGTTTGCAGTGACCTGAGTTGCAGGAAATGTCTGTGCCAATCAGGCCTGCAATTGCTTAACTATAAGCCTTGAAAATCTGCCCTTAATGTTATAAATGGATTATATGCAAATGGAAATACTTTGATTGCATGCCCTCCACTGGAGCATACCAACAAGCATCATTTTCTGAGCCAGTATGGCCGGGGGGATCAAGGGAAGGGGCATTGGGAAGGTCAAAGCTCTAAAAATTTTCTTGTCGCTGCAGCCAATTTGTTTCCATGGCCTCAGCCAAAAAAAATTACATTACATTTACCTTCAATATTGACTTCTAGGGATGATTTAATCACTCTGCAGCCACCAAGATCAGGAAAAGCAGGTTAGAACTAAAGGGGAAAGTGACGAGACTAGACCTCAGGATGCATTAGAATTAATAAGTGGTTGTTGTTTTAACCTGAGATGTTCTGATTATAATTTATTGCCATCCATGGTGCATGGGCCTGGGCTCCCTGCCAAGCCTCCTCCTAAAGCCTGGGACCAATTGCTATATGAGCTCTCACCATCTACTTGTGAATGAACCATTGCTACAGGGACTCCTTGACCGGGGAATCTGCTTCCCTTTTATGGTCCCTGATCACTATAGTATCTGTGCACCTTGATGCTGGGGAGAGGGTGTTTCCCTGGAAACCAAGCAGAGCCCTGTAGAGAGGGGACTCTTCATGTAGAGGCCAAGGATGCTGGGTTTTAATAGGCAGCTTTCTTGCTGCAGAAACAAAGGCTGTAAATATCAAGCTGTATCTTTGGGTCTGGCTGAGCTGGGCTCAGTGTGGGATGTGAGGAGCTGGGAAAGTTGATTCTGAGCCACCTCTTTGTTCCTCTGATCCCAGGGTGGGCTGGGGAGTGGTCCAGCAGGGACCACTCTGCCAGCTAGAGACTGCTGGAGTGTCACATCCCTTCCAGCTCCTTACACTGGTAGAGAGGTGGGAGCTGGGAGTAGACGCCATAGAGCCAGCTTTATGCCATGCCAGAATTCCCCTCTGTTAGGGGACCCCAACTACCAGGGAGGGGAACTGAGGACTTGGCCTGTTATGTTTTGAGTTCACTAGCACAGGGAGCTGCCATGAGTTCAAGCCTAGAATCACTTTGGGTGCTAGGATGTTGCAGATTACTGACTGGACAGGAAATACAGTAAAGGCTGCAGACCGAGGGATCAAATAGACACACACACACACAGGGGTTTCCTATTAGGGTTGCTGATAGAAGAGCTCCTGGCTCAGTGTTAATCACACAGATATTTTTCTTATCCCAGGCTCTACAGTTTGAGTATTTGCTTGAATAGTGAAATGTATGTATTTTTTTTTTTTTAAAGTCAGATTTTTGGAGGACAATGTGGATGCTCCAACATTTAAAGGTCTCAGAACATAATATGGTCACAAATCCATGAAGCCCTGGTTGTCGTATCTGTGCAGATGAATAACCAAGGTGTGTAGTTTCTGCAATGAGATGTCCCAACTGGCCATCTGTGCACGCAGCTAGGGTAGCGCACACGGGCACACAACTGCTAACTGATTCAAAGGGATCAAATGTGCATGTGCACACTTATGCCTGTGCATGTGTGAAAATCTGGGCCTAAAACCCCTGCTAACAACCCCTGCCGATTTTCATTCAGCTGTAGGGATGGCAGCTCTCAGCAACACAGCAGCATAGGAGCAGCTGCTCAGAGGGAGGAGTTAGACAACGAGAAACAGCTGTTTAGTCCTTTCAAATCCACGCAGGAAGGACAACATGAGTGCATTGTAAACTGGTTCCAAGAGAGACACTGAGCGATGAAAGGCAGCTAGACTGATATTATTCATCAGAGTCTTCCAGTATGAAGAAATCAACATCGCTGTGATCCAAGCCTCACTCATTCTCCCAGAGAGAAGTGATCACTGAGGGATTACCCTTCTGCTCTGGGAGTCTACCAGCTCCTACTACACAATAAAAGAAGGGGTTTCCCTTCATTCAAATATTCCAGTAGCAAAATGTATTTAAATGTGAAAACCGTGTTAACTGAAAGAATTATGCAAATTAAAAAGCATGTAAAGTAATTTTATATCTATGCATGGAATGCAAACTGTATATTTTATTAAAGATCTAAGTGACCCACTCTGCAGCCTGGTTCTCTTTCTGGGGCAGCTCAGAGCTTTAATGTTATGCAAAATTAAATTGGCTTGTTTGGGCTGGGACCGTTAGGTTGGCTGAAACTTCAATAGCTGGGGGCAAACTTCCTATTTCCAGAATGACTTGATGGATACAGCAAACCAGCATATTCATGGCAATGCCCTGTTGTGTACCACGTGGTACACGGGTCTGATTCCTGATTTGCAGAGAGTCACAGAAGGGGGGTGCCTGTGACAAGCTCCTTTAAAAGCAGCCTTAGACATTTGTGAGTATTTACAAGGGAATGTCAGTGAGCTGGAACAGAGTGAGGTGTCTGTTGCTGACATCTAAATAGCTTGGAGAATCTGGGCCCTAGTCCTGACTGGGTTAATTCATCTTTTTCTTGCCTTCTTGCTAGGCCCCCTCTCTACACAGACACACCACGCACCCCAAGCTGTTTGGGCTAAACACGTCTAGTTCCATAGCATGGATACCTGTAAAGTGGAGTTAACATCCTGAGAGCTCTCCTAGGGCAACTGAATTAACTATAAAAAGAAAAGGAGACTTAGAGACTAACAAATTTATTTGAGCATAAGCTCACGAAAGCTGACTAACACGGCTGCTACTCTGAAACCTGAAGTAACTGTGTCTCTCCCACTGCCTTTCCCCTAGAAGGCAGGCTAAGGGACCTTACACATTGCTGAGATACTTAGAGTTTACCTCCTGGTAAATTTAGGATCAGCCACCCCACCAGTAATTTACACTTAGTTCATTAAACTGTCTGTGTCGTATCTGCAGGGTGTGAAATCATGGATTAGTAGTTCCAAAGCCTTGTGAATAGGAGTGAAGGTGTGCCAGGCACCTGGGTGTGAGACATGCATGGAAAGGATCCTTAACATTAAAAACTAATGTTGCATTTCCTAGGTATAAAGCAAGCCCCATTTGAACTCTGGCTCCCTCATCCCATGAAAAGGCTGTTCTGACTTCACAGGCCTATCAGAAGCTGTTGGAAACAAAGAAGCAATTTGCAGGGTTGTGTTCTCCTGGGGCTCTGTAAACTATCAGGAATGGAAGGCTTTAAACTGAGTGGTGGCTTCCTCCTTCTCCATCTGGTAAATGTGGTTCCAGAAGGCTGCAACTGTATGTAGCTGTTTCTCCTAGTAACCTGCCCTGCTTTAAAATCAACCTTTTATCCCAAGTCTGGTGGGAACCTTCTGACCTAAAAATAGAAAGGGCTAAATTTAAAAACAGACATTGTTGTCATAACCTCTGTTTCAGCTACTTAAACATAAGAACATCCATACTGGGTCCATCTAGCCCAGTAGCCTGTCTTCCAGCAGTGGCCAATGCCAGGTGCCCCAAAGGGAATGAACAGAACAGGTAATTATCAAGTGATCCATCCCCAGTCGCCCATTCCCAGCTTCTGACAAACAGAGGTGAGGGATACCATCCCTGCCCATACTGGCTAATAACCATTGATGGACCTATCCTCCATGAATTTATCTAGTTCTTTTTTGAACCCTGTTATAATCTTGGCCTTCACAACATCCTCTGGCAAGGAGTTCCACAGGTTGATTGTGCATTGTGTGGAAAAAAAATTACTTCCGTTTGTTTGGGTTTTTTTGTTTTTTAAACCTGCTGCCTATTTTTCATTTGGTGACCCCTAGTTCTTGTGTTATGAGAAGGAGTAAATAACACTTTCTTATTTACTTTCTCCACACCAGTCATGATTTTATAGACCTCTATCATATTCCCCCTTAGTAGTCTTTTTTCCCAAGCTGAAAAATCCAGTCTTATTAATCTCTCCTCATATGGCAGCCGTTCCATACCCCTAATCATTTTTGTTGCCCTTTTCTGAACTTTTTCCAATTCCAATATTTTTTAATTTTTTTTTAGATGGGCGACCACATCTGCACACAGTATTCAAGATGTGGGCGTACCATGGATTTATATAGAGGCAATATATTTTCTGTCTTATTATCTATCCCTTTCTTAATGATTCCTAACATTCTGTTAACATTTTTGACCACCGCTGCACATTGAGTGCATGTTTTCAGAAAACTATCCACAATGACTCCAAGATCTTTCTTGAGTGGTATCAGCTAATTTAGTCCCCATCCTTTTATATGTATAGTTGGGATTATGTTTTCCAATGTGCATTACTTTGCATTTATCAACATTAGCAACCTCTTTAAAGGCATCTTTGCAGTAAAAGACTAGTGGGTTTTATAGAAGCCACTGGCTCTCAACCTTTACAGACTACAGTACCCCTTTCAGGAGTCTGATTTGTCTTTCTTGCATGCCTCAAGTTTCACTTTTCTTAAACTACTTGCTTACAAAATCAGACTTAAACATACAAAGTGTCACAGCACACTATTACTGACAAATTGCTTACTTTCTCCTTTTTACTGTATAATTATAAAATCAACTAGAACTAGAATATAAATATTTTACTTACATTTCACTTTATAGTTTATAGAGCAGTACAAACAAGTCATTGCCTGTAGGAAATTTTAGTTTGTACTGACTGCTCTAGGGCTTTTTATGGAGCCTGTTGTAAAACTATACAAATATCTAGATGAGTTGATTTTACCCCCCAGAAGATCTCTGAATACCCTCAGGGTTGTGTGTACCCCTGGCTGAGAACCACTGCTCTGTTCCCAACTATTTCTCTCTGCGATGTGCTTATGTGTGAAGCTAGCAGATTAACCACTAATGGCATAGCTACAGTTTAGCAGCAAGGAGGCAAGAGCTCTCAGGCCCTCTGTATTCAGACCAATTAAGGAACTGGTCCCCCTGCTCCTGAACCATACCAACATAAAGGAAAAACTGTTGTTCCTTTGAGCCATGTGCCAGTCAGGCTAAGGTTTGCCTGATGTCCACGACAGGAAAAATACCTGCTGCCTTTCTTGTACCTCTTACTGACCTAGGGAGAATCACAAGATGGTAGGTAGGAAACGGAGAAAATAATACACATTGACATTCTCCTGCAGTACGTAGGCCTGTGAGAAGGCCTTGGATTTTTGGTGATAATAGTTAAACAGAGGAAGGATTATCCCGTGAGAGGAAGGAGATCCCACTGGTTAGAGCTAGCCTGCAATTTTTTGTACCTGAACCCAGGTCTGCCAGCCGCCCTGTGATACCTTGGGCAAGCCACTTAGGCCCAGATCCATAAAGAGACGTAGGCACTAAAGTCCCAGTCTTGACTCCGCTGTGATCCAAACTTCTGTCAAACCCCGTGAGTCTCTCCACTCACTCAGCACCTATGTCTTCAGTGGAAAAGTTCCCTTGGTGCCTTTGTTTCGGCCACTGGGCGTGTGCACTGCTGCCTCCCTCCAGGCAGCCAGATGCCCATCTCCCACCTAAGCCCCAGAGCAATCCACAAACGTGGGGGAGACAGGTGTTCGGCCACCTAAGTTTCCTGTGAGTAGGCATCCTCTGAGCGCACCTGTCGAAGCTGTTCCCGTTCAAAACCTGGCCTGAACAGGCGGTGCTGCTGCCCACTGTATGTGCGGCGTTTAGCCCAGGGCTTAGAACTCTCCCCTGGGTTCAGTTCCTTTCCTCCTTCTAGGGGAACTAACCCTGGGTCTCCACATCCCAGGTGAGGGCTGTAACTATTGGGTGGAAAGTTATATATCCTCTTCCTTCTCTAGCCATTTTGAGTAGCACAAAGCAGGCACCTGACTCATTCCCAGAAGAAGCACCTGCCTGCAGCCTGGACTTGCATGCCTATTTCTGAGAGAAGGGTGGGGCTTAGGCCACCTGCTCACAGTGGCCTCTCCCCTTGGTTCGTTTCGGTGGCTCCCCAGCTGGCGTGCTGGTTTTTGTGGATAGCATTGTAAGGCACCTCTTTCCCTGGGCACTGTACAGCCTGGCTGTCTCTCAGGCATTGTGCATTGCAGCGGTGCTCCTGTGACTCTTTTTTCCCCAGGCACTTATGAATTGGGCACCATGATTCTCAGCCTTGCAATGCTGAGTTCTCTTTGTGGATCCGGGCCTAAGCCTCTCTGTGATGTTCCCCGTCTGTCATGGGGATGGCAGCACTGCCTACCTGACAGGGTGTTACAAGGGTAAATACAGCCGAGCCTGAGATGCTCAGACACTGCAGTGCTGCGGGGAGCCATGTAAGTACCTCAGAGACCAAAGGAAACAGCAATCATAGATCTTGGACTCTTCAACAGATAGCTAGATAAGGCATTATGTCTGCCACTTGACAGTGAGGTGGCTGACTAACCCAGCTGAGCTATAGGTAAGTGTAGCATTAACCAGTAACTTCCCAGCCAGCAGCACCCAGGACCTAAGGGTGAAGGGGATTCTGTAGGGTGCCCAGGACAATGTAGAACACCCTGACAGTCACTCACCTTTACAAGCAAGGTGCTTTGCTCTGCACTCCCTGCACCTTATGCTCCGCGTCACCTCAGCCCCTGTCACGAAAGTGAAACCAAATGAAAATCTCTGTGGGCATCTACTACTTTTTGCCGATTGAAAACGGACTCCTGGCAGGCTCCCGGAATTACAATACAGACCTGACCCGAAGTTCAGTGAATGCTATTGCTATATTCTTCCTCTAGAGGGGCTGTGAGAACCCCAACTCTCGAACGATCTAGGGGACAGAAAAGCATCTAGATTCAGATACTCGTATCTTACTTCTGGACTTCTTTGCTTCCCCTCAGCTCATTAGATATTAAACCCAGCTGATCGGGGTCCTTGCAGATAATGAAATGCGGAGTAACTTAAACTGTACTAGAGATCAAGTAGCTAATACACTGCTGCCTTATTTGAAATATGCCTCCTAGGGCTCCAAACTTTGGCCACCTGGGGGTTCCTCCTGCAACCTGTACTCAGACCAGCAATTCTATGGACGTCAAAAGCATTGCTCACAGGAGGCAGGGGCGCAGGATCGGTCGCACAATGGAGCAGAAGGGCAGCCACCTTCTTTTCTATGAAGGTGTTGCTCATGGAAAATCCCAGGTGCCAGACAGTCTGCTGGGTGCATGATGAGCCTTGCGAGCCAGGCCCTGGAGCCTCCATGCCAGCATCACCATATCAAAGCCAAGCTGTGTAACGCCCAGGCTGTGGTCACCCCTGCTTTTAACAATAGTCAGAAAACCCTGTGTGGTCCATCTTGCTCATAGGTCTGGAAGTGCCTCCCCCCAGATAAACTAATAGTCTGGAATAATGACCGAGCACTGAGAGAGTGCTGTATACCCTCAGAGAACTGCACAAGCATCAAATAGTTACACCGTACAATGACCTGTGAGGGTTAACTATTAGCAACCCCACTTTGTAATTGTGATATAACAATCCACCAGGAATACCGTCCTTTTGTGTCGGTCTCCTACTCATGCTCTACAGCACAAGCTTGCCCTCTTTTATCGTAACTTTTCCCCAGCATACCTTTTTGCTGCTGGCGTTGTACAGTTGGCAGAATCAATCAGCTGTATCTCTGAAGTAGCCCTTGCTGCTTTCCAAAAACCCAAACCCACGCTCTTCTCCTAGGAGACTCTCTGCATTGACATTGACTCTTTGTCCTTAATGTTCCAGGCAGACAGCTCAAATGACAAACTCAGAAGAGCTGGAGTGGTTCCTGATACTCTGACTTCTACAGGACTTTGAAACCGCCTTTCTGGCTTCTAAAGCACCTGTCCCCAGGGAAGGAATTGCAATGTATAGGGAGGGAAGCGTAGGCCTCTACTGTTTAAAGAGTTATCAAGCTGTCTTTTTAGCTAGAATTGACCAAATGATTAGCAACAAACTGGGATTTAATTTTCACCTACTTTACAGCTAGAAAAAAATTATATATAAAAACACCTTGTTTAAATTCTAGCCTACTGTGCTCTATGAAATGACAATGCTACCCTATCTTTACCAGAGTTTCGAATGGAAAACCTGTCTGAACCCTAGTGCTAGAGCAAAACCAGTAACACCCGGGGCAAATTCTGCAGCCCTCAATTGAGCAAAACCACCATTGTCTTCAAAGGGCACTTTGCTCAGTTGAGAACCACAGAATGAGATTGAAGGATTAGGATGATTTGAGCCTCTCCAGCTCTTTGTGAGGATGCAAAGTGTTGTATTACTAAATAATTATATCAGGATTGGAAGCCTATTGGGAAACCCTAATGGCTAGCATACGAGATAAAATGTGTGGTGCTAGAGTTTGTCAGAGCTAGAAAGAAGTCAGAGCATGAAGGTTGGACTGTGTGACTCAAAAAAATAAGTGATTGATTATAGCCCATTGTGTTACCCACTATGCTTCACTGCATGAATCCAAGTGCAAAAACCAGCTGTAGGGTTGAAAGCATAATTTGTAAGAACAGTACCAGACTCGCTCGCTTTCGTGGGGCCCCTTAAGTGAATATTGTCATGATGGTGCCGTCTTCATAATTTTGCTAATCAAATTCCCTAATCTCTTTTCATAAGACTGATTGTATTTTCATGTGGTACAGTAGGTAAATCAATTAAACACTTTATCAAGTTGTTGCTACAAAAGCTGCTCTCCAGGCTGAGGAAAAAATGATTGATTGATATTGATTAGTTTGCCTTGAAATGATGATGAAAAGGTAATCTGATTAAGTGTTTTCTTCTAGCTAAAGGTTATAAAACTAAGATTAAAAGGAGAGTTAATTTAATTACCTTTTATCACGGTATTACCTACCTCAAATGCTCAAAAACTATGAGTCAGGCCCCGCAAAAACTCATGAGATTAAAAACAAGCAAATCCCACACATTTGGGGTTATTTGCTTTCTGGTTTTTGAGCCTTTAAATTGTTGCAGGTGGGTGACAACATCAGACTTTTCTCTACAGCAATGAGGGCTAGAAACTCCTTTTTTAATATGAAAGCTGAGATTCTCTTAGTCATGTCTCTCTAAGTGCCGGTGTTTTAAGCAAAACATCAGATCTCTCCAGCCTCCTAATAAAATTATGAATTAGCCACACTAATGTAGAAAATTCTGCTAAAGGAAAATATCTTTGCAGTTTATTTGCTTTATGCATTTGATAGCATTCCGTGTGTAGTCTGTCAGATTTCTCTTGTTTTTGTGTGCCTTTCACACAGCAAGGGGGGAGTGTGAACATAAAATAAATAGGAAAATTTTACTGTAAAACCACAACAGATGGTAGGGAGGACACGGGTGGGTGAAGTGGTCTTTACAGCTTGTTTTTGCAAGGTGCATATAAAGGAATACCCTAGCGCTTCTGGTAGAGATCATGCAGATAAACAAGTAGCTCTTTGCAGATGAGTGTGTTCTGTAGCTGAGTTCTCTGCATGCACAATGCATGGAAGAGTCCATTTTATACCATTGTCCCTAGCTCAGGACTCCTTAATTTTCCCAGAGTTGTATCTCAGTTTCGGAACTAGCTGTTCAGTGGTGGTGTGCTGGAGACTGCTGAAATCCATGCCTGTAACACTGGGATTCTTTTTGGTTTCCATTGCTGTGCAATACATAAGATTGCTGTTTCTCAAAGAAATATTTATATTCTCATGCAATCTTCAGGCAGGGTCTCCAAGAGAACATCTTTGGATGCAGTGGAAAAATGTTCAGTTCTCCCACGGTTCATTTGCTGTTTGCATATTTTCCCAGTATTTCTGTAGTCTTACACAATTCCATGGTATAGATATGAAATCAGCCCGTTGCCTGTGTTTTATCTCCAGTGGGGGACTTCTGGAGTCCAATAGCAATCAGTCGAGAAACAATGTTATTCTTTACATTTTGCATTTATTGCGATATAGTTGTAATACAAATATTCACTCATTTTTCTAGTGTTAAGGGAGTCCTCCCATGTGCATGGTTGCATGTGTCCAGTTCTATATCCGTGACATGAGTAATGACATTTTAAGCATCGGTAACAAATTTAATTAAAACCACTCTAAAAATTGACTAAATTTCAAGTTCTCCCTTTAACTATCTTTGAGGTTGTTGGATAGACCATAGGTTTAAGCTACTCAGGAAGCTGGCTAGGAAGAATTTTGGACTATTGTGTGTAAACATTCAACAGAGAGAAAACAGTACGACGACAATAATACAAACAAGGGAGCAGACAGAGCAGGATACTGCGTTCCAACAAACATGCATGCAACCAAATCATGAGTCCATCAAGATGTTAGACAGCTCCAAATCCCAGAACTGGAAGGGACCTAGAGAGGTCATCTAGTCCAGTCCCCTACACTCATGGCAGGACTAATTATCTAGACAATTCCTGCCAGGTATTTTTCTAACCTGCTCTTAAAAATCTCTAGTGATGGAGATTCCACAACCTTCCAAAGCAACGTATTCCACTGCTCAACCACCGTGACAGTTACAAAGTTTTTTCCTAATGTCCAACCTAAACCGCCCTTGCTGCAATTTAAGCCCATTGCTTCTTGTCCTACCCTTAGGTTAAGAAAAACAAATTTTCTTCCTCCTCCTTGTAACCACCTTTTACTTTTTAATAAAAGGGAAACTTGGTAAGTCTTTGGCATATTTTTAGCAGGATCATTCCTATATCCTGTGAATGGTAGCTAAGTGACTGCAGCGGTTTAGCATAAATCATTCTTATAGTTCAACTTTTTTAATGGTCAGGACATCCCCCATTTTAACAAACCACTTATTAAAAGGAAGGAGGCTTGGGATGCCATTCAGCTGCATTGACCAACCAAGTAGCCGGCAAAGGATGCTGCAATAAAGGACGGTGTTGGGCTGCAAACGCCATCCTAGCCACTATGGATGTAGAAGCCCTCTACACCAACATTCCACAAAAAGATGGACAACAAGCCATCAGGAACAGTTACGGCAAACCTGGTGGCTGAACTTTGTGACTTTGTCCTCACCCATAACTATGTCACATTTGGGGACAATGTATACCTTCAAATCAGCGGCACTGCTATGGGTACCCGCATGTCCCCACAGTATGCCAACATTTTTATAGCAGACTTAGAACAATGCTTCCTCAGCTCTCGTCCCCTAATGCCCCTACTCTACTTGCACTACATTGATGACATCTTCATCATCTGGACCCATGGAAAAGAAGCCCTTGAGGAATTCCACCATGATTTCAACAATTTCCATCCCACCATCAACCTCAGCCTGGACCAGTCCACACAAGAGATCCACTTCCTGGACGCTATGGTGCTAATAAGCTATGGTCACATAAACACCACCCTATACCGGAAACCTACTGACCGCTATTCCTGCCTACATGCCTCCAGCTTTCATCCAGACCACACCACACGATCCATTGTCTACAGCCAAGCTCTACGATACAACCGCATTTGCTCCAACCCCTCAGACAGAGACAAACACCTACAAGATCTCTATCAAGCATTCTTACAACTACAATACCCACCTGCTAAAGTAAAGAAACAGATTGACAGAGCCAGAAGAGTACCCAGAAGTCACCTACTACAGAACAGGCCCAACAAAGAAAATAACAGAACGCCACTAGCCATCACCTTCAGCCCCCAACTAAAACCTCTCCAACGCATCATCAAGGATCTACCACCTATCCTGAAGGACGACTCATCACTCTCACAGATCTTGGGAGACAGGCCAATCCTTGCTTACAGACAGCCCCCCAACCTGAAGCAAATACTCACCAGCAACCACACACCACACAACAAAAACACTAACCCAGTTAACCTAACACTAACTAAATTTGGTTAGTCTCTAAGGTGCCACAAGTACTCCTTTTCTTTTTGCGAATACAGACTAACACGGCTGTTACTCTGTAACCCAGGAACCTATCCTTGCAACAAAGCCCATTGCCAACTGTGTCCACATATCTATTCAGGGGACACCATCATAGAGCCTAATCACATCAGCGACGCTATCAGGGCCTCATTCACCTGCACATCTACCAACGTGATATATGCCATCATGTGCCAGCAATGCCCCTCTGCCATGTACATTGGCCAAACTGGACAGTCTCTATGCAAAAGAATAAATGGACACAAATCAGACGTCAAGAATTATAACATTCAAAAACCAGTCGGAGAACACTTCAATCCCTCTGGTCACTTGATTACAGACCTAAAAGTGGCAATTCTTCAACAAAAAAAACTTCAAAAACAGACTCCAATGAGAGACTGCTGAATTGGAATTAATTTGCAAACTGGACACCATTAAATTAGGCTTGAATAAAGACTGGGAGTGGATGTGTCATTACACAAAGTAAAACTACTTCCCCATGCTTATTTCCCCCCATTCTGTTCCTCACACATTCTTGTCAACAGCTGGAAATGGCCCACCTTGATTATCACTACAAAAGGTCCACCCCCAACCCCGCTCTCCTGCTGGTAATAGCTCACCTTACCTGATCACTCTTGTTACAGTGTGTATGCATTCGATGAAGTGAGCTGTTGCTCCCGAAAGCTTATGCTCAAATAAATTGGTTAGTCTCTAAGGTGTCACAAGTCCTCCTTTTCTTCATGCAGCTCTAGCATATTTATTTTAGGGGGAGCGTGGTGAAGTGGCATGGGCTGGGAGTGGAGGGGGAGCCAAATTCTATTCATATTTTAAACAAAAACTGGCTGTCTGCTGGGACTTTAGCCACTTAACAGGGATTTAAATCAATTTGTGCTTAGAAGTAGCTGACTGGCGTTTTGGGAGACTGAGGATATTTCTGCTGATCGTGCTTTTTGTGTTTGTTCATCAGAGCAGAGGCAGGTTTTGTTCTCCTTCTGGCACAAAAATAGCTGGATCCAAGAGCAAGATGGAAGAGTTGTCAAACATTGTTTCTATAGCCGATTCTAGCCTTCATCCCTTGTGCTCTTGTTTACCAGCACGAAGGGAGAATGTAGGTCACTGGAGGGATGGCTGGGAATAGGAGCATCCTGTGGCCCTTTCCTCTTGTGGCACCCGATAAAATGCTGAACTACCCAGGTCAGTATTTGAACCAGGAGACCTGGGCTCTCCTCCCTTCACAGAGCTCATGTGTAAGACTTCCCAGCTCACTATTAGAATGTGACCCTAGAAACTTATCAAAAGGTTAAAGGAGATGAGGGTTTCCTGTTAGGGCAACATTAATAGTTCTGGGAGTTTACATTTAATTTATACCTCCTTCAAGTCTCTCTAACCTGCTAGGTTGTGCTATTTGTTTTAGATGCACAGAAGGAGGGGAGAGAGGGCCCTCCTGCCCGTGTTATAACTACCAATCTTGCCAGATATTTCCCATTTACATGGGACAAAGCTCAGGGGCATATGGTCTAAGTACCAGCTCCTGGCTCATGAAGCTTCTTCTGCATTCTTGAACCTTTGCTAGCTACATACTTTGCAAAAACAGCTATGGATGGCAGTGTGAATGATGCTCCTAGATTAATCCTATGCTCGTGAACTAGTCAGTATTTGAGATACAACAGTTCGAAGGTGATGTCCATGCTACAGCAGAAGTTGCACAACTCCTATCTTCATTCTGCCCTTCCAAAATCTGCCAGTAACCTGTGTTCTGAATAGGCCCATGCTATACCCCATCTTCAGGCATTAGTCATTTTGCTGTAATACCTACAGTGTCCCCCACTCTTTAATTCGGGAATTGTGTTTAAATGCTCTGGCCTAATTTAATTTCTTCCAGCATGGCTAACCAAAGATGCTGACTCTGCAGCCAGCATCAATTCAATTTCTTCTGCTTCACTTTGTCATCCTTCTCTATTAGAGATTTTTTCCAACTGCAGCAGCAGTTCAAGGAAATGGTGTATAATACAGAGTGCACTGGAAAAGGAGGACAGCACAGTTTCTTTAATTTACTGCTAACTCAAATTTCAACTCTCAGGAATTATGAGTTAGCTCCCATGTTTTTAAATGACCCAATGGTCAGATACACCCCTCCACCCCCAAACAATTATTTCATTCTGTTCTACAGAGATAGAGGAACCATTAGGTTAATATGTAGTTTATAAACTCTGTATATCTAACATGTCCATCTTCCATCCCCAGAAACTGTAAAACTAAACTAACGAGGGCAGACCCAGGCCTTCTGCAGGGGACAAAGTATAAAGCTGGATAAAGAAACTCTTCCCTTGCTCACCAATGCCTTATGGCCCAGAACCACAAAAGAACAAGCGCAGGGATGCTGAGCATGGCCATACTTAGGCTTTGAGGATTCCATTGATTTACAATGCCCAAAAGCTGCATGTGTGTCTAGGTGCCCTTTTCTCCCCCTACCCCCTCTTCATTGGAGAGCTGTGTCTGAGAAACCCAACATACTCAGCAGGGAGCTGCCTAAACTAACCAGTGGGAGATGCTAATGAGGTATCCTGAACCCTGCCCCCCTCAAGGAGTTAAGCATCTAAGTCTAGGCTGGAGGGAGACACCTAGTTCTGCTTGCAAACCATAGCCATGAATCCTTCTCCTGGAGTCAGGCAGTTTAGACATCTAAGGCATTTGAGGCACCGGTGGCTGTGGTGGTCCCCATGCTGCTTCCTTTATAACTTTAGGGGCTAAGGCATTCCCCTGCTTCTTCCATAGCCTAGGTGAGTACTCATCTTCACCTGGTTTGAGGATCACGCTGGAGCTACAGGGTGGGAGAGGTGCCCAGATGACTTGAAGGAGGCCGTAGTTTGTATGCCCAGAGGCAGAAACTTAGGTGCCTATGGAACTTGTACAGCAAAAACGCAGGTGGAGAGTGTTTAGGTGCCAGATGAGCCAGGGTTTTGTAGCACTGAAAATCTCGGCTTCAAGCACTTAAGTCCCCAGCGTAATATGTCCACTTTCCCTTTGTGAAAGTGATCTTGGAGAGTGAAGTCCTAGGCACAGAGCAGGTACAGCAAGCAGCTGAGGCAGTGTAAGGTACCCCTCAGAGGGAATGAGTTCTGTCTCCATATGCACGTGCCTGCTGTAGAGACTAACAAAAGGTGCTAACTGATTTCTGTGGAAAGTGTCCAATAGAAACTGGACTCAACTTCTAGGTCACTGAAGAGTCATCCCCTGGTTAATTTATGGGCCCACTGCTGAACAGGAGTAGACTGGAACCAGTTCTCTCATGGCAACAGGTTCCACATCTTGTTACCAATTTCTGAACCAACCTATCCTCAAGAAAACTGCTCTGAAAGATCTGAGGATCTTTCAGTGTTTCTGGTGCTGACTCAAGCAAGCAAATACTGTACTATTAAGAATTTTTTAAATTCCACATAAAGTCAAGGCATTATGACTTTCAGTTAGGGCAGTTTATTTGTCATTTTGAACAACTAAGGCAAGATATTTGAGCAAGATTATTCAAACAAAATCTCCTGTATCAAACTCAAAGGAAATGTAATAAGTCACTATTTCATACATATACAAACTAATGACAATACTAATATATACAAACAGTCAGATCTTACAAAATAGCATTTCAAGTCAGCACTTTATGCCCGTATCACTAATTTGTTACAAAAAGTTAAAGCTACAAATTTCACATTATTAAGTCTCACGTAACTGACAGCATCAGCATCTTTGCAGGTTGGAAAGTGAAGATGAGTTTGTCCAAAACACTTTTCAGCAATGAATATGGACCCATAAAGCATGTGAATATAATTTCACAATGAAATGAACATATTACTTAAAAATGTTGCCTGAATTGCCTTTCCTCAGGATATAAGCCTCAGTTGTCACAGCCTGGAGGAATTTAAGGAGTGAGCATATATGAGGCTCCTGCAGGGGATCTGAAACAGGAATGTTTTCTCTAGTTAAAATGACCAGTTTCTGAAGGTGAAAAAATTCCCATATTTGTTCAAACTCCAAGAGTAGCAAATCTAGTTGTAAGCCTCAACTCTTATGGGGATTAAAGGCAGATTTAAGAGAAAATTAAACCATTGGACCACTTACTTTCACATATTTGGGTTCTTTTACTGGGATTTTTTCATCAGCAACCATTTCAGTGAAAGTTATTTCACTAACACGTCTTTAGTCGTAAGCACTAATTATAGCAATCAAGTTATGTACTCAGTAAAGTGAAAACTGAAGTCAAGCACCCAACTTTGGTGTTTTAAGTAAAACATGGGCTTCTCAATGTCTTCCTGTTGGTGAAAGAAGTTGTCTATCAGTGGTAAATATAGTACAAAGGAAACCATTCCTAACAGAATGGTCTACTTGACATGTAAGCAATGCACGTAGCTTGCTACCAAGTCACTCATATTGTACATGTGCATCATGCCGAAGGCAAAATGTATATGTACGAGAAGTAACTAAGCCATGAGCCAGTATTTAAAATTAAAAAATTGCATCTTGTCACTGGAAGCTTCATTTAACCAAGGGAATGGAATGAACATTAGCCCTAAAAAAAACCCCAACCCACATTTCAGCATCTTTAATAAATATTTTTGAGTGAGCAAACACACACATTGGATGAATTTTTAATAAGTACTGCAGATGGTGTGTGTATGTCCAGCATTATTAGTGTGCTGTATTGTCAACACAGGCACTTACTAGCCTGCATGGTTTGTTTAAATTGCCAGATTCTTATTACTAAAAGATTGTCATCTACTAACACAAACAGAGGTTTAAATTATTTAGCTTGTGCTGTGAAAGTGATTAACTCAATTTACTTGATTTCTTTCAAGATCTTCATCCTAGAAACTTTTGCAATATTAGAGGCTATCAAAAATCATAACTTCCCAACAGCTTGTTAATGTGGGTATGCATGAAATGTATTGTTCCCAGCTCGTGCCAGAACACATTGCCTAGGCCTCTCTTTCCTTCCAGAGTCTGCCTGACTAGGCTGCTGAGCTCTTGGAGTCAGTTATGTTAGCTCTGTCTATTTGCAGCTGAGGAATAAACTGAAGATATTAAAAGCCAGATCCTCAGGGGTGTAAACTGGCATGACTCTTATGCCAACGGAGCTCACTGATTTACAGCAGCTGAGGGTACAATCCCAAGAAACAAGGTCTAAAACTATAATGCTTCCACCGGCTATGACTGGAACCCTTCTTGTTACTAGAAGCGTTTGATTTCAGGAAACTGATATTTAATTGTGTGTGTCGTACCAAGGTCTGGTTCAGAAGGATGACATGAAAAGTAGGCCCTCCGTCAGAGAGAAAATACTTGAAATACTCGCTCTTTACAAACATTTCATTTTATGTGGAATAACTAGATACAACTACAAGTGGATCCTAAAATTAAATCCAACATTAGCTTTGCTCTACTGCTGCCAAAGCACAGCACACCCACTGTGAGGTCTCTGCATCTATAACTGGAGATACCTGGATTACTTTTTCTGTTTTGCTCTTCATCATGTCAGTGTAAGTTATTAAATCATTTCAAGGTAACCTGACTCACACTGATGGTAAGTGTACAATCTGGTGATTTTCCACAACTCGTTAATACCATGAAAAAGGCAGACTTTTCCATAGTTATCCCAGACAGAAAACACACTGTTTACCAGTATGTCCAGAAAAACTGGAAGAGAGATTGATCGTAGCCATATTAAATGCAGAACAGGTTAAGTTGGAACTTCAGTCGCCCAGCTCCTCTGGCATCAATATATTGTTGTTTAATCTTTTGGGTAACCTAACTTTATTTTCAGCTTAGCTTTTCTGCCATACTTGACCTCTAAGTAAAACATTATGCAATTTTTCATCTAGAGATGGAGGCTTGAAATTGTAAAGTCCTGTAAATCACCATAATTAGTGAAATGTTTAAATCCTCTCCTTCATGGAGCAAAAAATATCTGATTTCCCAAGTGAGTGTTCACACAGAACTTTTTAGCTCTCTAATGCTAGTAGGAACTAAATGAAGATATTTCCCAGGATGCAGATGAAGGGACATTTGCTGCGTTTTACATTGGAACTCTGCTTGGTTTTTGGTTTAAGTGAGAGACTTTTAAACTGCAGAATAGCATTTGATGGAAATAGAGCAACATGCTTAATCTACCACTATTAATTTATACAGTTCTCACAAGACAAAACTACGGTCTCAAAAAACATTTGCTTAAAGCGCACCGGGTAAGGCATGGGGCTTATTACAGGCTTTTTAAAAGTAAGATTTGTTCCTTTCCAAAGGTGGGAATAGTTTCTGCATCTTCTTGTCTACTCTTTTCAGTGACCTCTTCAATTTGCTAACACTTTCCACGGTACCTTAACAGTAGTAAGATAGTTAAAATGTTTGAAACTGAGCCCGTACAAAAAAAAAAAAAAAAAAAAAAAGAAAGAGATGCAGCCTTTAAACACCACAGTACATATTAAATTAAAAGGGAAGAAAATGGACTACTGAAAGTTACGTCAAGAAAATGAACCAACGTTAGTCTTATTTGTATCTGTTCCCCTGATTTAAAACAAGTTTAATCTAAAAACAGTAACATAACTCCTCTGAAATAATACACTTTCTATTTTAAATATATCCAACATTAAAACATACCATTATCCATCCATCAGGATGTCCCACTTAATGGCATTCCTGAGTTCAGAAAGGTGCTATGGAAAAATAAGTGAGCAGAAGTTTTGCTCCCTACTTTGCTAACACATTTCAATAGAAATCAATCTGCGTGGTAGTCATAAAAGCAAGGTTCTGATTGTTTCAGAGGGTGGACATTTATTCTACCAGAACTTTCAAAAGTTCTGCTGCCGACGTTTCTTGGCTTCGATGGCATCAAGGATTGGCTGCCGTTTAGACTGATACTTCTGGCGGATCTCTTCAATTTCCTGTTCCATCATGGGATCGAGGGCAGAGAGTCTCCTCTGAAGTTCCTCTACGCCCCAGCTCTTTAACTAGCAGAAAGGAAACAGAATGCATACCAACATCAGAGCCTGTGCAAATACTGGACAGAAAAGATCAACATTTCTGCAGGGAATTCTGCTCTGACAGATTATAAACATTCACACAGCATCCTAACAGTAGGCAGAAAAATGGTTCTGAACTAACCAAGGAAAAAGCAAGAAGGGGTAATTGAGAAACAAAAGGACAAATAAGTGACATGCTTGTAAAATATATGTGTGTGAAATATGGGTTACTATAGCCCTTTCCATTTACATAATCCGGAAGCAAGCACCTTTTTCTCTTCATAACCAGGATTACTGCCAATCATCCCCATGCACGTTCCAAATTTAAGCTGCTTCTTGAAGCAAGAGAGTGGGATCAAATACACATCACAACAGGTGGGCCAATTCCTAGGAAAGCAAAGAGTTGGTGCCTAGGCTTCAAGCGGTTATAAAACCCTTAGAAAGGAACCTCTCAATGTGTATGTGGCAAGAATTCCCACTCACTGTCTAGCTACAAGGAATTAAGAACCAGAGAGGAGTGTAGAAAATGTAAATTATAACCAGCTAGGAATAGTTTGCTGAGAGACCCAAAAAGCCAGAAGTCCCAGAGGTCAAACTTACTGATACCCTACGATGTCCAAAATATATCTTTCATCCCAAATCGCGAAGTAGAAATAGTACATTCATCTTTCTTATGAATCAAGTCAGATTCCAAGGCCAGGAGGGACCATTGTGATAATCTTGTCTGGTCTTATATATAAAACACAGGCCATAGAACTTCCTCACAATAATTCCTAGAGCAGAGCTTTTTGAAAAACATCCAGTCTTGATTTAAAAATTGCCAGTAATGGAGAAGCCACCAGAACCCTTGGTAAATTGTTCCAATGGTTAATTACTCTCATTGTTAAAAAGGTATGCCCTAGTTCCAGTCTGAATTAATCTAGCTTCCGCTTCCAGTCATTGGATTGTGTTATACCTTTGTTTGCTAGATTCTAGAGCCCATTATTAAATGTTTGTTCCCCATGTAGGTACTTAGACTAATCAAATCATCCCTTAACTTTCTCTTTGTTAAGCTAAATAGACTGAGCTCATCGAGTCTATGGCTATAGGGTGTGGTTTTATAATTCTTGTGGCTCTTCTCTGAACCCTCTCCAATTTATCAAACATCCTTCTGGAACTGTGGGCACCAGAACTGGACACCGTATTCCAGCACTTGTGCCAATTACAGAAGTAAAATAGCCTCTCTTCTCCTACTCGAGGTTCCCGTTTATGCATCCAAGGACTGCATAGGCCCTTTTGAAAAGAGTCGCAGTGGGAGCTCATGTTCAACTGATTATCCCCATATACATCTTTTTCAAAGTCACAGGATGGAGGACTCCATCCTGAGAAGCAGTATGGTCTACATTCTTTATTCCTAGATGTATACATATAGCTGTGTTAAGACACATTGTTTGCTTGGCCCCTTACAAGAGATCTAGATAGTCTGTATCAATGACCTGTTTGCTTCCTTATTTACCACTAGGGTTGCCATCTTTGTAATGGCTGGTAACTGGACCCACAAGGCCCTGCCCCACCTCTCCCGCCTCAAGGCCCTGCTTCCTTCTCTGCCTCTTCCCCACTTCAGTCATTCGCTCCTCTCCCTACTGTGCCTAGATCATCTCCACCTCTCCCAGCTGGGCTCCCTCTGCTCCGGGGCTGGGACAGGAGCTGCTGCAGCCTGACAAGGAGCTTGTGTTCAGGTAGGAGGCAACCTCAGCTGAGCAGGGGCTGGTGAGAGTTAATGACCCAGCACCTTCCCCTACTCCGCGATAACCAGGCTTTTGGTGTCCAGTCAGTATATCTGACCGGAGACTGCCAGGTCCCCTTTTTGACCAGACTTTACACTAAAAAACCAGGCACCTGGCAATCCTACATGGCACCTGGACACAGAAGCCAAAAACCAGACTGTCCGGGTAAAATCCAGCTGGGTGGCATCCTTATTTATTACTCCTACAATTTTTGTCATCTGTAAACTTTTTCAGTGATGATTTTACTAGTGGAATGGAAAGTGTTATCGGATATACATCTCGCTATATCTGAATAATGTGTCTTGTTCCTCTAGTGTAGCCTCTCATGTATTTGATAAGCCCTGAAAGATGTGAAATGAAAAAGTATGTATGGACCATGTGTCCACTGGATTTAGAGGACCAAAGGGATGTTTTTCTTTGTAAAATGATAGGAATTGTATAGCATAAGAAGGGAAAAGATAAGCACCTAACCAGGGTTTAAACTTTGAAATATTAGAAGAAATTTCATAAAATGGGGAACTTCCCATTGGTTTGGGCTAATATTGAAATACAATCCATGAAGCAAATCAAACAAAAACCCTCCGTCCAAGAGAAGCATTGAAGAAATTTGTTGTACACTGCCGCCATCTACTGGATACTGGCAGAAGCAAGAGAGAAACAGACCTGCAACTTGAGTGCCCAGGTGACCAGTGCCCAATAGAAAGTAAGAGAACTATCCTCCTCCAAGAACCTGGAAACAGGGTATATAAACTTCATGCCAACGCATGGACTGCAAAGTTTGCTGAAACTCCACAGCCAGCCTCTCCCTTTCTCCAGGGTTACAGGAGGAAGCAGAGTTAACTGGACCCACAAGCAAGCTTCAGAATTCAGACAAGACTTGGACCTGCCTTATGAACAGCTCTCCCCTCCTCCAAGATTACACAGGGCTAGGAAGTGGTGAGTTTGTTTCAGAACGTAAAGAACAGAATAATTCTGTATAAATAACTGAAAGTTGTCTTGAGTCTACATTGTTGAGTGAGACCTCAAGTAACCATATTTTGGTTTTTAAGTAAGTAATGTTACGTGCATGTTCCCCTTTGTAAGACCAAACAAACTAGCCAAAAAGTGACATAAGAAATAACTTTAAGCAATTACTTTTGATATTGTAAGTTTGTCCCTTTCACATCAAAGCATTCAACTATCGGGGATCACACTCTTAAAAGTGTTTATCTGAAGACTAGTACATTCTTTTAATCCTTGGAGTACTGAAAACATGATAAATGTATTTGAGGTACTAAAGAATTGAAAACTGATTATGGTAACTGAATGTAAAAAAAATGAGTACTGTGGCACCTTCGAGACTAACAAATTTATTTGGGCATAAGCTTTCGTGGGCTAAAACCCACTTCATCAGATGCATGCAGTGGAAAATACAGTAGGAAGATCCATTTTTTCATGTTGTGTGTGTATATGTGTGTTGCCATACCAACTGCAACGAGACCAATTAAGGTGGGCTATTATCAGCAGGAGAAAAAAAAACCTTTTGTAGTGATAATCAGAATGGCCCATTTCAAACAGTTGACAAGAAGGTGCGAGTAACAGTAGGGGAGAAAAAAATTAGCATGGGGAGATAGTTTTTACTTTGTGTAATGACCCATCCACTCCCAGGCTTTATTCAAGCCTAAATTAATGGTGTCCAGTTTGCAAATTAATTCCAATTCTGCTGTTTTCCAATGCGAAACTTAGGCTTGAATAAAGCCTGGGAGTGGATGGGTCATTACACAAAGTAAAAACTATTTCCCCATGCTAATTTTTTTCTCCCCTACTGTTACTCGCACCTTCTTGTCAACTGTTTGAAATGGGCCATTCTGATTATCACTACAAAAGGTTTTTTTTTCTCCTGCTGATAATAGCCCACCTTAATTGGTCTCGTTGCAGTTGGTATGGCAACACCCATTTTTTCATGGTGTGTGTGTGTGCGTGCGTGTGGATCTTCCTACTGTATTTTCCACTGCATGCATCTGATGAAGTGAGTTTTAGCCCACGAAAGCTTATGCCCAAATAAATTTGTTAGTCTCTCAGGTGCCACAAGTATTCCTCGGGGGTTTTTTTTTTGTTTTTTTTTGCTGATACAGACTAACACGGCTACCACTATGAATGTAATAAGAAATCTTGGTGATTTGCATTGTTCCTTGGTATAGCTGCTGTGCCCCAACACTGGTCTAACATGTTGCAAATTGTTCATAAGTTACACACAAACTTGTATTTATTATTTAAATCTGTTAAACAAATGGTTTTGGTGGTCATTTCAGCTGGTGGATTACTCAGAAAATACTTACCAACTCCCATCTCCCCAAAACAGCCACACACTTGTGTGCAATTACTTCTATAAATATTTGCACAACTCTTGACAATATTTTCTGCAGAACTTCTTGCAGGAAAGCATGGGAAGGGCAAATAAAATATGCAATAGAATTTGTGGTTTTATATGAACAAAATATATTTTTAGAGGTTAACTAACATTAATTATTTCTCTTTACTTCTGTTAAATGCAAATGGCACTCCTCTAAACGTTTAATTTTTAATTATGCAGCTATAGTGGTTGTTTAGTCATTTACCAA
This sequence comes from Chelonia mydas, assembly GCF_015237465.2. Taxonomy (NCBI): domain Eukaryota; kingdom Metazoa; phylum Chordata; order Testudines; family Cheloniidae; genus Chelonia; species Chelonia mydas. Next base: position 20,031,506 of record NC_051253.2, on the reverse strand, counting down.
CCAATACCACACAGTTAACACAATTATTTCCTATTAAATAATAATTTGCCTTATACTTCTAATGACAATTGCTGTAATTTCAGAGTCCTCAATGTACTAAAATGTTAAGAGAAATCCAGCTAGTTAATTAAGTGCTCAGCAAATTAGTTACTCCTTTCCTAGACTTTTCTTAGACTGTAGTGTGATAATTCTTGGAAGTCACAAGGTTATCTGTTAGTAGATCCAGCATGACTCAGTTTTTGGAATTTCATTAGTGTTTTTATGCAAGATAAGACATTATTTCCCACCAGCAACTACTTTAAGATCATTATTAATACATACATTATAACAATCCTAGCACAAGAAAGCTTTTTAGCAAGGACACAGAGTGATTTTGCCTATCTAGTATAAAAATTGTTCATTAGAAAGACAAGGTGTTCGCCATCAGATATATATACTTTAAACACGTTAATACAACTTTATTAGACAGCAGTCTAAAGCTGATGTATGGCACCTGTTATCTTTTCGTACTGATTTAACAATCTGTTTTAGAGAAGATAATTATTCAATATTCTCCCCCTTAGGAATCTGGGGAATATAACGTAGTTAAGTAAAGTCAGACAAGAGGAAAACATTAATTCAATGGCGAGTATGTAGATTAAATGGCTACATCATCTTAAACCTTGAAATGGCTATCATTCCCCACAGAACAGCCAGCATTAATATGACAAAACTAAAGTTTTAGAAATGACATGACACCTCATGCTTCAGGGCTTATGCCAAACTCTAACTACTAGAGATTAGGAGGTTTCCCTGGGGCGAGTATTCTCTATCTGCCTATTGCAGGGTTTCTTGCACCTTCTTTGAAGCAGCTGATGCTGGCCACTGCCTGAGACAGGATGCTGAAACAGGTGGATCTGAGTTGATTCAGAATGGCACTTTTTATGTTCCCAACATCACAGTACATGTGAAGTCTCAGACCTCATCTTCAAGGCTCTTACTGACACAGGCCAGGGACACTTAAGTAACCTCAATCTGGGATGAAGACCACAATTGTCAATTATGCCCAAAGCAACTATCTACTGCAAGCCTAATACTTGTTTGTGCTGGAGACATTCTGGGACCAGAACTCTCACTTTCAGAAACCAAGACCACACCTCACCAGCCTTCATCCAAGTGCAGGGTGTGCTTTTGACTTGGCTTTCACAAATAAAAGCACATAGCACTTCATAACAAAATAAAATCCATAGACTATTTCTCCCCTTGGTGAGAGGAGAGACATGGAGAAGGTACCATATACAACACATATTGCTTAATGCATCTCTGGAAGATGCTCAGACACCATACTGATGGGAAGGGTACAAGAACCTGAAAAGAGGTGAAAAATTGGAACAGCAAAGGTGTTGTGGGTCAATGTTGAGAGACGCATTGGTGGAGTGGTGGGAAGGAAACAAAAATCGCACCAACCCAAAGCTAGGGCTATGAGTCCTTCACTTTAATTTATAATAAAATTATATGGGGTTATCAATATAAGCCACATATCTTTGCTGAAACCCTATGCAGTTAGTTTTCAGAGTAGCAGCCGTGTTAGTCTGTATTCGCAAAAAGAAAAGGAGTACTTGTGGCACCTTAGAGACTAACCAATTTATTTGAGCATAAGCTTTCGTGAGCTACAGCTCACTTCATCGAATGCATCCGATGAAGTGAGCTGTAGCTCACGAAAGCTTATGCTCAAATAAATTTGTTAGTCTCTGAGGTGCCACAAGTACTGTTTTCTTTATGCAGTTAGTGTAAACCCTTTTCATATGTCAGTAATCTCAGTTGTAATGGATTTCAGATCCACTACAATCTGAATCCACTAATCTGAAAGGTCATTTTATTAAGACTGTTCCCTACCCACACTGTGTATCACTACCAAAATAAACTCCTCTTTTGCTAAAAATGTCATGGCCCCCATTCTGTTTGGGTAATTGGGGCCCCAATACAAACCATACAGACCATTATTTTCTACAATCTATTACATTCTTACCTTACACATATCTGTCATGGAGCAGTGTCACAAACTTCAGTATCCCATGAATTTATGCTGACTGGAATTTATTTTTCTTTAGGAAAAAATGCCAGAGGCAAAATGATAGGAAAGAAAGGAAAAATTGTCTCATGATGCACAGATATTTGGGGGTAGAGGTCGTCTCGTCCAGTCCCCTGTGCTGAGGCAGGACCACATATATATTGACCATCCATGACAGGTGTTTGTCTAACCTGCTCTTAAAAACCCCCAACAACAGGGATTCTACAGCTTCCTTTGGAAGCCTATTCTAGTACTTCACTATCCTTATAGTTAGAAAAACTTTCTAATTTCTAACTTAAATCTCCCTTGCTGCAGACTAAGCTGATTGCTTCTTGTCCTACCTTCCCTGGACATGGAGAACAACTGATCACTGTCTTTTTTTATTCTATGCATCCGATGAAGTGGGCTGTAGCCCACGAAAGCTTATGCTCAAATAAATTTGTTAGTCTCTAAGGTGCCACAAGTCCTCCTATTCTTTTTGCGGATACAAACTAATACGGCTGCTACTCTGAAACATGTCTTTTTTATAACAACCCTTAAAATATTTGAAGGCTTATCAGGTCCCCCCTCAGTCTTCTTTTCTCAAGATTAAAGATGTCCTAGGTTTTTTAGGTTTTTTTTTAAACCTTTATTCATAGGCCAGGTTTTCTAAACCTTTTATCATTTTTGGTGCTCTCCTCTGTACTCTCTCCAGTTTGTCCACAATCTTTCCTAAAAGTGTGGTGCCCAGAACTGGACACAGTGCTCCAGCTGAGGCCTCACCATTTCTGAGAAGAGCGGGACAATTACCTCCCATGTCTTACATATGACACTCTTATTAATACACAGCAGAATTATATTAGGCTCTCTCGCAACTGCATCACATTGTTGGCTCATATTCAATTTGTGAGCCACTATAACTCCAGATATATTTCTGTAGTACTACTACCTATCTAATTACCCCCCATTTTGAATGGTGCATTTGATTTTTCCCTTCTTATGTATAGTACTTTACACTTGTCTTTAGTGAATTACATCTTGTTGATTTCAGATCAATTCTCAAATCAATCAAGGTCATTTTGAATTTTAATTCTGTCCTCCAATGTGCGTGCAACCCCCTCCCAGCTTGGGGTCATTTACCCATTTTATAAACATGCTCTCTACTCCATTATCCAAGTCATTAGTACAAATATTGACTAGGGCCCCACTAGATGCATCCTCCAAGTTTAACAGCAACCCATTGATAACTAATCTGAGTACGGTCTTCCAACAAGTTGTGTACACACTTGATAGTAATTTCATATAGACAACATTTCCCTGGTTTTCCTATGAGAATGTCATGTGGGACTGTGTCAAAAGCATTACTAAAAATCAAGACATATCACATCTACAGCTTCTCCTCACCCCTAAGCCAGTGACCCTGTCAAAGGAGGAAATTAGGTTGGTCTGGCATGATTTCTTCTTGACAAATCCATGCTGGCTATTCCTTATATCCCTATTATCCTCTAAGTGCCTACAAACTGTTTAATAATTTGTTCCAGTATTGAAGTTAGGCTGACTGGTCTATAAATTCCCCAGGTCTGTTTCCCCAACCCCTTTTTAAAGATAGCTAGTATATTTGCCTTTCTCCAGTTCTTTGAGAGCTCATCTGTCCTCCATAAGTTCTCAAAGACAATTACTAATGGTTCTGAGATTCCTTCAACTAGTTCCTTAAGTACCCTCGGATTAATTTCATCAGGCCCTGCTGACTTGAATATAGCTAATTTATCTAAATATTCTTTAACCTGTTCTCTCTCTATTCTGGCTTGTGTTACCCTCCCCCTTGTTGTTAATATTAATTATATTGGAGTATCTGGTCTCCCTTATCATTTTACTGAAGGCTGAAGTGAAACAGATTTTAAACACCTCGGTTTTCTTGATGTCATCATCTTCTCTGTTACGTAGTAGACCTACACTTTGTCTCTCTCTTACTTCTAACGTATTTAGGAAACTACCTTGCCTTTTACATCCCTTGCTAGGTGCACCTCACTTGTGCTGTAGCCTTTCCTATTTTGTCCTTACATGCTTGTTCTAGTCTTTTATACTCATCCTTAGCAATTTGTCCATGTTTCCTTTTTTTGTAGGAGTTTTTTGATTTTTAGGTCATTAAAGAGCTCCAGATCGAGCCATATTGGCCTCTTACTATTCTTCCTATCTTTCCTTCACTTCAGGATAGTTTGCTGTTTTGCCTTTAATATTGTGTCTCTGAAAAACAACCAGCTCTCCTGAACTCCTTTTTTCCCTTATATTTTCTTCCCGTGGGAGCTTACCTACTAGTTCTCTGATCTCGTTTAGAATTACTCAAAATTAACAGCTTTATTTTTCCTGCAGATATTTCAAATGACCTCCTTACATCACACTGATACACAACAGGAGACTATCTGATCAGTGATGCAGCTGCTCATGAGGAAGTCTCACCAACCCAACCAACTGTAAATTTATACATTTGTCCTTCAAATTTTGTACATCGTTTGTAAAGAGTACGGGAATCACGCTTCTATTCTGACAAACTCCCATACGTAATCCAAACTGCAGAAAAAAGGGGACTAAATTGCTTTTCAATATCCCTGCATTTCTATATTAGATAAGGTGATGGGCACCTTAGAGATAGATAATTATACCCACGCCACCACTTGCTGAGAAAAGACTCAAGGCATCCATGATATCTCTTTGCAGTCAGATTAGGAAGACTTATAGATAACTTTCTACCTGATGCCATGTAATGTTTAAACCATCAATCTGCTTCTCTGAGTTTGTTTTTTCATTTCAATCCTTAAAAAATAGGGAAAAGATTAACACATCTAATTAGTCAAGTGAGGTGTCACTGCGATGTTTAATTTTATTGAATGTAAAAGATCCTAAGCAGAAAAAAAAATGAATAAATAATGGATCTAAGCAGACATGTTAGACATAGCCACCGGTTATATATCCAAGGGCACAGTGCTCTGTAATTTATACCTCTACAATTCTGCCAGCTCCAGAGACACTCTTATAACAGCTACTGTATTTCTAGCCAGACTATGCCAGATTTAAATTGCACAAAAGATTTAGCTTAAAAACACAAACTAAGAGTGGAAAATTACCACCCTTCCCCACTGCTCTAAACAAGTAAAAACAGGAGACACTAGAGTGCAAGTATTCCAATATAAATGATTCAAAATCCAAAGAGAGAAGCAAGCAAGCAGGGGTTCTATTAAATAGCATAGTGAAGTCCTTTTATTATCCAGAGAACAGGTACAGCAGTGATAGTGCAAGCTTTCCCTGGCAAGTGACCTTAATCCTGGTCTTCAGGGACCATTTCTAGGAGCAAGGGGAAAGAGTCATGTCTCATTTGTGACAAAAATGCCACTGATGGTGTCAACTGAGTTGTGCTGACATTGCCCACTAGGAGCTAGTCTGAAACCAATTTTATTTTACATGCTCTTTGCCAACAGCCCGTTAGCAATGTGAAGTCACTACTGATCTGGACCAGATCTGAACTAGTGACAGATGTAAAAAGGTTCCATAGCTTGTGACTAATTATATATAAATAAATAAAAGTTAGGAATAGAAAAGATGCAACTGCAATTTACCAGCAGCTTTCATACCATTTCCCCTACAGGCTAGCATTTCTACAAGCCAGTTCTCTGGCTCCAGTGTATGAAATCAGATTCAGACCAACCTGCACACGAGCCACAAAATGGTCTCTGAGGGCAGCTAAAACCTCTGAATTCCAATTCTTCTTGCAATTCTCGTTATCTGCTGACATTGAACCTCACCCCTCAGTTAGCACAAAGCCCTTTCTTAGCATCTTTGCCACGGCTCATGCCGTTTAAGATTTTATTTTTTAAAAAAATAGACTCTCTAAAGCCAGCAGGCTGTCAGGAACTCAGGTATGTGCAGTCAGGTCCAGTGGTTAGAGCTTAGGCAAATTGAACCAGAGTCAATAGCTAGGAACTGGGGGGCCAGATGAGGTGGTAGGAACCAGAAACAGGGTGGGGGTTTCTCCCAGCAACAGGTCAGGGATCTACCTTTTTACATAGATGACTTCCTGGCGCTCTTTCCAGGCTTAAATAGTAGGTCTGGGCCAATCAGAGGTCATGGGAGGAGCTGCCAGTCACCTCTACCATGGGCAGCACTTCTTGCAGTGATTGGTTTCCCAGGATGTATAGTGTGTTGACAGTGCCTCTGCCAAGGTTGCCTGGTGGAAGCGCTGCTCACCTGGAGCCCCACAGACCCAGGTTCAAGTCCCACAAATCCTTACACAGGCCGGTGTTGCATTTGCTCCACAAGAGCACAGCCAGTACTCCATTGCCGATAAGGGCACGTGGTTCTTTCAGCACCATAGTTCAAATTCACAACCAAGTACTGATTTTTGCTACAAAAGCAAACTACTGAGGTTAAAAAACAATCATTCCACGCTCCCCACACATACTTTCAGTAACTGACAATGGCTGAATAAGCAGTTTTATAGCACAAAATAAAAAATGCTTAGTCTTAGTAGCAAAACAATTGCACATTTTATTAATTATATTAACCTCTAAACTACAGTGTCAAATTCTTAACTAAGCTGTAAAATTCATTTTAGAAAATAAACTTTCCAGACAGCCTTTCACAAATGAATGGAACATGATATAGTTTGAACCAGTTACATCATAACCAACTGTCTTTCATCCTGGCTACAAGTGATTAATACAGGAATGCTTTATTTCTAGCAGAAAGGACATAGTTTAATTCCTTTCACAATTGGTTAGAGAGTTCTCATTTGATTATGTAGCTCTGTGCTTTGTCTCTATTGACTAAACTGTTGAGTTTTCAAAATAAGGTGTTATTCACCTCTGAAGTGCATCCTACATACAGTGCATATCAGCCAAACACAAAGATGAATGTACACAAATGATAGAACAGAAAGCTTTATGAAAGAACAGGAAGCCATAAATAAACAAAGTGCTCTTCAAAAAGATAAATTAAATTCCTAAAGTCAAGACACTATGAAGCCACAGAAAGATTGGTTAGAAATTGCAAGGATTTTGCAGTTTTATTAAACACCCAGCAGTCTTCCACTCTTGTTAACCTGACCATTATTCTTAGGGATCAGAGGGGCAGATTTACAGTTTCTCCATCTGATCATCAAGCAGCTTAAACCTAGTTTTAGCAGTGAACCTGTGCTCAAAACACATCCCAAAGTTGCTGCAGGAGGAAGGTGGCAGATAAGATTTAAGTAACAAATCCTAAAAGGCTGGCAGCCATGCAAAACCTTTTGCCAGAAACAGGGCACTATTAAAATCTCATGCTAGTATCAAGAGGTAAGGGAACAGGATGTTCCCAAAAGCATTTCCAAAGCCAACCTCAATAGCCACAGCTAGAACTTAGTTGCTAGTAAGATTCATTTTTTTCAGGAAAATACCAACAAAACCTAAATGTTGTTAGCAGGAAAAACACAGGGTTTTTAGTAGGACTTCAGTGAAAAGGTACTTGTACCTAGTGCACAGAGGGGAGTCCCCTTTCCTTCCCCAGTTACTCTTCCAACTTTCCATACACACTTTTCAATGGTTTTCAACTGATTTTCTCTCACATGCCTGGTTCTCACCTACCACCTTTTGCTCACATATTCTGACTGGCTTTTACTGTGCCTGGGCCTCAGTGTCAAACCTCCATTTCTGTTGTCTATAGAAAATAGGTTTTGCCAAATAATTTCATCAGGAGGTTTGGAAATTTCCAAGATTAAAATACAAGAGGAATAAAGCTGAAGCTTCATGGGGAAAGAACCTCCTGATGGTTGAAATACATCTGAGCCAGACAAGTAAAGCTAACAAAACGACATTTTTTAAACTTTTATTAAATGTATTTTCCATTTATGCTCAGTTTCACACACCAAAATTTAACAACCTTTGAACGCCTATCAACCATCTAAAATGCCCCAAGGAAATTCAAAACAGCGTAGATTTTTATGTCAGCAGGGTACTAAACTGAGTATTTGCTTGTGGGTATTAGGAGAAATTTAGATATGACTTGGGGGAAAAAAGTTACTCAAGCTATGCTAACTCATTAAATGCCAAAATGTGATCTGCTACTAGAGATCCAGTATCTTGAAAATCACATGCATCCAGCGAAGTGGGTATTCACCTACAATAGCTTATGCTCCAATATGTCTGTTAGACCATAAGGTGCCACAGGACTCTTTTCCGCTTTTATCTTGAAAATGTTATTACAACATGTTTTAGGACTGATATGGATTTTCAGATTAAGTATTGTTTCCTATATTTGTTCCATTAAAATCTAACACAATTACACAAAAAATGGCATGCTATAAATTAGAGTAGGAAGCTAATATTTGAGACCCATTAGTGATTTTGGCTGCTCCTATTTTTGGGTGCCTGAGCTGACACACACATTAAAGGGTTCCTGATTTTCAGAAAAGCTCTGCGAGTGCATCTGCTACAAATCAAACCCCTTTAAGGAACTGATCATTGGAATGGACACCCAAAAATTGAGGCACCCAAAATCATTAGTCACTTTTGAAAAAATCTTGCCAAAGGAATGTTACACTATAAAGAGGTTACCCAAATGTAGGGTGCAAAAAGGAAGAAGCAAATAAGAATGGTGTTAAGGGTCACCATCCGCAAAGGGTAATGCTGCATTAATTACTGAAGGGGAACAAATTGGGCACAAAACTCTGAAACCCTAAGGAGGAAAGAGTGATTGATTGTTTTGAAGACAGTGGACAGACTGAGCAGGGTGAAAACTGAGAAGAGATACTTGTACAAGGCCAAGTGCTATTCACCTTAAGTGACATTAGCGAGACTCAGCGGATGGGCAAAAGTTTGATTGCAGAATAGCCCAAGACAGGAGAGAAAGTTGACGTATTAGGAGCAGACAGCATGCTCAGGGAGCTTGTATGTGAAGAGAGATGTGACAGTAGATGGAGAGGCAGGAGGGGTCATAGGATGTAGGTTATAAATAGCATGCTTGTATGTTATATAGAAGTCACAACATATCCCGGTTCACTTTATGTCTTCATGGCACACAGATAAAGAACTTTAAATGTAGATTGGCAGGTATATGAACTCATTCAAAATAACATTTGGCATACATTTTAATTGTTACCAAACTATTTGCTTCAAATTTCAGGTCTTCATGAACTGGATATTTTGCAACAATTTGCAATACCATAAAATAAGTAAATCTCACAAAATATCTGAGCCTCTTGTACATAACAATACAGATCAAGCTGCCTGATCTGTGGCTACATTTCAGTGGCGGGTGAAGGGATTCCTATAAATAGTGTGTTAAGTGCTTAGAGATCCTTTGGGATGGAAGGCATTTCATGCAAGAGACTACGTGCACTTGTGTTTCAATGACCTTGGCTCAAAGAACTATATCATCAATACTATCAGGATGTTTTCCCTTTAATAAAACCTAGGTCAATACCTAGAAATTTACTATTCAGCCTCCTACTAGTCTGTTTTTGATGCTTATCCACCTACATTTTTGTACTTTTCATTCTTCATTTGTAAACCATGAATTTTATTCCTGGGCCACAACTGCTGATTTGATGTTATTCGTACACAATTTCTTTGCAACCCAACAAACTGTATCGAGAATCCAAACTTCAGTGTGTTACGTTAGACACTAAGACAGATAGTATGTAAAGTCTCAAATTTTCAAGTATAAGAGCTGTGACAGATGTAAGAGCTTAGGCCATTCTTGGTAGAAGCCTTTTGCAACCTGGAACAATGGTTAAGCATCATGCCAAATATATGCACTTTTTAAAATAAGAGTCCTTGAGTACAGCAAATTATTGAACAATGCTACCAGCTTGTTTTCTGAGGTCCCAATCAACCAGCAAAAAGTTTGTAATTCTTCTGGCAAAAATAAGGTAAATGCAGAGAGGCATTTCATATGCTGAGCAGTGGTACAGAATTCAGATCTTGAAACTGGCAAGATTTTGGCTTTGTTAAAAACAAGTATTTTTCCTCTCTAGCATTTTACCTGCATATATTAAACACTAACATAAAAATTAAGGTCTCATTCTCATCTACATCAAGACCCATGGAAACAGACATTAAATATTTTATCACTCTAGAACAAGTTGCCCAATGCAAGAAATTGTTTTAGAAATCACAAAACTGGGACCACTAATAGATTTAATTATAAACATGGTCAAACATCTGCAGTCAATCTTACTCATCTTGCCTTAAATACCACAGGGCTCGATTTTATGTATATTATTTTAAACATGCTAAATTAAGTCATGAAACGATATTACAGTTAATAAGCACAAACCACAGTGATCTGCTAATACTACTAATCTCGATTTTTTTTTTAAGCCTTAAAATGTCAGTGAAGTTTGCCTTCACATTATTGAGAATGGGTGAATGCAAACACTGTGGGATTTCTTGTAAGATTAAAATACAGATATTAATTTTTCAAAGGATTTGAAAAATAAAAATCTGAACAGCACAAGCTTCTGCTTTTAATGTAACTTAATTATTTAGGTAGTGTTCTGGCTACACACACTGTAGGCTGTAGCATGTGGTGTGATTCATACCATCACTTATGCTGGAATTTCCCAGAGGGAGAGAGGGCTGATACTAAACAGTAGGCGTAGACATCTCTACACAGAGTTTTTGTATTGCTTTAACTATAGTGGTTTAGAAACTGATTTCCCATCATGGAAATAAGCACTTTCACACCAGTATAACTGTGTCCACACTAGGAGTCATACTAGTTTAATTACATTGGTATAAAAATGACACCCTTAACTGAAATAGTTAGATGAGTCCACCCTCTCCACACACCCCCACCTCCCGCCCCAAAACAAAAACAAAAAAACCCACCTCACCCAAAAACCTGAGTGTAGACCAAACCTTACTGGCTATGAAGGAAAGAAAAGACATAGGTCAGCGTACTTGGAATCCTACTCCCAGCTGAATCAAGTGATGGTATTTAAGACAGATTGGTTATGTTACAACAGACCCAGGACACTTGGGACTTGTACATTTATGTCGGTTCTACTCTACTGTTCATGAATATGGGCTTTTTGCCACTGCAGCTGAATCAGCTCACTGACTCAGGGTTACACAACAAAGCATCCTTCTTCCCACTCCCTTTCTTCCAGGGCCCAAATCCATCATGAAACCTGGGGATTGCGGAATCATCTAAAATTTTCTACCTCTCCACTGTAAGCCAGTGGGCTTCATCACTGGTTCAGATACCAAAGAACACTCTCCAGGGATTCCAGTCCCTTTTCTTCCGGGATTCAGTACTATTTCTTCCAATTAAAGCTATTTAACACACGTTCAACACAATCATGTCCTTTCACCTCCCAGGGTCTTCTGCAGGGGTCTATCTACTCCATACAGGTAGACAATCCACAGGCCATCTGCCTGGGAGTCTAGACAAACATCTCTTCTCCCTTCTTCCTAGCCTGCTCCCTGTAGATTACATTTTGCAAGCCATCTGCCTGATAATCCTATGTAATTTGGGCTCTTTCCCCTGCTCCATGGTCTCCTGCAGAAGTCTACCAACTCCCTGCATGTCTCCAGCTCAACTGAGCTACTTGCTGGCTTTAAGAGGATCACGTGATCTTCAAGCTATCACCTGATCCTTTCCCTCACAACCTCAGTGGAAACAGTTGCTTAAATGAGCTGGGTTGCAGCCCCACCTGCAACACGTCTACACTGCAAAGAAAACTCATGGTATCGAGTCTCAGAGCCCAGGCTCCAGACCAAGCGGTAACATCTACATTGCTATTTTTAGTCCCACAGCCCCATGAGCTGGAGTCAATTGACCTGAGCTCTGAGACTGAGTGCCACAGGTTTTTCTTTGCACTGTAGACACACACTGTAGAGTCAGCTTACCTATGATATCCACTCTCCAGTCTCTGTCTTCCTGTTTTACAAAAAAATTGGAAAGGTCTCGTCTTTTGTTTCACAAGGGAATGGAAGGGGGGGAGGAGCCCTTAAAACCTTGAAATTTTTTCACAAAACTGAATTCTTGTTTTCTAGCCAGCACAACTTTGCAGTGTGGCTGCTCACATCCAGGCTAGGCTAACCAGGTGCTTAGAACTGAAAACCATTTTCTTGTTGGGTTAACTGCAGTGAATACATGCCTCAAAGTACATCTTCCAGAAAGGCATCCAGTCTTGATCTGAAGACACCAAAAGATGGAGATCCTATGACCTCCCTTGGTAATTTGAACAGTTAGAACAATCACCTTCCACTGCTTCAAAAGAAAAAAGCTTTATATTTCTAATTTGAATTTCTCTGGTTTTACTTTCAGCCATTAATCTAGCTAAGAAAGGCATAACAAGAATCAAAGAGCCCTTAGGTACAAGCTATTTGCCCCTTGTGAAGGTGCTCATACACCACAACCAAGTGACCTCAATCTTCCTTGATATTCACTACATTTTCACCACTTAGATATCTGACCTTCTGACCCCTTGTTATCTGAAAGGATTACTATTATATGCCTGTTTATGTTCAGATTTCATGTTTTCTGTATCAAGGACAGCAAATAACTTTCGCGCTCACCACAATTCTATTGTCCCTCCTATTTATATACATCCATTCTCTCCTTACAGGTCAGCAAGGCCCTTCTCTCCTGGATTATTTTCAGTCATTATGGGAATATTCCAGCCCCTCCCTGCCATTCAGTTTAATAATACAGAGACCCTGCCAGCTGGCAGGGAGGATGGTAGAGAGAAAAATGAGAGGATCAAAAGTCACAAGCATTTGTAGCTTTATAAACACAAATTCTCCTTTCACCTTTTTGACAGATTTATTTTCTTTGCTTTTCACCATTTGAAAGTTGTTCTATTTCCTCTGAGGGGAATGAGAAGCTAAAATGGCATCTTTGTTGCTGGCAAACAGTCAGAAAATTCCAAATACAGGAAGCAATTACAGACAGATCATAGTGGCCAGTAGTAAAGATCTGTACATTCACTACTCAGTTATTGTGAAGTGACTGTACATTGATTATGCAAATCAGACACCCACTTCCAGATTGTAGGGAACTGTATAACTGAGGAAGCACCATGCAGCGTCGCATCAATAACTAGACCATCACTGACTAGCTCGTATTAGCTGAATTCCATTTCAGTATTGATTATAATAATGCCTGAAACGGTTGAGAAAGGAGAGGTTCCTCCATCAGTGCTTTCATACAGCTGCTCCATATTGTTACTACTATCAGTAATGTACAGGAGTTACATTACAGGGGAAATTGGCTCAAACTCCATTCTCTGCTATGGATTATCAAAAAGATTTTTTTAAACACAGATTTGATCAGTACATTTTAATCATATGAGATCCAAGACCATTTCCTTTTTCAGTCTGAGCAAGTATCAGCGCAAGTAACCTGTGTCATATCTGAAAACACACGCCAGACCACTTCATCTAAACAAAGAAAGTGACAAACTCAATAGTTTTGTTCTGTAGCACTGAACTTCAAACATTTTAAAATCTAAGCTCCTTCAGGGACCTAGAAAGTAGCTGACTAATCCTAAAAACCACAAAGATAAGTTCTCACTATTTTTTCAGTAACTGAAATAGAACCCAAGCTAAGGTCATCTTGTCTGGACCAACAGGAGAGCTCAGCCTCTCTTGCTTATCCAGAAGATTTATTTTCTGGAAACAGCACTAAGAAAAGGTCCTTACACAATGATAGATTTCTCTTGCAATTTCAGATGTGTTCCCCCTGCCAAGTGATTATGATTTGTCTGATTTCCTTAAATAGAATCCTCAAAGTCTTTTTACATATCACAATAAATTACAGTAGCTTCTGCTAGCAGTAAAATTAAACATGGAGTAAAGTTCATGTCATGCCTTCCACACAACACTGCTTGAGAAAAGAACTCAGCAAGCTTTTACTACCCAAGAAGTGTTATAATTAAGTGGTAATGAAACTGTTCGCATTCTGCAGAGATTTACACACAGCTTCCATTTTTATCATACCCTGCTGTGAAAATGCTACTGGAAGACAGGCAACATTGGAAAATTTGTTCAAAAGCTCAATGCCTAGCTAGTTAAAGGAAAAAAGGAGAGAACAGAAGTTCACAAACAAGAACTACAAGAATTGAACCACTTCACCAGCTACAGTCCACACCCAATGGACTGACAGATTCTGCAATTCTCTGACCCACTCTAATTGTGCTGAGCTTCTGATAGGCTTAGAATCAATTCTATTTAGTAAAAGGCATAAGGCCCAAGGGATAACTTCAATGAATTATGGTCCTTTGTCCAAAGACCTGATACATTTTAAAGCTACAGTACACTGCAATTTCCACAGCTTTTTTTTTTCCCCATAAAGACTGATAATTGAGTTAAACAAAGCAGCTTAATGTCTATTAGAGAAGGCCCTGAGTTGGATCTGCTTGTGGTTTTTCCAAGCTTACTCTTAAGTACCAGTAATAGATTAGAAACAATCATTGCAATTTATATCTTTGCTCCCAAGGCCCGGAGTGTTATAGAAGAAGGATTGTACCCATGGGGCCATTTTGGAGTAGAGAGGCAATTCTAGAGTACAGCCAGAAATGCCAGTCTGATTCCTCTATCCACTACAACATTCAGTCAATTTAAGGTACTAAAATAATTTCATCTGAGTGCAAAAGGGATGAGAGTTGCTTGAAAATCCTGTAAAAAGCACTGAAAATGAACAGTTTATAGGGTATTTTAAAAGGAACAGCTTGAGCTTGCAGGAACATCGGAGATGGTGCTTGTCGTTGAAACAGGGACCAAATCTTTGAGATTTCAACCAAAGATTCAGATGACCTTTCAGAGCAACATCACCATATGCGGTCCCTTGTCTAGTTAATGACTATTTTCTCATGCCAAATTTTCATAAATTTTATTTTTGATCCCTAGTAGTCGTCCGTCTAACTATTTATTATGGCGCTGCAGCTATACACAAAACACGAAGGAACTAGACTAGTCACTTGCGAACACTATTTGTTTCAATAGAGAATGTTAGTTTTCAGGGACTTTAAGTATTTCCAACAGGTTTTTACCTCAATAGGTTCTATGTGGATCTACATCTTTCTTTCTACTCTAATGGCATTATAAATCTGAATTTTTTAAAACTGCTGTCCATGGAGTTCAGTATGAAATATGACAGGGCAAGCCTTCTAAGGAGCCCATTATTTGTTTTATTCCACCACAGCTAATTGGAAATATTCAGCTGCATTAGCTCCTCCATAAGTAATATCCTAAAAAAATCTGATGGAAAGCTGTTCAATCTTTCAAGACTCAGATCTAAAACCAAGACTCGGGAGGCCCTCATTCACCTCCTCTTCGCTGATGACGCAGCAGTGGCAACCCGCTAGGAGCCCATCTCCAAAACCTCATGGACAGTTTTTCCAAAGCCTGCCAAGACTTCAGGCTTGCCATAAGCCTAAAAAAGACGAACCTAATGTGCCAAGGAGTTGAAGCACCCTCCATCAAGATCAACAACTATGAACGTGAAGTGGTGAACGAGTTCACATACCTGGGGTCCACTATTGCAGTCAACCTCTCACTTGAAACAACTCAACATCCGCACTGGAAAAGCCACCACAACAATGTCTAGACTGACCCAGAGGGTATGGCAAAACAAACTGACAGAACACACAAAGATGGATGTGTATTATGTATGTGTTATCAGCACACCTTTTTATGTGAGCAAGACAGACCTCAGGGTGGATATAAAAATCAATGATGTAAAAAAAAAAAAAATTTAAAAATAGGATTTTTTTTTTTTTATTTAAAATGGATTTTTGATAAAATTATTTTTGAGGAAAAAACCTCTCATCATGGAATACGGATTATACATTCTAATTCTATAGTAGGAGACAATATATTCATGTAATGTTTAAAAGTTTTGTAAATGAGTTCCAGTAGTTCATGGATTAGGGACCCAATCTTATGGGGTTCCAGGGACTTCTGTATAGATTATTTAGTTTAATCTTTTTATCTACCCAATGGGACTCAGTGTTCAGTCTAGAAGATACCATCAGAGATGCTTAGTTTTGCAGTTCTCAAACTGGATTTGTGTCTCCAGAGATAACATCCTTGTTAAGAGCAAAAATGTTTTTAAATAAAATAAAATAAAATAAAATAGAGGTGAGAAACAACAGACCTCAACCCTATTGTCCCTCTGCAAATTTGTGTACACAGAGTCAATCCCTTATCTCTCTCTAAAAGTGCAAAGTTTCAAAAAATTCAATGAATAGAAGATTGTTGGGGGCGGAATAGATCTGGACAAGAAGAAGAAGAAGTCTGGAGATAAATGTGAGAAGGGAGGGACAGGCAGTAGAAACAAAAGTGAAACTGTTTGAGCAGCATATTCCAGAATTCTTGAGGTCTGAGTGTAACCTTCATTGATTTGAGATCTATCAGACAATTCTCTCACTAGAAGGGAAAACCTATAAAGGCAACAGGCCGTAAGAGAGACCCAGTTTGGGGATATTTTAAACAAGTTCCTCTACCTGTGGATAAGTCAGGCATGCATGCAAAATGCAAACAGTGCAAGAAAGAAATGCAACGCCTGGTTGGCCGAATGAAACATCATGAGAAATGTTCCCTCTCAGGAGAAAGCTGCGTTGAAGATGATGAAAGGAACATGTCTGAACATGCAGGATCTTGGTAAACTTTTTTTATTTCATTCTTCTTTCTTAAGGACTGCCTGTCTTTCTTCTGGACTATTCGTGAATTCTCATGTTTGAGCAAAAAATATAGTTGTTACTCTATGATACAACCATTTTAGATGCAGTTGTAATAAAAAATAAATAGCTGAAATACGCAGATCTTCCTTTTACAATTTCACCTTTAAAATAGTACTAAGTGTCAGTGAATGCAATGAGTAATACTAAATGAGCAGCATGGTGGTGGTAATTACTGGTAAATAACTGCATTGACTTATTTTGTTTAGGAGAATCCATCCTCAACATACAGGATTCTGAAGACTATCCACCTTCAAGATCACTATCATTTTCTATAGTTTCAGAGTTATCTGCCAATGATAGTGTTTCAGTCACATCATGTATGTCACAGTATATCACCTGTAGCAAAAATCTCCATCATCCAGAAATAGCCATAAATAAATTTGTGATAAGAACCAGCAGATTACAAAAAGAGGTAATTGATGAAAAAATTGCCCAGTTTGTTTATGCAACAAACTCTCCTTTCCATATGATTGAGAACCCACGCTTCATTAACATGATTCAGTCATTAAGACCAGGATACAGTCCACTCAACAGAGCAGATGTCGCAGGCAAATTGCTGGATGAAGTGTATGAAATAGAAATTGATCAGTGTGCAAAAGGTCTAGCGGGTAAAATTGTTAACCTGAGTCTTGATGGTTGGAACAATGTCCACAATGCTCCTGTTGTATGTGCTTGTGTGACAACAGAAGGAGGGAATGTCTTCCTTACAGAAACAATTGATACAATCAGGAAATGCCCACACAGCAGAATACTTACAAGAAGTAGCAGTAAAAGCTATAACAAAACTGAAAAAAAAATTCAAATGTCTAGTATGCAGCTTGGTCACAGACAATGCTGCAAATGTATCCAAGAGAGTCCCAACCTAATAACATACGGTTGCAGTACTCATTTGATGCAACTCCTCACCAAAGATTTCAGTGTTCCAGAAATAAAGGCTAATGTTGTTGAAATTGCAAAATATTTCTGTAACAACCACTTTGCAGCAGCTGCTCTGAAAAAAGTGGGAGGACCCAAGCGAACTCTCTCACAAGAGGTGTGATGAACTCAGGAGTGAACTGTTTTGAGCACTGTACCAAGAACTGGCCTCATCTGATGACAGTTTGTGAACAAAATCATGAAAAAATAGATGGCGCTGTCACAGCCAAAGTTCTCAACACTGGGCTTAAGAGAAACGTTGAACACATGCTGAGTACCCTGAAGCCTATTTCCGTAGCCTTGAACAAAATACAGGGAAATCGCTGTTTTATTGCTGACGCTGTTGAAATTTGGAAGGAACTGAGTGAGATCTTAAAAAGAGAAATATGCAATGACAGTTAAAATTACAAGCATTAAAAAAACAAATGGGACAAGCACTATCACCAGCACATTTTCTTGCAAATATTCTCAATACTCAGTACCAGGGTCAAACCTTAACTGATGAAGAAGAGGAGGAACTGGCTATGGACATGGACATCCAGCAATCCTCCCTCCATAATGCCAACTATAATAAACTTCAGAGCTAAGGGTGAATCATTCAAGAAATATGTTTGCTGATGTTTTAAAGAAAGTCACACCAGTGAATTGGAAGTCACTTAAGCACTTGGATTCAGAGACTATTGAAGTGATCATCTCACTTATAACAGCAGTAGCTTCTTCTGTAGAAAGACTATTCTCTTCCTTTGGACTAATTCATTCCAAATGGAGAAATCGTTTGGGACCTGAAAAAGCAGGAAAGCTTGTTTTTCTTTTCCAGATTATGAACAAACAGGAAAATGAAGATGAAGACGACTGAGTTAGCTACAGAAGCCAATATTTTAAGTTTCTCATGTTTACCTGGCTGACATAGTCAATTTAATTTTTTTAAGATTTCATTTAACTATTTTAGTTAAACAATTTTAACAAAAACAAACCTGATTTAAATAAAAATTGAATGCTTAACTAAATTCAAAAATTCATATACTTGTTTTGTTAAAATATTACATGTTTTCTGTTGAAGAAAAAATCCAGAATACATAATGTTGTTTTAGTTAAATAAAACAATTTAAATGTGTCTGGTGATGTTTTCCTCCTGATACAGCGTGGCAAGAAAATCCTCCAAATATTAATGATTAACTTGTTGAATTGGAGATATTTATGAAGTCATTGGGAGGTGAACTATCTACTTCAATTACCTTTGGTAAATGAAATAACCAAACAGTCATTCATTTTCTGATATAGCTGTAAAACTAATCTGAAAAGTTTTCAAAATAAATCACTTTAAAAATGTATAGTGTGTACCTTCTAAAAATGAAACCTACATCTCTATCTCTGAGTTGTGAAGAATATGTATTAAGGTTTTAACAACCAACAAGAATGCACTTGTGTAGAAATCCATGGTTAAATTGAGTCTTCCTGACTAGTGATTTAAATCAAATCCACCCTGATGGACCTTATAGTCTTATCAGGAAAAGGGGTTCAAAAGCTCTCCTAGTCTTGCCTTCGTCAAATCTTTGGAATCTCCTGGTGGGACAGAGTCAACAACACTGAGGTGTTCAAGCGGGCCAGTATACTCATCATGTGAGCACTCCTCAGAGACGCCTCCGCTGGCTTGGGCATGTGTGCCGAATGGATGATGGGCGCATCCCAAAGGACATTCTCTATGTTGAATTGGTATCTGAAAAAAGACCCAAGGGATGCCCAAAATTGCGTTTCAAGGATGTGTGCAAGACCTCAAAGAAATGAATGCGGACAACTGGGAAGATCACACTCAGGACCGCAGCCTTTGGAAACAAGAACTTAAAGGTCTCCGGAGTTCTGAGAGGAAGCTGTCTAACTTAGCAGAGGAGAAAAGAGCTCGCAGAAGGCAGAGCCCAAAGGGTCAAATCATCACATTTAAATGCGACAGATGCAGCAGAGATTGTCTCTCGAGTGCGTTTTTTCAGCCACAACCATTGCTGCCATAAAACCAACTGAGTAAATTCTTTACCTCTCCGGGGCACATCCCAGTGGTCTCTCAGGACTGAAGGATAACTACTACAGATAACAACATAAAACCTTAGCAAAGGGGCTTTAGAGAGATAAACGGGGAAGACTACTGAGTAATTACACACCTAGTACACCATTAGAATGAGCACAAGTTAGACTTTTCTATGCATGTGTCAAAACTGAACAAAGAAATAAAAAACATATTATGCGGAGTCAAACACAAAAGGAAGAAGAGAGGCATGGAAATGAGATTCAAGTATGTTTTGACCAGCCTAACACAGAAATTCAGATATTTGTCCAAACTAAACCGCGTACTACTTATAGACTGCAGCCAAGAAATGTTTTATAAATATTTTTAGACTAAGCTCCTTAGGCAGTGACTGTCTCTTCCTTTGGTTTGTACACCACCAAGTACGGTTTTAGCACTTAAATCAAAATAAATTTAAAAAGCACTTGTGCCAACTACCTTCTTCATAGAAAATTCACAAATAGGGCCAAGTGTCCCAAAACCAAAGATGTTTCCAATCTTCACAACTCCCACCTAACTACTTATCCCTCATGACTCACAATGGCCCAAGAGAACAAGTGGACCTTGTATAACCTTAAGGTCAGTAAGTCTGGGCTCTGAGGAAACAAATTCTGCACTAATAGACCCCTCCCTGAAAATACCCTAGCCCAGCCTCTTATGGTTGATCTAAGGAATTTTCAACTTTGTAACAGCTGATCAGCTGAGGTGCTAATGTCATATGGGAAAAAGGCATCTCTAAGGTAACCAGGAGCCAATCCATTTATAGCTTTGTAGGTTTAGTCCTGTACACAACATTATAGGACAGTGTTAGGTTCATAATACTTCCATTTAAGAGGGCTGATAGGCTACAGTACAGCCATAATCTAAAAAGACTTCACTGCAAACCATAACAGCAGCTTATATATTTTACATGCATTTTTTAATTCACCCAAAGGATACTTTTTAAATTAAGCTATATATCAAGCACAGACTGCTATATATGATACAGAAACAAAAATGTAATTTTGGCAGCAAGAATAAGTTATAACAGTGAGTGCTCTGCAATCAAATCAATGTCAGTTTGTGCCAAAGTGAAACAGCATGAATGAATGATGACTCCTATTTTACAAGATGTTTTCCTCCCAATGGGGGTAGGGGAGAGCAAAAAATGATTATCTTCCATGGCAGATATTTAAAAAAATATTCAAGCCACTGAACTACTTGACTTTTTCCATTTCAAATATTGCCACAAGGTTTTCAATCCAAAATGTGATGTGTCCCTATTTTGTGTTAAAATGGAATTCAGAGCTCTCAATTTTTTTTTTATAAAACCTACACACAAGAAGCTAGCTGTAAATCAGATCAGCAATTTGGAGCAACCATGAATTCGTTTATGTGGTTTGCAATGCAGGTTCAACAGTACAAATGACCTTGAAACTTTGGTCGCATTTAGCAAACAAACAAGAGATTGATTATAAGCAATAATGGACTTAGGAATCTTTTGAACAGGCAGGAGCAGAAGATATCAACATAGGACTGAATTAGTGTAGACAGTAGATGCAAACTATTGCAGAATCAATCTGGTAACACCACAGAGTTTTCACATATTTTTAACTAACTGATGGATTTGTGATGGAGATTCAGAACTGTTCACATGTACAGCACTTGTATTGGTCATTATGGCCCATATGAAAGCATCAGTTGGTAACCCCATGCTCTGGGTGTCCCTAAGCCTCTGAGGGTATGTCTACAGTGCAATTAAAATCCCACAGCTGACCCATGCCAGCTGACTCTGGCTCCTGGGGCTCAGTCTAAGGAGCTGTTTAATTGCAGTGTAGATGTTTGGGCTCAGGCTGGAGTCTGGGCTCTAGGACCCAGTGAAGTAGGAGCATCCCAGAGCTCAGGCTGCAGCCAGAGTCTGGTTATCTACACAGCAATTAAACAGCTCTTAGGCGGAGCCCCAGCTTCTGGCAGTCAGGGTAACAGGTCCCAGCTTCTGGCAGTCAGGGTAACAGGTAACGGATCACATGATATTTGCCCAGTTCTGTTCATTGCCTCTGAAGCATTTGGCACGGGCCACTGTCAAAAGACAGGATACTGGGCTAGATGGACCATTGGTTTGACCCAGTATGGCCATTTTTATGTTCTTACACCAAAGCTCATTTCTAATAGGAGAACAATTGATTAAGAGATTACAAGATATTCAATTTTTAATAAAAGCATCACTGATTAAAATTACTGCTGGAAAGGATGTGACAAACATGCCAGAAAGGTAGCAGCAGCACTTGCTTAAAAGAATCGTATGCAATGAGCAGGGATTGCTGGATAAGGAGGGCTGGGCAGGTAAATGGAAATGGCTAATTTTACGAGCCAAGACGTGACATTTAAAACCAATGAATAAAACAGTGCCTCAATAGAAAGATGTCTCATCTTATAATCAAACTTTCACAGTGAAGATTATATCTAGATCAGCGGTTATCAAACTATGGGTCAGGACCCCAAAGTAGGTCACAACTCTGTTTTAATGAGGTCGGCAGGGCTGGGATTAGACTTGCTGGGACCGAAGCCCTAGGTGGCAGGGCTCAGGTTATAGGACTCCTGCCAGGGGATGAATCTCTTGGGCTTTGGCCCCCACCACCCAGGGCAGTAGGACTCAGACAGACTCAGGCTTCAGTCCCCTCTCCTGGGGTCGTATATAATTTTTGTTGTCAGAAAGGGGTCGCAGTGCAATAAGTTTGAGAACCCCTGATCTAGATAGTATGCTTTACTGAAAGGTCTCCTTCAATTAGCAGGGACCCATCAGAGGGGTATAATTTCAATCTTGGGAATTCATAACAGTTCCTTTCAGCCTCTACAGTCTTTTAAGAAACAAGCTTTTTTCTTTTTTTTTTTTCTCTCTTTTTTTTTTTTAAACTTAAATCCTCTCCTTCTAAGTAGGTTGTAGCACGAGTGTTTTCCCATCAAAAGCAGCTTTTGCATTATGGATTCAATACAGTATAATCTGTATGTCTATTTTTTCCAGCTATGAATAGGGATGAAGTAACGCATAATGTAGATAGAAATATCCATCACTGTTTCCAGACATGACTAGTTAAAACCATGAATACCTTGCCAAATAAATTCACTTTATGATCAAAGTATGATTATTTTAAAAGCTAGTGCCTAAGCAGTATTTTCTATTCCAGCCACTGCCAGTGGGAAAGGGGAGTATATGATAGATGGAGAAGAGAAACTTTTGGACAGAGAAATCCCCCAAGATTCACTGAAAGCATTTGGTCTAGTCATGAAATATTCAGTGCAGTTGAAGAAAGTAATGTTTTAATGGAAGCTTCCTTTTGCCCTACTCAAAAACTGTAGACATTCAAGTGAATTCTTGATACAAACAACCTTAATTCATTGCATAAGGCTCTGGGTCAGAAAAAGTACATTTAAAAAATCAGAGTGAATGTTATTTTAAACACATGCTTTTCACAATGATTTAATTTAAGAATACTAAAAGTCATATAAAAGACCTGTAAATGTGCAAGATGGATTTTTTGTTCTAATAGGGATTTTTTTTCCTCCTACCACCAAACTGGATTTTGATACTTCAGCCTACAATATCCATTCAAGCCATGTGATGGGGAAGAACCAACAAAATAAGACTTCTTTGGGATCTTACGTATTTTTCTACACTAACAGATTTGGGATAAGCTTTCATGGGTAAAAAACCCCACTTCTTCAGATGCATGGTGCATCAGAAGAAGTGGGGTTTTTTACCCATGAAAGCTTATGCCCAAATAAATCTGTTAGTCTTTAAGGTGCCACCAGACTCCTCGTTGTTTTTGTGGATACAGACTAACACAGCTACTCCTCTGATACTATGCATTTTTCTGTCTCTGGAACCTTGACTTCTATTTTCCAAGCAATTTCATAAATACAAGTGAATTAAACTCAGAGGGCCATATCAGAGGCAGAAAAGTTAAGTGGTAAACAAGCTCAAAAACATCTCACACAAGGTCAGGGTGTGTCCCTAGATTGGTAGAGCAAAAACTCCATATAACAATGTAATTAAAAAACCTTGTCTGTACAACCAGCTCTACAAATGCATCCTTGGTGTGGTTTTTCACTATTTGAGATGGCTCTTCAGATCTCCTCCTAGGCCAGGTCTACACTACAGACCTATATCAGTATAACTACATTGCTCAGGAGTGTGAAAAATCCACACCCCCAAGTGATGTAGTTATACCAACCTAACCTCTCATATAAACAGCACCATGTCAACAGGAAAGCTCTTCCCATCAACACAGCTACTCACTCTCAGGGAAGTGGATTAACTATGCCTTACTTCTATCGATGTAGTAATGTCTTCACTAAAGCGCTAGAGGGCACTGCTGCAGCACTGTATGTGAAGACAAACCCTAGTTATCTAGCCTGCTACTGTCCTCGGGGTGTCAAAGTGTACAAAAAAAAAAACACACCTTCCTTCTCTCCTATAGTCCCACGCCTTTGATTAGCTCAACTTCCACAAAGTCAGGCAAAAGAAAGGAAAGCCGTAAGTGTCAACAAGAAGTTGCTAATAAATGCCATCCAACAGCAGTGTTCAGAAAGACAGAAAGGAAACTGAATGTACCAGGTATTGGTATACACCAATGTGTTCATAAGACAAATAACACCTGCACGAAGAACTATAATACATCAGACACTCTGGTCATTGTAAAGAAGAGCATGTTTAGAATGATCGATAAGCAATAAATCACTTGGTCTCGAACAGTTCCTCTTATATATCATTTGCAGTGAAATAAATGGATGGTTTCACTACACAACCACCAGATCATTAACATTCTTCTGAAAGCCATGAAGTTGCCAGTGCATCAGAAAGGAATATGTAATACAGCTTGAAGTTTTAATTAATAAAAATACTCTTAAAACTTTAAAAATTATCTTTCTACCTCTGCAGAAGAAACTGCACTGGGTTGTGAGCGACATGCCACTATGTTAGGATGCGAACAGTAGCTTTTGTGGAGAGACCAGGACTGAATAGGCTATGGAGCCTCAATTCACCTCTCACCCCATACACTAATGAGCCAATGTGGCTGGACCTTACGCTGCCCATGATGTACCTAACCTGAATAACTAGAGGATTCCAGCCTGCAGATGTTCTCAGTTTCACTAGAACTAAAATACAGTACATTGACTTTGCTTGTTCTGAAAACAACAAACTTTTCTTCTCCATTCACAATATTATTTGCAGACATCTCAGTAAGAGTTAAGTTCAGAGCTGTGTGTGTGTGTATATATATATATATATATATATATATATATATATAAAATCATAGAATCAAAATTAATATGTCTAGACAAAGGGGAGGGGAATCCACAATGGCACTTCATCAACAATTCTGCAAGAGGAAGCTACTACTAATCTCTAAAATACTTTTCCTTCTCTTCCCTGCTAGTAAAATTACAACTGTTCTTTTATGTTTGTTTTGACTTAAAGATCCCAGAAATTAGCGAGATACTAAATACAACAGATCCAAGACTACACTGCCACAAAGGGATACTGACACAGCAAGAGGGGGGAAAATGCTTTGTTTTTAAAACATGTTGAGATGTTCTCAGTATAAGAGCTCAGAAAAAAAGCGTTACATTCCTATTCAAGTAAGAGAAAGGGCTCACTTTGGGTTACATTATATTGCAGAAGGGAACTGACCTGGACAATATCAATTAAAAGCTCTGGACCAGAACTAGCTTACAGACGTGCACAGTTACAACAACTTCTATCATGTACACATAAATGGAGATGACTGCTTCTAAAACTAACAGAAGAGAGTTAATATTGCCCTGTGGAAATAGTCTTGTCTAAATATGCACCCTTTAAAGTAATTTAATTGAGAAAACTGAGATGGCACCATTAATTGCTTTCAGGATACATCTGTTAATTACAGTTCTGATACCAACTGCATTCCCAATGCATTGCAGGGAATTTTTAAGAGACACAACAGATGGGGGTACATTTGTTAAATTAGTTAAAGCAAATACATTTTACAAGTAATTTTTCCTTCAATTGTTTGACAGATTTCCCTTCATCACTTTGTGCATTATCTGAACAAATGAAAATCTGTGAGACAGTGAGGGATCGTCCTTCAGAATAGGTTGTAGATCCTTGATGCCCTGGAGAGGCCCTCAAGGAATTCTACCAAGATTTCAACGATTTCCACCCTACCATCAACCTCAGCGTGGACCAGTCCACACAAGAGGTCCACTTCCTCGACACTACAGTGCTAATAGGCAATGGTGACATAACCACCACCCTATATGGGAAACCTACTGACCGCTATACTTACCTACATGCCTCCAGCTTTCATCCAGACCACATCACATGATCCATTGTCTACAGCCAAGCTCTAAGATACAACTGTACTTGCGCTGATCCTTCAGACAGAGACAAACACCTACAGAATCTCTATCAAGCGTTCTTAAAACTGCAATACCCACCTGGTGAAGCGAGGAAACAGATTGACAGAGCCAGAAGGGTACTGAGAAGTCACCTACTACAAGACAGGCCCAACAAAGAAAGTAACAGAATGCCACTAGCCGTCACCTACAGCCCCCAACTAAAACCTCTCCAGCGCATCATCAAGGATCTACAACCTATCTTGAAGGACAATCCCTCACTCTCACAGACCTTGGGAGACAGGCCAGTCCTCGCTTACAGACAACCCCCCAACCTGAAGCAAATACTCACCAGCAACTGCCCACCACACAACAAAAACACCAACCCAGGAACCAAACCCTGCTACAATCCCAAGTGCCAACTCAGTCCACATATCTATTCAAGGGACACTATTACAGGACCTAACCACATCAGCCACAACATCAAAGGCTCATTCACCTGCACATCTACCAATGTGATATATGCCATCATGTGCCAGCAATGCCCCTCTGCCATGTACATTGGCCAACCTGGACAGTCTCTACGCAAAAGAATAAATGTACACAAATCTGACATCAGGAATCATAACATTCAAAAACCAGTAGGAGAACACTTCAATCTCTCTGGTTACTCAATTACAGACTTAAAAGTGGCATTTCTTCAACAAAAAAACTTCAGAACCAGACTCCACCGTGAAGCTGCAGAACTGGAATTAATTTGCAAACTGGATACCATCAAATTAGGCCTGAATAGAGACTGGGAGTGGTTGGGTCATTACAAAACCTAAACTTAACTTCCCCAATACTAATTTCTCCCTACTGTTACTCACACCTTCTTGTCAACTGTCTGTAATGGGCCACTCTCTTACCACTTCACAAGTTATTTTTCCTCCCTTGGTATCCTGCTGTTAATTGATTTATCTCATTAGACTGACCTCACACTTGGTAAAGCAACCCCCCATCCTTTCATGTATTTATACCTGCTCCTGTATTTCCACTCCATGCATCCGATGAAGTGGGTTCTAGCCCACAAAACCTTATGCCCAAATAAATTTGTTAGTCTCTAAGGTGCCACAAGGACTCCACGTTGTTTGAGCTAGGGATGTAAATATCAGTTAAAAAAGTTAACCAGTTAAACGATTAAAATTATTTCATTTAACAGGTTAACCATTAATTGAGGTCGCTGGGGTCCAGCTGGCGTGGCCAGGGCTAGGGTCTGGCTTGCGCAGCCAGGGTTGGGGCGCAGACGGCTGCCTGACTTAGGGTTCAGCTACACTTGCAAGTTAGAGCGCATTAAAGCAGCCCCGGGCGCCCTAGCTCACTACCCATCCACGCTGGCAAGGCACGTAGAGCGCTCTGATTCCACGGCTAGCGCGCTCCTGGTACTCCACCTCAGCGAGAAGATTAACGCTTGCTGAGCCTTGGCTGAAACGCCTGGGCGTCAGTGTGAACGAGACGTTGCGTTACTGCGCTCTGATCAGCCTCCGGAAACGTCCCATAATCCCCTGAAGT
The DNA here is from genome assembly GCF_015237465.2 of Chelonia mydas. Classification (NCBI taxonomy): domain Eukaryota; kingdom Metazoa; phylum Chordata; order Testudines; family Cheloniidae; genus Chelonia; species Chelonia mydas. Next base: position 20,003,882 of record NC_051253.2, on the reverse strand, counting down.
CAAGTGGCCACTCTTCCCATTGTTTTGAACTCGCTGTAGGAATGTGGATATCCCCTTTGAAAGCTCCATTTCTGACAGCCGGCATGCTTATTTGCTCCGAGACAAAGCAACCATTACTGTGGAATGCTGTGTGAGAGAGAGAGAGGCGGGGGTCGGGAGGGGGGTCTGCTGCTGTCTGAACTTACAAGACAGCATGCTGACATGCTCTCAGCCCCCACAAAAACCCACTCTCTCTTCCCCCCACATCCACACAACACACTCCCTGTCACATTCCACCCCCACCCCCGCCATTTGAAAAGCATGTTGCAGCCACTTGCATCCTGGGATAGCTACCACAATGCACTGCTCTCTGTGGCCGTTGCAAGAGCTGCTAATGTGGCCACGCCAGTGTGCTTGTAGTTGTCAGTGTGGACAGATTGCAGCGCTTTCCCTACTGCGCTCGATGAAGGCTGGTTTAACTCAAAGCGCTCTACATCTGCAAGTGTAGCTATGCCCTTAGTGTGGTGCGGCTGAGGTTGGGGTCCTGCTGCCCAGCTAGGCACAGCATGGCTGGGGTCTGGCCGGCCGATGCGGAGTAGCCAGGGCCTTGTTGGCGCAGCTGGGGCTAGGGCTGCTCCGGCCTGGTTGGAGCTGAGGCCACCAGGGTTAACTGTTAACTTTGGTTAACCGGTAAGCCTAATGCTTACCGGTTAACCTTTCACATCTCTAATGTAAGAAAATGCTGTGTACAGTAGCAGCTTCTCACAGTCCTTGCACAAACGTCTCCACAGAAGGCCAAAGGGGAATCATCAAAAGTCATCTCTGCTGCCTCACACCATGCATTTATGCTCCAGTGATTTACAGCAGTTTTATAACGGACTTGGTTTATGAAAGGAATGAAACACACACATACACACAGTTTACAGGAAAACTTGGAGATCATCAAGGAAGACATTCATCATTAGGCTCAAGGGGTGGGGCATGGAAGATGACAGGCAGACATTGGCTTTCAGTAATTGCAGGGATGGGAAAGAGCTTATTCACCAATACCTAGGCATGAACCAAATCAGATTGTTCCCAAAGAAGGTGGGTTATTTGAAGGGAAGAGCCATGAATTTTGTTTCTGAACGGCTGTCTCCTTGCCCAGCCACAGAGCTAAAACTTGCCAGTACAGGAATTCCTGATAGTTTAAGAGAATTTAGAGGATTTTAATGAGGGCTAACAGGCAATGAGTAAAGCTCTCCTGGGATCCCTTGAACAAAAAAGCATACCCATTTTCACCAACTGGATTTCTGCCAGGTATTCACTAGCAGCTCTGGAAGCTAGAAGTAGCATAAATGGCTAAATACAGCTGGGCTACTAACATAACTCTTAAGAGAAGCACCCCTAACAGGCCTTCAAAAGCACAGATATTGTGCACGTGGCTTCAAACAAACAAACCCAAATGCTCATTTGAGACTAAGGCATCAGGGGTTGACCCTAGTGCTAATAAATACATTCGGAGAGATACAATCAAAGATTCTGCTTCAATCCTAACTTTTTGCAGAAGAAGTGACATAGCTACAGGTGCCGGTAGGGAAACATAAGATGATATCCAAATGCTCTTGCAATGGTGTCCAACACTAAGTATTGGTTAAATTTGACTCACTTCCAAGAAATAACCTAGAATTTGTAGCCAACCTTTTGATTAGTGAGACAAAAGTAGTAATATATTATCTTAAGCAAAAGCTCAGCATTGCTATATAGAGCCATTTAGAATTAGACAGAAAAATCACATTACAGCAAAAGGATGCAGATTAACTAAAAAAAGTGGGGGGAATTTATTCTCATCTCACTCTCACCATTTTCCCCTGGAATCTGGCACAGCTTTCAATATCATAATGATGCCAAGAAAGCATGGAGCAGGAATTTATTATTGTGTTAACATAAAAAGACAAGTTTTCTGTGATTTAAAAAGTTAGATTTTTTTAAGTCAGCAGGTCCAGATAACTTGCATCCAAGAGTTTTAAAAGAGCTGCCTGAGGAGTTCCTGGACTGTTAATGTAGATTTTCAGTAAGTCTTGGAGCACTGGGGAAGTTCCAGAAGACTGGAAGAAAGCTAATGTTGTCCCAATTTTTAAAAAAAGGGACAACAGGATGACCTGGGTAATTACTGGCCTGTCAGCCTGACACGAATACTGGACAAGACAATGAAGCAGCTAATACAGGACTCAATTAATAAAGAACTAAAGGAGGATAATGTAATAAATGCGAATCAACAAATAGATTCTGTCAAACTAACCTGATTTTTTTTTTATGATTACAAGTTTGGATGATAAAGGTAATAATGTTCATGTAATATACTTAGACTTCTGTAAGGCATTTGACTTGGTACCCTGTGACTTTTGATTAAAAATTAAAATGATATCAAATTAATATGGTACACGTTAAAGAGATTAAAAACTGGCTAACTAAATCAGTCTCAAAAATGTAACTATGAACAGGGAATTGTTATCAAGCGGGTTTGTTTCCAGTGGGGTCCTGCAGGGATTGGTTCTTAGTCCTACGCTATTTAACATTTTTATCAATGACCTGAAAGAAAAACTTTATCATTGATGATTTTAAGTTGACACAAAAACTACAGGAGTGGTAAATAATGAAGAGGACAGGTCATTGATTCAGCTGGATCTGGATCACCTGATAAACTAGGAGCAAGCAAGCAATATGCATTTTAATATGGCTAGGAACAAAGCATACAGGAAATTCTTACAGAATGGGGTACTCCATCCTGGGAAGCAGAGATTCTGACAAAGATTTGGTGGTCATGGAGGATTATCAGCTGAACATGAGCTCCCAGTGTGAGATACTGTGGCTAAAAGAGCTAATGCAACCTGAGGACGCACGAACAGGGGAACCTCGATTAAGAGTAGAGAGTTTACTTTAACTCATACTTGGCACGGGTGCAAGCACTGCTGGAATACTGTGTCCAGTTCTGTGCCAACAATTCAAAAAGGATGTTGATAAACTGGAGAGGGTTCAGAGAAGAGACACGAGAATGATTAAAGGACTAGAAAGCATGCCTTATAGGAACTCGATCTATTTAGTTTAACAAAAAGAAGGTTATAGGGTGACTTGATTACAGTCTATAAATACCTACCCAAGGAACAAATATTCAGTGCCTTGCACATTATCAGCACTTAACAAGTAACAGGAAGTCTGGATGAAAATAATGGAACCCTAATCCAAGAGGACATTGCTGTGGTGTATAAATAACTTCACATTTGCCTGCTTCAGAGAAACAGTTCTAACCAGGAAAAGGTCAAATGTTTTTCCACAAGGGAAAGGGTAAAAATATCTTTTGTAATTAAATGTTGCTTGCTTGTAAACCAGGAGTCTCCAGTTTATAGAAGCTAGGAGGGAGAAACCATATAGGACTTAAGGGGAGAGAAATGTTAAAGCAGACTGTGCTAACAAACCAAACAGTATTTCAAATCACATTTCCTGAAGCTCAGAGAAACCAATATTTATCTCCAAGCTGACTGATCTGGTCTCTGCTTGGAACCATAGAGGTTAAGATGAAAAGCATGCTCCTGTCCACCTCTTCCCTCCTCTTCCCCTTCTGCCCCCCTCCGCCAGAGGAGCCCAGAGCACCCAGCCATGGCCTCAGTGCTGGGCAGCCAAGCAGTGTGGCCACAGTGCCCCCCGCCTTGGTGCGCCGGGCAGCCAGCCCCAGAGCACGGGGTGGCAGTACCCCCAGCCCCGGAGTGCCAGGCAGCAGGGAGGTAGCGTGGCCCCAGTGTCAGCCACCCTGAGTCCTCTGACAAAGCAGAATTAGTCCAGTGCTGGGTTCAGTCTAGGTTGAATGTGCTTTATATTACTAGTGAAAGTACTCTCACTTCAAGCAGTTTATGATATTGGGGCATTCAATTACTAAGAAGTTTAACAGATGAGTTTTGCCTAAAGCCCAACGTTAGGTTACGCTATTCAATTTTTTTAACTAAACAGGAGAGGTATTCAGCTTTAGGTCTTTGATTGGATTACATAACATGTTACTGTTAGTAACCCTCATTTAAGGGCTGCAGGAAATACCCTTGTGTATATTAAACATTAATGTTTGTTGCTTTCAAGTACTTATCCTACGTAAAAGAAAAACTAACTGGAGAGTCAGCTCAATTATAGAATTAAAATGCAAGACTGGCATATTCATGCATGGAGGGAAAACTGAACTAAGGAAGTGTACACTGCTTAGAAGTGAGATTTTTACAAATTAATGTATGAGGGGGACCCAAGCACTTTTAAATAATGTTTGATTTATTGCTTTCAAAATGCTTCCTTTTTGTGTTATCACCAAACTGGTAATCTATGTAAACAGCAATACTTCAGTAATAACAGAAGGCAGTAACCAAGGGCATATAACTGAGTCAAAACAGCTACTCATCACAGGTCTAAAAATATTTCTTCTCTGTTACAATGTTCTGAGCCTCTGTTTGCCAGAAGCCAGGAATGGGCAACAGCAGGTGATGATTACCTGTTCTGTTCATTCCCTCTGAAGCACCTGGCATTGGCCACTGTCAGAAGACAGGATACTGGGCTAGCTGGACCATTGGTCTGACCCAGTATGGTCGTTCTTATGTCACAGAACTTTCCTCTTTACCTTGTGCCTTCTACACTACACACATCCCTCACTGTGTGCACACTCCCAATGAACTAGATGTGCACTGATCCATAAGAGGACACCCCATTCTATGGTAATAAATTGGGGTCTTCACAGTTTTCAAGAAAGTCCCAGAATGTTTATATGAAAAATTTTTAGATGGATTTTGGTATCAACCTATTAGAATTAAAACAGAAGAAATCAATTTTTCCTCCACAACTCTTTTCAAGAGGAACGTGTATCCTTTACTACGCTAAAGTGTCTAGCTTCACATTGTTGGCTAATACGAACACCCATTCAATGACAGCATGCACACATGGAGAAGGAAAGATATGCAGCACCCCTTAAAGTAAAAGAGGGAGAGAATTATATTATGTCAGAGGGTGGCTGACCCTTTTAAAAGGAGTTGGGCCTAACCCTACCTGTGACTAATGAGCCACCGCCCAGCTGAGGCTGTGAGGCCAGATTTCAGGTGACAGCTTGAAGATCACCTGGTCCTCATAAAAACCAACAGGTAATAAGTAACTCAGGTTAGCGGGAGAGCTGCAGGGGTAGGAAGGCTCCTGCAGTAGTCCCCAGGTCAGGGGAAGAGGCCAGTTTATATAAAACTCTCAGGCAGATGGCCTGCAGTGCATAATCTGCAAGGAACAGGCTAGGAAGGAAAAGGAAACAGAGAGGCTCGCCCTGACTCCCAGGCAGATGGCCTACAGAGTATAATCCTGTAGAGAGTAGATAGGCTCCTGAAGATAACCCTGGGTCAAGTGGAAAAGGACATGTTTGATATATTTTCTGTTATTCTGAAGTCCTTGAAGAAAAGGGACTGGAATCCTGTGGCTGGAGTGCTCTTTGGTGCATAGGCTGGTAAATTAGCCTGCTGCTTATATACTATTTTTGTAAAATGTGTTTCTGAAGTGATTCTGAACATCAACAGTGGTGCGCAGGGGCAAAACAGGGCTTGTGTGTTACAAAGGGCTACAGGAGAAATGTGCGGTGGGTCCTCTAGTGGAGTCTCCATGCCAATTTAGGCTAAAGTGGAGAGACTGCACGATCTGTGCTTCCCTGGCTCCAGTGGCCCTATGAATCAGTGCAAGAGGCACAGAAGAACTGCAGATACTATACCAGCCTTGGCTGCAAGGCCTCCTCTGAAGCACTGTGTCATGACCAGGAGGTAGACTGTGCTTCCTGCATGGCTTTATGATGCTGGGGTAAATTTCAACATTAATTATTTCAATCTGATTCCTTCATATTACCCAAGATTCAAGGTAAGTTAAAACAGAGTACAATAAAACAAAAGCAGCTAACACAGAAAGAACTTGCGCTGAAATATCACTGAAAGAGACAGCTGAAAAACACCACAGTAAGGTGGATTATCCACCTTGCAGTACTGCTAACTCCAGAAATCATTCAAAAATCTTAAGTCTGATCCCCCAAAAAGTGAGATTGGCTTAAGAGTCATCATGAGATTTTAAATAAAATAAATTTTAGGTCCTGTTTTGCATTCTGGTTTTGAGACATTGAGGTTTGCATTTTCCAGCTTTTCTCCATTACTATCTATGAAGGCTAGAAACAGGTTTTGTTTTAAAAAATATGAAGGCTGAGATTTGCAAATAACGTGACTCCTAGAGGTAAAGCTTTAAGATAACACATACCAATCATCATGAGATTTGGCAACACTGATTCACACATGACACATTAAGGATTAATATTTTCCAATAGCCATGTGGAATTTTGGTTATATTTTAGCCATTACGCATTTCAAACAAAAAAGAATAAAATTACAAAAAGTTTATGTTAGTATCTTAGATGTTCTTACATGAAAAATATACCCAGAGGCTGTAATGAGTTAGCATTTAAATTCTCCTTGACTTTCTATTACAATAGAACCTCAGAGTTACGGACACCTGAGGAATGGAGATTGTCCGTAACTTTGAAATGTCCTTAATTCTGAACAAGATGTTATGGACTTCAGCCGCTGGGAGGGGGGGAGAGGGAGGGAGGAGGGGCTGCTGCCACAGGGTGGTGTGCAGGGTAATCAGAGCTCCAGGTGAGGGGTGGGTGAGAGCTTCTGCCCTTCGGGAGCACTAGAACTCAGGGATTTAGATCTTGGGGGAGTGCTGGGACTCAGGGCTTCAGCCCTGCAGCTCTGCTCCTGGTTTCAGCTGGGGGGGGGGGGGGGAGAGAGAGAGAGAGAGAGAAGGGTGCACGATGGGACTGAAACCGGCGCTCCCCTCATAGTTAAGCCCCAAGCCGCTATGCCCCCTGCAGGTCTGCAGCCAGGAAAGGAGCCGCAGGGCTGAAGCCCCAAGCCCCAGTACTTCCAAGGATCAGAAGCCCTGACCACCACTCCCTGCCTGGAGCCCTGACCCCCCCTCACCCTGCAGCTGCAGTCCCAACCCCTGCCCAAACCCCAGAGCTAAAGCCTTGAGGCAATGAAGGGTGTGTGTGTGGGTGGATGTGGGTGTGGGTCTTTGTCTCCCCCCCACTGCTGCAGGATTACTTCCGGTTCCACAGGGTGGCCGGTTGACCGGTATGTCTGTAACTCTGGTGTTTGTACCTTTGAGGTTCTACTGTACCTTCTCCAAATAAGAAACTTGTTACAGTAAGATTAACAGAAAACCTTTAAGGTGGCCGTATTACATTTCAAAGTATATACTTACACATTCGTAGTCTCCATCCTGTGGTACTTTCCAATCAGAGGAATTTTTTGTCTGGCCAGATGCATTCTTCCCAAAGCTATTGAGCTGATTCTCCTTTTCTTTTTGTTCAAAATATTCCAGGAATGATGGTTTGGCTGGCTGCATTGTTTCATCGCTCCCTGGAAATATTTAAAAAATGGTAAAACAATGGTCACTTCCGTAAAAATCAGAAACTACAGCATTTTATATTTCACCAAACAGAATCTGTCTCAAGCAATTAGTTCACTAATAATATTTGGCAAAGCTGACAAAGTACTATCTATGTGGAAAGCACTAGACAAATAGCTAATCTTCACGCCATTACTGTGAGAGAAGTATTATCCCCATTTGCCTCTGTTTCTCCATCTGTAAGAGGTTAAGAGACCACAGAGCCAGTTGCATCAGAGCCAGGATTAGAAGTCCAGAGGTTCTGACTGTTAGACCTGTACTGAGTCCATCAGACCAAACTGCTAAGTGACTGCTAAGATATGCACTAGAAGCTGCATACAGACTTCAGCCAGCTGGATGCCAGCTTATTTATTACAAACTAGGTTGTATGCATTATAAAATATGAAAAAAAAGGATATAAATTGAAGTTCAACAACGAATGAGATCAGAATCAAAATTTGTTTTACAAGTGAGAACATGCTACATTTTCCATTTGACTGAAACAGTACAGAAGGCCAGCTGCCACCACACTCCAAGAAAGCCCCTGTAAGTTCCTTTGTATAACGGTTACATACCCTGTCCTTTCCTGAAGGCGTGGGGAGGGACTATTAATTTTTTAAGGTATGCATGGGGTCGGGGAGAAATAGATTTTAAAATCAACACTTATTCTAGAAGATTCTTTTGCTAGGATATTTCCCTTAGTCAAATACAGGTTCTCCTACTGGGTCACACAAGTTAGATTGGATTAGAAATAAGGATGGTAACATGCCCTGCCTTCCTTCAGCCACATTTACATTTGGATTATGGTTTAATGTGATCTGTGCAGTGGTGCTGGAACTAGAGATACTGGAGGTGCAGCCGCACCCCTTGGCTTGAAGTTTTAACACCAAATACATGGTTTCCATCAGCAGCACCCCCACTATAAATATTGCTACAGCACCCCTGGAGCCATGTACATTTAAGCATGAATTCACCCAACCGATCCCCTCTAGCACACTGTCACCCCTGCTCATCTTATGTCAAAAGTGGAAGTGTATGGCCATACATTCAATTAGGACACTGACACCGTTTGAAACAGATGAGATTTGAGGTCTAGATGAGATGGGATCTAGGAGAAGCCAAGCCTTCCTCAGTTGAAGGATCATTAGGATGCCATATGGGGTTATGGGTCAGGGGAAAAGAGACAAAAAGTGAACAGACTGTAGCCTCAAAGCACCGGGGGAGGGAGGGGGAGAGGGGATTAGACAATATAAGAACTGTTAGAAGTAACAAAATATTGAAAGTTTCAATGTGGATTCTTGACAGTATAAAAGGATAGGACTGTCAAATTTAAGACTTACCTGCTAGTGCAACTGGTGCAGTTTCAGATGTTGTTTAATATGTATTCAAATTTATGTCCAGCTGACAAACAAGATTTAAAGCAGATAATACTTTGTACAGAGTCTCAGCATAAGAATAAAAATATGCTTGTACAGAAGATATACTATTGCAGCAAGCTACACCTTAGGATCATGAAAACTGAAACTGTATTTACAAAGATTATTCACAGCTAAATGCAATATTGCTTTCATTTATGATAAATTCCTGCATATGGTTTTTGTGCACATTACATATGAGTTAGTTCTAGAAGAGCAAGTCAACTAACCTATTTTGAAGACCCTGTTTTCAAAAGGGAATGTTATTTCATTGTAATAAAAAACACAGTTTGCTACACAATGCAAGAAATCTATCATGTCTAAATGCATTAAGCATTACAGAAGTCAAGTCTCACATGTCCATAAAAGCCAGCAACTCATAAATTCAGCTTCCCACAACAGTTACCCCAGGTCAAGTGCTAGTATAAATGGCACCAAAATTAGCCAAACATAAGCCAGGTCTAGACTGGGTAGTTAAGATTACACCATCAAGTGCCACACAAGTGAATTAAGTATAATTGCCAAAACTAATAAAAAATGGGGCTTAAAATACATAAAATAGTCTCTTAAGTGATTTGCCAGATGTCCATAAGACAATCTTTGGCAAAGAGTTTCACATTTTGGAGATATGTAGACATAAGCTTGTCAAAGATCTAAATTTTCCAAGAGACTGTATGCTATTAACTGGTGCTTTATTTTTGGTATCTGGAAATCCATACATGTTTAGTCACAGAAGTAATTCTTTAAAGTAAAACTGACATATTATATTGTAGAACTTCATTTCCAGATTTTATTTGATTATTAATAGATATAATGGTTTGAATTCTTGTACCAACTTGATATTTTAAGGACATCTTGTATGTTTACAGAAGTGTTAAATATAGAGTAAAGTGAACTTCCATAAAGCAATAAGATATTTTAGCATGATCCTTGGCTTCAGATACTGAAAGAGACAAAGGGGTGGCTGTACAAATAATATGAAAATATCATTACAACTCTTTAAGCAACACTGCAAATATCTTGTAGTCTTTCCTGAGCCAGCAAACAGCTGAAGGATGAAAATAAATGCTTACACATCTGCATCATAACAGACGTTAAGACAAATTATTTTATTCTACCACTGGCAATAGTTTCCTTTTTTAAAAAGCCTCATTGTACAGAATCAGATCAACAAAGCCACCTTCAGACAGACTGCATCAAGGTCAGAGTTGGAAACGTGTTTGCAAAGTAGAGAAATATTGTCCTATTGGGGATAATTACTGAAGTAGTATAGAACTCTAATTACCACTGCGGTGACAAAACATTTATTTAGAGAGTGAAGATACTCTACGCATACTCATTCTATGCAACTGCAAGATACTGTTAGAAGCAAGATGCACATTATAAATGTTAAAGTCAATGAATACAGAGCAACGTTTTATGTGGTGGAATTTTGTAGAATACGCATGAACTCACGTTGGACAGTACAATCGAAATGAGGTTTAAGGGGCCTAATGTGAGTAGCTCCAATTGAGGACAAGTTGAAGGAGGCTGGGCTACACTGGTACGGGCATATCCAGCGGAGACCCAAGAGTTATATCAGTGGGATGGCTCTTGACGAAAGATGGCTAATGGGGAGACCAAAGACTCTGTACGCAGACCAGGTATCAGTGGACTCCGGAGAGACCAATCTGCATGACAGCCGAGAAGAAGGATACAAGAGTCGCCAACCCCGAATAAGCGAAGTGTCAAGAACGAGGGGGCAGCAGCATGAACTCATCTGTGTAAACACACACACACACACTCTATAATGGTCTGGAGTTCTTTTTTAAAAATCTATATTAGAATGAACAGTCAAATTAGTGGTTTGAAAAAGTCATTTTTAAATACTCCTTCACAGAGTACTACTTGATTTTCATGAGCTTATATTCTTACTGAAAGATAATTTTGCTTAGATGTAGTTGCTGTACTGCAGGAATTAATTCAGAAAGTAACCTTTAATAAAATTTAAAAAAAAAATCTCCCCCTCTTCCCAGAACAGTAAAATTTTATTCTGCACCAACTAACTGTTGCTCACAGTAACATCCATGGGTAGGTGCAGTCAATCATATCACTAGTTACTTCAGTCATGGAAGGGTCCTTTGGTAACTTCAGTGAAACCAAAATTACACATTTCTGATGTTTAGTCAACTAAATTTCTGTTTCCACACAGAAGAGCAACATAAGGATACAAATAAAAGGCAAATGACTACAAGCAGGTTCTGGGTTAGATATTGATAACTCTACAATAGTTAAAAGAAAGCATGTACTGTACTTCTCATCCACCACTAACCATGAAGTCAGCTTTGTCCTTTGAGAGATACAATAACCTTCAGTCTTTAATAGCCATCAATTAAGTACATTTGTACGGGACATATTTTTAAACTTAAATATTGATTTACTGGAATAATTTATTGAACTGATTAAGATGCAGGTTTACTAATTGACGAGGAAATGATGAATGGAAAAAGACAGTAAAATGACAAATTAGCACAGCTCTGGGGATTTTTATAAATTTTAATTGCTACTATAATTTCAGAGTCAGGTTGCTTATTTAGAAAGATTGACAGAAATGCTCCTTGAGAAGGAAAGACAATACACCAAGTCAATGTCATTCTGGCATGGTAGATTTATTTTTGTAATCCTGACTTATATCGACGCCAGCTTTGCAGAAAGGTCATCTGCTATTAATTCAATACAAAGTTCACCTGTTTAATTCTGTTTAAGGTTTTCATAGAAACCAAAGAAGAAACTAAAAACTAAGTCTGGTTCTGTAAAGAAGGGTATCAGATATTGGCCACTGCTGGAGGAAGACACCAGACTAGATGGGACATTTCCTAGTATTACAGGTTATATCAAAATATTAATGTTTAACAGAAGTGAAAATGGAGGGAGGGAGGGAGGGAGGGAGAGAGAGAGGGAGAGAGAGAGAGAGAAAAAAAAAAAAAATCGCTACTGGTTATACTGTGGGCATTATGCATGTCAGACTGGAATAACTTCTTTATGTAAGCATATACTTAGGACCTTAAAAAAAAAAAGCCTTTTATGGAGATGAATCAATATAGCTCCTCTGGAGCTGTTAATGTTTCATCATTTAAATATGTAGTCATCATTTTAGGAGCCATATTAATTACAAAATGGAACACAATAGCTCTGTTGGAGCCTTTCCAGTCTATTACATGTTTAGGATATTTATTTAGCACCATCAGTGCTCATAGCACGTTATTGTAAAGTTTGCCAAACGAAGAATAAAGATCAGAATCCCTACCCAAAAACGAACTATGAAAAAAGAGAACACTCAACTGTGCTGTTGGTATAATTTCTTTGAAAATTGAGAAATATTAATGTTTAAAATCTATTTTGGGACAGATGTTAAAAAAAGAACAGCAGTGAAATGTCACTGCCCTGGCTGCTCAGGTGAAGGGAAGATCACAAATCATGTATGGCAAGTCCCCCCCCACCCCACACACCCAAAGGTGAGAATTTTAAGTCAGTGCTATACGAAGTACTTCATATTAACATTAAATTTCAAAATTACTGTTAAACATAGCCTTGTGTCTGGTAAATAGCCACTGCTTTGAATCTTCATTAGTGTTGCCCAATAAACTCTAATGGCATTTGGACGGGATTTTCCAAAACCAAAAAAGACTTCAATAGGAGTAGAAATAGGCCAAGGAACAATGCTTCTGAAAATTCCACCCTATTAGTCAAGTAAGCTTGCTGAGTAGTAAAACTATGAACGTAACAAGAATGTTTCTCTCCTACTAAAATAAATGGGAAATAGAAACCAATGCAATAGGAAAAAAATCCTTATTTTACTATTTTTCCCTCTTTATAGCGATTCCCGCCCCATCACCGAAAGCACGTTCCGGAGCTGTTACTGGCTATGAGAGAAGTACACCTATTCCTTCAAGAGCTGTAGCTCACGAAAGCTTATGCTCAAATAAATTGGTTAGTATCTAAGGTGCCACAAGTACTCCTTTTCTTTTTGCGAATACAGACTAACACGGCTGCTACTCTGAAACCTGTACTCTATAACCTCTTGTGTGTTCTTTAAATCTGTGTTCTGTTTTAAAGAGACCTATGCCTGAAGCATGTAGATTTTCTTCATTCCAAATCAGAGCTGGGGAAACTGCACTGCAAGTACATTAAGATTTTAAAATTAAATGTTTAACCTGCAGCCCTGCCAGTTTGCTAATGGACATGTTCATGTACAGAACTATAATTCTATCTAAAACCATAAAATGTTCGCTTATGGGGTTCGTAATATTATATTAGAGAAGTTAGATATTGAGCATGTGTATATTTTCCTGATAGGAAGACTAAAGATTATCAAAACAAAAATTTGATTATTTCCTCTAAACTTAATAGAAAGGTTTTTAATTAAAAATGTTGAGGATAAAAACGAGCTATTTCATTTTAAACATTACCATGAAGTGCTGAAAGCCCAAATGCACAAACATTGCACTAGTGCATAAACTGTCAGGACATGAATTGTTTTTGTTAAGTCAGATTGTATTTTTTGGTGACAAATGATGTCACCAGTGGCTAATTAGACTACAAACTTCTATATGAGGAACCTATCAACACAGGATTATCTTGGAGTTTTCCCACCAACTACACACAGGTAAGTACTTTGAAATTCTTGGATAGAAGATTGTAAATACAAAGTATTTTTCTTGTACTCTGTCTTTCATCATGGCTTAGACTTGTTGTATCGAACTATTTGATATGCCTATCCACTGAGAATGAGAAACAGTTTGACAAAATCTGAGTAGTTGGGCATACTTTCTGGAATTACATACTAGAGTACTAGGAAAGAACTTGACTGACTTTGTTAGACAGACTTTAGTTTGCTCATGATCCTAGTAAGCTGCAGCATCTAGACAAGTTACTAGAGGACTACAATTAAATTCCAGAGAGTGCGTGATTTGTGATAATGCGCTATAGGGTGGCAGGAGCATGTACACCAAGGACTTTGGAAATAACTTACTATTTGTTTTGTGGTAGCATGAAGAGACCCAAAGTAAGGATCATGGTGCTCCACATCCAGGAATACAGAGTCCCTGTATAGAAAAGCTCCTGATCAAACTTTGTGAGGATGTATCATGTTAGTTTTAACTTTAAAAATCAGAAAAGCCATTGCTGTCTTTTATAGTTTAATTCAAAGGTCTAAGCTAAGCATTTAACAATAATAGTGCCCAATGATTACGTACAATAAATGCCTAATATGCAAATTTCAAATGGAAATTGTAGTTCTGTTTGCATCAAGCTTTTCCTCAAGAGAACTATAATGGAAGTTTAAAAGCCACTTGGGATAATTTGTACAGAAACTAAGAAAGATTAACAGAACTGCATCATTTCATTCAGCATAGCAGAAAGAGGCAAATGTATTCAACTACAGCAAAAAGTATTCCACCTTTAATTAATTTCCCACCCTTTAGTAACATGAACTGCAATTCACCCACATGAAGTGCAAGGCATGCAGCATTTCACAACTCCTTAAATTTACACTGATAAGTCTTCCCATGATTATGAGAAAAATTTTCTCAGTCCCAAATGAAATCTAAACCATGCCTGGTGGGTCCTGCCACCACTGCAAAGCAACAGAGAACCATTACAATTAATTCAAAGCATCCAAACTAATTTATTTTGTAAACTATAAAGTATCTTATATTCATTCAAGAAAGAATATTTGTTCGTAATGACACAGAAAAGTCTATGGTACAGGTATTAGAGGAATCTTTCTATAAAATGATAAAAGGCTCTGTGCATGTTCTGTGATGCAAGAAAGCTAGTTAAACTGAGGACCACCCTTTCTGACATCTTCCTTTAGTATGTTTTATTAAGAACTATGACAATATTATACTAGCCCACAAGCAAATGAAGGGACAGAGGCTGCTTTCCTCCCCATACATCACCACAGGATTTTCTGACAGGGAATTCTTCTCTCTCAGCTTGTTTGCTTTAGTCATTGGACTAAATACATGAAGGCATTGGAGAGAAAAGCAGAAAAAGGGGAAACAGTGACAAGTTCTGATTGGACAACTCATTCCTAGCCCATATCATAATCTTACCCAGCAGCAACTTTACTTGGATGTGTTGCAATCTTTTGTATCCAGGGTCTCGCACACAACAATCTAAGGATTTTGATTGGTATACAGCTGAACGAGAATACAGACGTGTCAGCAACTCCTTTTTTAATGTTTGTGGCCATAAAACTTACCAATGCTTAAGGCAGAAGCTAATATTCATACACCACATTTGTTGCTGTTCTTCTGGGAGAAAAATCCTCAATAGCATAAGTAATGGCTAGTAAGAGGAATTCCGATTTAGAAGTGGCACTCTTTGATCAAAGTACTTTAAGATTTTATTTGAGAAACTATTTGTTCCCAGGAGGAGGACATTTCCTCCACAGTTCATTCTGGTCCTCACAGGAAATAAACTCCTAATTATTCTTAGAGGAGACAGGTAGGTCAGAGCTAGCCTGCAGATGAGATTTACTATTTTGGGATAAAGTTGTGTCTAATCATAAATAATTCACCTCTTTCCTCTACATCTTTCAAGATACTGTTGTGGTATATGGCCCACTGTATACTACTCAGTACTCCATTACTCATGATCCCCATCTTGATCAAGTCATTGCCCGTGTCCAGAAAACTTCTTCTAGTTTCTATCACTGGCATTCATAGATACACAGTACTGTAAAAGCAATAAAGGCACTCAGCTGTATACTTCCAAGATTGCTACATTAAACACTTATATGTCTGCTTCCAATTTCAGAATGCTGGATGGAATTTATGTTCATGTATTATGAGCTTTATTAATGGTGAGGCCATGTACAATATTCAGCATGCAAAGAACTGAAAGTGGACAAGTGTGTAGCTCAGACTCCAATTGTGTTTTAAAATGGGTTACAATCTGTTGGGTAATGCCTTCAGATTCTCAATGTGTTTTAGAAGACATTACTCTACTGTTAAAAAACACACCACTTTCTTGTCAACACCATAATGGCTGTATATGTACTCCCACTGCTAGTCTACATGACTGCACTCACAGCTACATGACACGATATTCCTGTTGCACAGATGGGAAGTAAAACAAACAAAGAGCAGTCATCTTCACCAGAAGTATTTCTGGTGTGTGAAGGTGAAAAGCAATACAGACTATAACTACCACAGGGAAATATGCCCAGTACTGAAAGAAAGTTCTCATTTGTGGACATTTATATTCACCATGCATCAACAGTATAGCGGGGGGAAGGAAGTGTCAATTTAGGTATTTATATAATGCTCATCGCAATATCTGAGGACATATTGCTAATAATGCTTTATGTCCCAATTACTTCTAAATGGTCCAATTCATTTTAGATATAAAGCTATACCACTGAAAACTCAACCTAATACATGAACTGGAAGTAGTGTTATGGAAAATCATCTTCTGAAGAATAGCAGAAAAATGCCAATGACATACTTCTGCAATAATCACATCATCCATTTCAATACCAGGCAACTAAACAACTTCAGACACTGACTGTCATAAAACCACCTAGAGCTGCCTCATAAGTATAGATAAATAACGCTTTACTCATTTGCAACAATAACCGAGTGTAACACCTAGTGGATGCCTTCTAAGCCAACCACATTTAATTATGCTGTGCATTTTAAATTACAGTTTTTACATAGCAAATTAATTGCTTTACATGAAAAATTAGAGTTCTAACTAGTGAAAGGCCTATTGAATGTTGGCACTTAAATATTTCACTTTAGCTAAGTTAAAATATCAATATCTTGTACATTTAACACAAGACTACCAAGACTATAACAAGTTCAGATGGCTCTTCTCACCTAAAAAAATTGCAGAGTGCACGCACACCACTTTCACTCATTAATGAAATGCTGCCATCTCTAGAATAGAAGGTGGCTTCTTAACAGAGCACAATCATTTGCCAGCTTAGGACATAGGAAGAGATTTCAAGTGTAATTGGAAATTCCAGGTGAATTCATGTAATCATTGGATTTGGAATCTAGCTAAGACACTGAGGCTAATGCACCTACGCAGTGAGGCGTGCTAGAGGATCTTTAACTATCACAAACGGAGACATATTTTACATCATATCCAAATGACAAAGGGCATAGCGCTATTAGAGCTGCTAATGCCACACTGCTGCATTTGTACGCTACAATAAAGAGCCTCACTTGAGATCACTTATGATTACAGCCCAAGAAGGCAGTATAGTTATCTTACCTTCCACGTCAGGTATGCGTCTACTCTTTAGACCTAAAAAGCTCCAAGGTACCAGTTTTCCTCATCTCAAGTCCTACCCATTTTATGGGCAAGTAATACAAGCAAGATGTGGATGAGACAAGATTTTCAATAGTGTCTACCAGCACTACGAATACTAGCAAATGGCAGGAAATATGTCTACTGACAAACATACACACACAAATAGCCTGGGAGATAAGAGAAGAAATTTTAATAAATTAAATACACTTATCAATTGCATGAATATTAGTGAAATTTATCATTAAAGAGGAAATGACAACTTTTTTCCCCCACTAGCAATTTGAGCTCATGGCTGGCTGAAGTGTAGTTTAGTAGATGTTTTAATAAGAAAGGACAATAAAAAGATTTGTTGTGGCTATACTGAAATAATTATTCTGGTCTCTGAGCAGAACAAGAGTTCCTTATATTACAAATGAGTGCCCTTCCTTAGTGCTTCAGAAGGCTAGCTTTTAAATGTTAAAATTAAAGGTTGCTCCAAAGCAGTTAAACTCATATCAAGTAAGCTCTTAACAATGGATTTACAACAACAACAAAAAAAGATGTGTAGCAGTGCAGTTTAAATAGTTGCAGTTCTCAGAAAAATCAAAGACTCAATGGTTAGTGCACAAAAGACTAGGATATCTAGTGATATGCTTGTTTTGGGGGGCTTTTGGGGGGGGAAGGGGGTTGTTTTTTTTTGCAAATGTTTGAATATTTTGTTTTGAGTATCTCTTTGGAAAAACAACCAAGCAATTGTAAAATATTTAACCAGCCAAAATTAGTACATGATGGATTTTGGTACTTCTGTATTCAACCCTATACACAACAAGTACATTTAAAATCTAGTATATTTAAATGATCAAATCCTTTAAAAAAAAATTTCATCTAAGAACAGAAGGTATGGCTCTCAAAGTTTCATCACACATAGTATGAGTTGCTGGAGGAAACTGTTTCCCAGAACTTCCATAGAAAGCCTAGTATTAAATATGACATTTCAATGTCTCTCAGACCCTTTTTCATTTAAAAGGCAGGTTTTTTTGTTTTGTTTCTTTTAAATGGTACAAGAACCAGTTTTAGGCACGCAGGAGTTTCAGGCTCCTGGGAAGATTCTACTCTACCACTGCTGCTATGTAAAAGAATTTAGATCTTCATACTGTATTCACCTGAACACTCTTTACCATGATTTGCTAGACCAGTTATCATTTGAAAGACAGATCACTTTTAATGCATGAATTAATGAAAATTCTCCAATTCCAATGCATTAAAATTACCATTATTTCACCCACTTAAGATTTTGAAAAATCCTTCCTCAAAAGAGTTCTGCTGCTGGTTTGATGACTTTTTATAGCTCAATCAATTTAACTGAACTTCAGAACATTAACATGGAAATAAGTTGAAAAAATGGAGCATTCGAGGCAATTCACAGGAAAGGCATTTGCAAACTCTTAAGAGATTATTGCTTAGCCATCTCCCCAAGAAACAGTTATATAAAGGAATATTAATATGGACAGCGCACTGGGCTGCACTTAGGAATTCAATATTATTCTACTGGAGGAGGTGGAGAAGAAAGGAAAAGGAGTTTAAGCTAAATTTTAACCTGATATGGTAATTTTCCAAATGATGAAATCAACAAACCAACTGCACTGAAGATATATATATATATATATATTTTTAAATGTAGGTACTCCTTTGACAGCAAGAGCAAAAATGCTGAATGAAACCAAGCTGCTCTGGATCCTCTTGAAATTATGGCATTAAATGTACATGTACATGAAAGTAGTGTGCAAAAAAGTGACGTTGCCACTTGCACCAGGAACCTCACATTCATTCCTCAGACTGAGGAAGTCCTCTGACACTTCCAAATGTTTAGAAGCTCATCTTCCAATTCAAGCAGCAGCTGCCAGCAGCCTGTTCTGGAGCTCCCTCTTCTGGTTAGATGCTAAGACATATCCAACAACTGCAGTAGCCATTGTAGGATGTCCCTAACCACAAAATAAATGCTGGTTTTAAAGTTGGGTGTTTCATCTGTGAAAGTAAAATAACCACATACATCCTCTACAGAGAAAGTAATTGGAGGACAGAACTATTTATTTTCAGTTTGTAAGGACCACAAACTTTTGAGGTGAAGGTGAATGTAAGTGATGGTAAGTGAACTGAAATAGGCCAAAAATGAAGGGGTTTAGCATTGTTCAACTTTGTAATTGATACATTAATTCACATCAAAGAGCAATTCCCTCTTCCATCCAAGTTTAAACAGAATTTTGGTAGCATTCTTCCCTTAGTGTGAAGTTAGTGAATAGTTAACAAGTGATAGCAGAGATGCGGGGAAATACTCAAAAGTGAAAGACTGATCATAGGCTTTTTTCTTAGAACAGAAAACAAAAAACCCTTTAGATTTCTGCTCCCTTGAAAACTTGAAAAGCCATATTACTCAGATTCTTTAAAAGGAAAAACTCAATATGTTTTCTGTTTCTGAACAACTGGTATTCACACCTTAAACAGCCCTTGCCACATCTTCTTGGGCAATCATTTAAATTACAGTAAACTACTGTACATAGATGCCTGATTTTCCATCTCTCTCCTTGTCACAGACTATTATCCCGTTTCAGTCATGCTAACACTGAAATGCAAGTCAGCTTTGATAACTCCGTTTCCTTTCTTCCCATTGTTATAAAGCAGACTTCCCCTGTTACTTATGGCTAATCAATATTTGCCAAAGTTTGAAATTTCAGCAGAAAAGCCAGAGTTTGCAGAGCTCTATATCGATTTGTAAGCATATTACTATGTGCTCCCTCTTCTGTGAGAAAAAACTGTCTTCACCGAGAGAAGATGGTGAATCTAAAGAGCCAACAAGTGGAAAAGAGTTTTCATTTGACAGAACTAAGGAATTCCTGGGAAAAGTACTTCTTCTTAAGTGATTTGTATAATGTTTATACCCAATTATTCTTAGCTGGTCTAATCCAGTGGTCTCCAACCTTTTTACTCCCAAAATCACTTTTTGAATTTAAGGGCAATCCAGTATCTATCCCGCCCCTTCCCCAAAGCCCCACCCTGCTCACTCCATCCCTCCCTCTCTCCCCCACCCTCACTCACTTTCACCAGGCTGGGGCAGAGGTTTGGGAGTAGGCGCGGGCTCTGGGCTGAGACCGAGGGGTTCACAGTGTGGGAGCAGGCTCCGGGCTGAGCTTGGGGCAGGGGGTTGGGGTGCAGGAGGAGGTTTGGGGTGCTGGCTCTGGGATGGGGCTTGGGTGAGGTTCAAGGCTAGGGTGCAGTCTCCTGCCAGTACTTACCTCAGGCAGCGTCGCAGCGAGGCTAAGGCAGGCTCCCTGCCTGCCCCGGCCCCATGCCGCTCCCGGAAGGGGCCAATGCACCCCCTACTAAAGTCACAAATCTTTGTATTGATTGTTTCCATGGGAGTTCAGTAACTGAGAACTTAAACTCAGATCACCAGTGCTTCTTTTTTATATTTTAAAAAAAGAAGTACTGTTGCACTTTCTCCCATGTCACCTCAATGCCTGGGAGGAACTCCCTGTAAACATCTGCAAAGCCATTGCATTGTCCTCCTTAAATCTCTCCTCTGCCACAATGCCTACAAAAAACACCATCTCACCCCCACACCCATACCCTCCCAGATAGTGCTAGACAGCTGGTGTGCTGTGACTGCTACTTGTCACATTGTCCAGTTTTGTTTTGTTACCACCTTGCGTTCTCCCTGTACGTTATATTCACCGGTTGTCTCATTTTATACTCAGATTGCAAGCTCTTCAGGGCAGGCATCATCTTTTTGTTCAGTGTTAGCACAATGGGCCCTGATTCATGACTGGGAACCCAAGGCACGCTCACAATACAAATAACCAATACTACTTTACTTTTTAGAAGTAAAATCTCTCTAATAAAATGCTTGCATCTACTGAGTGGAACCAGGACAACAGAGAGCACCCAGTAACTTCAGACAGCACATCTCCTTAGAAACAGGAAGTGAGGCTGACATGCCATAATAGAAAAAACATTAACTGAATTCAAAGTTACAAAACCCAGGATGGAGTTTAACTAGTAATTTATAATTATTTAGTATTTTTTATCAAGGGAAGTTAGAGCAACACTAAGAGTATCTACAATAAATAGCATAGTGCAAGTACATAAAATTACCATAAAACTAATATGTCCCATTGGCAGAGCAGCTTGCTGAAAGCTATTACTCACTGTAATTAAAACATCCTTAGCTGCCATACAGAAGACATTTATTGTAATAATCTTAACTTTCCATTACATTTAGCTTTCTCCCTTCTGCTGACATTTTATCCTACTACGGCCTCATTGTACTTTTTGACCATTTCAACCTTTTCATTTTCATCTGTGTGTGAATTAGGGACTAGATAATCATTAAAAATAAGGAGTTCTTACTCTTCATGGTCCCCTCTTCTTCCTCTTCTTCCGTGTTTATTACCATTGTACCCAGCTGGGATTCCAGGGTTCCATCATGTTCTATCATGGTATTGGCTCCATCACTCATTGTACTGGCAGCTCTTATAGTACCAGTCTCATCTCCACTTGTCCGCACCATGGTACCCGAATCTGTTTCATCTTCTTCCTGTAGGAGGATGCAAGACATGCATTTACTGATCAGAGTTATCTTTTTTTTTTTTTTTTTAAATAAAAAAGAGTGGCAACATTCAAAGGGAACTGGTACCAACTTCCAATATTTCTTTGGAATCAGAGTCTTACAAAAATTTTGTAAAGTCAGCAAGATGTAACAAATTATGCCTTTTCTTCTCTCCTTCCTATTCCCAAATGGGTAATGAAAGATCTTCTCCATTCCTTTTCCTCTAGCTTTATCTATTGTTAGAAATATGCTGGGATGACCACTTTGCAGACTGAAGTCTTCCACTTAACTACATAAGAGTGATATTAGCAGTACAAGCGTCCCAACACAGCCAGCTGGCATCTGAGCCCTGACCCAATGGCCTATCACTAGGAGTAATTAAGTTGCAATATTCATTCAGCCCTTACTGTCTCTAAGGGCAGGTCTACACTATGGGGTTAAGTCAACTTAAGTTACGCAACTCCAGCTACGTGAACTTAGGTCGACTTATTGTGGTGTCTACACCACGCTGGGTCGATGGGAGAAACTCTCCCGTCGACTTACTTTATACTTCTCATTCCAGTGGAGTATCGGAGTTGATAGGGGAGCAATCAGCGGTCGCCTTAGCAGGTCTTCACTAGACCCACTAAATTGACCCCCGGTGGATCGATCCCTGCAGCACAGATGTGAAGACAAGCCCAAAGATTGCCAGATACAGTTGACCTAAAATTCCATTCTGAAATGATCTAGAGATCACTGAACAGTTTTTAGATGGCAGCAGTATTCAGTCTAGTCTATAGCGTGTATGTGCACGCTGAAGAGATAATGCCAGACTTTAGAAGCTGAGATTTAAAATAGTTTATCACTAGTAATAAACTCTTAAGGAATTGAAATAAACTGAATTTGCAAGCCTTTAAAAAAAAAAAAAAAGAAAAAGAACTGTACATTAAAATCAAACGCAGTCATTTTTTTCAGAGAATATTTTTTTCCATTTGTTACCACACATTAACATTGTGACAGATATTGCAATCCCACGCTGCATCTTCGGGAGAACATACTGTATGATAGTTATGATTGGGTCGTGTATCATTGTGGGCCAGGGACTGTACAAAACTCCACAGGGAGGAGGGTTGCACAGCTTCACCACGAACTAAAAATAGTGCGGGGTGATTAAGGTGAAACACTCAGATTGTAAACACTAAAGAGGTACCAACCCCAGGGAGGCTTGCACATACTAGTTCAAAGTCGGTATTCCAGAGGCTAACAGACAAAGAAAGAGCTTTTGGTATAAAAACGCTGCATTTAAACTGACTCTTGACCCTTCTCTCTGATCCAGCAAATGGACAGGACCTTTGAGCAAAGGGGATCCCAACCCTTGTGGAAAGTCTGCAAAGACCTGGGGCCCAGCTAAGACAGAAAGACTGAGGAGTGACCTCTGGTAAGCTTTAAGCATGCATATAGAAACTTCTGTTTTCTCTGTAATGCGTTTACCTTAAGATAAAGGTGGTTGCTTAGAAAGAGCAGTGTGGTAATTTGTAACTGCTGGCAATATGCTGTTCACAGTCTTTAGAGAGAAAACAACACTCAGGCACTGGCCTTTAGGCACGCTGGCTTGCTGGGTATAGCACAGTAAAAGGCCGGGAGCTGTACAGCTTTAAAGGTCAGAAGGGCGCAGGACAAGGACAAATTGCTTCAGTTTTCCCAATAGCAAGGAGGCAGAAGTGAGCATGTACGATCTTGTGCTCGGTGTGGTTCGTAGCACATGTTCCAAGCAGTTGTGGTGCTGACTACTGTGCCTTGCATAAAACTGGTCACCAAATCCAGTCCGCCCCCAAACTATTGCTCCAACACAAGGCCTGCAGGGTGCTATGAGCTGCACTAAGCAAGAGACAAGTGCACACAGATGCCCACTTCTACCTCCCTGCTGTTGAAAAAAAATCGCAGCAGTCTGGTGGGGGAGGGTAAGACTCAGCGGCCATGCATATTCGGCGTGGGGGGAGGGATATCAATACTTGACACTGCCGTAAATTTAATAAAAAAAATCATCCATGATGTTCACAAGGCCACTTGTTATAAGT
This sequence comes from Chelonia mydas, assembly GCF_015237465.2. Taxonomy (NCBI): domain Eukaryota; kingdom Metazoa; phylum Chordata; order Testudines; family Cheloniidae; genus Chelonia; species Chelonia mydas. The sequence continues at coordinate 19,980,069 of NC_051253.2, read as the reverse complement.
GGTAAGCCCCCAGTTGCTGTGTATATGTGATTGTGGCCCTTCTGATCCAAGCTAGTGTCACAGGGCTAACGCACACACTTCTCACAGAGCTACAATACAAGGTCTCACCACTGTCAACATGTGGTAGTGCACCCTGCCCTCCTCCACTGCCTCCATGTCTGAGGCCTCTGTCCCACTAAGGGTGCTGGTAGTTCACAGCCGAACTTCCTGAACACCAAACCAAGAAGACTGGGAAAAAGATGAACTTCAAAAGTTAATTGGGGGGGGGGGGAGATGAAGTTTTACTGCAGGTGGGCAATAAACTCCCCCTCCAGCATTGTGAGAAGCTGCAGCAGAAAACCTACAGTGCCATGGAAGCTCTTGGTAACTCTTCCCTTCTAGCAGCAGTAATGTGGCAGGGCAGAGAGGCCACAGGAAAACATTTACACTAGAGGAATCCTTCCACCTCCAACTATCTGGCACCAGCTGTCAGTGATGCGATCACAATTCAGACACATAAGCAGCTGCACATAACCTTAAAGTCAATATCATGGTGACACTGTGAGTAAAGATTACTTCCATCCCAAAGCACAATGCAGCCCTAACTTCACAGTGAGGAAACACTGCATTTAACATACCTATATTTCATTGCAAAGCATGCTATTCAAATCTAGCTTCAGAAGAGGCTTGCTCTATAGAATAACCAACCGTCTGTTGTCCATTTTATTCAGTCAGGTTGAAACTGACGGAGCATGCTTCAAGTTGGCTTTTGACATGCTTTTGAAAAACCACCACTCACACTACAACACTTATTCAAAAGTCAAAACATAACATATGAACAAGCAATTACTTGGTCTGCAACTCTGGACTGAAAAAATGCACAGAACTCAAGCTCACAGCACTACACCATCAAAAGAAGTCTAAGCACACATCCCCTCTCCTTAAATTTGTGTCTGTTTCTATTGTACAGTATGAAGTTTCTATAAAGGGGTTTCTAAATCAGGAAGATGGTATGAAGAAAACAACATACTTGTGTTATATGGCAAAATAGAACACACTGAAGACTACAAACAAAAGGCCTCTCTACTATAGGAAAAACTTGATCCAGCCGAGAAAATGTATTTGAAGTCTTCTACAAATTTATTACATATCTTTAAAAGTATTTTCTTGGGCTAGTAACTGTCCTGTGGTAGGTGTTGTGTCTACGTTCCGCTGACTCACTAAGGCAAGTAGCTCAATACGGTTGAATATAAAGGAGGTGGGAGTGGGCTAATAGAGAGCAGCTACAGGACATGAGTTGAGCAGTCCTAAGCTAAAAAACCCAGGAAAAAATCAACGCTGGAATCAGTGACTGAGCTGAACACTATGTAGTATTATTATTAATTTCTGTGTTAAAGCAGCCAGTGGGGTCCTAATCCAAGACTAGGGCTCCTAGGTGTTATGATAATACAAACAATGACAATAATCAGGAGGGAGGAATTTTAGACTCTACCACATATGTGGACTACTTTAGAGCAGTTTGGGAAAGGCACCAAATCACACATATATCAGCATCAATATTTTAAAGTTATTGTGCCCATTAAACACTCACTGAGTTTTCTTCATCATCTTGATCCAATTCACGCTGTTGTGCTTCCTGACGTTTCAGTTTAACGTCCATTGCCTCATTAATCAAGTCCCGCAGGATTGACGCTCCTTTTGCGCTTTTAACAAATGGATGCTAAAAAAGTAGATATATTTTATAAGCAGCAAATATGAAGACAAAGCAGTAAAACGCTGTTACCCAGAGCTATGCCTATCCCTGCTGAATTACAGTTGGTGTACACAACCAAGTAGAAACTTTATAATAAACTTTTATTTCATAATTTATCCTTTTAGTGATGGAGAATGAGAGACCCATACTGAGTCACACTAAAAGGGCATTCCTGCATGACCCTGCATTCATACTTTATTTCTGAACTGTCATATCTAGAAATGAGATAAATTCATAACACCCAAGATAACACTATGGCTATTGCTTTCTAATAAGAGGCCAACAGTCTGCCTTCATTATTTGCCTTCTGCTTCTGACATTCTAAGGATCAACTGAAAAGCCACAGAGATAATCCCTTGATAGTGCTTCAGGAACCAAGATGCACCTCTGTCATGGAAAGGAAGAGGTACTTTAGAGGAAAGAACTGGGGCTCCTCTAACATGGTGCAGAGGGCAGGTAACCTCCATCAGCTCAAAGACAGCAAAAGGAAGGTTAGTTATTAAAACGCAGAGAGTGCTTTAGAAATTGATTAGCTTTGCTTGGATCTCTGTAAGTAGTAGCCTCTGAGGCAGAGGTGGGCAAACTACGGCCTGCGGGACCATACTGCTCAGCCCCCGAGTTCCTGGCCGGGAAGGCTAGACCCCAGCCCCTCCCCCGCTGTCCCCTCTCCCCTGCAGCCACGCCCCCGCGCAGGCAGTGCTCTGGGCGGCCGGGCTGCATGCTCATGGAGGGCAGCGCAGCAGTGTGTCTAGCTCCAGCCGGGCAGCGCGGCTGCCAGACATGCTGCTCTGAGCGGCATGGTAAGGGGGCTAGGGGGTTGGATGGGGCAGAGGTTCGGGGGGGGGGGGGGGGTGTCAGAGGACAGGGAACGGTTGGATAAGCGTGGGATAAGCAGGCGGCCTGTCGGGGTCAGGGGTGTGGATGGGGGCAGGGCCCCAGGCGGTCAGCGGACAAGGAGCAGGGGGGCTTGGATGGGTCAGGGGACGGATAGGGGATGCGAGCCAGGCTGTTTGGGGAAGCACAGCCTTCCCTACCCGGCACTCCATACAGTTTTGGAACCCTGATGTGGCAGCCAAAAAGTTTGCCCACCCCTGCTCTGAGGTCACAGAACAACTAGAGGCAAATTGGGATAGCTAGGAAATGGAGGACTTTGACATAACATAATCAGATATGGCTCTTTCCTAAGCATAGGGTCAGTTAAAGGATAAACTGTATGGCTTAATAGTAAGTGCCAGGATTTCTCTTTCTCAAAATCTTGAAACACTGACAAAAGCCTGGGGGCACAAAGATGTGTGTATGAGTATGGGAATAGAAAGTAGGAGATGGTCTAATTTCTAGGGAAGAAACTAAAGGTTTAAAGACCTCACGCAACTTGATCTTACACTGTACAAGTTGTACAGGGGAAGCACGAAGGGAAACCAACTTCTCAAATTGCACAAATACTCATTGCCTGCACTGCGGTTTGTTTAGTTAAGAACTCCCTCTGATACCCTCTGAAAGCACCCCAGGTAACAAATACCAAACCTGGAGAAGCTGTGTAGCAGTTGCTCTTTGTTCAGGGCTTTTCACAAGACACTGTTTTACAAAGTCCGTAAAGTTGTCTGACCAGAGTTCTGGCTTCCGGAATGTTGGAGGAGGATTTGTAGGAATCATAAAAATTGCCTGATAATAAAAATAAAATAAGTATTGTTCTAGAGTTCACTGATTTTGGAAATCTTTAAGATAAAAAACACAGAACAGACATAGATCAGAGCATAGAGACAGACCCTTGCAAAGTTATTCATGTACCAAAACCCTTTTAAGTCTTTATGCCAATGCTATGTATATTCCCCTCCGAAGAGAACAAGGGATTTGTACTCCGCACGTTTCCTCCTATGGCAAAGCCACTATTTTGCATAGAGGGTGACATTTGCTATTTTAAACCACTAAAAGTCCTTTACTAAAAATGAAAGAAAAACAGGTGCATAATACAGGATACCCACTGCATGGACACATTCCACCACTCAAGAGATGGAACTCCCAAAAGAGGTTTGCCTCTGAAAAGTCCCGTTACCCAAAAATACCACGGTGGAAAGTAATGGAGTAACAAAATGGTGGGAATTACCAATGATCTTGTTCCTTCAGAACATCTCCTTACAGGAACTGACCTCGAACAAAAACACTGGTGTACACTAAATCTAGTGAGAATTAGGATGGCAAAGATTGGAAACAACATAACCAAGTGGAAGCGGAGGAATGGACCCCACAGGCAAATGTGGAGACCCTAAGCAAAGACTGGAGCACTGACTGACACATTGCCCTCTAGCAACATGCTGTACTCCCAAGGAACTATTCGAGATAAGTGATAACACCAGATCTTGGCTGAGATTTTGGACCAATAAGCTATGATGATGATGACCTGAAAAATTGTGTTTACTGGTGGCTGTGACAAAAAGATTCACTTTGGATCAAACTCAAGACTACCTGTTTCCACGCATGCATATTCTGAACAAATCTGCTAATTTCGCATGCCTTGACACAAAAGAATCAAGTTGACAGATTCTCCTTTGAATATTTTTTCCCCATTTTACTAAATATTAAAAAGCACAAGTTAAAAAAAGAGCTTGCTCATTTTCTCTAGGTTAAAAAGCTAGATAGCATCTTATAAAATGTTTATTCAGCTAACTGCCAACAGAGGCTACCTGCATTCTGCAAGAGAGCTATATTTGAAGAGGCCTCAGTCCTTACCCTCATTGGATGAATATCTGCATATGGTGGTTTTCCTTCAGCCATTTCTATTGAAGTGATTCCCAGTGACCAGATATCTGCTACACAGTTATACCCTATTTCTTGGATCACTTCTGGAGCCATCCAAAATGGGGTTCCTATAACTGTGTTCCGTTTTGCCATGGTATCCTAAAATGGAAAGGGGTGGGGGGAGGAGGGGAGAGCAGAAGAACAGACTATTTGGCAAGCAGAAGGAACAAGTTTGCCAGCTATTCGTTAATAAACAACACTCTCCCTAAAGATTATACACAAAAATCATTCAGTAAGACTGAAATAAGGAATTTTGCACATCAGGATTGAGATGCACTGGCAGAGCTGTGTGGGGACTCAGTAGAAAACAGTAGATGTTACTACAGTATGTGCTACTACACACAACTGTTTTGGCACTTTAGTTCTCTGAACAAGAAAGCCAGAGTGTCGGCCCGCCTGTCCCTCCTCTGGGCCCCACTGCAATGCATGTGCAATGCATTCATGTAAGTGCTAAACAATTGAATTTAGCATAATCTCTCCAGTAAGTGTTTCACTTGTACCTGTAGGCTGAATGAGACATTTCTACATACACAACCCAAGTAACAATTTTACTCACTGTAAGTTGGCCTGCTACCCCAAAATCTGCAAGTTTAGCATGTCCTTCTGTATTTAGTAATATATTTCCAGCTTTGATATCTCTGTGTATTTTCCTCATAAAATGCAGATATTCTAGTCCTTTGAGGGTTGCTTGTACTATTGTAGCTATTTCCTCTTCTGTCAACTAAAGGGGAAAAAAAAAGCAGTTAGATTGGTATCTCATGCTGAAGACAGACATTTCCTTGAAATACAAATACAAGACTGCCATACTAACTAGCAGAAAATTCTAGGCAGTTCCAGTTACCAAGATATAGTGTTATCTATACACAGTACAACTGGTTTACTTGGTCTTCCTTCATGTATTTTGTGTGTATGGCCCTTTCACAGGTAACTTGCTATTACATGACCAATGTGACTAGGCAAGGTCAGCTATAAAAATCCCAGCACTGAAAAATCAGGATTCTATTTTTTCAGACATACAGATCATTTTAATCAGAAAACATTACATTAATCTTGAAGGATCAAGTTAGCTACCTAGCTAAACATCCTGGTTTCCAGGAGTGCTGGGCACTTGCAGCTCACAGGACAGCTAATGAGAGCTCGGGAAAAATCAGGCCAAAGAACTACGCATAGACTACTACAAAGCTACTTACTATAATATGTAATATTTAGAGTGGATACTTAAAACATGACATTGTATAAATATGGATTGTAAGGGGAAGGACATACTGTTTTATTTCGTAATCGAATTATATCGGACACAGATCCAGCTCCACAATACTCCATGACTATCCATAGGTCCGTGTTCTTAAAATAGCTGCCATAATACTTGACTACATGGGGACTATGGAAAATGAGAGAGAGAGAGAGAGAGAGAGAGAGAGAGAGAGAGTCAGTCAGATATTATTGATGAAAGCAATTTTATAAATAGGAGCACAATATAAAGCACAGCCAAAAAAAGATGCTAAGAGTTCAGGGTCAGACTTGGGATCCCAGACTTAAGGCGATATAAGAGTTTGCAGGAAATGCTCATATCCTGCATTTGGGGATTTCCTCTTAAATACCATAACAACCATTCCTCCCAGTTCTGCAATTTAGTTCCGAGACATGATGCATTTTACTAATCTAATAAGAGTTAGGTCTTTACAGTACACTAGATCAGTTTATCTTATCTACAGCTACTTCCTGGCTGCCCAGGAAGCAAAAACCTACTCTATATTAACATATCAGATCATGAGAATGACCCTCTGTCCTTTAGAAAGAAGCCAAAGGCTGTCAAAAATGGAACAGTTATAAATGGACCAAAAATAAACTTACTCTGCTCTATGAATGACACTCTCTCTTATGTAAGAATTTAAATGTTGATATCAGAAGAGTTAGTCACCATGTAGGAGTCTCCCCAGAATGTTTGTGCAGAGAACAGAGTTATTCCATGATTCACTATCCCTACTGCTCACAAGTGTCGAGCAGTTGGGCAAAATGAAAGGTCCCATTTTAGGCCTTCTACTCTCTTTTAAAAACAAAAAACACTCAAAGAAGCCTAATGAATTCTGTAAATTAATTCACAGAATACTTTATGAACTGGTTCTAAAAAAGTTACATTTTATTGAGTCAGACAACGATTACCAGAAGGAAGAGGGAATAGCTGTAGAAGTGTACTCAGCAGAATTATAAATCATTGTGTCCATGTTTTAGTACTGCAAATCTTATTCATATTAAGCTTTGTTGCTTGCTTGCTGTTTAAAAAATAAAGTTCCTCAGACTGGAGGCTTAACACTAGACTAAGTAAGGACTTAGAAATGGTATGTGGCTTTTAAGTATTTAACCAAGGGAAACACTTTTGTAGCAGGAGGGCAGTTGTGTATATGATCTCTTCATAAGCTTTTCTGCTCAGACAGTTTTTTCAAAGGAAATGAGTGAAATCAGTGGGAGATACACAGGGCCTGGTCTTTCATAATACAACCACCCTACTTGTGCAAGAGGAATTTTGAGTGTCCTCCAACTTAGTCATGTATTTTAATGCACTAAAATCTGCACACGCTAGTGATGGCTCTGCAAATGAGAATTCTGTCACCTTTGCAGACAGCGCACTAGCCTGTACATATGCAAAGTGAAACACATAAGTAGAACTCAGGTGGAGGCATACTGAGGTGGTGGGGGGAGGGGAGGGGGAGAAAGAAAAAAACAAAAAAAACCATGCATACATCGCCTGCTCTTTCGGTTTTCCAAATGGCACTTATTGTAAACAAATGTAGATAGTCTATTAAACTAGACTGAGGAGAAGCCAGCATAAGAATATTTTTTAAAAAACGCAATGTAAATCATGTCTCTTTGATAAATGTTGGCTAGTCCACCTCAGTGCAACAGCTGGTCTCACTTCTGACAAGTGTTTAATACAACACAGTGTTTCCTAGATTCAACTGCTAAGCAGATCACATGCAATACTTTTCTTAAGGGGTTGCAGATGGGATTCATTGCATGCACTTACCTGTCACATTGCTGCATTATGGATATTTCTTTTATGATCTCCTGCAGGTCAGACTCAACAGGAACCTGTTTAATTGCAACAACTTGACCTGTTTCTTTATGAATAGCTTTGAATACACTCCCATAGGATCTGTAACAATCAAAATGTGAAATACTAAATACAAGCAATACAACAGGTTAAAAACTGGCACACTTTCTGGTTTACACTTAGAGGTGCATCATAATCTGGAAAAAAGGGAACATTGTTTAATGACCTCTCCTACTAAGAATATCTTAATAGTTGATTTTTTGAACACCACATCCAACTTGGACATAATAAAACAGGAGTATGTGCAAAACTTCAGTTAATCTACAAGCTCCTGGTGCTATAGTAACAATGAGAAATACCTAGGAAAGATGCTAATCACCATTCCCAATAACCTTAAATACACCTTTTTACCCAAACTCCAGCAAACTCATTTGTCTAAACTATTTTCAATATACATTTAACTGAGGTGCAGTAAAAAACTGGTCTATACAGGTTTTTATATCATGCTCATCACCATAGTAACTGAACAACATGACTATATATCTGTCACTTGTTGGTTCTCTCATCCTCTCCCCAGAGGGAGAAACATGTGCACTGGAGTGTCTTCTTTTGGTAGATTTTTCTGTCTGTTTGAATACAAGATATATCTGTTGATATATGTTTATATTAGAGAAGGCAAAGTGAAAAAAGTGAGCTTTGAACTTGGAACGGAAGGTGGTGAGGTTTATGATAGTCCTTAGTGTCTGATCGAGTTCATTCCAGTGTCTTGGACCAGCCCCTGAGAAAGTTCTGTCTCCCACATAACAAACTTTATTCTTATTGTTGAGAGTTCCATTGTGCCAGAGGAGTGAAGCTGTCAATCACAGTCCTCATCCCAGAGCTTTAGACCATCTTGAGCAATACTACATACTTTTATATATAGGCACATAGTATAGGAGTTTCATATTTTGCATGTTTAAAATTATGTTTTCATCCATTTCCAAATAAGGTACAGCAACAATTTCCTATAATGCATACAGAATAACTCTTGAGAAATGAGTGGATGTCATGGCAATAAACTTGCAGGCAACAGGGAAGTAAACCCAACTGTCACTTATATCCATCTAATTCATGAAGTACAGGGATGGTGTCCAGATTATCTCAGATGGAGGTAAAGCACTGCAATAGTTTCAAAGATGCAGGAAAAAATAGGATAACACAGGGACTTTGTTCCTAAATGAATTAATGCAGCATGGATTCTCACAAGACACGGTTCTGACCATAATATAGAGAAATCTTCGGGGCTTGATGGAGACGTAGCCAAGAAAGTCTCTATTTCACAGCACCACACAGTAAACATTGTATAAGATGTTCTGAGATAAACAAATTAGAAAGACAAAGAAATAAGATGGGTTTGCCCCTACACTCCAATATTACGTTTTTCTACAAAATCAAAGTATTTGGATAACCCTCTCACCCCAAAAATTAAATCAAGTTATTGCTTCAATGAACAAGAGGATCTGAATAAGAAATTTCCTTTGAGACAGCAGGGCTTGGAATAAATAAGTTATAATTTCTTATAAAACTGTAAATAAATACAAAAGAATTAACATAAGAATTAACTTTTCTGAGGCTTTCCATTTTTTATTACCAACCTCTCCTCCAACATTAGTGTCTACTATAACTATTCCTAAATCTTGTCTCAAACACAGTTGTCTGTCTCCACTGATATACTGTAATTCAAATAGACCAAATATGTTCCAGCTATCTTGACGAAGAAAAACTTTTCCAGCATAAGTTTGTACACTGTCAGAGGTTTAGACTTCAACATTGTATTTGGTTATTGCGGTTTCAGAATTTCACACAGCACTTAACTGTTTAACTGGATGCCAGTTAGTAAGAATTTACAGTCCATCCATTTTGCCAGAACTAGATATTATTACAGGGCACTAGTGTAGTGTCAGTTTCATGGGTTCATCTTGAAATAGACTACTAAGTGTACAGAAGTTGTCTCTCATGATTTGTTCAACATATCTTATTCAGTCACAGTATAGGATTAAAAAGAAGAGCCTGAGCATCAGAATGCAAGCTAACCTTAACTTTTATGTTTCTTCTAGTTAGCATCTTCCCCCTAGACTCCACTGAACTTCCAACAAGGGGTTTTAAGATGAAAAGGAAAACGTTTTAAATTTCAGTTTTCAATGTTCAGCATTAATACAATTCTTCAGGTTCTCCACTTAGGAGTAGGGAAGTATTTTTTTTCCCCCTCCTACACTTTGTGGGGAAATATGCCTCCCACTCTTGCTATTCTAGTGTTATGTATTTTTTGCTTGCCTCTGTGTCTTGGTTTACAATTAATTTCTGGTTTTTATATTTCAGTAACGAGGTGATGTTTTCTAGCTATAACCTGTACATTAAAAACCAGAAAAACAAAAGGGCTACTGTGTGTAACGCCCAACAATTGAAATGGTCATTTTTATTCTCAACAATTTAATTCTTCTCTTACTTAATTTATGTTCTACATTTTAATATTTGGATTAAGAGTTGATAACAAAAAAAAGTTAGACAATTTACAACTACTTATGTTTTCTGATTCCCAATACTTTCCACTAGGAATGCTGATTCTTTGTCTACTTTGATTCAAATTGAGCTCACTTCTAAAAGGTATCATTAAAAATGCAGCTCCAAAGCCAACACTCCCATTCACTGAATGGAAATACTGAACTAGCAGTACGTATGTCTATAAAACAGTTTTGATACTGTCTTTATTGTTTTATCTAGTAAAAAGTTTGTTTATATTAGGGCTCTATCAAAAAAAATATAGATTTTATTTCCTGACAGTGTCCCTTCAAGCATTTTTACAGTTCCCCAGTTTAAAACTGGTGTTTACACAACTCAGAGCTTAGATGTAGGTGCTCCAATTGCAAGAAATATATTCAAAATGCCTCCTGCCTCAAAAAAATTTCTCTGTTAAAAACAAAAAAAAAAACACAACAGGTCTTCACAAATAGTTGGCCATTACGTGTATATGTTCTTGGACAGGTTTACATTCTCCATATTGTCTCAAGAAAAGGAGTACTTGTGGCACCTTAGAGACTAACCAGTTTATTTGAGCATGAGCTTTCGTGAGCTACAGCTCACTTCATCGGATGCATAGCATATCGTGGAAACTGCAGTTTCCACGATATGCTATGCATCCGATGAAGTGAGCTGTAGCTCACGAAAGCTCATGGTCAAATAAACTGGTTAGTCTCTAAGGTGCCACAAGTACTCCTTTTCTTTTTACGAATACAGACTAACACGGCTGTTACTCTGAAACCTGTCATATTGTCTCAGACACTCACCCTTCTCCCAGCTTCTCCAGCACATCAAATACTTCTTCTGGTTGCTTGGTCAAACTATCTTCATCTAATTTCTTCAGCTGCCTGTATATATATAAAGATGTAGAAATCAAAGAGTTTAAGATTCTGTAATTTGGTTATTTCTGAGAACAGAACTTTAAGTAAAACTCATTTTAAACCATGCAACTCCGATAATTTGACAAAAATACATTTTATCTTAACAATATAAAATTTAGTCTGCTTGAGGAATAAAATACAGTGGTTAGATGTAGTGTGAAGTAAACCGCATTTAGCACAATCTGAACACCAGGTAGTCCTATTTCTTACTACTACAAAAGGTAGTACAGGGGGGCAGCGTTTTATCAAGCACAAAGATCTACATTTCCTCTCAGTGGCAGGAAACAGTAAGTAGTTCAATGGGGGAAGGGATAGCTCAGGGGTTTGAGCACTGGCCTGCTAAACCCAGGGTTGTGAGTTCAATCCTTGAGGGGGCCATTAAGGGATCTGGGGCAAACGTTGGGGACTGGTCCTGCTTTGAGCAGGGGGTTGGACTAGATGACCTCCTGAGGTCTCTTCCAACTCTGATATTCTATGATTCTATGTAGTATCAGAATATATTCTGGATCATTTCCACACCATTTGAACATCATGATGTCCATACCTATCGAACAAATCTTCAACAAGCTCAAAGTCTTGTGGCATGAAATAGTTTAGAAAAAGCTTGTACAAGAGCCCACACAAACATTATTAAATTTATTTTCATGCCTTGGGGGGGGGGGGGTGCTTTGTGATGCACAAAGAAAAGGTTTGTTGGGGGAGGTCTTTTCCTTGCTTATTTTTCACATTTTAAATTCAGATTTTGTACATCTTGGAAGACTATGAATGACTGGAGAACTGGTAGGATAATGACCAAAAAAAAAAAAAAATTAATAAAACTGAAATCTTATTAACTGAGATAGAAAGTGATTTTTAGTCACACTGCTTAAGTCTCCTATAGTTGAAACACTTAGGAGCAAAGATGCCTGAGTTAAAGATTCCTATGCTCTTTCAATTTTAAAAAAAACCTTCTCAATCATCACAAAGCAGCAAGAAAAGCACAAAGCTGGTCTTTGCAGGTTACTTTTAACATACGCTACATACAATCACTACAAGGTTCCGAACATTCCTTAAGGCCACAAGTTCTCAAAACCAATCCTTTACAATCCACTAAGTGACATATAATAGCCACAGGAAAAGATGCATTGCCTCCATTTAAACCCAAAACAGCTCAGTTGTGGATCCAAAAGTCAAGCACAACCCCGTTATCAGCCAATTTTGATTCCCACACTTAAGCCATGTTTAGGATGAAGTATGTGCGTAAGCCTATAACTTACAAATAAACATCTGATGGCTTCTATGAGCTGGAGTTACTACACATCAAGACAGCAAATACAGTTTTTGTATTTGTGATACTAAGGTGGCTCATCAGACGCTAGTAAAAAATGTAAAAAGCTTTGATGAAGTTTTTGAAAACCAGGAATAGAAGCCACGCTGTGCTCATTTTCTATTATGTTTATATACAAAAGCAATATAGCAGAAGCAGTACACACATGCGTTATGTACAATGGCTTCCTGAAATGAAGAAAATATTACAAACAAGCAGACTCAGGAAATGGCGAAATACTGAAAGTAGTCACTAGCTTCTCTGCAAAGATAGGCATTAAACCAACAGAACGTTACTTGTTTGAAAGAAAAAAAATCAGTAAATAGTCACCATATAAGTCACCATTTCCAAGCAGCGTGAAATGTGGAAATCTAAAGGACAGATACTATACTAAAAAAAGCATCTAGTATGAGACCCAACCATTAAGTATCAAGCTAGAATTTTAGAAAATCCAGGCACTACACAAGTTCATTAGAAGCCAGCTTAACTTCTGGTTTCAGAGTGGCAGCCGTGTTAGTCTGTATTCGCAAAAAGAAAAGGAGTACTTGTGGCACCTTAGAGACTAACCAATTTATTTGAGCATAAGCTTTCATGAGTTACAGCTCACTTCATCAGATGCATCTTAACTTCTGTTTCTACTGACACCACCAGAATACTCAGATTCTGAACAAACTCAGAAATTCAAGTTTTATTTCATCATTACTAAAAAGTTCTGAATCAATGATGAGTGAGCCAATTCATTTAGAATATCCTGTATTTTACAGTGTACATTTTTAGAGAGGGTTGAAACCATAAAACCAGCATTACTGTATGGACACGAACACTCCAACACTGTATGGACACCCACTCCATCTGGGTCAAGTATAGTTAAATGTTTGCATAAACAGTTATATAATAAATGCACATTTCTACTAGTAGAAATGTTACTCCATCATTTAAAGAAAACAACTGCTATCTACACCACAGAACAAAGGAAGCTGCCTTTTCACTTCATCATTCAAATATACCGTTAGAAGCAGCTGCAAGCTACAGATAGTATTTTGACAAACTGAAACTTCATTCAATTGCTGAGATGCCTCTAAAATATCCCCTATCTCGGGTTGCTCAAGTACAGCCTGCAGTGAAATGATAGGAAGGTAACAGCTTTATTCAAAGGTTTCACTGAAATCCCAAGATATAACTGGTCTTCACATCCAACAGATACTGCTGTAGCTGACACAAATAAGATAAAGAACACTGAGGGACATAAGTAACAGTATACAAGGTTCTGTGCATAACTGTAAAGAACAAACGTCTTGTCATCATGCTAATTAGTTTGCACTACAACTAAACATTTTGACCATTTAATGGAATAGCCAGGAGTGCAAAGAACTAACATAATTTCACTTTTTGCCAAATATACATGCAATAGTGACCTTTACTGATGTATAACTTATTATTAAGGAGAGACATCTGCAATTAAACATCTAATTCATTATTGACTAATTATGCCTGATTCCCCCCCCAAAACCAATTAAAAAAGCAACCTGACAGCAGACTTGACATCTCTTAGTACAAAAGGTGGGGGGGGGGGGTTGTTTTTTGAATGCAAGACTTATGCTTCCATTTTTCAATAGAAAAGGTTTGAGTCATTTGTTTTTCCACAACTTGACAGGGTTTCCTCAAAGGGTGGAGGCCCAATTATGCTAACGTTGTTTTCACAAATTCCCATCTCTGCAAGCCTGATCCCACTATTAAACTAATCTAGTGGCAAAAAAACAAAAACCAGTTAATGTTTTAATATTCCAGGCTTCTACCCCCCTGGGGTTCTCTTTAAAGCAATTTGATGCCCCTCATTCATTCAAAGTGTTGCCATTGGTTATGGTGTTCTACAGCTAGTCTCCATCTCTCCCCCTCTTTTGTTCAAGTTCCTCAATCTCACAAATGGACATAAGAAAACTGAAAAATTCTAAGAACATGTGGACCAAGCAGATCTAACCTAAAAGATAACACTGTGTGTAATGTCACAAGAGATGTACGTTAATGGAAACAGAAAATTACCACAATTACCTGCAACGGCCACCACAAGCGTGGCAGAATTGTTTCTAAGGTATTTTTAAAGTGCATACCTCCTTGATCTCTAAGCGCTCATTTGTTGGGAAGCCAACTTTCCCAAATGTCAGATAAGACATGGCAGTTATGAAAGGTATGATGGAGTTCATGTGTGTGCACGTGTATAACAATAAAACCCTTAGGTACTCCCTTAAGGACAAGAGAGTCTCTAAATCATCATCACCACTTGACAGACTTAGTGTATCAAGGTCCAGAAATATTCAGTTTCTGGATGCACAGAAATGTAGACTGAAATTTATTTGTGACTAACCAATTAAACAGACATAGCCAGTTATTTCATTGTGTAGCACAGAATTTATCACCAACAGGAAAGTCCACTGGTTTGTTTCCCTCAACGAAATAATTTAGCAACAACTCCAAGCACCATACTCTCCTAATTAACTGATGTTCCATGCAAAAGAAAAATTGTAGATACATCAGTATCCCAGCCAGTGTAGTCTTCCCTATTGGATTACAGTAAAGAGGTACAATAAGATGATACCAGTTTTTCTTTGCTTCTTTCTATAATTGTAGCCAGCTTTTTTTTAAAAAATTGTTTTTCTTGGTACCTTGTATATCAGAGATATTTTGATTTTTTTTTGTTTCCTTAAAACTGCAAAAAAAAATATTCTTAAAAGGGGGTTATAAAACATTTCTTTGGGTCTCCCACTGTGTTTTTGGTTGTCTGTTTAGACTGTAAACGCCTCAGGGAAAGACGACTATCTTCTGAATCTTCTACCATCCTGAACAGTGTCACAATTTTAACATACCCGTTTGATGGTCATAAGACAGATGCCTTATACAGAGGTATCTTTGCTGAAAGATATGTGGCTTTTGTTTTCAAGGTTTGGTGTCCCTAACCCCTGTTTGACAGAAGCTGGGAATGGGCAACAGGAGATGGATCACTTGATGATTACCTGTTCTGTTCATTCCCTCTGAAGCACCTGGCATTGGCCACTGTCGGAAGACAGGATACTGGGCTAGATGGATCCAGAATGGCCATTTTTATGTTCTGCTTACCACAATTACATTAAGTAGTTTGCAATTACTCCAGGTTACATCTTTCTTGTGTAATATTTAACCTACGGAAAAGTCTTGAAGTGTCTTACCATTAACTTAGGCTTGAATAAAGACTGGGAGTGAATGTGTCATTACACAAAGTAAAACTATTTCCCCTTATTTATATCCCCTCCTACTGTTCTTGTAAAGTACTGGAAATGGCCCACCTTGATTATCACTACAAAAGTCCCCCCCCCCCCCCCACCTTGCTGGTAATAGCTCACCTTTCCTGATCACTCTTGTTACAGTCTGTATGGTAACACCCACTGTTTCATGTTCTCTGTGTATATAAAATCTCCCCACTATATTTTCCACTGTATGCATCCGATGAAGTGAGCTGTAGCTCACGAAAGCTTATGCTCTAATAAATGTGTTAGTCTCTAAGGTGCCACAAGTACTCCTTTTCTTTTTACTGATACAGACTAAAACAGCTGCTACTCTGAATCCTATTCTTAGCTTTCTATGACTTGTGGGAGTGTTAGAAATTCATCAAGGGATGATAAACAAGTGAAGGGAAATAAATGCAATATGTACAGAGCCCAAGTATAATAATTACCTGGATAAATCTAACACTCCCACTGCAGTAGGGTCCATGCACCAATATGAGTGAAGCTGTAGTGACACATGCTGCCTGAGGGAATTTTTAGCCTGCGGACAAGAGTCCTGTGACGCTGGTTGCTATGTCACCCATCCCACGGCTCCCTGCTCTCTCTGGGAAAACCTGGTATATCTAAGGGATGAGTCACTTATGAACCTGGGGTGATTTTAGAGGATTTAACCTTTCAGTGGGCAGGTTCTTTATTTACATTTCCCACAACGCCACCCACCTCATCTCCCTCCCCCGCCTCCCACACACCGACCCCCCACCCCGCCTCCCACACACCGACCCACACCTCCCCTCATACCCCCCGCCTCCCACAGACCGACCCCCCCCCGCAACCCTCAACCTCACACAGACCGACCCACACCTCCCCTCATCCCTCCACAGACCGACCCACACCTCCCTCATCCCCCAACCTCCCATGACCCAACCCCTAGTCCCGACAGCCGCAGCCCAAGCCCCTCACCGGCGCGGATTGCGCAGCTGCACGGTCTCCATGGCGCCCTAGTGCAGCAGGGCAGGGGGCGCGCTCATTCTTCCATGACTCCAGCCGCTCTCTCCCGGCGCTTTTCCAAAGACACTTCCGCTTCACTTCCGCCTCCTCTCCACACGCCGGAAACAAGGGGCGGGGTTATCGTCGCATGGTCTTATAGAAATCGCTGCCCCGCCCGCCTCCCGCGGCCGCAGGGGCGTGGTCCCTCCACTCGCTCCGCCCCTCCCCACTCAAGGGGAGGTGCGGGCAGTTCTCTTGTTCATCGCTGCGGGCTGCCTCAGAGTCAGCCACCGGAACAGGGCCCTGCATTAAGGGCTGGAGCAACAATTTCCCAGCAGCCCCAGCGCCTCCACCTATTTTGCATACTAGTTTACATATATTTAAATATCCAATCGGATGGGTATCATCCTGATTGCATGAGGCAGGCGCTTTGAGGCCCAGAACTCGGGAGTATGGACGCCAAAGCCCTTTTGTCTCCGCCCTAGGAACCACCCCCATCCCTTCAGGCTCTGCTCTGGGAGCTGGAAGTAGAGCCTAGCAGCCCTGTTTTCTGTCCCTCTGCTTTCCCATCCAGTCAACCTTCTCCTGAATGCGCACCAACCTATTACGGTTAGTGGGGGACAGAGGACCTTAGCTTGCCCAAAGTTAATGGCCCTTAACCAGTGGAGAAGGGCCATTGAACCCAAGTAAATTGTGGGGACAACAAATGAAAAAAGGGGGACAGGAGTTATGGTTAAAGGTTAAAAATCAGGGAACTGGAAGGGCAGCCTGAGCAGAGAACTCCCAACAGCACCCACTGCTCCTTAAAGGTGTCTAAGGAGTCAGTGGATGCTGCCCAGAAGACCTCTGCTCACAGGCATAACGTAACAAGGGATCAGAAATAAGCCTCACAGTTGCACAGCACCCCACCATCCAGCTTCCTCCTTCTGGTGTGATGGATGGCTATCTTGGCTAGCACCAGGATAAAGGTGACAAGGAAGAGGTCTCACAACTTTGTGGCCCCATGGATGGGATGTGCATAAATGAGAAGGTGCAGGGAAAAGTGGAGCTAGAATCTCAGTAAGAGGTTCTGAAGAAGCTGGAAGAAGGGCTGCAACCTGATGCGCCATACATAAATGTGCACTAGGGTCTCCCTCTTGCTGCACAAAGGACAGGTGTCAGGGGAGTTAGTGAACTGCACCAGGTACATACTTGGGCTCATGTCCCTATGGAGGAGCCACCAACTCTCCAGCAGGCCATGGAATCAGAGTGGAGTACAGGCTGGCCACTGGGGTGAATGTGCTCCAAGCTGCCACTGGGGAAGATGCTCAATTATTCACACAAGAGAACCAGTTTTCAGAGTAACAGCCGTGTTAGTCTGTATTCGCAAAAAGAAAAGGAGTACTTGTGGCACCTTAGAGACTAACCAATTTATTTGAGCATAAGCTTTCGTGAGCTACAGCTCACTTCATCGGATGCATACTGTGGAAAGTGTAGAAGATCTTTTTATATACACACAAAGCATGAAAAAATACCTCCTCCCACCCCACTCTCCTGCTGCTAATAGCTTATCTAAAGTGATCACTCTCCTTACAATGTGTATGATAATCAAGTTGGGCCATTTCCAGCACAGATCCAGGTTTTCTCACCCCCCCTCTCCCCCCCCCCCCCACACACACAAACCCACTCTCCTGCTGGTAATAGCTTATCTAAAGTGACCACTCTCCTTACAATGTGTATGATAATCAAAGTGGGCCATTTCCAGCACAAATCCAGGGTTTAACAAGAACGTTTGGGGAGGGGGGGTAGGAAAAAACAAGGGGAAATAGGTTACCTTGCATAATGACTTAGCCACTCCCAGTCTCTATTCAAGCCTAAGTTAATTATATCAAATTTGCAAATGAATTCCAATTCAACAATTTCTCGCTGGAGTCTGGATTTGAAGTTTTTTTGTTGCAATATCACAACTTTCATGTCTGTAATCGCGTGACCAGAGAGATTGAAGTGTTCTCCGACTGGTTTATGAGTGTGACTGGTGTAGTTCATGAACACTAGCTCCAGAGGCTAAAGCGAATTGCAAGAGGAGGGGCAAGGCTCACCATGTCAGCCCAGGAGAAGTGGCAGCTCCCCTCTGTTATTAGCAGAAGAGGGAGTAGGGTGACCAGACGTCCCAATAAAATCGGGACTCTTCCGATTTTTAGTTTTTTGTCCCGTGTCCTGACTGATGCATGGTTGGGACGCCATTTGT
Organism: Chelonia mydas; assembly: GCF_015237465.2. NCBI lineage: Eukaryota > Metazoa > Chordata > Testudines > Cheloniidae > Chelonia > Chelonia mydas. The sequence goes on along the minus strand of NC_051253.2, from coordinate 19,961,275 downwards.
CCCGATGTTGCAGCTTTGGCCACTCCAGCGTTTTTTTGTTTTTTGTTTTGCTTTGGCAACTCGGCTCCGGGTGCTTTTTTTTTTTTTTGCTTCCCCCATGTGTCCCGATATTTTGTCCGTTTCTTCTGTTCACCCTAAGAGGGAGTCAGAAGAGACATATTTACTCTCTCTTCTCCCTTCCTTTAATCCTTGATTGGCTCTGATTCTTGCATTACAAAGTTAGCCCCAAGAAATGAATAATACCAGGTTCCTGTTTACAGCATACAGCAGTAACAAAGATTGCTCCTTGCTCCATATTTATGTAATCATAGAATCATAGGACTGGAGTGGAGGGATCTCAAGAGGTCTTTTAATCCAGTCCCCTGTACTCCTGGCAGGACTAAGTATTATCTAGAGCAGGGGTGGCCAACCTGAGCCTGAGAAGGAGCCAGAATTTACCAATATACATTGCCAAAGAGCCACAGTAATATGTCAGAAACCCACCATCAGCTTCCCCCAACCTGCCTGCTCAAAGCACCTCCCACCCACCAGCAGCCCCGCCAATCAGCACCTCCCTTTCCTTCCGCATCAGCTGTTTCGTGGTGTGCAGGAGGCTCTGACCGGGAGGAGTGAGGGCATGGCAGGCTCAGGGGAGGGGGCAGGAAGGAGTGGAGTGGGGGCAGGGTCTGTGGCAGACCATCCCTGACAGGTGTTTGTCTAACCTGCTCTTTAAAATCTCTATGATGGAGATCGCACAATCTCCCTAGGCAATTTATTCCAGCGCTTAACCACCCTGACAGTTAGGAAGTTTTTCCTAATGTCCAACCTAAACCTCCCTTGCTACAATTTAAGCCCATTGCTTCTTGTCCTATCCTCAGAGGTTAAAGAGAACAATTTTTCTCCATCCTCCTTGTAACAACCTTTTATGTACTTGAAAACTTTTGTTATCGTGTCCCCCCTCAGTCTTCTCTTCTCCAGACTAAACAAACCCAATTTTGCCAATCTTCCCTTCCAATCATTTTTGTTGCTCTCTTTAGGGCTTTCTCCAATTTTTCCACCTCTTCCCTGAAGTGGGGTACCCAGAACTTGACACAAAACTCCAGTTGAGGCCTAATCAGCATGGAGTAGAGCGGAAGAATTACTTTGTTAGTCTCTAAGGTGCCACAAGTACTCCTTTTCTTTTTGCAAATACAGACTAACATGGCTGCTACTCTGAAACTTCCCATGTCTTGCTTACTGTTGACTCAAATGGCCCATCTTGATTATCACTACAAAAGGTTCCCGCCACCCCCGCTCTCCTGCTGGTAATAGCTCACCTTACCTGATCACTCTTGTTACAGTGTGTATGGTAACACCCATTGTTTCATGTTCTCTGTGTATATAAATCTCCCCACTGTATTTTCCACTGCATGCATCCGATGAAGTGAGCTGTAGCTCACGAAAGCTTATGCTCTAATAAATTTGTTAGTCTCTAAGGTGCCACAAGTGCTTCTTTTCTTTTTGCGGATACAGACTAACACGGCTGCTACTCTGAAACCTGTCATATTTAGCTTGTGATCCACTATGACATCCAGATCCCTTTCTGCAGTACTCCTCCCTAGGCAGTCATTTCCCATTATAGTAGAATACCAGCTCTGCTATAGTTGAGATTAAGATATTCATAGATTTTTAAAGCCAAAAGATATCATTATCTAATCTGACCTGCATTACACAAAGAACCTCACCCAATACTTTCTGCATCAAGCCATAACTTCTGTCAGAGCTATAGCATCTCTATTAGAAATGTAGCCAGTCTTGCTATAAAGACTTCAAGTGATGGAGAATTCACCACATTGTTCAAATTTTATTCACTATTCAAAATCATTGCGCAAACAGTCCTTGGTTTGTAGACTGCAGGGAGGGCGCTGGTGAGTGTTGAGCCGCATGGGCTGCAGCAAGGGAACTGGTTGGCAAGGGCTGTAGGGGCCATGGAGAGGGGGCACTTCCACTGTATAATGATTACACTTGGGAATGAGGGGTTCCAGGAGCTGCAGCAAGGTAGCTAGTTGGCTTCCAGGAGCTGATATAAATGAGGAGGTGGGCTTTGAACTCCACAGGGATTTGGCAAGGGGGTTGCTGGTGCAGAGCACCAGGGGGATGCAGCGCAGGGCTAGTGAGCGTTGGGCACCCATGGGATGAGGTGAAGGGGCTCGTGGGTGTTGGTCACCAGGGAGATGTGGCGAAGGGGTTGGTGGGCGTTGGTTACCAAGGGAGTGCAGCAGAGGCTACTGGGTGTTGGGCACCAGGGGGTTGCAATGAAGGGGCTGGTCAGCATTGGGCACCCATTGGATGCCGTGAATGGGCTGGTGGACATTGGGTACCCGTGGATGCGGTGAAAGCGCTGGTGAGCATTGGGCACCACAGGGATGTGGTGGGGTGGTGGTGGGTGCTGGGCACCAGGGGATGCAGCGAAGGGGCTGATGGATGCTGAGTACCAGGAGGATGTGGCAAGGGGGCTGGTAGGCATTGGGCTGTGGAGAGTGTGCAAGTATGTTTTGGGGTCCAAGGAACTACAGTGAGGGGCCAGAGGGTGCTGGGGAGGTGTGGTAAGGGGGAGAGAGGCATGGAGCTGGGGGTTCACAGTGACAGGTATGGAGCTGAAGGCAGGGGGCTCAGGAGAGCTGTGGGGTGAGGGCTGACAGCACGGAGCTGGGGGTGAGGGGGAGCTGTGGGGTGAGGGGTGACAGCACCAAGCAGCGGGGGGTCGGGGGAGCTGAGGGTGAGGGGAGACGGCACAGAGCAGCGGGGGTCGGGGGAGCTGGGGGGTCAGGGGTTGACACGGTCTCTCTCCCAGCCCCCTCTCTTGAGGCCCGCCCTGTGCCGGGGAAGCGGAGCCCCCAGCAGCGGCAATTCAGCGGAAGGGGCTGGCAGCTCCCGGCCCGGGGGAGGTGCTGGAGGCGGGGAGCGGGCGTGGCCGGGGCGCAGCGGGCCCCGCCCTGTGCCGGCCGGCAGGAAGCCGCAGAAGGCTCTGGAGCGGAGCCCGCGGCGCATGGCCGGGGCTGGCTGCTCTCCGTGCTCCATGGCCCCCGCGGCCCGGGTCTCCGAGCTGCGCCGCGCCGGGAACGAGCAGTTCCGCAACGGCCAGTATTGTCAGGCGGCCGCGCTCTACAGCCAGGCGCTGGGGCTGCTGGAGGCGGCAGGTACCGGCCGGCCCGGCCCTGAGCCGCGCACAGCAGCAAGCGGGCGGGACTAGGGCCCGCGCTGGGGCTCGGGAGCGGGGGCGCATCTGTTCTGCCCAGTGGTGAGGCATGCGGGTGCGGAATTACCTTCCTTCCTAGCTACGCCTCCCCTTGGGGCCCGGGGTATGAATCCGCCCGCCCCCAGCCTCCTCCCGGGGTGCTGGTACTGGGGGGTGAAACCACCTTTCCCTCCCCTAAAATCACTGCTCTTCCCTGGCCTGTGGAGTTGGGGGGTGGGGGGGTGAAGCTGCCTCTCCTCCCCCCCCCCCCCCAGCCCGTGGGTGCAGAGCCGCTTTCGCTCATTCTTTTGAGTGGTGGCAGCCTGACGTCGTCCCAAGTGGAAGATGGGCCCCATGCCTGTTCCTTGTACATGCTGGGGCCTCAGGTAGGTAGAGGCCTTGAGCCAGGTAGATGCAGAGCAAAGGGAGAAGATCCCTGTTGTGTGACCCAACAGCTGAGCCCCAGATCCGGTATTTATATGAGTGCCCACTCAAATACAAATCGCCAGGTTGCAGTAGGACTTCATCCACTCAGCTGCCCTGGGTGGCTTTAAATAGTTTCATATAAGAGACAGCAAATGGATGCCCCTTTAACTGCCTAGGTGACAATATGCCTACGGGGCACCAGTCTGTGCCCCTACATGGAATAGCTTTATGTACCCATACAGTATGACATTATTGCCCTGTGTGTGTACTCTTGGTCTGGTAACAGAGGGTAAAGGAACAAGCTACAGTTCTTTAGGCTCCAAACTTGCCCTGCCATAAAGTTATGAGTGCTTTTTGAAACTCTTCTGCAAGCCAGAGCATTTCAGTAACTCTGGCTACCACCATATGCTGTCTCTGCCAACTGCACCATTAAAAATGCCAAATTACTGAGTCATATATGGACAGGTGAGAGAGTGATGTGGGCTTGGGAACAGGGCAGTTCTGAGCTCCAAGCCTATATCTGACCCTAACTTTGGACTTAACCTTTCTGCTTCCCTCTCCCTATCTGCAGAACAGGAATGATGATGCTTTTCTACCTCTCAGCAGGCATGAGGATTAATTAGCTAATGCTTTGGAGATGAAAAATGCTGGGTATTATTGCTGGTACTGATAGTGATATCAGCAGTAAACCTCTCTGTTCTCTTTCCACAGCTGTGACTTCAATACCTGTAATATCCACAGCACGTGGAGTCTTGCTTTTTGCAAGAAACTTCAGATGAGTTGGCTTTAAGGTCTATTGAATAAACTGTTTCACACTTCACGGTTTGATTTGTTTTCTGTCTCTGCTCTTAGGGGAGAAGAATGCTGAGGAAGTGAGTGTCCTCTATTCAAATCGAGCTGCCTGCCACTTGAAGGATGGAAATTGTAGCCTCTGTGTTAAGGACTGTTCAGTGTAAGCATCTTCTGTCTAGAGAAAAGCTGTATTTTTGTTTTGCATGATACAGGATTGAATATAGTATCTGCTATATATGTCCCCTGTTACTGCGTGATGATATTTTGTCCTGGCATATGGATGTTAATCAATCTTTATTGGTCTCTCTTCTACTCTCTTATGAACATTTTTACCATGTTGCGTCAAGTAGGGGCAGAGTCTGCTCTACACACGGGTGTAACTGAGAACTAGATTTGGCTCATAATTTAGAAAGAGTTAGGCCAGGGACCCTGGTCGCCTCCCATCCCCAAATTCCTCTTTCCCAAACATTTGTAATGGAATATGGTATGGTAGAGACTTGCTCCTCAGTAAGCAGCAAATTTAAGACTAAGGCTATGAAATCCTAGACAGGCTGGAAAAGCCCACATAGCTCATCTAGGTATGCCTAATGCCCCACAAAAAAAGTGTTCTTAGCTAACTTGGGTTAGCTAACCTGAGTTAACTCTGGTTTAAAATAGCAGTGATTACACAGCAACTTGACATAACCCTAATCTGCCCCCCTCCATCTCTGCAGGAAAACAGTAGCCAGATGCTCTTGCCTTTAGGCAACAGTTTGTCTGTATAGCACCAATAGCATGTTACATGTACACGCAGCTCTGAAGACAAGATTCGGCCTTAAACAGCTTACCACCTTCTACGGCTAGTGCAGTGGGATTCTGTGGTTGCCACGTCAAGATTTCTTTATAAATCTTAGAAATGCAAAGTTTAAAATGTTTGAAGTGATGGTGTAGCCATCTTGGTCCGAGGATATTGGAGAGACAAGGTGGGTGAGGTAATATCTTTTACTGGACCAACTTCCGTTGGTGACAGCGACAAGCCTTCAGATTTAAAATTTTTATTAAAGCGAATGTTAAAATAATTATATAATACATAGGTTGAGAAAAGAGTGTCTGTACATCTGGGTATAGTGCTTAGATTATCGACAAATACAAAGTTTGTTTTGAAAAGTCATATGATACATAGAGTACATAATCAGCAATAACCCAAATTTTAGGTGAATAGATTTAACAATACAGTTTAGATATTAGAATCCGAATACTCAGATACATCGCTCATGAAAAGTTGTACAGAGATTTGGTTGTGGAAAGCAAAATATATCAATAAGTGGAAATTGCCCCTCAGTAATTGAGAATTCTATACAGTGCTCTTCTTTAAGTCTGAGAGAGGTATTCTGAGTGTCACGGTTAAATACACGGTGGAACAGATTGTTAATACATATTGTGTACTACTTATGCTTACCTACACCTCTGTGTAGCTCAAAAGCTTGTTGCTTTCACCAACAGAAGTTGGTCCAGTAAAATATTACTGCACCCACCTTGTTTTTCTCTAAGCTTAAAATATGACAGTTGAGCAGTTTTTTCAAATAGATTATTCTGGTGTGGATTGGTTAAGAGCCTTCTGCCTACCCTAGTGTGTTTCATATGCAACTGAATGGCTATGTACATTGATAGGAACAAAGTTTAAAACCTTTTTTAATGCAAATGGAATTATTTTAGCAGTGTGGAGTACCTGTTGCAGCAGGGAATGAGCCATTAATTTTATTTGGAGCAGAATACTTTTACATAACCTTTCTTCTTTGCTAAACAGTATGGCTGTCAATTAATTGCAGTTAACTTACACTATTAGAATAGAATACCAATTGACATTTATTAAATATTTTTGAATTTTTTCTATATTTTTCAAAAATATTGATTTCAATTACAACACAGAATACAAAGTGTACAAATAATATAAAGCTCACTTTATATTATTTGAACTGTAAAAATGGCAAACAAAAGAAATAGTATTTTTCAATTCACCTCATACAAGTATGGTAGTGCAATCTCTTTATCATGAAAGTGCAACTTACAAATGTAAGGGTTTTTTGTTACATAACTGCACTCAAAAACAAAAAAATGTACAACTTTAGAGCCTACAAGTCCACTCAGTCCTACTTCTTGTTCAGCCAATCGCTAAGAGAAAATAGTTTGTTTATATTTACAGGAGATAATGCTGCCCGCTTCTTGTTTACAATGTCACCTGAAAGTGAGAACAGGCATTTCCACATGGCACTATTGTAGCTGGCGTCGCAAGATATTTACGTGCCAGATGGTCTAAAGATTCATATGCCTCTTCATGTGTTGGCCATTGTTCCAGAGGACATGCTGATGATGCTCGTTTAAAAAAAAAAAAAAAAAAAGTGTTAATTAAATTTGTGACTGAACTCCTTGGGGGAGAATTGTATGTCTCCTGCTCCGTTTTACCTGCATTCTGCCATATGTTTCATATTATAGCGGTCTCGGATGATGACCCAGCACATGTTGTTCATTTTAAGAACACTTTTGCTGCAGATCTGACAAAATGCAAAGATGATACCAGTGTGAAATTTCTAAAGATAGCTATAGCACTCGACCCAAAATTTAAGAATCTGAAGTGTCTTCCAAAATCTGAGAGGGATGATGTATGGAGCATGCTTTCAGAAGTCTTAAAAGAGCAACACTCTGATGCGGAAACTACAGAACCCAAACCACCAAAAAAGAAACTCAACCTTCTGCTGGTGGCATCTGACTCAGATGATGAAAATGAACATACGTCAGTCTGCACTGCTTTGGATTGTTATCGACCAGAACCCGTCGTCCGCATGGACGCATGTTCTCTGGATTGGTGGTTGAAGCATGAAGGGACACATGAATCTTTAGTACAACTGGCATGTAAAATATCTTGCAACACCAGCTACAACACTGCCATGCAAACGCTTGTTTTCACTTTCAGGTGACATTGTAAACAAGAAGCAGGCAGCATTATCTTCTCCAAATGTACACACACATGTTTGTCTGAGCGACTGGCTGAACAAGAAGTAGAACTGATTGGACTTGTAGGCTCTAAAGTTTTACTTTCCTTTATTTTTGAATGCAGGTTTTTTTTGTAGATAATTCTACCTTTGTAAGTTCAGCTTTCATGATAAAGAGATTGTACTTGTATTAGGTGAACTGAAAAATACTATTTTTTTTTTTTACAGTGCAAATATTTGTAATAAAAATAAATCTAAAATAAGCACAGTACACTTTGTATTCTGTGTTGTAACTGAAATCAATATATTTGAAAATGTAGAAAACATCCAAAAATATTTAAATAAATGGTATTTTATTATTGTTTAACAGTGTGATCGTGCAATTAAAAAAATTAATTGCTTGACAGCCCTACTAAATGGGCCTTTGTGACTGTCACTGGGAGAAAAGTTTAATATTTTCTTCCTTTAACTACTGGCTATATTATCACAGAAATTAGAGATGGAAACCTTCACCAAGTCCCCACTACTGCAGGATTTGTTCCCTACAATGCAGTATGTGAATACAGTTTGAAATATAGCCACACATTTCAAGACTTTGCCTTTGAAAATTTGGGTCATAGACAGTTAAGACTCAACAAGCTCCCAGGTGATATGGTACCCATGTGGGAGAATCTGATATTAAAAAACTTGACCTTCTGACTACCTTTCTGATGAATTTAGCTCAGGTGGCCCAGTGAGCTGTGTTGCTTTCTCTCCACTGATCTAGTGCTCTGGACCTGGTCCCTTTTGGAATCAAACCCCTACTGAGGCGGGCAGCAGCCTATGAGGCTCTGGAGAGATACCAGTTGGCCTATGTGGACTACAAGACTGTATTACAGGTTGATTGCACTGTACAGGCTGCACACGATGGTGTCAACAGGTAACTCCTAACTCCATACTGTTACACAGACCAGAATGAAGACTTGAAAGTACAGCAGAGCTCATTCAGCTGCCTCTGCGAATCTCAGCCCCACTTAGCTGGGACGATTGCTTGGGAGCAGGTTGGGTGCATTGGAATGCTTTGTAAATGGCATAGATCTGATTGTTATGCAGCCTAGCACTGTTTCTGTGGTTTGAGTTCTTTGGTGATATTTGCTGCCAGCACGACAGCTGTCTGTTCCCGTCAAGTTGCTACTTCCCTTTATTATAGCTGGGGAATTATTCCATTTGGCCATGGAAGTTTTCCATATTTTATATAATGTTTATTTTTAGGCAACTAACCAATTACAAGTGGCCACATTCCAACCTGAAGCCTCCTTAGTACCTTTCTGTTCCCAAGAGCAGGTCTATATGAACACAGTGTGTTCTACTAAACTACTAAGCCTCTGTGCTGCTCCATATCTTCTTATGTTTCACAGCACCGGTGAATTCTAGTAAATTCATAGCTCCCATCCTAGCATATCTTTTTGCTTTTGGTATTGTCAATACTGAGAAGAGACACCTTTCATTGAAACCCTTTATGTAGAGCCTAGCTTTGCTTTTCACAAAGGGAGAGAGGAACTGAGCTGACAGAAGTTGGCAAAAAGGGCCCTGGAGAAGAAATATGGAGAATATGTAAAGATAATTCATTTTAAGTTTCTTGCGAAAGAGTGTATACCATTAAATTAAAAACTGCTGTTTGTGGTAACTGGATAGTCTTCTCTTTTTTTAAGCTTCCTTTCTGAATGGCATTACAGCCACAGACTTCCTCTGTTTATCTTCTTATTGCCCGGAATATCTGATCTCATGAAGAAGCATGGCCTTGTGGTTCAGACCCAGAACTGAGATTCAGGAGGCCTCAATTCCAGTCCTGGCTCTGTTACTGACTCACTGTGTGACCTTGGGGACAAATCACTTAACCCCAAAGCCTCTGTTTTCCCACCTGTAAAATGAAAACACATCTACCATGAGTGTGTGTGAGGTTTAAGTCATCAAGTGGCAAGCATTAAAATGACAGTTTTCTTACCCTAAAGGCACGTTTTCCTAGCTATACGCAGTTAGCAGGGTTGCATGCACAGCAGTCACACAGTATTTGCCTGCAGATGCTCAGTTAGGAGCCTGCCTGTTGAAACTGAGCACTGTCCTGGAAAGATGGCCTGTTCTGCCAGCAGACTTGGTAGCTACACAGCCTATATCTCTATTTCCAGAATGACAAAAGCCCTGTTGGAGAAGGATGGCCTTGAGTGGCGCCAGAAGCTCCCACCAATCCCTTCAGTTCCTGTTTCTGCTCAGCGAAGATGGGACTTTCCTCCTGCAGGAAGCCAGGCGGCTGCCCCAAGACACAAACCATATGAAACTGCATCTCTAGAAAAACAAGGTGAGCCTTTTCCATGTTTAGATGGCACATGGAGTTGTGGGACTGAGATGGGACAGTAAAGTACAAGGCAAATGCTAAACTTGGTCTGGTGCTTAAGGCATTGGCCTTGGTCTCAGGAAAAGTGGTCTCTGTTCCTGGCTCTGCCACAGACTCCGTGTGTGACCTTCGCCAAGTCACTCAACTGCTCTGTACCTCAATTCCCTGTCTCTACAACGGGGATAACATAATACTTCCTTTCTCCCACCATTTGTCCATAATGGTAAACTCTTTCGGGCAAAGATTGTCTCTTACAATGAGTTTATCCATTGGGGTGCTGTTCTTGCTTGGCACTTATATTTTATTATAGTAAAGCCTATAATAAATACTAATAAACCAGTCATTCCATTCTGAATCATGCTGCGGACAAGCCACCAACTTGGGATTCTTGAATTCTGCTGAACAAGGAATTGATGGGATTGCAGCTTAACCCTGATTTAAGTACAATTCAGAGAGTAAAACCAGGTGTGTGATTCTTGCCCTCAGCCTTCTGTGACCTTGATCCTTTCAGGCAAGTCTAGCCATCTCTTATTTTCAGTAAATCTATGGTGCCCCGTGGTAGCACTCAGATATCTAGGTGGGTTTCTGTCCAAAGACAGTCTTTCCACAGTACAGATTTCTCTGAGAGAATTCAGGCTTTTCTGTGGTTGCTTAGGTTTTCATACTTAAAAAGTAGGGTTTTTAATTAACTGTATTGATCATTGCCGCTAACAAATGTGACTGCTTAAAGCTCTTTCATTTTTACGTAGCACTATGTTCTCTCAAATACAACTTCCAGTGCCTACTGCTGCTATGATTGAAAGAGCAAAAATTTTGAAGCAAGAAGGAAATGAACTTGTGAAGAAAGGGAACCATAAAAAAGCTATTGAAAAGTACAGCGAGAGTCTAAAACTCAGTAACCAGGAATGCACAACTTACACCAACAGGTAATGTACAAGCACCGATTTACCATATTTCCCTTTGGGGGGCTCTCTTTAAGTAATTGCAGTAACTCTTATCAAGTTTGGACCCAACCCTGCTGTCTGATGCCCACACACAGCTCCCACTTAAATGAACGGGAGTAAGGTGCATGCCTGAGGGTAGAATTTTACCTTTAATGTTTATCAGTGTTGTGGTCAGAATACATAGCTTGTGCAAGTGTGTGGGAGATTAGGGGAAGCATTTTCTCCTCATAACAGATGTTTGCTCTGCAAGTGGAGATGCCTTTATTTTCCAGAGTGGCTTTAAGGACCCTGTATGGAAATTCTCAGCTTAAATTGTTCGGTTTTTACTTCTTTCAAATCTTTAGTTCTGCTTAGAATGTTCTGTTTTTGATGGTGCCTCCTCTCCACTACCTACAAATAATGGTGTAATGACTTATCGGAAACCTTTACTGCTTGTGGTGCATTTGAAGGCAGCTGCAGAGAACCGAGAACCTTCCAGGACAGTACACATAGAAAATTGTAACCTTAGAAATTCTTAAAGCGACAGCTGGGGACTGAAAACTATTTAAGAAAATTATTAATTCTTACAGATTTGTGGAGCAATTATTTTATCGTCTCCCCTTTTAACCAAAACAAGTTTTGAGCTCAGGAAACAAGAAGATCCTTGATAGTACTTCATTCTAAGTTTATAGAGGAGGCTTTTTTATTAAAGGGAAGCTTGTGACTGGGCAGGGGTTGAGATGAGACCTGCTGTGGGTACACACATGCTGTATAGTGAGATGCTGTCTAGCCTTGTTTTGAAAAACCTTTTTAATCTCTACCAGTCAGTGCAGGGTTTGTACAATGAGACTTTCTCCATGGAAGAAACCTGGCTAAGATTGAATATAGTGCCCCAAAGCAGGGATCATTGTAGCCCACCACTTGAAGCCTAAAACCTTTAACTACCATTGTCTGTGCTCCAGAGCGCTTTGTTACCTGTCTCTGAAGCAGTACAAGGAAGCAATACAAGACTGCACAGAAGCTCTGGAGTTAGATGCTAAAAATATTAAGGCGTTTTACAGACGTGCTCAAGCATTTAAAGAACTAAAGGTAAGTAACTGCAAACAAGTTTCAGACCCGTTTCAGGACTGGGATAGAGAAGCCATGTTCTCACAGGCATCACTGAATCTTGAATCCACAACTGTGGAGTTTCCACAGGCCTTTTATAACTTGCCTCTGTGCAAAACTACTACAAATCTGCTACCTGACTTGGAATGTCCCTTCACTATGTACCACACCTTAGGCTAGTGATTTCACTGTCTGACAGCTCCATGGATGTGTGTGGATCTTTCTTTGGGAGAAAAAAGACCTGAATCAGGGTGTTTTGTCCTTTTTATAGCTGTCCTGCAAGTCAGGTTTTCTGGAAACAATGCTTGTATTACCAAAAACTTACAGTCATGGTTCTTAGTAAGTCAGTAGCAGCTACCTTCACCTTTGTGTGGATTTCTCATTTGCTAGCTTCAGGTTTCTTGGCGTCTTGAGTTGCCTGATAAATTCCTGAAAACAGCTAGATCCTGTGTTTGGGGCACTGAAAATGACTATAGAGAGAGGTTTTGGCAAACAGCCTAGATCTTAAACTACAGCTAATTGTGGCGTTCTGCACTATTTAATCAGTTAAAGCAGCTCCTGTTATAACATGTAATCTAGGTGTAATATTAGACTGTGACACTGGAGCAGGTTAATGCATCAGCTTCACCTCCCGTATAAACAGAGTGTCTTTCTAGTCCCCAATTTATGTGCATTACAAAACAGCTATGCAGTTGTCAGTCTCTTCTGTGAGAAGCACATGTGAAGTAGAAGGGGCTGTGGCAGGTAGTCCTTCAGTGTGTGAGCTTTTAAAGGCCAAGTTTCAAAAATGTTTGCATTTTCAGTATTCTAAAAATGTGTTTTGCTTCTAGGATTACAAATCAAGCATGGCTGACATTAATAGTCTTCTGAAAATTGAACCAAAGAACATAGCTGCACAGAAACTACTGCAAGAATTGAACAAGAACTTAAAATAAAAAGGAGCATGAAATCTGTCTGCTCTTTACTGCAGAAGACAGGCTTTCCTTTTAATACTGATACAGGGGCCCAACACTGTAGGGCCAGCTCTGAAATCTACCATCCTGATTTGCCGAGTAGTAGCTAGTTCTCTACTGCTTAATTACACATACATCAATATGTACCATCTATATCAAAACTGGTATCTCCTTGTAAGATCTTTATAAATTTTAAATGACCCTGTTTTTGAGAAACATTCAGGTTAATTTCCTTGGTATAAGGTAATTTTGTAAACTCATTATTTATTTAAGTTAATCTGTCTGCCAAGATGGGTGTGGGGGCTAGGGCTCCTCTTCTGGCTGGGGCATGTCTTCAAGAGCAGTAAACTGAGTTTATGGTAATATGTGCTCAGAGTGGAGAGAAGCAGATCTGCTGTGTATACTGCTTCTGCTTGCTTAAACAAGCCACTTACAAGGGCTGCTGCATGAGAAGTTAAAGGCAGGGTTTCCCTAGCACAGTTCCAGACTCTCTTTTAAATATGAGGTGAGACCTCAACAAGAATAAATGACTCAGGTGTTCCCTGTCTTAGCTGGTGCCTTCTGGCCCAAAGCTGCTTTTGTTTAGAGTAACTGTTTGGAAGCTTGCAGCTGCTTCAACATAGCTCTTATCCCTCACAAAAACAGGCACCAAGTCTTTAATTTAAAACTGCCTTGGTACTGTATTTGTGAGCTATCTTCACTGCACTTGAAGTTTGGGTCCTAGCAGCTTTGAACCTTTACAACTTCTATCTAAATGTTTTAGCTTCTGTTTGTGTCTTGATGGCCAGCTGCTGTTACTGCTGGTACAGGGAAGAGGGTGTACGATGGTATCCAACATGAGGCCTCTGACGTGAAGAACTATCTTCCTCTATTAGACTTATGAGCATGTTATACTCTGATTCTTCCCCATCTAGTAGTGGTAATGAGTTACTTTTAATCTTGAGATCTAAATAGATAACAGGATGACTTGTTTGGCAAAGCTACTGTATGAACAATGCAACTTCTATTAAAAGCCAGCATATGTTACAGCTCTGTGTTTTTATTAGAATTGTGTATTTGACACAAGGCTCTGGGTGTACTATGGTTACCATAATTGTTGCTGGGACAGGGAGTATTTCACCACCATAAAGTACTATTTTATTTGTCCTTATGGTCAAGGAGCTTCCATAATTCAGTGTCACTGCAGAAGTCTCATTTATGCACTGCTAAAAACACTATTTTCCAAACTTCTATCCCAGTGTATGGTTAGGATGTTAGATTGTTGCATGGGCAAAAGAGAAGCCTTGCAGTTTAGCTACAGTGTAAAACAGAAGTGTTGACAAATCTGAACTGGAGATGTTTCCAGGACACTAACTACAAGCAGGGGTTGATTACTTACATTGAAGTACACTTAAAGAGTCTGCTTTTCCAACCTATCGTTCCCCCTGCAAATTGAAGAATATGCTATTTTCATTCCTAATCCCTTGTAGGGTTGGTGTGGCATGCCCTTACTTTCTCAGGACAGATCAGTATTTTAGATTCTATTTACCTCTACCTTAACTGAGTTCAGGAATTAAAAAATGCTCTCATTGTGTTAATGGAATGAGAATGTAGCTGGAAAAAAGCTTTTGGAGAAGGCTGGGAGGGAGGTGCTGCTGCCTTAGCTGGGTCTGTTCACTCCACAGCCACACAGCTGTGCTGTAACACTTCACCTTCCATTGTAAAATCACTGCTTGCCTTTGTAGCTGCAGAGATAACCTCAAAAACAGGAGCTGCATGCAGTGATGTCTACAGCAAGCCTAAAACAGTAGGTCCAAGAGGCCCCGTTCATCTCACCATAGGCTATTTATGCTATAGCTATACTATGGCTATGCTACTGGAGACACAAGTATCTACTGTTAAGTTTCATCTCCCTGTGCTGCTAGGTCTGCCTGCAGCTGCCTCTTCATCTGCAGTCTTTCCTAAAAGAGGGAGCTGATTGGATAACAGCACCATGTTCCTCTACTGGCCCATAGACAAAATGCCAGGCAGCAGGTGGTTAGGGAGCCAGTTAAGAGAAGTGCATGCTGGTTAGCTGGACTGCCTCACAAGCCCCAAGGTACTGACCTACTGAGGCTGGCTATAATCTCCTTTCCTTGGTACATGTTGGGGGGAAAGAGTTTGAGTCAGGCCCCCCATACAACTTTGGAAGAGCAGAGGCTGACACAGTGAAGCTGCGCTACTTGGAGAGAAAAGCAAAAAGAAAAACCCATCCTTAAAAATAAACTGTCAATGAGTATTTTCCAATGAGCTGCAGCTGGTGGTCAGGGGACAGAAGTGAAGGGTGGTGTATGGCTGAGTAAATTGATATTGCCATGCTAGTTACAGGTTGGTGCTATTGAATTTGGTCTCACTGTTGCATGTTATACATGATCCAGGCTCTAAGGCTGTAGGCCAGTAGCTCTCAACCTTTTCAGACTACTGTACCCTTTCTGGAGTCTGATTTGTCTTGCGTACCTCAAGTTTCACCTCACTTAAAAACTACTTGCTTACAAAATCAGACAAACACCACAAGTTTCACAGCACACTATTACTGAAAAATTGCTGACTTATCATATAATTATAAAATAAATATTGTACTTGCATTTCAGTGTACAGTTTATAGAGCAGTACAAAGTCATTGCCTGTAGGAAATTTTAGTTTGTACTGACTGCTCTAGGGCTTTTTATGTAGCCTGTTGTAAAACAAGACAAATATCAAGAGGAGTTGACGTAGCCCCTGGAAGATCTCTGCGTACCACCAGGGCTACGCCTACTCCTGGTTGAGAGCCACTGCCCTAGGCCATTACTGTTTGGTGTACAGGTGCCTGTTACACTCTCTTTACCACAACCCAGCAGTGTTTAGATGGGAAGAATCAGGCAATCAAAAATGAAACAAACAGCTTTCTATTACAGAGCCTAAGCTCCAGATACTAACTGTGAACACATACATGCTCAAAGCAGAAGGGAGCGCAGTGCATTCATGGAGAAGCTTTTCACAGAAATTAGCTGAAGGACCCCATCAGAACACAGGAGAAAGGGAGCATCAACTCCTGTTAGGCCTTGAGCCCAGGACAGAATAGGCTATTTCTGCTAAAGCTCAGGAGTGGCTCTACCTAGGAGGTAGCAGTTACACTCATTCTTACAAGTTGATTGCTGCTTATAGACCTTAGCTTCCCTCACATGGTTTTTAACATCTCCTCTCCCCCTTCAGTTGTATGCAGTAAGCCATACATCTTTGCCATCTCTGACTAGGAGGGACATAGTTTAATGCTAAGTGTTTCTGACCACCAGTTCAGTTCCAGCTCTGACTAGGATGTTATAAGTAAAAAGGTGCATTATTAATTACTAACATTTCTGCAAGCAACAAACAGCCTTTGCCCAAGAGAGTCCAAATATTGAAACAGCAAAACTGGCTGCTATTGAGAAGGGAGGATAGGATGAAGAACATGACATGACATACACACATTTGTAACATACTTAAGAATCCTTTGGTACAAAAGGTATTATGTAAATGTAGCAGACTAACCCAGTCACTGCTATTGGAAACCCTCCCGTTCACAGGAGTTGCCATACTTGATAGACCTTGGCTCTGATCTAGTCTAGTATTTTGTCTCCCAGTGCAGCCAGTGCTAGATGCTTTACAGAAGATGTAAGAATGTCACACTAAGCAGATATGAAGTAATCTGTCCCCCACATTAGTTCTTGAGCTCAGTGAGTCGCACAATTTGTTTGCCTTTGTTAATAGGTATTTTCCTTGATCAGTTTTGAATTTGCATTTCATCGAATGTCTCCTTGTTCCTGTGTTAAGAGGCAGGGAGAACAAACTCCCACTCTGCCATCTCTTCAACATTCACTTTTCCATATTTTATATCCCCTCTTATCTACTTTCTAAGATTAATGATCCCAATCTTTTCAGTCTCTCGTGTTTTTCCAGTTACTCCCCCCACCCCCCATCACTCTCATGGCCCTTTATTTCTGCAATATCCTTTTTGAGATGGAGTGACCAGTACACTCAGTATTCAATATGAGGCTGCACCAGTGATCTCTGTTACATGGAAAATAAATTACATAGAAAGAATGTTAAGGTTGCAGAGTCAAGCACTCAAGTTAGGAAATGCCAAAATTTAAGGTTGACAGTACAACCTTATTTTAGCACCCTATGTCACTGTGCATTCATTAGTCTATAATTCCATGATCACATTTCCCCCCGCCCCAAACAGCGTTCAGCAAAGGCAGACACCCAGCATGGAACATGCCGGACTATAGCTGTTTGGGTGAAGTTACAAGCAACTGAAGGAATGTGTCAGGCAACCTTAATTATAGGCAGCACTACCTGCTGTGCCTAGAATAATGGTATCCTGATATTTTCTATATTGGACATTCCATTCTTTATGCATCCTAACATGTTTGCTTATTTTGACCACATCTGTACATGGAACAGAGGTCTTCATGGAGCAGTATACAGTGACAAGTAGACCCCTTTCGGGACTGCATGCAGCTAAGTTAGAACCAAGACATAGTGATTTATTTTTTTCCTCTCCCGTACACATCACTTTGCATTTATCAACACTGAGCTTCATTTGCCCATTCACCGAGCTTGGTTACATCTCTTTGAAGTTCCTCACAGTCCTCCCTGGTCTTGACTAACAGACAACTGTGTCATCTACAAATTTTGCTGCTTCATGGCTCACCCCCCTTTCCAAATCATTAATAAGATACATTAAAACACTGGACCTAATACATAATCTTGGGCAGCCCGCTGTTAGCCTTGTGCCAGCATGAAAATTGACCATTCAGTCCTACTCTTTTCCATCTGCTAGTCAGTTTTCAGGAACACTATAGGCCTCCAACCCACCCATCCCTCCATTATTGCTGAAGATCAGCCTTAGGTCTAATCACGTACTGCCATTTATACAGAAGAAACCATTTCTTCTTGAAAGAACGACAGTGACGAGCACATAGTGAAGGCAGATGTATCAGCTGTTTATGGTGTCAACTACATGAACAAATAAAACATTACAGAACCCAAAGAACTTACTAAAAATGACAAGCTCTGATGATTCATCATGTCATGGAACACTACAACTGAACCAATCGTGTCTCCCTCCTCGCCACTCACAAGGAGAGGCTGTCATTCTACCACGTGCCCCCCTTATTAATATTTTCACTACCTGCTCTCAGTGGTGAGGATTGCCAGAAGAGAGCTCACATGGACAGTGTTACATAGATGCAGTTCATTTATGGGGAAAAATCATTTTGCAAAGTTTTTGATGCACAAAGAAAAAGTAACGTTGGGCTTTGAATGCAAGTCAGTGTCACTGTCTGTACACAGAAAAAATAAATAAATGCTTCCAATATATGTGGTGATGCATGTCAGGGTTGTAGTTGCTTTATCTTCAGAGCCAAGTGTTCTTCAGAGTCCCTCCTCTACAACAAATATACACTTTAGACATGTTAGACACAGAAGCTCAGTCTAAATTAGCCTAGAGTTCACATGCCAATACTGAACTTGAATTAAGTGACCCATGAGAGCAAGGAAACTGCATGACCAAACTTTATCTTACAAAGGGGTGCATAGAAGTTCTGGCCATTTCTTTTCTGTTACCAAACAGGAAAGCTGGAAGCTTCTGCTGGAGTTGTACTGGGATGGGGCATGATCACTGCTAATGGATCCAGATTAGAGGCTCTAAGATTCTAAGAGGATAACAGGGGTCCTGCCCCACAGTTTTAGAACCGCTGGCTTAACCTAAGTGGGTCAGGACCCTGTTTTAATGGCATTCGACTTGCTGGGGCAAAAGCTGAAGCCTGAGCCCCACCGCCCAGGGCTTCAGCCCAAGGGCTTCAGCCCTGAGTGGTGGGGCTCAAGTTACAGCCTCCAGGGCTGAAGCTCTTGGGCACTGGCTTTGTCCCCCCGCTTGAAGTGGTGGGGCTCAGACTTTGGTGGGGCTCGGGCAGGCTCTGGCTTCAGTTTCCCCTCCTGGGGTCATGTAGCAATTTTTGTTGTCAGAAGGTGGTCATGGAGCAATGAAGTTTGAGAACCACTGGGTTAAGCTATTCTGCAATCCCATGTAAAGGCATCAGGAATGATTTCATCAGATTCTATGAGGGCTACAAGGAAAGCCAGATTGCTTTATTTTTCACCTCCAAGTTGCCTCCCCAGATTTACATTGAAATTAACCCATTTAGCATTAATTTTTCTCCGGTACAATCATCAAGTTTTGGAAAATAGCAGGAGGCATCGGTTCATATAAAGGAATTAAGTTTGAAGTAGGGGTCCAAGACAAAAACACACTCATTGCTTTCCCAAGTCCACCTTGACTAATCTTGACAAGACTTCTCTGGCGCTCACATTCCAGGCAGAAAGGGACCCTTCTCCACATTATACCCTGCCATGAGACCAGCTTCCACACAGCCTTCCACACCTACCTGGGTCTCATAGGAGGAATGTTGCAGCACTGCTGTTAAGCGATGATTCGGTAGCCTGGTGTGCTTGGAGCACTGCAACCGCTTCCTCGATCTCACAAAGCAAAGCACAAGGTGGAGAGAAGTTTAGTTGCTCTGACACCTGGAAGCTTCCTACACAGGTAACAGTCAGGATACTCAAGGCTCCCAACTTGACCTTAGTATAGTTGTCCCTTCCAAGAGGCAAGTTAGTTAGCAGGGCTGCTATGTTTAATCAACATCGCATTTAGGTTAGATTATTTTTATTTTGAAGTCTGATTCCCCACTGCCTCAAAACTCCAGAAGTCACACTCAATTTGGTAGTCTCTAAGGTGCCACAAGTACTCCTTTTCTTTTTGCAAATACAGACTAACACGGCTGCTACTCTGAAATCACTCAGACAGTAGATGAGCCTACTATAGCCAGTTCCTAGGTCTATGTGGAGTTCTGCCTTCTGTAATAACTTCAGAGGAGTCCCCCAACTACCTTGAGCACGACATGGACAGACAATGGCAGTCCTGACTGAAAGGATGGCAGTAGCTATCAGCACGTGCACCCCACATGCTCCTGCTGATCTACTCGGCAGACAACAACCCACCTCCCTTTTCATACAGCTCTGCGCAGTTGGGGCACTTTGATGTCTTCTGAAGTGCCTGGTACTGGCCACTGAGACCCACTTCCTAAGTAGATGAACCAGCAGTCTGATCCCCCCTGATAAACCCCCGTGTTCATTTAAAAGGGAGACACAGGTGAAAAATATTAATCCTGCCTCCAGTAGCAACAGAATACAGCCAATCCGTTCAGGACAGAGGTTTTGATGGGACCCCAGGGCCAAACGTACACCAGATTTGCAAGAAAAATATGAAAAATTTCACACAGCCAGTATTTTACCAGCTCAAAATTCAGAATAAAGAGGTTGCTGCTCAGACTGAATGTGTCAGACAGGATTGGAGTTTGCAGCAGCCTCAGATTTAGCAGATTCATTTTCATGCTATCCAGGCTCCTTTATGGGCTCTCTCTTATGTGAGTGATATTACAGGACTAGAGAAAGCAAAGTGTGGACACCTGATGACCTACAGCTTCTAAAAAGTTCTAAAGGAAATAGCTTACAGCAGAATTTGCCTTCTGAGAGCATGTTGCCCAATGACTACAAGTAAAGTTGCCAGGATTTTGTATTATTACAGACTGACTGAATGGCTTTTGACACTTCTTAGCACAACATATAATCGTAGGATATCTAGGAACTCAGCTGTGTGTGAACAAAACCCTATAAACCTGCCCTTGTGTCACCTTCACTTTATGATCATGGTCCTTGGAATCCAGCAAGAATGGTCTCATTTTCAAGAGAGGGAGCCTGGAGTTACTTCACTTGTTCAGGGAATATGCAAGCCCATAGTTTGGAATATGCAAATCTCTATCTGATTTGGTCTCTCCCTTTGCTTTCTGTGCTTTGCCATGTAGCCGCCAGCCACTTGTCCACAAAGAGGTTCCAGACACCCTCCAAATAATTGAGAGCCAAGTGGTTCCTTTAAGGTTTTACATGTGAACAAAACAGTCGTACTTAGAATATCAGACTAAAATGAGTACAATGCAAGCTGCTTCTGTCACGCGTGCTGGGAGACTGGCGGTTTCAGGGGGAAGCATGTCCACATCATACAGCCAAAGCACAGTTTGGAATGGACACACCCACATCAGAGAGATTCCAAACTGGAATAGCAGGGGATGTTTGCAGGACGGAGATGCAATGGCCAAGCTGTGCGGGGGGCGGGACCTAGTACAGCACCAACACATACACTACGTGGCTGTAGCCAGAGCTGATATTTTCATAAAGCACTGGATTCACTCAAAATGCCCCAAACATTTAAGGACTGTGCATACAATACAGAGTCTGACCCCCAAACCCAGGATGAGTTTGACATGGGTTAAGTGAAGGATTAAAACATGAAAAATATGTTGAATAAGACCACCAAACATTCAGACACAACAAATCTCTGTCTGACTTCTGAATATCCCTGTGCTATCTTCACTGTGGGACATCTCTTTGAAGCAAGTCGCATACTGCTCCAAGTCACTTAACTCTCTCCAATCCCTCTGGTATCTTCTGGTCTCAGCTCTGCCAGCTTCTGGTTACCCCCAGCCAATCTGACTTCATGAGTTCTCTCATCTCTCCCTACATGCACACTGACTTTGGTTCTCAAGAAGGCCTAAGAATCCTGGAGTTTCCTTATGGGAAAGAATCAGCCAAGCTATCATCCGTTCTTGATCACTGAGTATTTTGTCTCTAACAAGAGGGATTTAAAAAAAAAACAACAACACAACCCTTCAGTTAATTGATTGTCAAACTTCACAGCCTTGTAAAGGCCAGTGTGGCCATACCTCAGAAGGTTCCAAACATTTGTAGCCAGGAACAAACATGGAGCGTGTCCAGGCTAGCCTTGATGTACTAAGTTCCTAGAGCTAATTGGCAATCAGTTAATGAGAGGTACAAAATGCTCCTCAGACAAACTCTGAAAGAACAAATCCTTGATTCTGCTTCTGCTGAAATCCTTATTTCTGCCTCTACTTCTGCAATATCTTCCCAATGTTTTTAGAACTCTGCTCTCTAAACTTCCAGGGCAGTCAGAATGCTGCAGTCTTTACCGTCTTGATCCAGAAAACTAGGACATTCCCTGCCTCAACTCCCACCATGCTTCCTATCCATCTCCAAATGGATTTCAAAATTGGTCTCCTAGCTTCCAGAGAGCTGCTGCACTCTAGCCTGGCCTCTTCTCCTCCCACAGTTCTGGAGAGTGAGGGGAAGGGGTTGCATTATCATTTGAGCTGCTTATTTATCAGGAGCTGTATCTGCTTTTCCATCTCTCACCCTAAAACAATGCTGACCCTTACCTCCCTGCAGCCCCTCTGCACACACACATTCGTTAGCAGCTTTACTATTTGCAGCACCAGATTCTTTCCCTTTGTGACATGCATTGCATTGGAAACATTCATTCTTTAGAGCGTTGGCTACTTCCTACCTTGGAGTGGAGGGATTCTGGTGATTCTAGCATAAGTAGCAGCTCCGAGTTATCGATCTCTAGCAGCATTCCTGTGATCTTCCCAGCCAATGAGGCGTGCATGGCATGGATTAGGGGGTAAAGGCGTTCACCTGGTCACAACATCAAGGATAGCCTTACACATTATGGAAAAATCCAAGGCAACTTCAGACCTTTTTGATTCAACATCCTCTCTCCAGCCCTACCCAGCCTGCCCCCGCACAGAATGAGTCCCAGCTCCGATCTTCTCTCATCAGGGTAGGAGGGGTACAGATCAGGGAGATCACTGTTCACACACCAATGCTTTGCTGCAGAGGTGTTTGCAAGCACCCAGATCCCATGTTCCAAGAAAGCTTCCAATCCCTGCTGGGGGTGTGAATGCACAATCAGGACCTTTACCACTTGTTACATTTTCCTTGACATTGAACCACGGTGAGAGAATCTGGTGCTAAGATGAGGGGCCAGGAACAAGGACTTATACCAGGCAGGTGCTGTGCAAGCTTCTCCTACACAGCTCTGCCAATACCCCTCAGTGCTGGGCTCCTCACACACAGCTTTGCCAATGCACCTCAGTCCCGAGCACAGCCACGTGCCTCCCTGCAGTTGTTCCATTCTCGGGCCTCTCTTAAGCAGAGAAGGGGTTTGTAACATGCACAGATTGGGATCTGGACGATTTCAAGACTGAGAGTGAGCCCGGTGGCTTTGAGAGAAAGCTGAAATCAAAGCCCGCTGAAGTTAAAGGGCTGATGCCCTGACTCACTGTGCCATTCGGCTTCCCAAGAACAGAGTCAGACATGGCTGCTAGCCAGGCACATTGTGCAAAATGGAGATGGTGTCAACACACAGCTGCTGAGACCTGTTCTACTTGTATGCTGAATGGGGCCGATTCTGGTTCCCAGCCTTTTGCTGCTTGAACAGGTGAGAAACTGAGTGTAGCAGCATCTCCAGCTGCAGCTCTTCAATCCTGCTGTTTCGCACTAGTCCCCATAAATCTGAAAGCCTTGGATTAAAATGTTTTTAGCTACGAGAACAGGGTGATGCTTAGGAGACCACACATGGAAAAAAGTTTGGAAGACTCTGGGTATTAACAAGAGGCATAGTTGCTGCTTCCTTTATAGTCTGTCATTGGGACACGCAGGCCAGAGCCAGAGCCAGAGCGCTAGAAAAGAACTATGTCAGCTTCTCTATCCTGCAGGAGCTGTGGTCACATCTGCAAATGGAAGTGGATTTGGAACAGTTACTCAGGTGCCAACGTCACTAACACCTGTGAAGTGCCATCCAGGGCTAAGTAATGTTGTGTGAACAGCAACCAGTTTCACTGGCTGGAGAAAGGCAGCTTTATCCAGGTGCAGAGATACTAACCAATTAGTTGAGTGAGGAGCCCCATAGAGTTCCTCCCCCAAGACTGAGTAGAGCACTTGCACTGACTTTATTGGTAGCATTTCTGGTTGGCATCCTTTCGTCTGTGAGAATTGGTAGTGTACCTAATGCGCTGAAAACAGGCCAAAAAAGGTTGCAAAGACCATGTTTTGGTAGAGCCACGAAAATAACCTGAGTCACTAGCATTTCTCTGGTGGAACTAGAATTTAGTAATCAAGAAACACAGCATCAAAGCAGATGGCAGCTCAGGGAGAGCTTCCTGGATGCTGCAGAGAGAACACATGCAGGGAGCAAGGCTGCTGGCTGAAACTGGATAGCAGCAGCCACCTGTTGCAGCTGGGCTGTATTGAAAGTGCAGCAAGCATTGAGAAAGGGAGAATAGCACATCTCCCAGTCCCCGTCATGGTGGGTTGGAAAAGGGCAGTATGGAGAATATTAAGAGTGTCTGTTTCTAAGGGAGCTTGCTTGGAGTGCCAGTCTAGTGATAAAGGAATGGTCTCTGCTCAATTCTATATCTGGCTGGCCCAAGTACCTGAGACAAGTGCTCTACCCATGGAACCGACAGCCAGGCAAGTCTCTCTGTAGCTAAGCTCTTTAGAGCCTAACAAGCATCCGGATGCAACGTCTCTGCACAGCTTGTGCTCATGCACCAGCACCAGCTGCTCAGTCAGCGGGAAGTCCCAGACTCCATGTGAAACTGAACACTTTGGCAGAGCCTGATCGCCTGCTAGAGACAGCCCCTGTGAGGTAAACAGCTGATTGACAGGCAACAAACTGTTCACCCAAAACCTGACAGGAGCAGTGAAGCGTGTCTTTGAAATTCAGGGGCGCCTGAAACATTGTCCCCATTGTAACCTGGCAGAGCGGGCAGCGTGGAGCTCTCCTTCGTGTTCCGAGCTCACAGGTTTTCTCTTAGCCTGGCCCAGGATGCAGTGACCCATCGCACCACTCCCACAGGCTATGGTACAAAGCACTACAAGCAAGAGCACTCCACAACACAGCCCAGATTTAACAAGGGTTTGTTTCTGTTGCCTTGGAGACTATCGCACAGGCTGTGGAAATCCCACAAGTGCCACATACGGGGCTAGGAAGAAACCTTGGGCTTGTTGACGTGCAACGCACACACAGTGCAGCAACAGCTCCAGTAGGTCAATATCCTCATTCTACCAGGGTGTAAAGGAACAGCTTCACCGGCACCTACCTAGCATTTGCTTCTGCTCCTGAGGAGGAGCTGCAGCGAGCATGGATGCAGTCAGAGGCTCCTGCCCATGAATATGAACAGCAGGTTCTCCAGCCTGAACAAAGTACAAGGGATAGAATCACTCAGAAGGGCAGGAAGCAGCATTTGGGCTAATCAAGGCGTGCAAGTCATATTTTAGAAGCAAGGAGTCAGGGAAGAAGGGCACAGTCTATTGGGAGGGCTTGGTAGTTACAGCCTCTTTTCATCTGGGGATCCCAATCATTAACCGTAACCCCTATGAGGAAGGCAAGTCAGGGCTGGATGAAGGCAATCTGTGGCCTAGGCACATCAGGAGGCCTGGTCTGCACCTAACACGTAGGGTGACCTGCCTATGTCACTCAGGGCTGTGAAAAATTTCACAGCAATGGAAAACCCCCTTCCACCTATGCAGGAGGTGCCCACGCTCCAGTGGCTGCTGCAGCACTGCTTTGTAGCTGTGCCTCTGTAGCACAGACCCGGCCCGTGTCCCTGCCCAGAGAGGCAGGGCAGCAGCATGGGGCCCACTTATCAGCCCCCCCACTAGGGGTGGCAACAGAGGCCTGTTCTCCCCACCAAAAGGCAGGAGTGGCAGTGGGGGGAGGCTTGCTTACCCAGCAGCAGCCTGGATGTGTCTGTGGGTGAGGGGTTGTGCCTGCTGCCCTCTCCTGCCACACAGCTCTCAGCTGGAGCGGTGCTGGCAGTGCCCCTCAGAGCAGTGGGGTACTCCACTGACGTGCATTGGGGGGACTATTCACACCTCTGCAAGCTAATGTGTACG
The DNA here is from genome assembly GCF_015237465.2 of Chelonia mydas. Classification (NCBI taxonomy): domain Eukaryota; kingdom Metazoa; phylum Chordata; order Testudines; family Cheloniidae; genus Chelonia; species Chelonia mydas. The sequence continues at coordinate 19,935,689 of NC_051253.2, read as the reverse complement.
GAGCCTAAAGCAAGGAGACTTTGCTGCATCGGTTATACTTGACTCATGTTTTCAAGCTTTTATTCACAATCACGAGGCTAGAAAGTTAATTTCAGCTTTCATTAAAAAAAAAAATAGTGGTATAATCTCACAACTCCAGCAGCTGGGTCCCTAAGCAGGAACCTGTAGTGCCTAGGTCTTAATCCAGCCCCAAGGCAAGTTACCCCCATTTTGCAGATGAGAAGCCTGAGCTGTGCTGATTGTGAGCTGCCCATGGTCACACATGAATCAATGGCAGAGCCAGAAGTGGCCCCAAAGAGCCTGGAATCCCAGTCCCCTGCCCTCATCACTAGAGCACAGCTCCATTAAATCACTGGCTTCCTTCAGGGCCGCCCGCACCTGGGCTTCCCAGACAGCATCTCTCTAAAAGGCACACACAGTTCCTGGCCAATGGGAGTTGCAGAGTCAGCGCTAGGGGCAGGGGCAGCGTGTGGAGACCCCTGCCCACCCCCAGGGGCTGCAGCAGGGGTGGTAGGTTTGTAGAAATTTTGGTGGTGCCCAGAACCCCCCCCCCCCCAAACGCCACCCCCCTACCTGCCTAAGGCTCTCTGAGGGAGTTTGGGTGGGGGGGAGGAGGTCTGGGGTGCAGGCCTTGGGCTGGGAGAGGGGATTGGGGTGCAAGAGAGGTACAGGCTCTGGGAGGGAGTTTGGGTGCAAAAGGGGTGAGAGGGTCTGGGATGCAGGCTCTGGGACTGAGTTTGGGTGCAGGCTCCGGGCTGGGGCAGGGGTGCAGGCTCTGGGATGGAGTTTGGGTGTAGGCTCTGGGATGGGGCAAGGAGTGGGGGTGTAGGAGCAGGTGAGGGGTGCAGGCTCTGGGAGGGAGTTTGGGGTTGGGCGGGGGTGCAGGGGTGAGAGCTGTGGGGTGGGTCTGGGGATGAAGGGTTTGGGATGTGGGAGGGGGCTCAGGGCTAGGGCAGAGGGTTGGGGTGCGGGAGGATGAGGGCTCTGGCTTGGGATGAGGGGTTTGGGGTGTGGGAGGGGCTCAGGGCTGGGGCAGAGGGTAGGGGTGTGGGTGGGTGAGGGCTCTGTCTGGGGCTGGGGATGAGGGGTTTGGAGTGTTGAGAGGCTTAGGGCTTGGGCAGAGGGTTGGGGTGAGGGCTCTGGTTGGGGGTGCGGGCTCTGGGATGGGGCAGGGCTGGGGATGAGTTTGGGGTGCAGGCAGGCTGACCCAGCGCTGGGGCCAGAGAGGAGGACTCCCCGCAGCCCTCTCCCCGCCAGCAGCAGTGAGCTCTGCGGGAGGGCCCCCCTTTTTCCCCCAGCAGCACACCCACCCCGCACCTCTGTCACTGCACATGCTCCTAGGGCCCCTCTCAGGTCCAGGAAGCCCCCTCACCTCCCCTGTGGTGGGTGCCGGGTGGGGGGGGCCTGCCATCACATGTGCGCCTCCTCCCCTGCTGCTGCCCCTCACTGTAGCCTCACTGGGGGTAAGGGATGGGGCTGCCCCTTAACCAGCGTGGGGCAGGAGCGGTGATTGCGGGCGGGGGGGCCCCCTGTGCTGGTGAGGGTCCTGCCAGAAAAGGGAAGGGTCCGAGGTGGAAGGGCAGGGTAAGGGCAGCCTGCCCTGCCAAGAGTGATTGGGGGACACTAGGACCCTGCGGCGGCAGTTGATGCCGGGAGCCAGCAGAGCAGAGTGGAGCTGCAGGGGAGAGGCAGGATACTCCTGGGGCAGGGAGGTGCCTGGGGGCAGCAGGTGTGGCCACGGGAGAGACCTGTCCCCGAACATTGGTGGAGCCAGGCCCCGTGGCCCTGAATATTGCTGGAGCCTGGACACCACGGGCCCATATAACTCGCTGCCGCTGGGCTGCAGGGATGTGCCAGCCACTTCTGGGAGCGGTACAGGGTCAGGGCAGGCAGGGAGCCTGCCTTAGCCCTGCTGCAACGCTGGACTTTTATTGGCCTAAAATCTTCTGATTTGGCTTCAGTATCCTCCAGAAGATAGAGCCCAATTCTGAGATACCCCCGGCGAAACCGGGAGGGTTGGCAGTCCTACTCAAGGTGCGACTCCATCCTTCCTCCACCTCCACCAGAAACTCTCTAGCAGCAGCAGCAGAGTTCTCATCAAATGCAAATGGGAACACCAAAGGCCTTTCAGAACTTGGCCACCATCTTTGCCCAGCAGGGGCTCAGGAAACAAAGGCTATTTTTGGAATGGCCACGGTTCAGCATTCTATTCCGCTTCTCCCTCCCTGTGACTCTCGAGCAGAACACTGGGCTCTGCCCCAGCATCAGCACCTCTAGGACAAAATCCTGTCAATGGGTTACCTGTTGTACCAGCATAGGTGCCACGTTTCCCATCGGCTGGATGTTCCTCACCGCTGAGGAGTACTTATACTGTGGCACGCCCCGCAGCAGGGCTGGTGAGGTGGGTGCACGGGCACCAAGCGTCTGGGTCCCTATGTTGGCTGGAAGAGACACAGGAACATTAGCAAGGAAGAGATGTGCCAATATGCATGTGCACAGGCGTTAACTCTACACCTGCCAAGAGCATGAAAGTAGCATGCCAAGCGGGGCAGGTAAAATACGCCCCTCAACTTCAAAGCAACGTGCGAGTGCCATTCAAGTTCAAAAAGGCTACGTGCTCTCCTAGCACAGGGTAATCAATCAGGGGAGTGGGGGGGATGTCAATGAATGGACCTGTCTTTTTCATTCCCCACCCACAGATTGATGCCTCTCAGCATCAGCAGCTGAAGGGCAGCACCAAGCCCTGGTACCAAGGCGCTTGCCCCAGGCCTCCTACCGCAAATGCATCAGCGAGGATGGCACAACGGTGCTCGCTCGCAGCAGGAGCCACAGGCAGCATGCTGTCATTCGTGCAGGAGCAGGAGGCTGCCCTCCTCCTGCTGCCTGCCTGACTCCGCAAAAGGAAAGTACAGAAAAAGGACAAAGAAAACTGAGGAGAAACAACATTGATGGGCCCCTCCAACGCCCCACCCCCTCACCCCCATGCTCGTGTGGGCTGTATCCATTTCACATGGATTGTGGGGCCACCAGAACTCCCACTTCACCATTTGGGAGCAGCATTACAGCTTCCTAGTGCACCCTTCTCCAAAAACTCATTGGGGAACCACTTTCCATCTCTTCAGCTACCAGAAGCCCAGAACCCTGCCCAAGAGAATGGACTCAACAAAGTGTCTCTGACACCAACTGCTTCACATCATCTGCTCGTTTAAAGACCAAGGGCCAAATACAGAAGCAAGTCTAAGTGCCACAAAGACAGAGAGAGAGAGAATTTAGGCCAGTGCAATTCCTGGTAACTCCAGCCAGTAAGTTACATATCTTAGACCATCTGAGACTTGAACCTCCTACCAACATGCAGCTTCTGCCTCACCCCCTTTACACATCACCTAGAATTTGGCCAACTAAGTCCAAGTGTGAGAGACTGACCTGGTGTAACTCACACATTAAGGAGCCAGAAATGCAGAGAGTAGCAAAGAAAGCAACTAAGTCCTACATACACATCACCCCCAAAGCTGGCCCTCAGATTCTGCTGTTGAATCTGCTAAACCTCCACCACCACATCATTTATGCTAGTGAAAAGTGACTAGGTAAACTGACTGACAAGCCACTGAGTCTCTCTCATAGGTATCCTTTGACTTGGATACCTAGCACAAGAGGCCAAGACAGTCAAACCCCATTCCCCAATCCTGCAGAAGCAAGAGCTGCATGTCAGTAGATGAGCCCAGAAGGGATGAACTAGATGCAGTCATGGGCAGGCACTCACTGCTCAGAGGAAACCCTGAGAGCAACAGCCAAATCAAATCTAAAGGCACAAGATTAGCACAGAGCATTTTCAGACCATTCATCCCGGTCAGTCTCCACCATAAGCACTGGCAATTTCTATTTTACTTGGAATCTCAAAACCTTTGTTGTTTAACTGGAGCCATTAAAAACCACTTCCTTTGTCCAGGGAATCCCTTCAGATCTGTTTTTGCCTGGAGAACACACTTTGTCTGAATGTTAAATCTCGGACTGTGGTCATTACTACTGAACAGCACATGGTGGGGCCGATCAGGATCAGGGTCCTTTTGTGCTAGGCACCGACCCAAAGACAACAACATTCCCTGAGAACTACAAACCTTCACTAGACCCGCTAAATCAACAGTCAATCCTCCGGTAAGTGTAGACAAGCCCTAAGTCCCTTGAGTCCATTGGGGACACAGCACGCTATGCCATTCTACTGCAAGCTTTTGGGGCAAAGTTCTTACCTACACTCCAACTTCAAAGGGAGAGAGGGCAAGATTTTCAAAATCCTCCACTGCCGCCCCCCCACCCCATTAATAGGCTCAATAGAATTTCTATGTCTTTATTTTTATAATTTTGACAGGTAATTTCAATGTTTACTGGGAAAGATTAAATAATTTCCCATACCTGTGAAAATTTAGATGACAGTAGATGCTGAGATTCAAAAAGTTAAGTATTATAACCATTACAAATTGTCAACATCACATGTCAAAATAGACAAAGTCATTAGCTGGAAATCAAATTCTAAAGTTCTCAAGCAGTATTATTCTAATTTTGCCTATCTGCAAATTTTGATCATCATCAGTGGAAATATTTCTCTGTCAGTCTGTGTGTGTACTGTGAAATCGAGGTTTACCGACATTTACCGACAAAAAATCTAATCCTCCCAAGCCTACCCATGAACAACTGCACAAGCCAACCCTTCCTCCAAAAGGCAGAGAGAGAGAGAAACAAAGAAGATTGGGGCCAAAACCCTCCTGGACACGTATTCACTAGATACTTCTAGTCCACTGCCTCCTTGACTTACCCACTCTCTGGGCATGCGGTGGCACTCGGGGCACCTGGGTGGATGCTTGTCTCATGGTGCTGATGTTGGATAGCAGGCGCCTGGGTGGAGCTGCTGCCCTCAGGATTGGGGTAGCCGTGTGGTAGGTGGCTGTAATGATTGAACACGCTGTAAATTTCCCGATGATAAAGACATGGAAGGAAACATCTGTGCTGGGATGTGAGCCCGAACAGGTAGTGTTCACCGGTAGGGTGAGAGAACGAAGGGTTTGACACGCAGACAAGAGGGGAGGCCTTTTCTCTTACTCGATGCAATGCAGGCAGCTTTGCCTCCCAATGCTTATTGCCTGCAGGTGACCCACCAACCAACAGGTTCCCCCTAGCTGCATGGTTTGTGCTGCTTTTAGAGAGCGTTCAGTCCTAAACTACCCCAGCACCAGAAGGAAAACACCAAAACCACACACCAAGCTGTGCAGAGCAGACACAAAAGCACGCTGTCGCTCCCCTCCACCACACACACACTGCCCATCACAGGGGGCCAGAGGGGGCACAGCAGATTTAGATTCACTCACAGGGAGGCCTGGAGGGCTGCGTGCTCCACCGAGGGGCAGGACGGACTGGGGCAACTGGGCTAGGACTGTAGAAAGTAGCTCTGGTTTGTGGCTATGAAAGGAGCAGAATACAGAGTGTCTCACTCGCCAGTGTGAGTCAGTTACTAGAACCCTATAGCAGCAGCAACAGAGACTAACTCAGGAACTGCAGACGACTGGATGAACGGATTGAAGCAGAGCTCAACAGATCCCTTCATGAAATTGGCAGCAGCATGATTCAAACGCTTCCATAAGTTACCGACATGTCTACAGTCCCAGGACCCATTAATGCCCAGTCTGGAGGCTAGAGAAACGTTAGTACCCAGGTAAGCAGGCCAGTCAGGGCTAGGATATCCTGAGGGACTGGAGTCATTAGTAACTTCTGGCACAACGATAAAGGGGGAAAGCCCCAGATGGCAAGTCTGGTGAAATTTCTAGAGGGAATCACAGCTCTGGGGTTAAAAGCAGAGGACAGGCCTGTGATAATTCAGATATTTAAACACCAAGCGTCTCAGTAATCTCTCTATAATGCCAATCACGCCAGTGCATTCTAGGCATTTATACCACATGCAGTGCCATGTCCTCAAGTGTTTTACAGACCCATTTCCTGTTGCCTCCCTTCCTGTTGCCTGTACATCTTCCAACCATCCCATTCCTCTGCTCCTCCCACTCACCTCTGCACCTTCTATGCCACCCCAACACATCAACTCACTCCCTCTCGGCTAAAAAGCAAACCCATTCTCCATGTGCCTACGCCTGCATCACCCTTCGTCTGCGAGGCCTTTCAACAATAATCCACTCAGTATGCCACTCACAGGAAGCTCACTTGAATCTCACTGTCTGTACAAAGTGGCCAAGATTTTTTAAAAATGGGTGCCCAACATTATGGATCCGGGTGCCTCTTTAGGTATGTAACTACATGGCCTGATTTTCAGAACTGTTGAGAAGGCAGCAGCTCCCAACACTTCTGGGGAACACAAAAGCAAAAACAGTCCGTTCATTTAAGGGTCGACACATGGACTTAGGAGCCAGGTTTAGGCACCCAGTTTTGAAAATTTTGCCCATTGTGTTTACACACTGTACTATGTACACCAGTTAGATTGTAAGCTCTTCGGGGGCAGAGACTCTTCAATGTCGGCAGTGCTGGGCATGCTGACAGTGCTCAACCAACAACACAAGCATGCGGGGCAGACCGGAGTCAGGTGACATGTGGCACAGTAGCCCATCTGGTAAGCAGACAGATGATCAGGACAGACTCTAACGGTAACCAATTCTGCATCAGCTTGGTGTGTCAGGGGTTGAAGGACGGCGAGGCTGAGCGCTTGGAACAGAGCAGGACTCAGGATGACACCTGTAGCTCTGACATCCCTAGAATGACAATCTTTGGTTTGTCACCTTTAGGGTCCCAAAACAAGATATTTGGTTCAATTATTCTCAGTGCTGAAGATGCTGAGGTGCCAAAGAATCAAATACACCCCTCCCACCCCAAAGACAGGTGAGTCTGGCCTGAGGCAAGCTCCTCAGACTCCCTATTGGTCTGCTGATGAGCCCCTCCCAGAGGGCTGGATGGAGCCTCACCTGTGGGATGGCAGGCAAGAAGTACCCTGTGGGCGCCTGGAAGGAGCCAAGGAGAGGGCCAGGCAGGGCCCTCATGGTGGCCAGTCTCTGCATATACTGGTTGGTGAGAATCGCTTTTCTTTCCTCCTTTCTTTGAGCGAGGGCGACGTACAAAGGCTTGGTGCTGACGATCCGTCCGTTCATTTCTGTCACGGCCTTGGTAGCCTCTTCTGGGGAGGAAAAACATACAAACCCAAACCCTTTGCTGTGTCCACCCTCTGTCATCACCTAAAATTAGATTAGAACACAACAAAGTCCACTGAATGCCAGGCACTCCATCCGCATATCACACAGAGCTGTCATCACAGGTGGGGACGTGAGCAGGGAGGGAGACAGTGGACAGCAGCCAGCCTCAGAGGCAACCGACACTGTGGCCTGAGGCTCTAGGGGCTGTGTGGGACTGATTTCTTTCAAGCAAGGTTGGAGGCAGGAGCCCTGGGTGCAGCCATCATACAGTGTAAGTCACATGTAATAATCAAGGGTGATTTTTTCTAAGTGTCTATTTCTAGCACCTATTCCCAGCTGACTTCAAAACACAACAGCTCTAGTAGCAGCCTAGCATGCGGTCACATGCGGTTGAGGTGGGGGACACATCGGAGCTGGATTCCTGACCCGAGTTCCCTGGGCTAGCAGGGGCTGTGAGCACTGCAGGGGCTGTGAGCACTGCAGGGGCAGCAGATAAGAGTCTCCCACAGCAGCAGGGAGTATTAGTGATTTATTTGCATAATCTGAAAAGCTACAGGCGACAATGCAAGCCAGTCACAACTCAAGGGCTGGGGACTGAGGCTTACGCAGATCCAAAGTCTAGGACTTGCTATGTTCAGTACCAGTGCCCCATAAAGCACCACCAGATCGAGATCAGTGACCGTTTAGGATCTAATGCCTTGTGAATTAGACTCCCCGTGGTAGCCCAGTTCTCTTACCTTTGCACTAGTAATGGTACCATATGGAGAGAACTCCTTCCTCAGCCGCTCATCATCAATACCATCATCCAGGTTCTTCACATATAAATTCACTCCCTAAGAACAGACAGTGCTATAACTAGATTTCTCCAAAAAGGTACTGCAAACATCCCAAAACTCAGGATGGCTACAGAAGGCCCACAATAAATGTTCCATTAGGAACTTGTCCTGCTGTGTCTTACTGACTCCTTCCCAGAAGACCATATTTGCAACTTACTCTATTAATACAAATCCTCCCTTTTTTTCTGGGCATAAAAGTATGTGGCAGATATAGTGAAGTCACTGACTTCCCGTGGGGGTTTAGGACCACACTGGTTTTACACACTCCTCACTTGTAGGTGTCGCCTATAAGTCATGCCCCGGAGGAGTGTGTAACACAGGGAACTGGACTGGCTCCTTTAAGGATCCAGTGCCACAAATGCAGATATATGAAATCCCAGCACGCTGGGCAAGCAAGAAGGCTCATTTCCCTGAGAGAGATGCTGGCTGCCGTTGGGATTTTCAACAGTGCTCACTCAGCAACAGCCATGCCTTTGTATCTGGAATGCCTGAAAGCTTCCCTTTGGGACTAGGAGGCTCAGCAGAGACATCCCATGCTGTTACTCCATCTGGCAACCGTGCCAGAGAGCAAACAGGCACATGGCATGAGGCACCTCCACTTCTTTCCCATTACCTGGTATCTGCTCACTCTTTCCTGTTTGATCTGTTCAAATTTACGCTTCAGTTCACTCTGACGCTCCATCCTCTTCTGAGCTCGGCCAACGTACACCATCCGGCCATTGATCTGCTTCCCGTTCATGTCTGCCACAGCCTGCCAGGAGATGATCCCAAGTCTAAGCACAAAAAGAAACTACAGCCCCAGCACCTTTCCAGCCCCCCTTGGTGTAGGCTTTATTTCCCCCCACTGCTATTAGAGATCTTTCAAAATAAAAGGTATAAAAGCAGCTTTGCTTCCAAGTTTGGATTACAGGGCAGATAAGAGCTTCCCTTTGCCTAGGATGACTGCCCAGACAGACTCACTGGCCACCCAAATACACGTTGTTAACAAGAAGCTACAGGACTTGGAAGTTATGGAATCTTTCACACTAACAGATCGGCTAGTTGCATTTCAGCAGCTGGCACCAGTCAGCTCCTGCTCATGAGAATAAAGGCCCAGCCAGGCCCCTAAATGTCACAGATTCAATTAAATATATAAAGCAAAGACCCTCTTGCCTTCTGGGCTTCTTCGTGCTTCTCAAAGTTGACAAACCCGAACCCTTTCGAGCGACCGGTATCGTCCATCATAACTCTGACGCTCAGCGTCTTCCCTGCAAACAGAAGAGTGCAGTGCCTGAAAACAGCCTGGAGCAGAAAGATACTGTCCACCAAGGTCTCTGCTCACAGCTTGAGGCAATCACCCCTGCCTCCTCCACCCAAAAATCTCCTACTTTGTTAGACCACAGGCCAGTGCTGAGTGATGTGGGGGCAGTGGCAGCAGCCCAAGGAGATCCACATGTCAGGGTGACTCCAAAAATACACTGGTGCAGAATGGGGGCGATGACAAGTGTCTATTGCAGTGTGGACGTTCCTCTGCCAGCTAAGGCATCCTGACTAACAGGAGTGACACAATGCTGGTAGATACACGCACCCCAACTCACTAGCTTGGTTTCTCCAAGCCCTCCCCACTAGCAAGGTTCACACAGGAGCTATACAGCCAGACGAGTCATAACCCAACATATCTACTGGTTGGCACAGCAGACCTGGGTTCTGTTCCTGATGCCCAAGGTTACACAGTAAGACACAAGTTCTGGTGCCTCAGGTTCCTCATCTACAAAACTGAGACAAATATTCCCATCTACCTTAGTGTGAGGAATCTAGTCACAGAAACGCAGCCTTTGAGAAGCACAGATGAAAGGCACTACAGAAATACTAGATTATTTAGTATTTCTCAAGCACCAACAGTGTGCTCAGGACTCAACATCGAACAGACCTTGTTCCAGGAACTAAGGAGACAGTCACAACCCACTGAGAGACCCAGAGGAAAGAATAAACTTTTGCTTTTAAATTCAGATTAGTAATTTAAAGAGATTTAAAGGACATTTACCTTTCTGTAACTGGATTCCATTCTCAGGCACAGCTCTGAGAAGTTCTACTGACTCACTTGTCTGGGGAGGGCAATTGTTTGTGGTTTGCTTTGAAAAGCAAGTTTGTTTTGAAAAGCTATCAGTCATCCTCCATCATCAGGGTCAAGAGCAGGTAATCAGTGATTAAATTAATGACAGTTCTGCAAAGCTGCACGAGACCACTGCAGTCATTTGGAATGACTGGTGATCTCCTCAGCTGGGTTTGTTCTTGGATAAGTGTTACCACTAAAACTATTATATAAATAAGAGAAGAGATCTAACTCCTCACTCAGGCTCTTCCCCTTGAACATACTCCTTGGTCCCACTGCCTCCAATTCACCATCCACTGTGCAGATTTTGCTGTAGAAACGCTACTCACCAAACTTGGAGAATATTTCCCGCAGTCTGTCATCATCCATATCATCCCCAAAGTTCTTGATATAGACATTGGTGAATTCCATGGCCCGTGCCCCAAATTCTGCCTCCCGCTCTCTGCGGGATTTAAAATGGCCGACAAAGCTGCAGAAAGTAAACGGAGGAACGTGAATCTTCACCAGACATCCATTGGCCAGGGGAAAAAAGACATGGGAGCCCACTGGTCAGCAGAGTTGCTTCTAATGGGGTGACTGTCGCTTTATCACTAGTAACAACTGTGTATTTTTGCATCTCAGCAACCTGAGCAGATCCTACTTGCACACTCCCCCTATCCCTACAGACACTGACTATTGTTACTTAACATTAATGCTGCAGTAGCACCCGGAGGCCCTAGTTAGTACAGGGCCCCCTTCGCTGGGGGCTGTAAAGACGCAGAACAACAGACGGTCTCTGCTCCAAGGAGCGCACAATCTAAGAGCCATCTCATACCAGGCATTGCTCAGGGGATCTCACCGGATCAAGCAGATCTTAAAGGAATTCAATTATTTGCCTTCTCTCCCTCCTAGATGGCGTACGGTCTGCCCCTCCCCCCTGCAGGGCCAGCTCCACCCTCAGAGGATCCCTGCCCCTGCATCCCAGCTGGGCAGTAGTGGCAATACACAGGCAGCGATCTAGAGCTCACTAGATCCAAGAATGCGGAGGTCCTTCACAGGAGGGGAGGGGAAGAGAGGACTGGAGAAGGCTAAATCCTCTTTCTTCTACGTTATCTTAAACTGAATTCTTAGGGAGTCAGGGCCCAGTACAGAGCTCTGGACATCTGCAGTGCTGCATCACCAACATGATGTATGCCTGCTCTCACCTGGACTAGGGATTTGTTCGCCCTGTGCCAGCAGTTCTCAGCCTCCATACAATCCTACCAGGATCATCAGCATAACTCCAAAGCCCAGTGAAAAAAGGGCAGAAACAGCATAGGCCCTAACAAGGAACATGTTTGCCCACTGAGCAATGCTGATTATGCTACACCACACTGAGCAAATACCGACAACCAAGAGTCTAGTTACTATACAAAGGCCACATTCAGAGAGGGGTATTGAAGGGAGAAGCAGCATAAAATGAGGATCCCCCCCTCCCCACTTACACCTTGCGGTCATTGAGCAGCATCCCATTCATGGTGTCAATGGCCCGATTTGCAGCCTCATGGGTCTCAAAGTGAACAAAGCCATAACCGCGGGATCCGTTCTCATCACAAACCACCTGCCAAGAGAGAGGCAGAGCCAGACACTGAAGAGCCCTGAAAAACAGAAGGCAGACCTCCCCTGCCTCCTACAAGCCCAGGCAGAAATCCCTAGCAGCCACCCATGCCAAACCCAAGTCCCATTGCCAAGGAACATTCAGCCTCACTGGCATCTGCTTTTCACCAAGCTACAATACCTAGAGCCCCATGTTCATGGCACACTGTCACGTGGGGAGATAAGAATATAGGTCACAAGCTCAACTCCCAGAGTTGACAGAAGCTGGAAACACCATTGAGGAAACGTGCTGAGCCCCTGAGACAGGAAGTGGTCTGCACTGCTCTCAGGAGATCCCTTCTAGCCGAGTCAGAGTGCATCAGCTCTGGAGCAAGTTGCGTCCAGCTTCCTTTGCCAGTGGAAATAAGATAGCAGCGGTCCTCCCCAATAACCCTTTAAGTCTTCTATTCACTTAGCGGGTGAAAATTTAAAGAAAACCACACAAAGCGATGCAAAGAGAATTCAGATCTCAACCAGTTTGACAACCCTTGTAACAAAGTGCAGGCAAGTCCTAGGATAAATCTTGTTCTTGCAGCGAAAACATACGTACCTTGCAAGAAAGGATATTCCCAAAGGCTGAGAATGTATCGTACAAGGCTTTGTTGTCAATGGAGTCATCCAGATTCTTGATAAAGACATTTCCAACCCCTGATTTCCTGAGGCCAGGATCTCGCTGGGACCACATGATTCGAATGGGCCGACCTTTGATCACTTCAAAATTCATGGTGTCCAAGGCCCTCTCAGCTGGCAGGAAACATGCACATTTATTATGAACAAGTGAAGACAATTACAAGGAGAGAAGAATTGTGACATGGCCTGATATTCCACCTTCTGTAACACTGGCTGTCTGCATGATCAAATTGTTACAAGGAGCAGGGAAGCGTTATTTTCTAGCCTCAGCGTTGGGAAAAAGACCCCATTAAATCACAACCAGAGAGGCAGCCTAGGAGCTATATTGCAAGCCAGGTTCCAAGCCACTGTAGACACACCAGACAGTTCTCTAGTAACGTACAACGGAGGAGTCAGGCGATGGGCTCTGATCATGTAGCCAGCCAAGGCTCATCTACAGGAATCTGAGAATCCTTCTGCCCATTAGCCATTCACAGTAAAATGGAACAATCTTAAACCTGGCTGCCCAAGTTGTTTCTGCTTTGAGCAATAGAGGATTTCAGTCTCCAGTGCTACCGACCTGGCACCCTTCACCAGCTGTAACCTCATTCCAAAAATCAAAGGTGTCTTAGAGGTTTTGCCATTCACTTCAGCAACATCTTAGTTAAAATGAGAACAAATCCCTGCCTAGCAGTTCTGATGCTAGAAAATGAGAGTCCCGTACAGTTTGTCACTGTCATCGTGAACACACACACGGCAATACCGCTTTCCCCTGCTCTGCTCTCAGAGGACAATCAAGTCAAATGTACCTCTGAGCACTTGGAGGAAGGTTATTCATGTATGTTGACTTTTTCACCTGGGTACAAAACTCACCTGTAGGGCCCCTGGTGTCTCCCCTCCCACCCTCTATCTAGGCGCACACATGTGATCAGACACTCAGATACCACGCTGACGGGCACCATGTAAGAACCCAGGATAGGTTTAGACTAGATCCAAGTGAAAACAAAGCATTAAGTCAGCATTTATTTTAAACCTGGTAGCCTTAACGTGACCCATGTAATCAGCCCTCACACCCCATCCCAAACCACAGATTTAAAAAACAACTTTCCATAGGTTAAGTTTTATCAGGCTTACCATCAGCAGGCTGCTGAAAATTTATGTAGGCATAACCGAGCGATCGACGCGTGGCAACATCCCGACACACTCTGATGGACATGATCGGTCCAGCAGGTGAGAACTTCTCATACAGCATGGCTTCGGTCACATCTGTGTGAAGATCTCCCACATACAAAGAAGCTAATGGATATCCAGGGCCACTAGCGTTCATGGTCGACCACAAAGCTTAACTTTAAAGTGAAGCAAGACCTAGTTACTGTCTGTGGCACAGAGGATATTTTTGTGCCAAGATAACAGAATATGGACTTTGGTCACATGCAGCAACCACCAATTAAAGTCTCATCCCAAACCCCCAGTTGCCTAGGAAGAAGTTGGCTGCAGTGCAGAATCCAGAATCCATACGTTCTCTCTAGTAACGCATCAGAAGTGAACTACCCTCCAGGTATACCACAGACCCAGTATTTTCAATAAGGCTTTGCTCTCACTTATATTGATAATGAAAAGCTTGACAGGTTTATGTACATTACCAGAACCCTGTTCCCCATCTGGAGCAAACTATAAAGACAATAGGCTACTTAGCTGGGGTGGTGTTCATTATTTTAAGAGATGCCAAATGGAATTTCATTCCACAGTAAGCAAAACAACCCAATGGATTTATATTATAATCCCTTATACAGTTTTCTTCCCCTGTTCTTCAGACAGAAAAGCAAATCCAAGGACCATGGAGGGCATTTGCTGTAATAGACATTTCCTATGAAGGTGTTACCGTTCGTAGTATGACATCATAGCTTTCAGTATCACTGTATATTGTACTGTTCCAGGGTGACATCACACTGCAAGATTCACTGTTGCTGAAGCAGAGTGCACTGGGTGCCATTGTGCATGTTTTGTCATAGATCTAGAAGGATGTAGGACAAACATACATGCTGTAGAAGTTGGAGGCTGGGCAAATGGCCTCTTAAGGAAAGGCTAAATAGTGCGGGGGGGGGGATTTAGGGGAGTAGGGCAAAGTGGCAGAGCCTGTACAACCTTGGACAAGTCACACACTCTGTGCTTCCCCTGCTGTACAACGGAGATGACACTAATACTTCCCCACCTAAGAGGGATCCTTAATGGAAGGTGCTAGAGAAATTCACAATAGTGCCACAGATACCCTAGCAATCCCTAGCAACCCAGCCCCTCACTTCAGAGGACCGAGGCCCAAACAAAACTATTCCACATACCACTCAAACACTAGCAAAAAGGAAACAAAGGCTTTCAGGCAGAATATCAAAGAAAAATAACGGACTGAAATAAATGGCTGGTGATGAGGCACCAACCAGTGTAACCAATGTTTCTAGGCATGGTACAGCCACCATTTGTTCTGGTACCATGGAGCAATGCAGTGAGAACAAGATACCAGGAGAGGTTATCAGGTCCAAGAATCACTTCACCTCCAACCCACCACATGACCTACTCTTATCAAGAATGCTGGAATCTGATGTCTGGGGGGTATCTTCTTCAACTGCACAGTTAACTTGGGGTCTTATGCAGGTTTTAACCTTCACCCTTTAGCAGCCACACACAAAAACTTGTGACATGGGTTTTCAGTGTCTTAAGCCCAGGCTAGCTCTGCTTTAACTCTGGCTGGAACACACCCACTTTGCAGTGAGAATGCAGACATCCTCCCCACATACACCCCCACAAATCACTGGAATGCTGATAATCTGCCAAACCCCTTCCCACAGTTGTCCCTGAAGAACAGACAAGTTCTCCCACAATTGACAACTGACTGGGAAAGAATCAGAGCATCTCAGCACAAAGAACCACTGGATATATTCCCAGACACACACAGACAAGTGCAGAAACAGTGAGGATGCAGTAATGCTGCTAGGGCTTTCCAGTGGAGATGCTCATTCCTGGGCTAAGCTAACCCAGGCACCCCTCACCTGAGTTGAACTGTGCAGTGAAGACATACTTCTAGAACAGGGCTAGTCAGCAGGTGGACTGCGGGCCAAATCCAGACCATCAGACGCTTTTGAACAGACTCTGAAATCTTTTTATTTATTATCATTGTTATTTGTTTGTATTATTTTCTCTGAAGTCTGGACCCTGACTCTACCTTGATCAAGAAATGTGGACCTTGACAAAAAATAAATTGATTACCCCTGCTCTAGAGGTAAACCAAGTGGTAGTGGCAGAATTTTCTTGGTAGCACTTCCAGGCCCCCGGGATTCGCTCCCTGCAGAAGTACTAACCTAGCCACTTCCAGAACTGCAAGATATAGGCCTTTGTCCAAGTCTTCCCAACTGATTAAATCCTGATTGGCTGGTAAAGATGCAAGCAGCGGGGAAGAGTCATGTTGGTTTCTCTCACTGAGATTTTTAAGGTCTCAACTTAAATGTTACAAGGCTCCTTAGATAACACAGTGATGGGTGCCAAATCAATGTTTGAAATAAATATACATATAGTACAGCACATGATTATTGTATGTTAAATACTTGAAAAATCATCTACCAGCTCTGAGTCTCAGCCAAATGCTAATATCTGGAGAAGTTTGCATCAGCTCCCAAACTCAGTGCCCCTGTGTGACATACCAAGAGATTCTAATTTCTGAAGTAACTGAAAAGCACCTCCCACAGCCCTCATGCAAATATGTTCACCCCCACAAACGTAGGCTCAGGAAGGAGGTGTTAACAGCCCTCTACAGCTGGTGAGAAGGCTGCTGTTTTGTAAGGCCTTTAGCCATGGCGGGAGGGAAATTTTACAAAGGGGATGCAGAAAGCACATTAGAGAAACCCAAGAAGTGGAGGAAGTGAATCGCCATTCGTGAACTTTATTACAATTCCATCTTTAAATTCTGCTGACAGCCACATTTGGGGCAATGGAATAAGCTTCTTCGTCTGTGTGGACAAGTCTGGATGAAGCTGGAAACATGGCATAAGCAAGACAACTAAAACAAATAAATCAGTACACTGGGAAGGGGAGAGAAGGGGGGTGGGAGAACTAGGCAATGAGAGAGCAAGCTGCCTTTTCAGATCCATCCCATTTTGCCTGAGGATGCTATGAATAAACAGGCCAACAACAGTTCTGAGCCATGAAAAGTCACATTGTCAAATTGTGTGTGCAGCCAGCAGTAAAAGTGCAGCCCATCAACAACTAAGCTAAAGATGGTGGAGATGGGGTTCCCACTCCAGCAAATAACAGAGCCTGCATCAAGACCACCCTGAAAGCTCAGGCAATCAGGAAAGAAACTTCACCTGAGAAGAGAATAAAACTCAGCCCATGAAATCAGTCAGGTCACAGCAGAAAGAAACCTGGTCCCCATGTGTTCAGAAGTGGCCTTTAGTCCATAGTAAAAGAGAGTAGACTGAGACTAGAACATGTAAGAATTTTGGAATTCTAGTCTCCAGAAATGGTCCCAGCCCTCACTGCCCGAGGAAGTTGAAGTTCACTCTGGCCTTGCCTATCCACTGACCATTGCAAGTCCCTAGTTGTCCTCTTCCCCCATCAGCCAGTAAGAGAGAAATCTTGGAAATATGGTTCTGTCTCCTCTAGCAGGGAGGCAAAAGGAATTTCCCCAGCACTTCTCTGGTTCTTTTGGTCTGTGAATCTCAAAGCACTTTATAAACCTTAGTTAAGTCTCACAACAGCCTTCTGTAGTAGGGAAGTATTATCACTTGAGGAAAACCTCAGGGAAGTGACATGCCCATGGCCACAGAGCAAGTCAGTGGCATAACTGGGAATAGGACCCTTTAGTGCTAATGTTCCAATCACTGAACACTTCCTCTCTGGTGGAGGAAGGCCTAACATAAATCACACTCTCCCTGAAGAGAGGAACAAAAACAGTGAGTCCCCAAGGGAAGAATTCAAAGCCACATTAGCAACTCTGGAGCCTTTCCAATAGAGTATTTGGCAGAACCCAGTCAAGGAGCAGTGTGTGGAGGGAAGAATCTAACCCAGTGTTCTGCAAAGCTAGGATTTACTTCTGTAAAATGATCTGTATTGCACTCTCATTTCACATCGGCTTGGCAAAGGAGATTTGTAGGATTGGGGCTCCTAAAGCCAGTTGAAATAAGTTCAACATCAAGGGCCCATCCGAGCCATTTGTGTTCTCTCCCCCTCAAATCCACTCATTCTTGCAGGAGATTGGCCACTAGCTTTGTGGTTTCATAGCTTAGATAGCTAAGTTTACGTGTACGTAAACAACCTCCATTTTGGAGACAGGGGTATCTACCATCTCCATGTACACTCAAGTATTCATATACTTCAATGTTTGTACCATTTCCTTTAGCATGACTTCTTTCCAAGGGATTTTCTCCTTTCTGAAGAATCTGCATGCAAACAGATCTAAATGGACACTTCATCACAGTTGATTGTTGATGTGTTGGAGAATGAGAGATTTGGGGTTTTCAATATTATAAAGCGAGTTTAAATTTCACAGCTCAAGGGGAAGTCCAAGGAGTTAGAACACCAGGCTCAAGATCATTTTCTACAATACTACTACCTTGAAAAGACCCTTTCCTCAATACACCAACCCATCACAGGCCCATAAGCATCACAGGAGCCGCATGCTTTCAGGTTCAAATTTTACACCATGTGCCTTCAGTGGGATCGCACAAGTACTTGAAAGGGAAGACTGTCCAAGTCACAAAGGGCAGTCAGATACCCAACTTCCATTGACTGTCAGTCACAACTGTGCCAAACTTCCATTTGTGCCTTTGAAAACTTTCCCCTAAAATCCTGTGTTAATTTCAGGGTTTCATTATTTAATATTTGTGACCCAACAGAATTGTCAAGGTGTGTTCCTGGTTTCTCGGTAGAGTCAGAAGCAGTTAGCTTGACTGAGAAAAATCTCAGATACCAGAGAAGCAGCAGAGGCTTTTAATAACTTGGTTCCCCACCTGCAGAATTTGCTTCCCATTTCTGGGCTGCTCATTCCTTACAGTCTATCTCAGCATTTATACCAATGAAATCTCCATTTGCTGTTGCTTTCAAAAGCTGGTGAGATTCTGATGCATGTAAATGAGTTTTTCGGCCAAGTGACTTTTCTGGGTAAGACACAGTAGGAAAGCATTTATGCGTTTGGTAAAAGCCTATTTTAGGCAAGGAAGGAGGGGACCCGCAGGGATACCCCACCTCACCGCTACTGCTGAAAATGCACCACCCACTCCATCAGGTCGGCTAGTTTCAGCATCCAAGATCCCCCTAGAACCATGCCGGGGATCAATTCCTCCACTTGTCCACAAAGCCCGCGCCCCCTAGCATAGCGCGACAGCCCTGGTAGCCAGCATTTAAGAACTACCCCCACCCCAGCACTCCCGGGAGTGTGTGTGTGGATGGGGGAGCGGGCCTTCTACAGCTTTTTAACAATGGACTCAGGAGGCTGCAGGGGGCTGGAAGCGCTCACTAGACCCCTCCGCCCGCTGAGCCGCAGGAGCCCCCTGGGACAGCGGGGCGGGCTGGCACCCGACCAGCCAGGAGCCCTGGCACACCCCGGAACCGCAGCCCCACCCGCTCGCTGCCTGCTTCGCCCGCGGCACCGCCCTGCCCCGTGGAGCTCCGCGGGCACGCAGGGCTGAGCGGAGGTGGGAGCCGGTGCAGCGGAGCTCATCCCCACCCCGCGGCAGCCTCCTCCCCGCGGGCCGCCCACACTCACACGTGGCCGTCACGTTCTCAGACCCGGCGGCTCCCGTGCAGGCGGCTGCGGGCAGCGGCGCGCCAAGCTCTCAGGGCTCCCCGGGCCCCGCCCCTTCCCTTGCCGGGCAGGCGGGGCCGGCGGCCACTCCCCCACCTGGCCGCGCAGCCAGCTGCAAGCGGTACCGGGGCGGAGGCTCCAAGCCCCGCGCAGCCAGGGGCGCCCCCTCACTCTGCGGCCTCCCTGCCAGCTCATTGGCCCTCCCCGGCCCGGGGCCAGGCTAAGCCCTGGGCTGTGCCAGCCACCCCCTTCCCATTCAGCTGCTGCGCACGCTCTGACCCATCCCTGGCTCCGGCTACTCCTCCAATCCTAGCCCGGGCGGTCCAAGCCCCAGGCTGGTGTAAAGCACTTGGAACAGCAGCGGAGGGGTGCTCGGAGAACCGGTTGGTTGGGAACCAGTGTTCAGGAGGGCTTCTGCTACCGTACTGTGGTGACAGGCATCCTATGTGGCCACAATCGGAGAAGGGTCGAAGGTCTTGTTAAGGAAGAGGTTGGGTTCTGCTTCCTGCCCTACCCCAGGAATCCTGCCCGAGCTTGGGAAATGCGGTGAGGAAGAGCTCTGTGTAAGCTCAAAAGCTTGTCTCTCTCACCAACGGAAGTTGATCTAATCAAAGATGTTACCTCACCCACCTTGACCTTAGGAAAGTCACCTCTCCCTGTGGCCGTTTGGCTCCTCATCTGTAAATCAGGGACTGTTACTGCTCTTCTGTCTTACTGAGGTGTGATGGGGCATTTAGATATTATGGTGATAGGAGTCAAAGAGAAATATAGAGGGAGATAGAACTAAAACAGAGTCAGGTACCCCATTAATCTTTTCTCAGTAGCTGTTCAGCATCTCTTTCAAATGTAGATTACATACCGAGGAGCAGGAGATGTGTGGAAATGTGCAACTGAACCACAGGGATTGAATTTGTTCCAGCAGAGGCTTAAGTGTGCCATTCACATTGAACCATCAGCTCACCTATGGGAACCAGCTCCTTTGTACCCCAGTTTATCAGAAGGCCACTGGATGACTTACGATACTTTGAGAAACCGAACAAGGCAGGACAGAAAATCCACATTTAAATACCACACCTTTATAAAAGATACCAAAACACTCTGACTGAAATGAATGGGAACACTAGGCTCAAAATCAGTTTGGGTTACATGAGCTCACCCACCCTTCTAAAAATCAGGCCCTGTATTTATCTGAGATCATGAAAAAAAGGGGCCAAACTGTGCCAAAAATAAGAATATGTGAATGACAGTCCCTGCATCCAAGGAAAGAACACACTGTCTTAATTGTTACAGAAAAGGCATATAGAGAATTGTAGATTTATTAATACTAGTATTTATTCCCTTAGATTGTAAACTCTTGGGGGCAGAAACTGTCTTTGCTCTAGGTTTAGGCAGCACTTAGTGCAATGAGGTCCTGCTCCACAGATAGGACTCCTAGATGCTACCACAAGACAATAAATAATAGTAACGCAAAAACTGAAAATCCTAGAATTTACTCCCCCAGGAGTTCACCTTAGATTCAAGGATATTGTTCCTTAGTTCCAGCCATCTGCCATGCGGCTGTGGGGAGAGGAGATTCCCATTAACCTAAAAAACTACAAGGACATGGTTGGGATGAGTGAAGTTTGAAAGGATTTTATTTCATGTGATTTTTTAAAATTATGTATTGCTGTTGAATTTCCTTCAGACATCCTGCCTTGGCCTCTGACACTGACAGAGCTCATAAGCAAATGTTTAGGCCTGCTGAGTACATGACAAGAAAACCAAGGAAAGACCAGATGCTGCAAGAGGTGCTGGAGATTTAAAGTGGTGTTTTTCCTTTCCAGTCATATACCAATAGCTATCCAACATGGTTTTAGTGGGCAGTACATTACCTTTTTTAGGTGACACACAAAACTCCTTAGCACTTGTAATTAGACCCTATGGACTTTCTGTAAAGAGTACAGGTGTATTAAAGCCAGCAAGCTGGTTCTAGTCTAAAGTGGGTAATCATGTTCTACCTACTTAAATACAATTGCACCTAAATTAATGGTTGGAAAAGTTATTCTTCCTTCCTAAAAGAAAAGCTGAGACGGTGCTGCTGCAGAATGGCAGCTGCAGTCCACCCTAGCCCTAGTCGCATTGCAGTAACGAAGCCAGAGGATAGGAGTCTCATACACGAGTGGGTGGGTGAAATTCTGTGGCCTGCAACATGCATGAGGTCAGACTAGATGATCATGATGGTCCCTTCTGACCTTAAATTCTGTGAGTGCTCAATATTTGTGGCCAATCTACAATATTTAGTTAAAACTCCTCAAATGCATTTTCTGTAAAAACAGCCACTAAAAATCCAGAGAAGCAGTAGTTAAAGCAAGATATGCAACCCTTAACTCACACCTTATCACCTAAACACAGTGACACCTCTGCTCCATAAACTCCCTTTCAGGCAACTAGACAGCATGTGAAGAAGTAGATACGTGCAATCTCACAGTACATAACCTGAGCTCTGTATCTAACCTCATACTTTTTCCATGTGTAAATATGTTATAGACTTTAGCCCTACTTTTATGCCTATAGGTAATACATCTTAATCCAGCACTGAGGTCAAAGTTCATTTTGTGCATTTGAGCTTGGCAGTGAGGAACTGGATGTGTGTAATATTCTGACTTTGAACAGGAATTTGCTGTGAAGTTGGGAAGTCTTTGGGTTTTCTGTTTGAGTGATAAGATGCATCAATTAAGGATGGCATTAATATTTAACATTAGCTTATCTGGCAACTTCCCAGAATGTTAATTGCAATTGACACTGCAGAAATCTTTAGCAGCACCACAGAGAATGCTTGAAGTGCTGTCTCGGCGCAAAGATGCCATTCCCCACAGCAATGCTGCCTTTGCTCTCCCAGTTCACCAGAGGAATGAGCGAAAGCAGGCAGGAGGGGGAGAGATGACAGTGGAGCATTAGCACTTGCCTACATTCTCAACCTAACAGATCTGCATGGGCTCAACCAGGATATTTCCTGTGCTGTGAGCCATAGCAGCAGAAAAATTGGATTCTCCTTCAACACAGCCCAGTGTGGCCCTAGTGCCTCACAACACCATCATCACTATTTGAGCACTGCACTTGGACCATGGCCTAGCATGAGGACCAAAGGATCAGGGGGCATGTAACAGGAGAGCCCTCCTGCTATGGCTTCCCGCCCAGGGATTTCCCTTTTCCAGCAAGCCATTGCAGGTCTATGGGCTTAAAGCAAGGAGTATAATAATCTCCCCTCTTTTCTCTTCCCATTCTTTACCTTCTTGTCCCCCTACATACCTGTTCACTTCCCCATTGCCTCTGCTGACAAGCCTGCCTCCTAAGTTCCCAGAGGCAAGGATGGGAAGGTGTCATCCCTGAGGCAGGCTGATCAGCACCAGCAAACAGCAGTAGCTGGCATTATCAGGGTAAGAGGTAGGAAATGTACAGTATAAATGCTGTAACAAGAGTTGAGGATTTAAGTCCAGATGTGTCTACAAGGAGTGGAGAAACTGGCAAAATATCTGATAACTATTAGGGCTGTCGATTAATCGCAATTAACTCACACAATTAACTAAAAAAAGTAATCACCAATAATCCCTGTTTTAATCACACAATAGAATATCAATTGAAATTTATTAAATATTTTTGGATGTTTTTCTGTATTTTCAAATATATCACTTTCAATTACAATACAGAATACAAAGTGTACAGTGATCACTTATTTTTTATTACAAATAATGGCACTGTAAAAATGATAAAAGATAGTATTTTTCAATTCACCTCATACAAGTACCGTAATGCAATCTCTTTATTGTGAAAGAGCAACTTACAAATGTAGATTTTTTTTTTTGTCACGTAACTGCAGTCAAAAACAAGGTAAAACTTTAGAGCCTACTTCTCAGTCCACTCAGTCCTACTTCCTGGTCAGCCAATCACTAAGACAAACAAGTGTGTTTACATTTATGGGAGATAATGCTGCTGGCTTCTTATTTACAATGACACCTGAAAGTGAGAACAAGAACTCTTGTAGCCGGTATCGCAAGATATTTATGTGCCAAAGATTCATATGCCTCTTCATGCTTCGGCCATCGTTCCAGAGGACACTTCTATGCTGATGACGCTCGTTAAAAAAGTGTGTTAATTAAATTTGTGACTGAACTCTTTGGGAGAGAATTGTATGTCTCCTGCTCTGTTTTACCCCCATTCTGCCATATATTTCATGTGATAGCAGTCTCTGATGATGACCCAGCACATGTTGTTCGTTTTAAGAACACTTTCACTGCAAATTTGACAAAACACAAAGAAGGTACCAATGTGAAATTTCTAAAGATAGCTACAGCACTTGACCCAGGGTTTAAGAATCTGAAGTGCCTTCCAAAATCTGAGAGGGATGACGTACGGAGCATGCTTTCGGAAGTCTTAAAAGAGCAACACGCTGATGCGGAAACTACAGAACCGGAACCACCAAAAAAGAAACTCAACCTTCTGCTGGTGGCATCTGACTCAGATGATGAAAATGAACATGCGTCAGTCTGCATTGCTTTGGATCATTATCGAGCAGAACCCATCATCAGCATGGATGCATGTCCTCGGGAATGGTAGTTGAAGCATGAAGGGACATATGAATCTTTAGTCCATCTGGCATGTAAATGTCTTGTGACGCTGGCTACAACAGTGCCCTGAGAACGCCTGTTCTCACTTTCAGGTGACATTGTAAACAAGAAGCCGGCAGCATTATCTTCTGCCAATGTAAACAAACTTGTTTGTCTGAGTGATTGATTGGCTGAACAAGAAGTAGGACTGATTAGACTTATAAGCTCTAAAGTTTTATATTGTTTTGAATGCAGTTTTCTTGTATATAATGCTACAGTTGTCAGTTCAACTTTCATGATAAAGAGACTGCACTACAAAACTTGTATTGGGTGAATTAAAAATACTATTTCTTTTGTTTTTTACGGTGCAAATATTTGTAATAAAAAATATAAAGTGAGCACTGTACACTTTGTATTCTTTGTTGTAACTGAAATCAATATATTTGAAAATTTAGAAAACATCCAAAAATATTTAAATAAATGGTGTTATTATTTAACAGTGTGATTAATCACAATTAATCATTTGACAGCCCTAATAACTACACATCTAAATGGAGGTTAAATCATTCAACGCAAGATTAGTTGGGGTTCAAGCACTAATCTGTCCCACTAGGTAGGTTTTAACACTGTGCTTCTCTAGCAGAGAAGGTAAAGCAGTTCAATGGAGTGGGAAGACATAGGTCGGTACCATTAGTGCAGGGGTGGGCAAACTACAGCCCGGGGACCGCATCCAGCCCTTCAGAAGTTTAAATCTGGCCCCAAGCTCCTGCTGGGGAGCGGGGACCAGGGCTTGCCCTGCTCCACATGTGCTGTGGCTCCACGCAGCTCGTGGAAGCAGCAGCAGCATGTCCCCCCTCTGGCTCTTAAGCATAAGGGCAGCCATGGGGCTCTGCACGCTGCCCCCTCCCCAAGAGCTGCCCCCGCAGCTCCCATCAGCTGGCACTCCTGACCCCCTCCAGCGTCCCGACCTCCTGCCCCAGCACTGATCCCCCTCCCACTCTCCAAACCCTTCAGTCCCACCATCCTGCACCCCAGAGCCTGCACCCCCAGCTGGAGCCCTCACCCCCTCCCGCACCCCAAGTCCCAAGTTCATGAGCATTCATGGCCCGCCAAACAATTTCCATACCCAGATGTGGCCCTTGCACCAAAAAGTTTGCCCACCCCTGCATTAGTGTGACAAGAAATAGCATTAAATGAGACTGCCTACTCCAATGGATGCCAAGATGTACAGAACCTCTCAAAGTAAAGAAAATGCACAAGTTCTCTGAATCTTCTCAAACCTCACCTTATATTCAAGTTGTAGGTACAGCACAGTTACAACTGAATCTACCATATTGAATCCTCAAGAGCATGGAAGAAAAAAGGAACACCATCAGAGATAAAAGATTTAGAATACTTCCCTTGTGGGTTTTTTCCCTTGGGTGAGTGTGTATGTGTGAGTGACAGACAGCACTTTGAGAAAGGGACCTTCAGAGACTTGAGGGGGAAGTGTCTTACCACAACCCACATAGCTACAGAATGCCATTTAAATGGAGCTGAGGTAACTTGAGTCTGCATAGCTACTGTACTCCCTAATGTTCTAAAAATCTGAACAGTACAAATATGTAAACAGGTGGCTTGTATGTGGATGGAATTTATGTGCCAATATTCTTCCAAAGTAGTAAGTGTAGTGCTGCAGGGTAACATCAAAAATCCCTCCCACACTCAGGCTCTACCTTGCTTTGAGAGGCTTGCCGAAAGTAATTCTGCTCTCCATAATTGTGTCAGATGCTTCCCTAGATATTAGATTGGTTCAATCCTTTGTACAGCAAAAAGGCCATTACAACAATTGTAAAGCTAAAGTAGGATAGAATGCTTTTTTCATCCCCAGCCAACCTGCTTTCAGGGTTCAGGATAAACCCTGGATCATGAAATAATTTGACTGTTACTATTCACTGTGAGCAAATTTTCAAAATGTGGCCTCCATTTATGTGTTCAATGTTGCACACACACTTACACATTTAATTTTCATGCACTACCATGAATACCTGTGTGTAGTGTAAGTTTTATTAGCTGTGCATACAGCTGATAATGTACAAAAACAGTAAACTGACATGCAAATAGAAGCCAGCTTGGGGCTATGATGGAAAGCAGGACCTACATTTACAAGTTTTAGATTATTAGCAATATAAAGGTGCATGGGTCTGTTAGCAAGCTGTGGGGGAAGTGGGGAGAGGAAGGCCATCCGAACTTGGATAGTTTTCCAACAAACTACTCAGCCTTAAATAGGAACTTTTGAATTTATTTCCAGACACTGGAAAAAAATGTTCAGGAGTGCCTAAGGTAACTTGGGCACAGAGCTTAAGTTTCTTTCATTGAGAAATAGGCGCCTCTATGCCCCAGTCACCGAGGCACTTTTGAAAAACTGACCTTATTCTATTGATCACACCAGAGATATGACTAGAGGAGACTGGGGGTAAGATGACATCTTTGTTAAGATCTTTTGTGTGTGACAATTATAAAATAGGGAGAACCATCAAGAGTACTTACTACCATTATGAAGAATGCTTAGTCATATTTATGCATATTCCCCAGATACATACTGTTTGAGGCAAGGGATTCAAACTCCATGCACAAACATTTGTCATGAGAGGTCACAGCATTAGGCTAGCTGTCCAGTATAAGTAACTTCACTGCAATGTACCTGACAGAATATGATTTGGGAAAGAATTACACTATACCTAAGCATTTTGGCAAACTAGCATAAGTGTGAAGCATAAGAAAAAGCTCCACTATTGATTAGTCAGATTATAAC
This sequence comes from Chelonia mydas, assembly GCF_015237465.2. Taxonomy (NCBI): domain Eukaryota; kingdom Metazoa; phylum Chordata; order Testudines; family Cheloniidae; genus Chelonia; species Chelonia mydas. The sequence continues at coordinate 19,909,190 of NC_051253.2, read as the reverse complement.
CCTCTCTCCACTGACTGATCCCCACCCTTCCAAAACTGTTGAGCTCTGGTCTTGCAGTCAGATGCAGAGCTGTGGCTTCTGTGATGAGAAATTAATTATTGAAATTTCCAGGGACTGACTGACAGGTACACACAGTGCTCTCAGCATCTGCTACGCAAGCCCCATTAACAAGTAAGATAGGAACCTAACAGTAGTACCCAGGTCAGAATCTTGTGTGTATTAGCCATCAACAGAAGTCACTGCAATAGATGTTGTTCATATACTGTGTTTTCAGCCATTACCACACTCAATGAGTCTCAAATTAAATAAGGATATTTATAGTTCCATTTCTTCCTCCTCTCCCCCACAACATGAAAATGTACAGGCATGCGCCTAACAGAATGGACATCAAGCAACAGAACCAGTGTCCTCTACTACAAAGTGAGTACTGTAGCAGAGTTTTTTCATTTTCTTAGTGAAAGGAATGATTTAAATATTTGTACCACTTAATTCGAGTCAAGTCTCACAGAGTCCAAATTCTGGACATTACAATAATGAGGTGGTGATTCTACTACCATAATTTTCTGTTGCCACAAGTGTGACAAAGATAAAAAACCACAAGGAACTGATAAATTTTTTTTTATTATTCACTTTTGAATTCTTTTACACTTTCCTGATTATTTTGTGTAAGGTGAAACTAGAACCGTTTAAAAGACATACACAAATCTAGTACATCAATAACCAGGTATTTCTTTTTTGCTATACTATTCTCACAACCACGTGTGTGCTAGCAATATAACCGTCACAGAAGCAAACTTTAGGCAGAATACTGGTCAGTAAAAACAAAGCGAAAAGAGCTACCAGATATACAGACAGGCTCGGTTCCACATTCATCACTACTGCATTTATCAAGCGCCAAGTATTAACTGCACTATTTGTTCAGCTAGTAGAGGGGAGTTTTAAAATCAGTGCATGAAATTCTCTCTCCAGGAGACAGATGGACAGACAGACAAATGGATTCTACAGCTAAGTGAAATGGTAAAGGGATGATACTGGGAGACTGATAGATGACTATTCCTAATCTTTTCCATTGCATTATTCATGCAACTCTTATGAGGTCTTATCTGACTGGACCTGTTTGGGAACACAACTAAATGAGGACATTTGGAGTTCTAATATCACAAGTTCCTAACAAGCATTACAAATGTGTAAGGTCTGCATTCCAGTACGAAATAATGGGAAATCTTGAAAATTTTAGGTAATACCAGGATCTGGCTTAAAGTGGCAGACATTAAGAGCTGAAGACTACAGCAGCACTGGCAACTCTCAGACATCTGAGTGAGAGACCTGTCCAATAGCACACTCATGTCTCTCCATCACCCTGATATCACTTATAATCCACAAATAATGGAACATATGTAGGAGTCCAGAAATTTTTTAATGAAGTTTAAAAGCAGGTGAGAGGGTGAGGATGAACATCAATTCAATGGGAGGAAGATTTCTATAAAGTGAATTCAAAGATGGCAGAGTGGAATATTAGAAATTTTTCCAGATAGAGTTCAGAGTGGGAATACCCAAGGAGATTTTAATTCTCCTAAGTGAAATGCAATCTTTGCATTATTTTACTCTTAACAGTATTATCCAAAAAACTAATAAGGCCATTCATACAATATTAGTCTTTTCCTGTTGCAAGTTGACAGTAATGCACTAAGAAGTCTTACTAGTAAAGAACAGTCCAAGTTGTAACTAAGTAATTTATTGTTGTGGGAAGGGGTTTTAGACATGCATGTTGTATGAGCACTGGACCATTTTTCAAAGTCAAACCCCAATTACTTGCCAATGTAATTTGGAAACCTAGGCTGCTATACTCCCAAAAAACTGAACTCTCAGAAAAGTAAGATTACTTAAAGTGAGCTTTTGACTGAAAGCAGTGCACCAAACTTGGTTAAAAATGTCTATAGAGTGTGCCTGTTAAACTAATTCACTGAAGTGTGTTACTGAACTGGAATGCCATACAATGGATTGTTTTCCTTCCATGCCCCAGTGTCACAATATAATTTTTATAACTTTCTGTACAACTTTACAACAGAATTGTACTTCGACTATTTTGGTGCCAGATTAAGCTTTCCAGAGTTACATAATTAATATCTAGTTTCTACCAGGAAGAGTTTTGTAAAGTCAGCTGCAATTACAAAACCCATAATCACAGTGTTGAGTTAAAAATATAAACACGGTAATCATAACTGCAAATGTTCATAATAAGTTCAGAATGCAGCTGTATAACCAATCTCCGTTTTAAGTACACAAAACACCAACCAATTGTTTTTACCCCACAGACAGTTTTTGCTACGTTGAGGTTGTGAAAGTCGATGTACTATTCTTTTTGCTTGTCGCACAAAGGGATATATGTGTAGGATACAGAGTGACATTGAACATATAGTGAAGCGTGACAGCCATTAGTTCTCTCCCTCCCCAGCATCCCCTTCATCTCCCTGGTTTTCCGATGTCCATAGCTGTAAGAAAATACAAACACATGTTTATGCTGAAAGCATGCAGTTAATTACATTTGTCAGGAAAGGGGAGATGGGGTAATTAGCTGTAGGTTGTGCAATTTTCTTAATGGAAGATTATTAAATGGTTGAATTTAGTGGCAAAGAAAGAATAATGAACTAAAAACAGAAGGCTGGATGGAGGCTTAGGAACAGAAAGCAAATGAAGCTTACAGGCAGTACGCACTGGAGGAAAGTTAGCTTTTGGGAAACGGTCAATAAAAGTGCACCTTTCAATGACAATTGATTGCGGAAAGGCTTACTAACTTGTGCTAGTACAGCAACTGCCATTTTATTTAGCATACAGAGGCAATGGATCTCAGATAGGTCCAATTACACAAGTTGGTGTGGTGGTTTCTCCATAAGAGAAGTGATTTGTAAAGCAGAGGAATATACAAAACTTCTCATGATAAAGCCTATTTATTGGAGCCTGAAAGCCTAACATTTACAACAGTGACAAGTTTAAAGTGTAGTAGTTTGTCCCAGTGATACTTACAGTAAGGTTGTCCCTTAGTAGCTGCATGATCAGAGTGCTGTCTTTGTAAGACTCTTCGTTCAGTGTGTCCAGCTCAGCTATCGCTTCATCAAAAGCCTGAAATAGGCAATATAATTTAACAGAGCAAAGACACCAGATTTTCAAATTCTGTACTCATCTGAATTCAATTTCATTTACACAGATAATTTTTTTCTTAAATTTTCCCATATTACATTTAAAATTCAGTGGGGGGGGGGGGGGAGGGGGGACAAAAAAACAAAGACGAAAAAACTAGGAGTATTTTTCCTCTCCCCAAACGAAAAAAGTACTAGCCAGGCTCAACTACAACAAAGTGAAGACCAGGCCACTGGCCGACTGGAAGAATTCTATTTTGTTACATGAGTTTTAAGATTAATTCTTGAACCAGGCCTACTTCCCAGACCAGCATAGAATACTCAAGAAGTGAATGTGCTCACTCCCACAGAATGGACTGCTTCACATGGCTCAAAACCAACCCAGCCACCCATTTAGAGTGTCTTCACTAAAAATGGAGGGCTCAAAGGTTTGAATTAGAAGCAGTGGGCATGTAGAGCTAAAGCTGAAAAATCAGAGGTACCTTCAGGGTCATATCTGCTGCACATAGAAAGGCAACTAAAGACATAGGAAACAGTGTGACAGTGGAAGAAACAATGTACTTTCCACTAAAGACTAATATGACCATAGTTGCCACCAACTTGTTTTATAAAATCTTCCATCAAAGTCCACGCAGCATGTTTGACAGCTGCCATGAATAAGGCCCCTTTTTCTGTTTAAATAGATTTCTATCACAAACACAACCGCATTTCTAAAGCAGATTGATTTACAGCCCAATAACTTAAATAGCTGAACTAACAGTAGTAAGTGCATTGCAAGGGAAAAATCTCTTCTTGCTACAGAATATTAGGATCCTGAACAAAGTGCACTGTACGTATATGCTAAGTAACTCTGAATGCCATCATTATCCAAGCTGTTACTTGACAGTTTTCAATTGAAGTAAGTAGAGGTGAACTAATAAAAATACCACATGGAGCTATTCACCTCTCAGAAAGAGATTTGGTCTAATTTTAAGGAGAGGTAAAAGACAAAAACGAACTCACTTGTGATCTATTTGGGCACAATTAAACCATCAAATAGTTTGCCGCACCAATCAAACCAAAGCAGTTTTGGTCTTTGAAGAGAGACTGGGATGTTACAAGTCATGAATGGAGAGCACTGGTAAAGTCACACTGGAAAAACTGCCCCATCAAATTTTTGAAATATGGTCAACTAAAGACAGTGTTATTATTTTCAGTTTTAGGAGCTCTAGATTAACTCAAACATTTTAAAATTTCCAAAACAAGTACTTTCTGGGAGAATCCTGTGAAAGGTGTGAAGAGGGCAGCTTGTCTTATTCCTCACAGGGTAATTGTCAATAGTCTAGTATGCTTTTGCTGGTTTATGTGAAAATATATTAAGATACAGATATTAGTGTGAAAGGAGGCGAGCAGCTCTGAGGCAGGCATCCTCCCGCTGACAGAGTACTCTTGAAGGAGAATCTAGTTGTTTTTAGAAGAATAGATCACTCAAAATTACCTTCAGAGGTAGTACTGTACACCTTTAATAGTTTTCACCTTCAATAGTTTCCTCCCCCAGACAAAAATATTGATAAGATGAGTCTGCTTACCGTCTTTGCCAGACTACAGGCTTTTTCAGGGGAATTTAATATCTCATAATAAAAGACAGAGAAATTGAGAGCCAGACCAAGCCGAATGGGGTGTGTAGGTTGCATCTCTTTCTTGCTAATTTCAAATGCCTCCTGGTAAGCCTGCTGAGAGTTTGATACCGTTGCTGTAAAAAGCGATTTCAGTAAGATTAATACATGGTAAGTCACTACATCTCTTATTTTATCAGCGTGTATTTAAGGTAAGGATTATTTATTATCATCTTAGTCTGGGCAATTTAGGAACTTTGGACATCTGGTAACAATTCCAATTACAAGGTTAATAAATATCTACATGTAAAAAACAAGCACAGAGGGATTTCCTTCAATAATTGTAATGGTAAAAATCTAACAATAAAACTAAGCTATTAATGCAGGAGTGCTCATAAGATTTAAAATGCAACAACCCAAACAAAGATTAAAAAACCATCAAAGTTGTGGTTAGTACTGTTGAACTCAAACTGCATTGTGTTTAAAAGCTAGAAGCCAACAGAGGAACAGGAAATAGTTCTGGAAGGTAAACGCTGAAGAAAACTTGGGAGGGGGAATTCCCTAATGAGCCATTCCCTAATGCTTCTGAGAAGGAAGGGTCCAAGAGGCAACCTCTTGTCCTGAACTCCATGGGTTAAAAATTGGGAGTACAGAGGAACTGTGAGTGCCCCCTCCCCAGGCTGATGGGTAGCACAACAAACTCTAGAGGGACTGTGTAGCCCTGTGATCCTGCTCCATGAACAGCACTGACTGCCCACTGACTTCCAGGCAGAGTTCAAGGTGTTAGTTTTAACCTAGAGAACTCTAATTAGTTTAGGACCTGGTTACTTGAGAGTCCACCTATCAAAATGGGATACCAAACTTGCAACCAGTGAAGTTACTTCAGCTAGATCCCCTGATATAATTAGGAGGGTACGACTGGCAGGGCATTTTCCATGAGGAAATAATGCATTCCTCCTCTCAGGCTACCAGATCCTGGATTTGCTGAACTTTCAGACAGGTGGAAAAGCCTTTTCAGGGATGGGAGGAGAGACATTTGGGGACAGAGCAGGCTGAGTGAGGGATGGCAGTGTGTTTGGCTTGATGTTAATTACAGAGACTCACCTATAATGGGTTTTTTGGGGGTGAGGGGGGGCGGTTTGGTCAGAGCTACGACACTGGCAGACCACGTGCCAGCTCATGCCGAAGCCCTAGGCCTATTCACTTGTGTATTAGTATAGATCAAAGTGATTGTTAAATGTATAAGAGTGTACTTTATGTTTTAACTTCATGAAAATGAATTGGATGTTACTTACATTGTTTTCACGTATCTGTATCCTGTTATAACATAGTAGCAAACATTTACATTGTGTACACCCCGTAACTAAATAACCCAAATGAGAAAGAAGCATTATAGAATGCAAATGAAGAACTCTAACAGAAAAGATTTAATTTCAAAGCAAGTGCTCATTGTGTGATGATGATGATGAGAGGTCAAAGACTCAAAATGTATTCCTCACGCTCTGTCAAAGAAAAAAAACATGTGGGTAGTGACACTGTCAGCTTGCTTTCTGTGAGAAGAAGCTATAAGTATGGATTCAAGGAAAGATCCTGCACCTCTGGACTGCTTGGACTAGTATGGGAAAGTGTACTAGATGCAAAGCAGAGATCCCCAGAGACAACCTGGTTATCCTGAAAAGACTTTTTGGAAACTGGAAGTTTATTACATCACTGCCACCATTTGGAATTACAAACTGAGTCACCTGTACGTATATTTTACCTGTTTTAACCTCTCAATAACAAAATTTCCTTTTCTTAGGTAATAAACCTTTAGTTAGTTTACTATCTAACTGGCTACCAGCATGGTCTTTGGTATAAGATCTAGAGTACCAACTGACTGGGGGGAAGTGACTGGTCTCTCGGGCCTGAGAGCAACCTTATGTGGTGTGATTTTTGGTTTAAAGAGACCTTTTCTCACAAAGTCCAGTTTGTCTGTGTGGTAAGATAGACTGGAGAGTCTAAAGGGACTATCTGTGACTCCATGGTAAGATCGTTATAGTGATCCAGGAGTTCACATATGTCACTGGCTTGGTGAAATCTAATTATAGAACACACCACCAGCTTGAGGTGTCTTCCCTGTTTTCTGACAATCTGCCCTGAGGAAGACACTCCAGAGAAGCATGACAAGAGCAACTAGCACAATGCTTGTTTTCCATAGTTAGTGAATGTTGAAATCTATATAAATAAATACTCCTCACTGAAAACAAACATTTCTCTCCATACTTCATTCTGCTTAGTGGCCATTTGACTTCTGATCGGGGGGAGGGGAGGGGCGGGGCGCGCGCGCAAAAAGATTTTAACTCTACCTACTTTGTTTGCTGTCCCCAGATGCCACCTCCGAAAGATATCTGAAGTAATCGCCTTTCATTTTCAAATAGAAGACCTTGCTTTCTGGCTGTGTAGCATTGACAATAAGGTACTTATCCAAGAGTTCCTGAAAGAGGAAGCATCACAGATGCTTTTGTCATGAAAGTCACAGGAGTGATAAACCTACACACACGAAGTTTATTATCCACTACCAAAGCGCAGAGAAAAATCCACTGGGGAGTGGGAAACTTGCCCTGTTGAGGACCTATACCATTCATTTCTGCAAAATTTCAGCTCTCAAAAAGTTGATAGCCCTCCTGATTGCGAGGACAGCTTTTCATATGCAAACTGATGCAGTGCTGTGTTCATGAGTTCGCAGGTACAGCGCTCCAGGGCTTCCACTGCTATTCGTAATTTTGCTGCTGTTTGGCAGCGTGAGATTCACAAGAGTCTGATTACTTTCACTGCTGCTGTTTAGAACTGTGGACAGCAATGAAGTTGTCTAAAGCTATGACTAGCAATAGAGGCTGCACTTGCGTATTCAGAGGAACAGGACTCAAAAACGGTTGCAAGAGGAGTACCAGGAACCCTCTCCCCTCCACATGCATTAGGGTCTTGACTGAGGCAACCACAAAAGAGCAGAATCCCTCAACCCCTAACTTCAGAGAAGCCAGGAAACTGGTGTGGGGGAAAATGCTAGCTCCTCTCCTGTCCACAAAAGAATATGGGTAGAGGCTTAAAATTTCAGGTGATTAAAAGACATAGGAGCATCTATCACCCACTCTCCCCCACCAAACAGGAACAGCACCCTGCTAAGAATCCGAGCACCCGAGTGTAAGTGATGGGCTTCTTGCCAGGGCAGCTGGCCACAGATCTTTCTGGTGTCTTCCCCCTTCTCCCCCAATCATCTTCCATATTAATCTCTGCCTAACAGGTTTTGTGCCTTTGGCTAGTAGATGGTTTTGTTTTGATATTTGGTAGGTGATAGCACTTTAAGAGAAACTGAATACAGTTACATGAAAGAAACTAGAAGACTCAATTACTAAACCCAGCCAAGTTCTTTACCCAGAGCCATAAGAAATTATCTTCCTGCCTGGATCTTTAGCATCTCAGTAAGTGAGGCTCCTTAAGCCCCCCTGGCAATTGCTGCAATGCTAACTACTGTTATTTTTGCTGCTGGATTATTACCAGAACATCATTGCAGATATCCTGCAATTCAGCCTCAATTTTCTCACCAGAACATCATTGCAGATATCCTGCAATTCAGCCTCAATTTTCTCACGATACTCTCTTCCCATCTGCTGTTTCTTCTCATTCCTCTCCGTTTTCTGTTCAATGCTGGAAATTACACGCCAGGAAGAGCGACGGGCACCAACCACATTCTTATAGGCAACAGAGAGTAGATTCCTTTCTTCATTGGACAGTTCATGTCCTTGCTCAGTGACAGCCTTCATAGCAGCAGCCATGTCATCATAGCGCTCAGCCTGTTCGGCCAGTTTGGCTTTCTGTACCAGCTCGCTTTTATCCATAGTTATTCCTTAAAAGGAGAAAAAATAATTTATCTTGATTGCACAGGTTGTGGAAAACAAATGATAAAGGTAAAAGGGGATACAGTATAAGTCATGATCATAAGTCATAAGTGGGAAGTCTGTCTTCTTCCCGATCAATGTAGTGAGTTACTAGCAGGAGTTTAACTTTATATTTTGGTTATTTCACTAAGAGCAGCATAGAATCATCGGACTGGAAGGGACCTCAAAAGGTCATCTAGTCCAGTCCCCTGAATGCATGGCAGGATTCAGTATTATCTAGACCATCCCTGACAGGTGTTTGGAGATTTTTAAGAGCAGGTTGGACAATGACAGAGATTCCACAACCTCCCTAGGCAATTTATTCAAGTGCTTAACCACTCTGACAGTTAGGAAGTTTTTCCTAATGTCCAACCTAAACCTCCCTTGCTGCAATTTAAGCCCATTGCTTCTTGTCCTATCCTCAGAGGTTAAGAACAACAATTTTTCTCCCTCCTCCTTGTAACAACCTTTTATGTACTTGAAAACTGTTATGTCCCCTCTCAATCTTATCTTCTCCAGACTAAACAAACCCAATTTTTTCAATCTTCGGTCATAGGTCATGTTTTCTAGACCTTTCATCATTTTTGTTGCTCTCCTCTGGACTTTCTCCAATTTGTCCACATCTTTCCTAAAATGTGGCGCCCATAACTGGACACAATACTCCAGTTGAGGCCTAATCAGCATCTTCTGTAACATCTAAGGATCACAACCAATCACACTCCTGGAAGAACCTGAACATTACCTTCTCAAATGTCACATTAATACTAATGTTATGTCCAATCATATCAATCTTTCCCCCGCCCCAGATTTCTCCTCCAATCCTCTTTATCTTACCATGACCCCAATCTAACAATACCAGAAGTCTGAGAGGAAAGGTTGCATGTTCAAACAGTTGCCAAAAAAGAAAACCAGGACTTGTTCATGTTACAGTATCCTCTAGTACTCTTCCATGACAGGAATAATGTTCTTAGAGCAGGAGTATCTGAAACACTGGACAGCTCCTGCTGTCATTGAGCAACCCTCCTTTGCTTCGATGCAAAATGCAATGCTTCTGTGGATACTTAAAACAGCAAAATAAAGCTGCAGTGTTTGGTACCAGAGAAAAATGTTTTTATACTGCCCTAACAGGAAAATTATTTCTTATGTCTGTGTTTCTCTACACATGAGATTTTTTGAGACAATCAACCCTGCTATCCTGCAGCATTTTCAATGTCAACCATATTTTAATACAGAGATTGAGGGAGAAAGGATGTGGCACATGACAGTCATGCAATTGTAAAGTAATTGCTTATGTGGAAAGAAACATTCATCTTTTTTGAAATGCAATTTAGCAGCTGGAAATAAGGTCAGACATATGCTATATGACCAACTCTCCACTGAGCACAGTTTAAGAACTTCTGCCTCAGGAAAATGGATGCTGGAGTTAGTAAGGAAAATGGCTTTTCCTCACTGCTATGTTCTATGTGTCTGCAAGGCACAATGGTAACACGTAGACAACTGGTTTCAGAGTAGCAGCCGTGTTAGTCTGTATTCACAAAAAGAAAAGGAGTACTTGTGGCACCTTAAAGACTAACAAATTTATTTGAGCATAGGCTTTCGTGAACTACAGCTCACTTCATCGGATGCATCCACTGAATGCATCCGATGAAGTCAACTGTAGCTCACGAAAGCTTATGCGCAAATAAATTTTGCATCCAACGAAGTGAGCTGTAGCTCACGAAAGCTTATGCTCAAATAAATTTGTTAGTCTCTAAGGTGCCACAAGTACTCCTTTTCATTTTATGTATGCAACTAAGTTTGAACAAAGGACTTGTGTGGTATATGCACGGTCACCTTATGGATGTGCCTGTTCTGTGAGCCATTGGATCAATTCAGATTTTTTGCTGAAAGAAGCCATCCCAGAAAATGGAGTCCTCTTGCACACGTAGTTCTGCATTAAGTCTAGTTCTCTTTCAAACACAGCTTTTAAACCAGTGGAACCTGGCACTTTTAAAAGGTGCCAAATTGATATTAAGATTGCCGCTCTCCCCAAAGACAAAAATAGGTACCAACAGTGAGTTAACTTATTTTACTTCACTAACATGGGTCTGTCTTTGCCAGGAAAGCTCGACTCTAGGGAGACATAGTAGTTGGTTTGTATCACTGGCTACTGCAGACTCCAAGTGAGCTCATCACTGAGCCTGCCAAGGAACCACCGGGTTTTGATTTATTTCGGAAAGACTGATGCAGATTGAATCACGTCAGGACATCTCATGGGATATGTGGACAAACCCTCTTTAAATGGAAAATGAGGCAAACACCTGTATGCAACTGTGGTCACCAGGCACAAATGATGGAGCACATCACATCTGAGTGTCCCCTTCGTTCTTTTGCCGGGGGCCTGCAGCAATGTGCTGGCTATCAAACTTAGATATAAATTTGTAATCATGTTACCTACCCAAGACGTATGAAAGAAGATGACTCCAAGTAAGGATGCCAAGTGAGAGACAGGTTTTTTTGGTAATGCACACACTTAAGCTACATTTGCACTACAAGCTAGAGGTGTGATTTCCCTGCTCGCTGACACATGCTTGCACTAGCTCTCATTGAGCTAGCATAAGTATAGATAGCAACAGATATCTGGATAATGATGATGATAATCTGAATAGGATAATGGCAGTGGAGCCATGGCTTAGCCATGATGAGGTTCAGGTGGGTTTGTACTCGAAACAGCTAAGCCATGTCTCCACTGCCACTAACACTACCGCAGCTCTGCTGCTATTAATATTTGCACTAGCTTGACAAGGGCTAGCACAAGTACGTATACGCGAGCAGGGGAATCATACCCTTAAGCGCACAGCGTAGATATAGCCTTAATAAATATACTGCCTAGTAAAAATGTACGTTGAAAAGACAGATCAGTCAAATAGCAACATTTTTTGGTCACTATTACGACCAGCATGAACCAGTTCAGATGAACTAATGATGTAGAGTTGCAGTGCTCTGTATTTCAAGTCAACAATATTCCACCACCTTCTTGCCGCATCCCAAATTGCTAGACTTTCAATTATGAAATGAATTCAATTTACATGCTTAACACAGTAACTAGTTCACAGCTGGGGACCCCCTAACTTTCACTGTTAATTTGAAGATCAAAGTATATCTATATAAACAGTGTTTTATAGTGTATGAAAGCCAGCCATAAATACTAAAATATCTCACATAACTGTATGACTCCAATTTCCTCAACCTGCACTGCCTCTTGAGGCATTTCCATTGTAGTCACCTTTAGGTTTACCACAAACAGTTTACACAATACCATTACCATATGATTTGGATTTTTGTTTTGAAAAATAGTCTGCATGCTGAAATTTAGAGACAAGTAGTTCTAAAGAAGTTTGCATTTTGTTATTAAAAAAGTGTGTGTTATATTCGATCTGTACTTTTTCAGTAGCACAGCACAAGTAGTGCTATGGATCGCAAAACAAATCACCTGTGCAGCGTTCAGTTTAGGAACTGTGGAGGGTTTATTAACACGATGCTAATATGATATATTTATCTTTAAATGCAAGTCCCTTCATGGCAGTCAGTGGGTTCACTTAAGGGCACATTAGGGAAACCACAGAGGGAATAGGGAAGGCATAGAGAAGGTACAGAAGAAAGTCTGACAAAATTGACTGTTCAACCCAAACGCAAGTAGAAGACATACAAAACATGTTATCTAGCCTTAGTTATTGGACTGTCTAAATTATGTGTACATCTTAAAGACAGCTCACACTACTTATTAAAAAAGTCTGACTTCAATAAGAACTTCATTAATTGTGTACATTTGTACCAGAGTCTGAGATGCCAGTGTTGGAGCCTCAATTTATTCGTTGATTTGACTACTTTAACTTGTCCTAGAATCTTTCATTGTTAGTAGGTTTGCTACAAAAGTATGAAGTGCTGTTCAGTAAAACGAATTTAACATAACAATTCAAATACCACAGTGTTTTCTTCCAAGAAAGGCATTGCCCCACACCAAAATGTGGATAATCTGGCAGTACACACCTACCATCACTCTCACTGAAGGGTTTGCTGTATAAAGGAACACTGTTAGAGACTTGATTCTCCATTGCTTACCTTGTTAGAAGCTTGGAGAAGGGCTTTGCAGGGCTATGATGACTTGGGCTCCATAAGAGGGAAGTGTTTGCCAGAAGGAAAAAAAAGACACAAGGAAAGGAGTGATGTTTGAAAAAAAACCCCAAAAAAGCCACTATCAGTTATAGCTGGTCCCTCCCATAAAGGAGCTGAAAGTTATGTCCTTCCTAACAATAGATTAGTGTGCCACAGCCTGGAACAAGCATCTCTGGGATGCCTGGGCTGGACATGTTCTTAGGCCACAAACAGAAGTCACCAGTGGTGATTACCTGCAATTAAGAGTATGGCTACACTTGCAGATGTAGAGCACTTTGAGTTAAACCAGCCTTCCGAGAGTGCAGTAGGGAAAGCGCTGCAGTCTGTCCACACTGACAGCTTCAAGTACACCGGCGAGGCCACATTTGCAGCACTTGCAGTGGCATTGGGAGTGGTGCATTATGGGCAGCTATCCCAGCATGCAAGTGACTGCAACGTGTTTTTCAAAAGGGGGGGCAGTGGGGTGGAGCGTGAGAAGGAGTATGTTGTGTGTTTGTGGGGGGAGAGAGAGTGGGTTTTTGGGGGGGCTGAGAGCATGTCAGCATGCTGTCTTGTAAGTTCAGACAGCAGCAGACCCCCCTCCCGAACCCCGCCTCTCTCTCTCACACACAGCATTCCACAGTAATGGTTGCTTTGTCTCTGAGCAGATAAGCAGCCGGCTGTCAGAAACGGAGATTTCAAAGGGCATATCCGCATTCCTGCAGCGATTCAAAAACAATGACAACAGTGGCCACTTGACTTAAGGGGATTATGGAACATTGCCGGAGGCTGATCAGAGCGCAGTAACGCAACACCTCGTTCACACTGGTGCTGTGGCGCTCCAGCGGGGGCACAGCAAACATTATTCCACTCGCCGAGGTGGAGTACCAGCAGCGCTGTAGCCACGGAGTCAGAGCGCTCTACGTACCTTCCCAGTGTGGACAGGTAGTGAGCTAGTGCACCCGGGGCTCCTTTATTGCATTGTAACTCGCAAGTGTAGCCAAGCCCTTAGAGCAGTACATTCAACAGCGACTGTAGTGAGAGACTGACAGGAATTGTCTAATGTAGCATAGATACTTTTGGGGAGGGGGGTGGGGCTGTTGCAAGTCATAGCCATGGAAGAGTTCTGAGAACAAGGCTTGTTAATTCTAAGTAGAAGGTGAGAGACACTAGTGCTTTTCAGATTTTTAAGAGCATGCCAAACCAGGGCTTAGAACCCCTCCAAAAGGCAATGACTGCATCCTATCTCTGATCAAGAATGCCAGAAACCAGAGTGTTCAAAGCCAGTAAGCACTCAGATACCAGAACTTTGAATCTAACGCTCCTATGTATTAGCCACTGAAGCCATCACCCTTCTTCCCACTCCTGCAAGCTGAGAAAATATCTAGGTCCTGTCTAGCCTAGGGTCCAACACCACAACCAGGTCAAGTGATCTTAAAGGTATTAAACTGTGTCTACAAGGGAATTAAAAGGTTTCAGCTGAGTTTGCTTGCTCATGTAGACATGGCCTGGATTGGACTTCTTTTTAATAATTGTACTGCCAGAGGTAGGTATCTGTAAAAGACACTAGTTTATAGCTGCCCCTGGCTCCTTTAGGTGAGAGGGGAAGTAAGGAGCAGGAGAAAGCCACAGTCATTTTAGAAAGGGCACCCAAGGTCAAAGTAAACCCACAGGACTTGCAAGCAAGGACAAAGGTGGTGAATTTGGGATTTATGTAAATTTTAATGACAGTTGAGATAAAAATGTTTAGACACTCAACATTCCCCACCAGATTACAAGAGATCTATGATAAACCATATTTTAAGGCCCAAGTTACTTGACAGTGATCATGCCTGCTTTTATAGGCTCTGCTGCTTCCAACCTTCATGAGCTATTCAAGACCAACAGTCAAATCAGATCAGATGTAACTGCATTTAAACACTGTAGAAAACAGATGAAAAACTGGCACTGAAAAATATCTGACTTACATAATATATTGAACTGGCAAAACAGTACTAATAAGCCTTCACTGTCCTGAAGTTTGCTTTCAATGACCTGTTCTTTTGATGCTAAATAGGTCATTGATCCTTTTTTAATAGTTTTAATGCTTGTTAGGTAGAAATAATTAGACAAACATTTCTCCATTAGAAAAGATTTGGGAAAGAAAGGATGCAATTATTGGTTTGCCACATACGTCAATAAGAAGTCAGGTAGAAAAGTGGGTTAATACACTAACCTTTCACTTTTGGAGAAATTAGTTTAAATCTAGATTTGGTCACAAGGGATAAGTTTGGTAGTTTCAGACTCATATGCATTTATTCCCATCACAAAACTGCTACAAAATTTAGTACTGGAAGAGCAGAAGAATAGTATAGGAGATATTTGCAGATCTACCTACCAAAAGTGAACAGCCCCTCAAAATATCTGATTTGGTTTTAGCTGGTGACATTAATGCGGCAATTCACCCCAAAATGAAAAATCCCTATCAATTACATAGCATCCCACACTCCAGTTTCATAAGTTTGGAGCCTAGATGGGGATTCAAAAGGAGGCAATTGCCTCCAAAACAAAGGGAAAGGCTTCCTTCATAATTCAGTCATGTGCATGCTAATGCAAGAACAACTGTAGTATTGACAAGAGACAGTTTGGATGATGCAGATGATATCCACCATACAGCTCACACAGCAGACACCACTGCTGATATGTACTCTTTAAATCAATGCATTCCTCAGCTCCCTACAAATTAAATACAAGAAGCCTGTTTGCCTTTTAATACCGTTTCCCCCCCCACTCAGCTAGAGTTGTGTTCTTTATCTTGACCTACGGATTTAGGAGTGGTGAGGAAGAACACTGGAAACTAAATATAGATTACTCACTGACATCAGAATTTCTCATTCATTGCCTTTCCACAAAGAAAAAAATCCATTCATCACTCCAAGCTAATGGAAATAAAGTACCCCCCCATGGTAGTATGTATTATTAAAAAGTGACATATCAGGAAATTGTACATTCCCAGTAAGATTTTACCCAAACACAGAAAGCTAGATTTCTCCTCGATCACCATTAGGTTGACCAGTAAGATTAATAAAACGCACTTTCCATATTCTAGGGCTTTAAACAGGTAGCATAACACATGGAATATCCTCTCCAACCTTGTATTATGCAGCCTTACTCTCTTCCAAAACCCTCAACAAAACTCATTTCTTTCAGTTAGCTTTCCAATGTGCCCATCACCTAGGTGACCAGATAGGAAGTGTGAAAAATCAGGACAGGGAGTGATGGGTAATAGGCACTTATATAAGACAAAGCCCCAAATATCAGATCTGTCCCTATAAAATTGTGACATCTGGTAACCCTTCTGCCACTCCAAACACTGCCCCAAAATCTTCATTAAAACTTTGAGAGAAAAAACTGACAATAAGTAAGCCTTATGATCTCTTTCTGCACAATCACCTTCCTATATATACACAACCCTTTTCCCACATCTTTTTGTCACCCCTTGCTATGTTATTTACTTAGGGCGTGTCCTCACAGGGAAGTTAGGGTGAAATAAGCTAGGTTGTGAATTTAAAGCCCAACAGCTATTCCACTCTAGCTCCGCACATTAGGGTACCTTTACACAGCAGTCGGGAGGTGTGACTGCAGCATGCATATGCATTCCCTAACTAGCTTTGATCTAGCTAGCTAGCTAAAAATAGCATTGAAGCCAAGGCAGCACAGGCTAGCCCTTGAGTGCAAGCCCTCTGGGACACTAGATATGTATTCAGGTGACAAGCCCATGCCACTGCAGTTTCACTGCTATTTTTAATGGGCAAGTTAGAGCCAGGTATGGCTACATGTGCTGCAGTCACATCTCCCAATTGCTGTAGAGATATACCCTAAAAGAGTGTCTTTTTTTCAATTTAGCTTAATCCACTTGCAAGGTCGATTAAGCTAAATTGGACAAAGACACCCCTACTACAGAATAAGAGTGTCCATATGTGGAGCTAATGCAGAATAGGTATTGCATATTAGCTATTCCAGGCTATTTCCCCGTGTAAACAAGTAAACGCCTTGGAGTAGGGACCTGTCATTCTGTCCAAACTATTATGCACATCTATAGTGCTATATAAATAAAGGATACTTACAAGTGGAAACAGGAATGTATATAATGTACTTAACATGGTTAGATTTTTGTTCCAACTATTATAATCATTTCTGGCTAGGGTCCAGATGAAAGTAGTGAGTTTCCCCAAAAACATCTTCCCTCAGGTGTAAAACTCATGCCAAAATAAATGTGTTCATATTACAGCAAATCACCTTCACTAATATTAAAGTGAAAGTATTTCTATTGCAGGATGGGATAAGACTGTAGCAAAATAAAAAAGCCATACCACTGCAATGCATTAGTTTTAATGTAATGTGTATCGGGACACTAGCCTTCTGTCTGAAGAACATAGTTCCAAACCTTATTTATGTGCCAGTTGTGTCTTCCAACTCAGTCTCATCCTAGTCTATTTGTGCACATAACAAAAACCACACACTTAGCCTGCTCTGCTTAAAAGCTAGTGAGAACCAGAATAGCAAGGATATTGCAGGTCAGAAGATGGTGCACTGACAAAACTGAGTGTGCAAGTCTGTACTGGACCCCGTTTGCTTTAATGGTGTTTCACTTCCTGCATATCAAATTAACTCAAAATCTAAATATAGGTACGTGGCCAGGACACTTCATTTGCAATCAGCTATTTGCTAGTTGCCCACCACTTTGGGATCTAAGACCCAAAAATAAATAGTGTTTTCTCCCTCTGGAAGGGTGAATTTATACTTTCAAGGTTTTTTTTTTTTTTTTTTTTTTAAATGGACTCTGTTCTGGGGAACTATCAAAAAAGATACATCCTCCTGCATAAAATGCACTGAGACAGTTCGTGACACTTCTGATTTAGGTAACCTAACCACTCCTAAAGCTATAAAAGGTTTACAGCCTTATAAATGTTTTCAAGCTATTGAAGTTACATGTACAGTATAATTTAGCTTTTAAAGTATTATATATCTTTCAATTTGCTTCCTTGTTTGGAACAGTTACTATAACTTCAAAAAGACTAAATGAAATAAATTACTACATTTTAGTTGGAATCTTCACTCAGTGGCACTGTCTGCATGGCACTGATACTTGCACTATACAAGATAACATCTGTGGATTACAACCTCATCAGGGCAGTTTATGGGTTTTTCTAAGAAGTCTTAGAAGTTGTGCCTGATGCCCAAACCAGTATTCTTTCCTCCTCGTGCCTGCCTACATTTAGTTCTGCTTTGTGTCACAGCAGAGGCTAGTAATAAATAATATACCATCTTTGTTATTTGTATTACTATAACATCTAGCAGTCCTAGTCATGGACCAGGACCCCATTGTGCTAGGCACTGTATCTGTGCTCTTACACCCACCTATTATTCTATAAAGGTATCAGGGCTGCATCCTTACCTCCTCCCTATTTGTTTGAAACAACACCACGAGTACCTATGTGAAAAGGATGCTATGAAGTGCCATGGACATTATTGCCATCTCCTGAACACAGCAAGAGATTTTTATTCAAGGTAGCCAATGCCTGCAGCACAGGAATCTGATCTGTGTGGAGCAACATGGCGGGGGCCCCCAGTGCAGGCAGCTGGGCATCCTGGCCCACGACAGAGAGATCGCAGGGAGCCTTTGGAAGGAGAGGCCTAGAATCAGACCGCAAGGGGGAGGCTCATTTCCCAGCCGGCAGGAGCCGAAGGGTGGCAATCACAGCCAAGGGAGCAGCCCCTGCCAGCGACGCCTGCTGCACACAGGTGTGCGAGGCCAGCCTAGCCCTCGGGGGAGAAGGTGACTCAGCCTAGGTGGGGCTGGGCTGAGGGAGGCTAGAGAAGGCGGTGCTGCCAGCTCAGGCCCTGCGGCAGCCTGGGAGGAGGGGAGTGGGTCACACCGTTACCTGAGCGGCTCCACTTCCCCGCCCGGCTCCCCGGAGAGACCCGAGCCACTGCAGCCCGGGGTGGGGGGCCACCCCCCAGCGCGGCCTGCGAAGGCCTCTGCCCGCCGCCTGCCCCTCCCACCCCGGGCCCTGCCACCCCCGAGAGAGGGAGGAGCTGGGCCGGCCGAGGCTAGGGGACCTGCCCCCTCCTACTTCCGCGAGCCCTTGGGCCTGTCGGGCCGCGCAGCGCCCTGCCTCCCCCACGGGGAGGCGGGAAGGGGCGAGGCCCGAGGCCTCTTCGCGACTCCCACCCCCCGTACGCTGTCCTCGGGGCGATGGGGATGGGCCCGAGACCCTCACCTGGCGGAGGGCTCACACCTCGGTCCCGGGCGGCTCAGGAGACTCCGAGAGCGGCGGCCGCTTCGCTACCGCACACACCCTGCGGCGGCTCCAGCACCCCCTTCCGGTGCCAGCCCCACGCCCCTTCCGCTGCCGGAACACGCCCCATTCTCCCCATTGGGCCAGAGGGGCCGCGGGGCGGGGCGGGGCGGGGTGCGTGGGCGGGGAAGGAAACCTCGGCAGCTATGGCAACCGGGGAGGTGAGGGCTGGGTGGGTGCGCAAGGAGGGGATAGTGCAGCTGGGCAGGCGGAGAGGGGATGGGGTGGTAGAGGGGGGTGGGGCTGTGGGGAGGCTGAGAGGGGATGGGGTGGTAGAGAGGGGTGGGGCTGTGGGGAGGCTGAGAGGGGATGGGGTGGTAGAGAGGGGTGGGGCTGTGGGGAGGCTGAGAGGGGATGGGGTGGTAGAGGGGGGTGGGGCTGTGGGGAGGCTGAGAGGGGATGGGTTGGTAGAGAGGGGTGGGGTTGTGGGGAGGCTGAGGGGATGGGGTACTTGAGAAGAGTGGGGCTGTGGGGAGACTGAGAGGGGTTGGGGTCGTGGGGAGGGTACGAGGGGATGGGGTAATTGAAACAGGATGGGAGGTGAAGGGGAGCTGATGACATCATCATTGATCTCCCAGGCTCAGACCTGCACTCTGTTTCCTACTCTGTCCCCCTTTCCTCACGCCCCATCTAGGCCATATCTGAATCTTGCTGCTTTTCCTTAGTGTTTCCAAGCTCCAGACTTTCCCCTCTGCCTGTGCCTGTCCATGCCCTCATCCTCTCCCATCTCAACTACTGTCTTGGCCTCTTCTCTGGCCTGGCCTTGTCTTCTGCAACCTTACTCCTCTCAGCCCCTTTCAGAACATTGCTGCCAAACTGTCTTCCTAGCTCAACTCTTTTATTGTGTTTCCCTCTCCTCGCCCCCAACTCTTTTATTGGGTTTCCCTCTCACCCCCAATCTTCAAAACCCGCCACTGGTTCCCCCTTTTTCATCACATCAAACACGAGTTTAAAGTCTGTACCGTCAAGGCTCTTCACAAGTTAGTGCCTCCCTATTTATTATTTTCTGAACTCACTGATTCATAACCACCCCTTTCACTCCATTGGAGCCAGCAAACTCCATTAGCTGCCTGTCTGCTCTCCCATAAGAGCCTTTAGCCTTCCATGTTGCCCTGTATGCATAAAGAGCCCTCTCCAAATGGATTTGTGTAGCCATCTTCCTTCAAACCCGTTCTAATGCAACTCCAATGATAAATTGTCTAATGATAATGGCTAGGCAGGTGGCCTGTTAGCAAATGATTAACATCGCATCTCTTGCTATTTCTTTTTAAGTTTTCAAACTGAGCACTTTGCTAGGATACAACATTATATTTCTATTACTGTCGCCTTTTTCTCCCCCTCCATTGTGTTCTTCATCCACCTGCACATTCTTGGTTCTGTTGAGATTGTAAACTGTTTGTCTTTTATGTTTGTGCTTCATTCAGCACAAAGGAGCATTGATCATGAGTGGGATTCCTGGCCACTACAGTATTACTAGGAGTAATAACAAGATGGGATGGAGGCTTAGGAAAAGTGGGGGGAGTGTCACTCTCTGAGTGGTTTCAGAGTAGCAGCCATGTTAGTCTGTATTCGCATAAAGAAAAGGAGTACTTGTGGCACCTTAGAGACTAACAAATCTATTTGAGCATAAGCTTTCCACTGAATGCATCTGATGAAGTGAGCTGTAGCTCACGAAAGCTTATGCTCAAATAAATTTGTTAGACTCTCTGAGTGGTAGCAGCAACAGCTCCTCTCAAGCTAGAATGAATTGTCTACACTTTGGTTTTCTTGCCATAGTCTTCCCACTATTGCAGTTACTGGCTGAGTCCATCACTGGGAGCATTAGTGTAGGCAATGGAAAATTTATGGCAAAAAGGCCTAATGTAAACAGAGTTGAAGAGGCAGTAATGTTCTTGCATCATGGAATTTTGACAAATCACTGCAAACCACTGTCATCCCATTATGAAATGACTGCATGCTAACTCCAGATGGCATCATGGCATGTTACCACTGCGATACTGTGTCACACATCTCGATATGGCATCATTTTGCATCAATATGGCATTCAGAGAGCACTGCATCACATCATTGTCATGTTGCTTCCAGTCATTGCACTGTGTTGGGTGAGTGTATCCTGTTGGTTCAAAATGTAATTATGTCATTTTGAAACATGTATAAACACAAGACACCATGATGTAGTGTAAGAGTCATCACATTAAGCTGACCTGCCATTATGATGGAAAGCAATGTAACAGTTCTGTGTCTCAAAGTGTTATCATGAGGCATCAAAATGAATTGCAAGGGGAGCTGTGGGCTCTCATGTGATTTCTGGGATGCCTGAATCCCATGAACTCTTCAGGCTGCATGATCATCCTTCGTAAATTCTTATTATTTATTTGCGGTAGTGCCCACTATTTGCTAGGTGCTTTACAAACATTTGAGGACAATCCTTGCTTAGGATGATCCCACAAACTCCAATTTGCAGAACTCCAATTGACTTCAGTTGGGCCAGATTTTCACCAAAGTTTGGATGCTTGGTCTCAGTCCAAAGCTGAATTATTTTGGAAGGAAGGAAGTTTATTCAGCATTCATAAGTTATGAATTTGAGAAAAAAATATATTAAATTGCAAACTTCACTAACTCAACTCAATCAACTCACAGTTTAGATTTGAAATCATTTGGACAAACAATAATAACTTACCCAAAAATACAGCCTCAACAGATGAGCAGCTAGGTCCTCAGCCTCAGCTAAATATACTTGGAGCCACTCCAGCAGCACAAAGGGACTTAAAACTGCCCTAAAGAGGTAGCTGCGCATTCCTGTTACAGAGAAATCCCCCCAGTGGTGTAAAGCTATTATTTCCTTCTCCCCTCCTGAGTTGGAGATGTGTCTGGGAGCGCGGCTACAGCACACTATTCTGGCAATTCTGGGTTGACAGAAGCAATGTTCCCTCTAATTTTTTTTCATCCATGTGCGGAATGAATTTTGTTATGTGCACCAGTATCAAGGTAATGTGCAGATGTGTATCACAAGTAGAAACAAATAACCTAGATATAATATATATTTTAATAAGTTACTATAGGGATAATTACTCCAGCCAGGCTAGGTTAAGCATTTTAGAACTAACTACTCAAATAATTAAATTTAAGCCTAAGAAATAAAAATTATGAAATTCGTAAACCAGTCAAAAAACTAAAATAACAGCACTTTGAAAGAATACAATTACAGAGACTATATGTGCATTGCAGGAAGCATCAAGAAGTAAAAAGAACAATAATACAAGTATGTGTTGGGAGGTGAGTGAGAGAGATGGAGTGAGTGTGTGTGAGAGAGACACACACAAACACACTGTGTTGTGTGTGAGAGAGAGAGAGACATGCTGTAGATCAGCACTCACCATGTGAATCCTGCTTGTTCAGATACAGCAGCAGCTGCCAGCCAGCTCCGTCCCACATCCCACTCCTGAGCCCTGTCGTGTTCTTCCCCCCACCCCGCTCTGCGGAGATGGGGTATGGAGGTGGGTGGGGGACACCCTGACATCAGCACCCCTCCTCCCCGCCGCTCTGCATAGCTCCGAGGAGCAGCTGGCCAGGGGTTCCAAGGCAGAGGCGTTGGGGGAGGGGCACCTGAAGTGCACAGCACTTGATAGACTGCTGGGTGGCTGCAAGGCCATGCAGCTTTGAAGGAATTTAGGGCACAAGGCCCCTTAGGAGGCCATTCCAGGCAGTGTAAGTTAGAGCAGCCCTGTGATTGCTCTAATTTGTGCCTCCAGGGACAAGGGGAAAAAGTTGTTTAACAATAGCAGCAGGACAACACATCACAACCTTTGTCTCACAAGACAAAACTCTACTATGCTACTAAACAGAATAAGATAAATGAAATGGTTCTCAGCTTGCATTAGATAGTTCCAAAACCTGTTTGAGGCACTTTTGGCTTCGGTAATTTAACCATCAAAAGACATACAAAACAACAAGGATCTTGAGCTTAAACTGCAGTGCAGTACATCTGGAAAGATACTTATCTATAATTTACATACAGTGTAAATAATATCTGCATATTTACCCAAGTAGAGCAATTCAGCATTGGATACCCATGTACCTGACAATACCTTTGTATTTGTATACTGTTCCAAGTAACTAGGCACCTGTATGTAATATCAGACCTTTCACACCTTGTGGCGGTCTCCTCAGAAGAGGGTTGAGGCAGGCATCTGTAGGTAGTGGCATATGTGGATGGAACAGATGTTTGCTCTTTTGCCGCCTATAGCATAACCTGTTTTTGTCAGTCCTCTTCCCAGGACTTAATAACAATGATGAAATTAAACGATAGTCCTGTAATAAAAGGTAGTTTGCAAATGGTACTGCTGATCCAAGTCATTTCCAGCAGATGGCACAAGTGTCTTAAATGTTAATCAAATGTATGCTGACCTTTCTCAGTAACAAAAGGCATTTGAGGAAATATACTGTCTTCTGAGGGTATAAAAGATGAGCCTCCAGTTTAGAGCAGAACTCTGTACCTAAACTAGGGATGTAAAAGGTTAACCAGTAAGCATTAGGCTTGGATTGGAGTGGCCTCAGCCCTGCTGTGCCAGTGAGACCCCAGTCCCGGCCGGAGCAGGCCCCTGGCTGCGCTGGCGGGAGCCCAGCCCTGGCTGTGCAATGCCGGCTGGACCTCAGCCCCAGCTGCGCTGGCTGAGCCGGCAGGACCCCAGTACCGGACATAGAGGGCCCCCAACCCTGGCCGCGCCAGCCAGCAAGAGCCCAGTCCTGGCTGCACGGTGCTGGCCTGCCAGAGCTCAGCCCCAACTGCACCACACTGGCTGAGCTGGCAGGACTCCAGTCCCAGCCGGAGCAGGCCCCCAGCCCTGGCTGCGCCGTGCCAGCTGGCGGGAGCGGGCGGGAGCTCAGCTCTGGCCGGCCAGACCTCAGCCCCAGCCACACTGCACTGAGCCAGACTCCAGACCCCACCGTGCCAGGCCCTCCCAGCTACCTTGGTTAACCAGTTAAACAAAATAATTTTAATCATTTAACTGGTTAACTTTTAAAACCGATATTTACATCCCTAACCTAAACTGGTCACTAATCTTAGACATGCCATCATGATGTGTTTTGTATACTCAGATACCGTGGTGATGAGCATAGTACAAGAATTTAAATACACAGAATCGTCCACAAGTATGTGTAGAGGATCCTGTTAATCAAAATGAATATTTGTGGAGCACAAGACCTCATAAGCAGTGTACCCAGCTACTTGACCTAGCTGAACTGTTCAACTCCCTGCCTGGGAGCTAAACGCTTTCCCTATGACTACCTCCTGTGGAGTGAATGAAGGTCATCCTGTGAAATTTAAAATACATTTAAAGAGAACCAAACTCTAACCCTACAGCCAAAATTTGTCCTGGTCTTGGTAATCATCTGTTTGGATTCTGCTTCTCTCTGGCCTACCTGGCACACCTCTCACTCTCCTCCATTCCATTTAAAACCCCACCATCAAACTCATCTTCCTCTCCTACTGTTCTGACCATTTCACCCCTTTTTAGTCCCTGCACTGGGTCCACTTCTCCTGCACCAAATTCAAGCTCCTCATCTCACCTTTAAGGCTCTAGGCCAGATTTTTAAAAGTATTTAGATGTCTAAAGATGCAGATAGGCTCTTATTTGGAGTTTCATAAGCAATGAGACTTGGGGGACCTGACAGGTTTCAGAGTAGCAGCCGTGTTAGTTTTTATCTGCAAAAAGAACAGGAGTACTTGTGGCACCTTAGCGACTAACAAATTTATTAGAGCTTATTAGTCTCTAAGGTGCCACAAGTACTCCTGTTCTTTTTGGGGGACTTGAGTGTTTCAACACAGAGCATTACAGTGCCTAACTGTTAGGGGCCTAGAAAATCACAGGAACAAACACTGTGATTCCCAAAGCAGATTTAGGCACCTAGGCTCCCTGTACAATACAGGGGGGAAAAGAGGCACTTTACAATGTGATCCATGGAAGTCAGCATGCTAGGTGGGGAGTCACCTAAGCTAGCCAATGGGAAATGCCAACAAGAGGGGTATATCCTAAGGCCAACAGCTCCAACATGAAAGATGGAGGGGACACCACATCACGCTATCCCAAAGCTCAGTGGTGAGAGCACTGTCCTGAGAGATGGCAGAGCCTTGTTTAAATCCTTTCTGCCAAAGAGATGGAAACTAAACCTGAGTCTCCCACATCCCAGGCAAGTGCTCTAACTATGAAAAGTGAAAAAATGGGTTGACAGCAGCAGCAGCTCCTCCTGCTCCAGCCAGATTTTGATTGGGACCTGATCTGGTAGGCAGCCTCTGAGCATGCCTACCGGACTGGGCCCCACAGGGGACTTAGGCGTCCATATGTCTAGTTTCCCTGGTTTGTGAATTGCTCTAGGGCTTAGGTGGGAGATAAGCATCTGGCCACTTAGAGGGACTGCAAATGCCCACAGGTGCTTACGGAAGTTTTACAGGGAAAATTTAGGAGCCAAGTAAGTTAAAGTGTCTACAGAGTTTGGTGGGAATTTTATGGATCACTGTAGAGCCAAACTGGGATTTAGGTGCCTACATCTGAGACTTAGGTGCCTAAGTCTGGGGTTTAGGCATCTAAGTACCTTTGTGGATCTGGGCCTAAGTGCCTAACTCCCATTTCTTTCAATGGGAGTTAGACACCTAGGTGTTTTGAAAATTCCAGTGGGTGCCTATCTGCATTGTTAGGTCCCTAATTACCTTTAAAAACCTAGCCTTCTGTCCCTGTTTTAATCTCATCTCTTGTCTCCATCATGCTCTTGTCCAAGCCCTAAAGTCTGCCAAAACGGCTTCCTTTTCTGCCCCATTTGTTTTCCTCTTCTACACAAGCTTCTGTGTCTTCTGCAATGCTGCCCCATGTCTTCAGTGTCCTGTTGTCTTATCCAAATCTCCCACAAAGCCCACCTTGTCACACAACTTCTTTCCTCATTTAGCTTCCCGCTCTAAGCTCACCTCTTTCCACAATCTCTGCAACAGTGACTCACTCCCCTATGCTATCTTTCAAACTAGCTACCTGTATAATAATTTATTTTCTATATTCCTCCCTTTTGCCTTATGTTAGTACTCTCTGCATCATGCCTTGTCGTATTAACCTGGACTGTGAGTGCTTTGGAGCAGGGATGGGGGCCCAGATCCTCAAAGATATTTAGGCACCTAGTTCTCTTATTCCCCCCTGTAAAGTGCCACAGACCTCAACTTGTATCTTGTTCTCAGCCTTATGCAGTCTGTCAAAATAAATTATTCAAAGCAGTGTGCATGAGGCACAGGCCAGGCCTCAATCTATTATGAAATAATGGGCTCCTTTGAGGCACAGTGGCCATTGTCTCGTATTCTCTGCTTGGTGTCCCCCTCTGGATGCCTTGTTTTGGCCCTATGACCTTCATTCTCATCCCTGGTTTCTTATTTTTTGCCTCCCACTCCCTCAGTTTTGCTCTGGGTTTTATAGTTTCTCCCCCTCAACGGAGGGGATCGGCCTTTCATTCTGGGTGGGGCCAGTCCCTTCTTACTTGCAATAGGTAAGAAGTGATGAGATTAGGAAGACAGGTATTCAGTTTGGACCCATGTAGTAGCCACTCCCCCTCCCATGCCAAGTATATTGGATTGAATACAGTGATATACCAGAGGAGAGCTTTGCTTTGACTTTTAACAGTCACTTTCTGGGCTCTGCAAAAGGTGCCAACAAGTATAGAAGTGGAGATAGGGAGAGACAAAGATTTAATTCCCTGCCAAATAAGTTTCCACAAGCTGCTTTGCAAATTTTCTAAATAGATGCACACAAACAAAGATCAGGAACATGAACAGTTGCACTTGCCAATGTCCTAATGCCCAGGAACTGATTTACACTCTCCTCATAACTTTAGGACCAATGCATGCCATCCCTCCCTTCTCATGGAAGGGCAGGAGCACTGTGCTGCAAGTCTGTTAACAGAAAATCAAAGGGGTAGACAGATTGCAACCATCAAAAGATTTGCAAGTGGAACAAGTGACTAATAATCACTTATTATTACTGGTAATAACTGAAGGCTAATGGTCTTCATTTAGCAATTGTAAGGCTGCGAGTTTGTCATGGAGGTCACAGAAGTCACGGATTCCATGATTTTCCGTGACCTCCATGACTTCTGCAGTGGCCGGTGCACCTGGCCTGGGGGCAGCTCAGGCAGCCGCTGTGCCAGCTGCACAGGCCGCTGTTGGGGCAGTCTTGGGACACCATGCCACTCTGCCCCAGCAGCAGCAGGAATCTGGGTTAGGGAGGGGGCAGGAGGTTGGTGCACAGGATGGGGTGAGGTGGGCTCTGGGAGGGGCTTACCTCAGGGGCTCCCTGGAAGTGGTGACATCCCCCTTGCTGCCCATCCCCCAGCACCAGTGGGGGTCCCGGCGGAGCTGGTCACCACTGCTGCCCCCAGCACCTGCAGTGCCCCAGGCCACCCCCCCACAAGATTTAGTCAGGGGTATATAGTAGAAGTCATGGACCGTGAATTTTTGTTTACTGCCTGTGACCTGTCCATGACTTTTACTGAAAATAGCCATGACTAAAACGTAGCCTTAGCAATTAGCCACAAGAGATTGTGAGCTGCATAAAAGGAGTGGCTGGGCTTATAAGTGAGGAGTGAGTTATGTGAAAAACGTGTGGTTTTTAAACTGAGTTTTTAGTTAAACTAGTGCTAAAGGCTAAGTGGGATGTATTTATTATGGGTTAGCTTAAATTGATTCGGAAATGACTTCAGATATTCTAATTAAAACTTAGTTATTTTGAGTTAAGAGTGCCCACACAATTGTCTGTGCTAACTACATTGGTTTAAAAAATGATGTTAGTGAAACTGGTGCAACTTTCTCTTGTAAACAGGGCCTTTGAGACATGTCTTTTGGTTGAGATAATAGGGAAGGTGCCAAAATTCTGATTATACTGGCATGTCTATGAGACTGCTGTCTTTGTTAGATTTTCATGTAATCCAAGAACTGTTTATGTAGGAAAGGGCAGGGACCATGGGTAGTGGGTAGCATAGGCATGGGAAGGCTGTGCCTCTCCAAACAGCCTGGCATGGTCCTCCCATGCTCCACCCCAGGCCTCCTCCTGCTTGCTTTCAGTTCCCTTCCCGCTGGGCTGGGGCAGGCAAGCTGGGGCCAGTGCTCACGCCCACCTGGTGCTGGGGCTGCAGGGTGCTCTGGGCTCCAGTGGGGGAGGGGAGTGGAAAGAGTGGGGCAAGGCCTTGGTCGGGGGGGGCACAGAAGGGGCTAGCCTCCCCCAATGGCACCAACTTCCCCACATCCCAGCCCAGGGCCCTAATAGCGGCAGAGTGGTCTGCCATTGGGTCAGTGGGGATCCTGACTACAACATGCTGACCTAATCTCTGGCAGCGCTGCAGCCAGCCTGGGGTCAGTTGCCCTGGGACACTTCCTATATTCCCCCTTGGGTGTACCTTGCAAGGGTCGTCCTCCGTCTCCCCAGGGTACACTGCAAGCCAGCCTGGGGTCAGTTGCCCTGGGACACTTCCTATATTCCCCCTTGGGTGTACCTTGCAAGGGTCGTCCTCCGTCTCCCCAGGGTACCCTGCAAGCATCAGTCCCAGCAACTCCTCAGCATCTGACATATTTGGCTATACGGGTAGCTCAGGGCCCTTCTCGGGACAGCAGAAGTCTTCTGTGTCTACAGCAGGGAGAACGCATCCAACTTCTTTGGCAGCTGCCTCCCAACTGAGCTACAGAGCCTGCCTTTTATACTTCGTGTTCCTGTCCCACCCCTCTGCTTCCAGCGTGGAGATCGTGGCCTTCCTGGTTCTGCCCATCACCAGGGGGCGGCTGTTCACGGGGCCGTGAGCACGGGCATGTACTTGGCGCGGTTTACCCTACTCCCAGATACCTGCCCCTTTTGCGGCATGAGGGAAACCCTGGTGCACGTCTACCTGGAGTGCGCCAGGCTGCAGCCCGTATTCTGGCTCCTCATGAATATTTTGTTGAGATTTTGGTTGCACTTTTCCCCTCACCTCCTTATCTATGCATTCCCTGTCCATGGCCCCACTAAGTCAAGGGACCTCCTGGTCAACCTCCTCCTGGCCCTGGCTAAAGTGGCCATCTATAAAACTAGGGTGAGGAGGTTGGCCGATGGAGTCTCCTGTGACTGTGGGGCCTATTTCCGATCCTCCGTCCGTTCACGCCTCCGGGCAGAGTTCCTCTGGGTGGCGTCCACTGACTCCCTTGACGCCTTCGAGGAGCAGTGGGCGCTGTCCGGGGTTCTCTGCTCGGTGTCCCTGTCCGGTTCCCTTCGTTCGACCCTTTGACCGCACTCCTGTCCCTGTTGTTCATTAGTTGTCCCCCGTAATTATTTGGTTTTCCAGGTCCTGTGGACCCCCCTCTTAGGCGGGGGGGATCCTTTAGCAGTGGGTGGGCTTTGCCCACCCACTTCCTGGATCCCAATAAGACCAGGGGACGGCTGGCTGCCTCTCACTGTCAATCTTGGAGGGTGGCCACGCCTCTTCACTACAGAGGCTCACAGAAAGGATAGAATATTGATTCTGAGGAAATTCAGTTAGCTCGTATCCATGATTCAAAGGAGATTCATCATGTTCAAGTTGGTAAATAGTAGCACTGTGTTTAAAAAACAAAACAACCCCTCAATGTAACAGAAAGATGACTGGCAGCCAATGCGATACCATAACTTTTATGGTTGTTGACAATGACACACTCAGTATGTGCACATGATCCAGTGTAATGCTTGGGGAAATTTAAACCATGAAATGAACAAGTGTTTTTCAAAGCTGCTGAGGCAGCAACCTTCAACAAACAATTTTTCAAAGCACAGGATGCAGAGGAAGCCAGAGGTAACTTCTCAAACCGTTTACTTTATTTACTAGCTGTTCTGACAAGACCTAAAAATGAATTCCTTCTTATTTTAAGGTTGCATGGCAAGAGTTATGTGGAGAGATACTTCTTATCTATTTAGTAGCATCAGTAGTGTTCTGCACACTGATCTCTTTTCTCCAGAGTCTGGATCTCCAATAACAATCTTAATGTAACTCCAAGCTCTTCTGAGACAGTGTGCACACCAAATCTAGGATCTTTGTAACTTCTTGTGAAAATGGGCTTTGGCTTGCTCACAGAATCGTCTGTTGTCCAGGCACCTCTGATGTACAATTTCAATCAGAAAAATGGCTATGGAAAAATAAAACAATCTTCCTCTACAGTTCTTCTCCCTGGGTGTAATAGTGTTTCTGTTTAGTTTTATGGCTAAGTAAGTATTTCACTCTTGGCAGCCTCTTGGGGTGGGTATGGCCTGGCTTGGTAGTCTCTAAGGTGCCACAAGTACTCCTTTTCTTCCTGGGGAAGAAATTCAAGGACTCAGGACTCTGAGAAAGATCCAGGGTGTTGGCTGGATTGATGCGTCTTTCAGGGGGCCACTAAGCTTTGATGAATCTGGGTCCTATTTGACCTATACCATAGTACTGCAAAGCCACTGGGCTGCAGCCCCTCAGTATAAATAAGAGGGAGCTGCTGGCATGGCATTCTCTGTGAGGGCCCCTGAACTCTCACACTGAGAGTAAGGCACTACTCAAGGTGAGCCAGCATGGCAGAATCAGACCCTCTGGTGTCATTTCACATGGTAGGTGTTTGCTATGTACAAGTGACTCAATTAAACCAATTAAAATGGAGTGGCAGTGATAGAAGCAGGCAGGGCCCAGATGTCAGAACACACAGAACAGACAGAACCTTGGGGCAGTATGTATGAAAATGTTAATGTTTTTACCTTTAGAATTGCCAGTGCATTACCAAATTTTACATGTTAATATGCTTAGAAATACAGGGAGCCACTGCCGAATCAAATATTGTGAATAAATCACAGAACTAGTACAGGTTTCAGAGTAGCAGCCATGTTAGTCTGTATCCGCAAAAAGAAGAGGAGTACTTGTGGCACCTTAGAGACTAACAAATTTATTTGAGCATAAGCTTTCGTGAGCTACAGCCCACTTCATCGGATGCATGCCAGTACGTGCCAGAACTAGTACAGTGAGAAGTGACCCCCAAAATAGATAAGCTTAAAATTTAAAGGGATATAAAACCCATCAGTGTATAGGGTCTAGAAATGAGGTAATCTGTGGCTTTATTCTCATTGGCTCAAGGACTGAACTAGTTCAAGCTTTTAATTAGTTTCCTGTCTGATTCCTTGCAGGCAAGAACTCAAATCAGGTAACTTACATGCAAGAATGATCTCAACCACTAGATGTCCCAATACTATAGTCAGACCCTGCAAACGATTAGCCTCTGCATTTAAGCCCAGTGGAAGATAATAAGCAAGATGAGACAGAGGAGACCAGGCAGGATGTTGATGTTATCAAGATAATTTGTCACAGATCAACCATGCAAAGTGCTTTGTGTTGATCTACATGAAAAATGCTATGTTCTATAGCTTTACATTGTACATGCTTTATCTATGGTTTGGTAGTTTAATTAAGCAAGCTGTTATTGTACACCACCTAGCACATCTTTTATATCTCTGCATTTCTGTTTAGCATTTTGATTAGAAAGGCACATTTGCTTCTAAAGATGAGCCTGATTCCATGATACCTCACACAAAAGCCATGTGAAAGTGGGAGAAAACCTCAAAGTGGGGAAAATAAAAATGGCTCTGAAGCTAGAGATTTCTCACTACAATAATGCTTTGGAAATTGAGCCACCAGTGCTGCATGCACCACATGAGTATGTGAAAGCATGAGTGAGAGGGGTGTGATGACAAGTCAGATGCAGACAGCATTCATCCCCATCTTGATGAGAAATTTACAATCCTTTCAGGGCTCTTTAACACAATTTCCCTCTACTAACCTGTTCTTTAAACATTCTATTTCAAAACTATGTTGATGTCCACAAAAATATGTCTGTTTTCTTCCACTACTATTCATTATAAAGCCTAAAGGTATATTTAGATGAAAACAGGATTTTTTAACTATATTTTTAATTTAAGCACAAAGCATATCATCATAAACAAAAGCTCATGAACTATAAAAGTCACATGAGTCATGATGCCTGTATGGTAAACAAGGAATACGAACTGCCTACATTTATACAAAAAATGATTGTATTTTTTTTAAAACTGAATAGCAGTTCCATCCTCAGTCCTCAAAAATTGGCTTCTACTTTCTCCACTCCAATTAAACTGCTCTCATCAAGGTTTCTCATTACTAGGTCTGATCACAAAATTTCCAATTTTTAAATTCTTCAGTGAAGAAAGGACAGATTTTGCCAAACATTTTTTGGCCAGCTCTACCAATGGCCTCTTCCTGACCAAAGTCAGGGACCCTTCCCCATCCCCATCCTCTCTGCTGTTCTAGATACTGTTGATCATACCCTCTTTCTTGACATCTGTCCTGCTTTGGCTTGCATAACACAATCCTCTGCTGGTTCTCTCCTCTTCTCCCTTTAGACCCTTTCCTTAAGCTGATCTCATCTGCTCACATGACTTCAACTGTCTTCTCCATGTTGATGCCTCACAAATGCACATCTTCACCTGACTCCTCCATCCGGTTCCACATCTCAGGTTGTTTCTCTGGCATCTGCTCAAGGATGTCTTGCTATCAACTTAAATTTTATGTATCCAAAAATCAAACTTGTATTTCCTCCCAAGCTCTCCCCATTACTGTTACTGTTGTACACACAGCCATCTTCTGTGTCATTCAGTGAGGCCTGTGACCTTAGTATCCTCTCGGACTTCTTCACCCTTGTCCACACATCCAAATCCTGCCACTTCTTCCTCAACACTATCTCTATGATCTGGTTCTTTTCTAGCTAGTCAACTACCTAAAACGCTTGTCCAGGCCTTCAGAATCTTAATTACTAGTCCCTCCTCTTCCTTTCCAGCCTCTTGAAACCCACATTGGCCTCTCCCAGTCCGCACCAAATGGATCCCTTAGAATCACAATCATATTAATTTCCTCTGACTTCCTCTACTGGCTTCCCCTTCTCCACACATCAAGTTCAATATTCTTGTCCTCCCTTTAACGACTTGCATAACGCCTCCTCCCTCCCCACCTAAATAATCCACTCTTGTGGGGCAGGAAAGACTAGCTCCTGTCTAATTTCTAGCCCACAAACCATTTGGAGACCTTCTTCTGACAAAACACCTTGTGCAGTTTATTTACAATGTTCTTTCCCACCACCTTTACAGACTATGCAGCCTCGTATCAGCAGTACCACGGAGCATTTGGCTCGTGAGGGAAGGAGATCACTCACATCTGAGTTTGCAAGTCCCTCTCTAATGCATCTTTGTGCCTTTTATACTGTGACACCGCACCCCATATTTTTCACAGTGATATTATTGATATGATTATGACATAATTATGATGCATTTTGTACAAGATAAGTCATGTGAGGTGTCATTGAAAAAGTTATGATTTGCTGAATATTATTATCCTATTTGTGTGCATGTATCATTTTTGTTTCTGAAGTTATGAATATTGACTAGGGATCTTTATTTCAAATGGGCTTACTCTGGAAAATGCCTACAGCCAGCCTTTCAGATACAACAGTGAAGAAGCCAGACGGGGCTGATGGCCCGTTAACAAAGACAATGGCCTGTGGAATAGCTTAACCTTCCTGTGGGCATTTTGGCAAGCCTGTAAGCAATGGCTGCTATAACACTGCAAGGACATGTGACCAGGCCACATGATTCTGGACTCCATCTTGGGATGTCAGTATTTGTCCACAAACCGGTCTGGGAACCAAGTTTTGAAACAAAGGTTTCCTGCCATATGCTAAAGCTATATAAGGCAGGGAGTGACATCATCTATGGTTCTTCACTCTCCACACAAGACGACACCTGGAAACACTTAAGGAACAAAGACTGAACTGGGGGAAGTGCTGGACCCAGAATAAAGGGATTTCTAGCCTGTGTATGAAGACCTGAGAAACCCAAGCTGTAAAGCTAATGCAGCTTGTGCCTTAAGAATCTACACGTCTGCCTGTACCATCAGTTAGGGTGAGAATCTGCTATTCATATCCAGTCTAGTATATTAAGCTTAGGTTGCATTTTTGTTTATTTGCTAGGTAATCTGCTTTGATCTGTTTGCTATCACTTAAAAGCTATTTTTTGTAGTTAATACACTTATTTTATGTGTTAATCCAAACCAATGATCTTTGACTGGAGTGCTTGGGGAAAATCTCTGCTTGGTTACCGCAAGTGTGTATTGTTCTCTTCACATTGAGGGAGAGGTGGACCAGGTACTAAACCCATATACTGGCCAGATTTGACCAGGGCAGGACGATACTGCTCTGGGGTCCTAGGCTGGGAAGCTGGTGGTTAGAGAGACCTGCGTGTAACTGCAGCTGGGTGTGTCCCTACTTGGGTGAATGCTGGCAGGGGGGCTTTGCAGCTCGTCACAGCAGCACAGTGTGAGAGGGAGCCCAGGCTGGTGGATCAGAAGGCTCAGTGATATCCCAGTTCCAGGTGGCACCCTGGGTGGGAAAACGGTCAGATGTACCCATTGGGCTAATGAGTTAATTGGCCTATTAACTCTCTCCAACCCATCTCAATCTATCAATTGGGCACAGTCGTGGCATTGGAATTAGGGGCGCAGGGGGTGCTGCAACACCCCCAGGTTTTACGTGGGGTCCTGGCTGTGCACACGGGATCCCAGCTGCTGGCCCTGGTCTGCGCGGGGTCCCAGCTGCCGGCCCCACTCCCAGCTATGCACACAGGGTCCCAGCTGCTGGCCCCGCACTTGGAGTCTCGGCTGCCAGCCCCGTTCCTCACCGCGCACGTGGGGTCCTGCATCCCAGGTACTGGCCCCATTCCTGGAGGTCCTGGCTGCTGGCTCTGTGCCCAGCCCCACACACAGGTTCCTGGCTGCCAATCCCACACGCAGGGCTCCACTACTGGCCCCGCATGTTTCCCCAGCCGTGGCTCCAGCCTTGGCCCCCTTATCCCTGTCCTTGTTCCCCCCGCTCCCCAGAGACACGGCCCTGCTCCTGGCCTCAGCTCTGCGGGAGTGTCGGGGGAATGAGATAAAACGTTTGGAGATAGTGGGGGTGCTGAAAGCCAGCAAAACTATAAAGAGCATTCCAGCACCACTGGGCACAGTTCATATAGTCAGGTGTGCTCTGGGGCAACTAATTGGAGTGCTGACTCAGGTGCTGGTGCCATTGGCATCAACCCTCTCCCAACCCTTCCATTGTCAACAGTGCCATCCTTGATACCCTATTTGTCTACTTCTTCCATACCACCCCTGCCCTGGGAAGCCCAAGGCTCCTTGCTGAACTGGTCTGCACCTCTATTACCCTCTCCTCATGCAAAGCAGTCCACCTCAATCATGATGACTAAAAGAAACTAGCCACATCATTCAATCGAGGAAAAGAAACAATACCATGACTTATGACCAATCACAATTAAGCAACTCAGCTACCTTTTTAAGAACTCATTCCAGAAAGTAAAAAAATTCAGAAAAGCCTTTTCTGAACAAATTCAAATAATGAATAAAGTGGAGGAGGTTGTGCTATGCTCACAGAAGAGCAAGCAGAAAGGAGGCTACGTTCATCCAGTGTACTATTTGATGCAGGTTATTCACTCAGCTCCTCTTCTGGGTGAGGACACTGTGATCCAATAAGCAAGATTTAGATAGAAATGGGTGGGTCAAAGGGCCTCTTAAGAGCGAGAGCTGTAAAGGGTGTAGCGAAGCAAAAATTCACTGGGGTGGCACCTCCTTCTGGTCATCTTGGGAATTAGCTCTTGTCCAGCCCAGAGTGCCCTCTGCAGGCAAGTGTCTTCCCTGCTGCTGGCCCCGTGTCCCTCCTGGACCCTGGTGCCCTTTACCTCGGGGTTCTGCCCCAGCAGTACCCCCACGCTCTACCCCCAACCCTCTACCCCCACCTCGCCTCAGTGGCTACTGCCAGTTGTCCTCTAGCCCCGCTCACTGGAGTAGACTGCAGTCTGTAATGGCCACTCATCATTGGCAAGGGGTTAGGACCAGCTGCCTCTGCCTATTCCCAGGCTGCACCTCTATAGCCCCAGTACCTCTGTAGGCCTTCAGCCTGGGTTTTTACCAGGCTAGAGCTCCCCAGCTCCCTTGCCCTATTCCCCAGCACTGCTCCAGGTCAGGTCAGGTATGATACGATACGGTACGGTACAGAACGGTACGGTACAGTATGGTACCTTCCTCTCAGGCAGCTAGCCCTTCCCACTCCAGGGCTAGAGTGAGACTCTTTCAGCTCCTGGCCCCCAGCCCTCTTATCAGGACCAGCTGGGTTCTAGTTGAGCTGGCCACACCTGTGGCTGCTTCCCCAATCAGTCTATCTTGGCTGCTTTTAACCCCTGTTCTCCAGGGGTATCTCCTTTATTTCTTTTCATTAGACAGTGGAAAGTATGGGTAGGGTCCTTTGTGCCTAGTATTACTTGGGAATGAATGAGCAGAGGAATAATGAACCCATCAGTAAGAAACCATTTATTAATGTTTTCTTTGGCAGAAACATCTATCCTTCCCTTTCTCCTGTGCCTTTCACCTTAACTACAATTCAGTCATATTTAGCAACAATTTCTAGCTTAGTCATTCTATCAGGCCCTATGTGATAAATCAATGCCCTGTGAAGGGAATATGCTCAGCAATATTTGTAATAGTTTGGGCTCTCATGAGATAAAATTTTCATGGCCCTTGAATAGGAATAAACACAATTATATACCCACTGTCAGGAGTCTATATCCCATCTTGGCAGTAAGATGGACTCAGTGGTCAAGAAAGGCCTTTTCCATCTTTAACTATGCTGATCCCATAGTTCTTGCTATTCCTTCGCAAGCTCCTTGTGATCACACTTTTAAATTCTTGTCTACTTAAGGGTATCTTAATATCCACCTCCTCATTTCTTAGAGCTTGTGTTGCTGCTTTGTCAGCCATTTTATTTCCAAGTATTCTGATATGCGCTGGAATCCATGCTGTTGTTACACAGATACTTACTTGTATTATGTCCATAGTTAGGAACATTATTTCACTTACCGTCATTTCTGCTTTCCAGAGTCCGTGTTCTGATTGTCATAAGGCCTGACGAGGAATCAGATAAAATAATGCTGCAGCCGGTCGCACATCTCTAATCCAGCTTAGTGCCAACATTATTGCTGTTACTTCAGCTGTCAGATTGGTCACCTAATTCGATAGCCTTTTAGATTTCTGGATTCCAAGACTAGGAACACAGAATGCTGTACGCACTCTGCTGTGTTGTCATCTTTTGATCTAGCTGTATAGACTTGACAAAACTGGCCCCATTTTTCAGAAATAAATTCAGAAATTTCATTGGTCAAGATGTGTGGCTTTTTCCTTCCCTCGTTTTTTTCATACAATTCCAAATCCACAAATGGGGGAATAACTGTCCAGCTGTAATTTGATTTCCCATAACTAAAAATGTTTGGTTCTCTCAAAAAAAATTTTTTTGTACATACCTTGTTTAGCCATTTTTTTTAACCCTGATGCTATGAGGAAGTCTGTAGCAAGTCATATAATTTTTCCTACTAAGCTCCTAGTAATCCCACCTCTTCTTCCTCACTACCTTCCTGATTTTATACTATACTAGCCTAGCCGAGCCTAGCCTGGCCCCGGTTTCATCATCAATTAGACTTTATCAGCCCTGACTCTCCTCCAGGTGCAGCCGGTCACAGGTTAATTGGAGCCTTTTTACCTACTTAGGTCTCTTGTGGGGTGGATACCCTAAAGGGTCTAGTGTAAACAAGCTAAAAAGGAGTGTGGTCCTGTGTGGGATACCCATGGAAGGCATGAAGGGACAAAGCAGAGTCAACCCCAGCATGGATAACAGCTGTTTACATTGTTACCTAGAAATCTACCCTGGCCATGGACAGTATTGAGGGAATGTTAGTGAATCTGTTCACGTTACCTGGAAAGGTGCAAAGAAGTTCCATCACTGACAATTTTTAAATCAAGATTTTTCTAAAATATCTGCTCTAGGAATTATTTGGGGGAATGTGTTGTACAGGTGGTCAGACCAGAGGATCACATTGGTCCCTTTTGGCCTTGGTGTCTATGAATCTGTAATAGGAAGAAGCAGGCCATAAAGATGACTTATTCCAAGGCTTGCTTGTTCTTGTACTTATAGTTCCATGCAAGTGTATTAGGGACACTAGAAGTAGGAGCACTTTGGAGCATATTACTACCCGATGCGCAGAGCATTCCCCAGGCAGGGTTGGAGTGGGGGCTGTGCAGAACATCCCTTTATTGGAGCAACCCCTATTCTTACCCCCTTCACCTAACTCATTGTTTATACTACATTTCCATGAGGAAATTTACAATATTGGAGAAATGTTAGGAGCTGAGTTAAAGGGTAAATGGTTTAAAAAACAAACAAACAAACAAAAACGATAACCAGCCCCCTCCTTCTCTCCTTCAGGAGTTCCGAAAAAAAGCATGGGCCACATCCTCATCTGGTGTCAATCATCCTTGCCCCACTGAACTCTGTGGAGTGATGCTAATTTACACCAGCTGAGGATCTGGCCCAATGACTCTAGAAGCACAAAATCTGCTGCCTGCAGTGAGCTGATGTAGGAAATGCAGGTCTCCTGCCATCAATATCTCGTACCCCACACACAGCCTCTGGGGATTTGCAGTACTGCTGCCGTGCATTTTCGGATGAAAAAATGTAAGAATTTGGCTTTTAAAAAATCATTTAAACCTCCCATGGGACAGATTTTATGGCTATTAAAATATTTGGGTTCTGCTCTCCAGCTTGCCCTTTGCTACCGAGCACATGCTGTGCATAAGTAATGAGCCATTTTGCCAACCCTGAATCAGCCCAATATTATTTGGTTAAATCTGTAAATATTGTGCACTGGGTTATGAGAACCTTTGGCATGGAGGATAGCCACACAGAGCTTATCTCCCCACACCCCCTTTGTACCAAGGCTGACCATTCTTCCTTCTGACCGTTCTTAAGAATATAGACAAAAAATTGCGACCTTATCTGACAAATGCAGATTGTATTTAAATGCTTTTTTCTCTAAATTTATTATTCCTCTTTCTTTCATTTTTCACCTTTTTTTTCTTTTGACTTGTATGTTCACAGAGCTTATTATAAAGAGGTTTCATATGAGCAAATGTGCAAATGTGATTTATTTGAGCAGGTGAGCTCAGACCAGCCGTAAAGTTATACCATTCCAATCTTCACATGGCTGTTAATATAAAACAATGCTGTAACATTTTTCTATGCTGCTCACTCCTCCATTACATTGCTGTATCCTTCACAGTCTTGCACAATATACAATTTAAAAACCCAAACAAAGAACCCAAATTATTTGTGATGTCACCATTCTTTGATCATTATTTCCTGATATTTGTATTGCTAGTTATTTATTGTGCTAGGCTCTGTCCACAAACACAACCAAAAGATGGTCGTTGCTCCAATAAGTTTATGATCTGAGCATACAGCAGGTGATGCAAAAGCTGGATACAATAAACAGTAACAGTGAGACAATTTTTGATGAGTGTAGTAGACAAGGAGAAGCTAAGTGAATTCTTTGCGTCAGTCTTCACTGCAGAGGATGTGAGGGAGATTCCCACACCTGAGCTGTTCTTTTTAATGACAAATCTGAGGAATTGTCCCAGATTGAGGTGTCCAATAGAGGAAGTTTTGCTACAAATTGATAAATCAAACAGTAATAAATCACCAGGACCAAATGGTATTCACCTGAGTTCTGAAGGAACTCAGATATGAAATTGCAGAACTACTAACTGTGTTATGTAACCTATCGCTTTAATCAGTCTCTGTACCGGAGGACTGGAGGAAAGCTAATGTAACATTGATTTTTAAAAAGCTTCAGAGATTATTCTGACAATTACAGGATGGTATGCCTATCTTCAGTACCAGACAAATTCGTTGAAACTATAGTAAAGAGCAGAATTATCAGACACACAGATAAACACGATATATTGGAGAATAGTCAACAGCTTTTATAAAGGGAAATCTTGTCTCATCAATCTATTAGAATTCTTTGAGGGAGTCAACAAGTATGTGGACAAGGGTGATCCAGTGAATATAGTGTATTTGGACTTTCAGATAGTCTTTAACAAGGTCCCACACCAAAGGCACTGAATCAAAGTAACCAGTCATGAGGTAAGAGTGAAGGCCCTCTCATGGATCAGTAACTTGTTAAAATGTAGAAAACAAAGGGTAGGAATAAATTATGAATTTTCACAATGGAGAGAGGTAAATAATGGGATTTCCCAAGAATCTGTACTGAGACCAGTGCTGTTCAACATATTCGTAAATGATCTGGAAAAGTGGGTAAACAGTGAGTTGGCAAAGTTTGCAGATGATACCAAATTACTTAGGACAGTTAAGTTCAAAGCTGACTGTAAAGAGTTACAACGGGATCTTACAAAATCGTGTGACTGAGCAACCAAATAGCAGATGAAATCCAATGTTGATAAGTGAAAAGTAATGCATATTGGAAAACATAATCCCAACTGTATGTACAAAATGATGGGGTCTAGATTAGCTGTTACCACTCAAGAAACAGATCTTGGCATCATTGTGGATAGTTCTCTAAAAACATCTGCTCAATCTGCAGTGGCAGTCAAAAACACTACCACAATGTTAGGAACCATTAAGAAAGGTATAGATAATAAGACAGAAAATATCATAATACCACTGTATGCATCCATGATACGCCCACACCTTAAATACTGCATGTAGTTTTGGTCACCCCATCTCAAAAAAGACATATTCGAATCAGAAAAAGTACAAAGAAGGACAACAAAAATGAATAGCGGTATGGAACAACTTCCATATGAGGAGAGATTAAAAAGACTGGGACTATTCATCTTGGAAAAGAGACAACGAAGGGGGGATATTATGGAGGTATAAAATCATGAATAGTGTGGAGAAAGTGAATAGGGAAGTGTTATTTACTTCTTCACATAGCACAAGAAACTGGGGTCACCCAATGAAATTAATAGGCAGCAGGTTTAAAACAAGCATAAGGAAAGTACTTCTTCACACAACGCACAGTCAACCTGAGGAACTCATTGCCGGGGAAGTTGTGAAGGCCAAAAGTATAACTGGGTTAAAAAAAGAATTAGATGAGTTCATGGAGGGTAGGGCTATTAATGATTATTAGCCAAGATGGTCAGGGTCATAACCTCAAGGTCTGGGTGTCCCTGAGCCTCTGAGTGCCAGAAGTTGGGACTGGATAACAGGGGATGGATCACTTGATTATTGCCCTGTTCTGGTCATTCCCTCTGAAGCATCTGGTACCGGCCACTGTTGGAGACAGGATACTGGGCTAGATGGACCATTGCTCTGACCCAGTAGGCCTGTTCTTATGTTCACTGCACACCAGCTACCTAGTTATTGCCTTGCTGGCAAAGTCCCCCTTTGCCTTGAAAGGAACTAGCCCACACCAAATAAAGAACAATCAGTCATCCATCTGCAAGAAAGCAAAGAAAGCCTCAAGCCCTCAAAGTCCAAGCTGTGCCCAGTAATCAACACAAGGAAAGTTAATCAGAAATAAAATGCCAGGTTTATAAAACCAGTGCTTTCTTGGGTGGGGTGGGCACTGCTGACAGAAGAGGTGTCCAGATGACTGGGAATGATTCTTATGTGGCAGTACCTCAGAATCAAACGCACACCATGTGCCACTGCACCATCAGTGATCCTTGTAGAGGCTGAACACTGAGCTGCTCATGAGAGTGAGGATCCAAGGCCCATAATGAAAACGAAACCTCACTGGAGTCCAAGTGTAGTGGATTTAGAAATGCTCCGGACAAACCACACAGTGTCAGTATGAAATAAGGGGACAAAAAAATCTTTCAACATAAAGGCCACGGTATGGTAAATCCATTTAGCATCTTGCTATAATGACAGAATAACCTAACAACAATAATCCATTTAACATCTATAGTCCCTTTCAATGATTTCAAGTACAATGCAAACCCTAATTAGACCATATAACCCTACAACACAAGGTAGAGATAACATTACAATCCCCAGTCTGAAGGAGGAACAGAAGTGAAACACCCAGAGTCACACTGGAAGTCAGTGACAGAGCTGGGAATAGAACCCAAGGTCCCTGACTCGCCGATCCCCGCTCTCATCCTTAGGTAGCAGCCCCTAATGGTTATTGTGCAGGCTGCACTTCCCCAAAGTGACAGCAGCCCAATAGTCTCCACATTCCAACTTTAATATGATGCTAAATGAAACAGACGGTGAGAATCAGAAAAGATAAATCTGCCCCTTCTGGGGAAACAGCAGATGATCATTTTGATAATGACACTTCACCCGAAGGGGAAAGTGCCACCGTTGGATCGCTGTATTTAAAACATCAGCCACAGCAAATCAGACAGATATAAGAGCCTTGTCTAGTTCCTCAAACTCCTTTTTGGCATCTGAAAGTTCTTATGGTGCTGAATCCCTGTGCTCTTTTCAATTATGTGATCAACTCCTTGTATTGTCTGCATGACGGAGCATGTTCATTACCAATATAGGACAAACAGATCAGCAGGCATTGATTCACTACATCTTGTTTACCTGGTGTTAGTTCTGTGTGGAAAACGTCACGTCCCCTTCTGCCCACCCTGAGATGGATCAGGCTGCTTCAAAGTCTATGAAATACTGAAACTATTGTGGCAATTGCAGAAGGGCAGTAATCTCCCAGGGTACTCACTAGTCAGGATGGGAAGCTGTTAGCCAACGAAACACCATGAGCAGCTGGGTGAGAGAGCCACTTGGGATCCGTGTGAGAAATAAGCAGGCCCAACCTAATCTCACTCTTGGAGCATTATCTTTCCAACACTCTAGAGTTTGAGACAAGCGACTGAGAGGAACCGGCCTGGATTATTGCTGCTCCTTTTAGAATAAATCTGCAACAGGCATCTTTCTTAACAGAAAATTTCAAAGATGCTTGGCATGATCTGACTCAGACTTTGCAGAAAATGAAGCCAATGTTTATGAGATGCTTACTTTGTAAGTTCCTTTTGGACAGAGAAAATTGAATGTTACATAGCACCTTTTATACACCAGTGCTTTACAGTAATGGGTT
Organism: Chelonia mydas; assembly: GCF_015237465.2. Lineage (NCBI taxonomy): Eukaryota > Metazoa > Chordata > Testudines > Cheloniidae > Chelonia > Chelonia mydas. The sequence goes on along the minus strand of NC_051253.2, from coordinate 19,866,052 downwards.
ACAGCCCCACTGCACAGTGATTGTCTCTACAACCAGAGCAGCAGTGCTATCCTTCACAATAGTTTACACACAGCTCCAGACAGTAAGGGCTCAATTCTCCAGTCTTGCACCTTGTGTCGTCCTGTGCAAAGTGAGTGTCAAGCACAGGCCCATCAGTGCGGTGGCCTATCACAGCTACTTAGTGTAAATGATGACACAAGGTACAATGCAGTGGAGAATCAGGCCCTAGATCTACTCTTCGGTCTTGTCTACTGGGGGGCACTCATGAAAGCTAATCCAAATGAACTAAAGTTGTAACTTTAAAATGGCTTAATTAAATCACATTAAACTCCTGTATGGACGCTCTTATTCAGAATTACAGTGGCCTTAATGCAGTTTATCTTAAATTCGGAATAAGAGCATCCACGTAGGAGTTTAATGTAGTTTAACTAATCCACTTTAAAAGTTAATTTGGATTAATTCCACTTTTGTAAAGAGGATGGAGTGTTAGGCATGATAAGAGTGATAGCCTGCTCTCTGGAAGTATGGAGTGGGACCTTTCAGATTCACCTGGGCAGCCCACAGATGGGGAATGCTGTAACATCTTTCTCTGAAGGGTGTCACTGGCGAGGGCAGCAGGGTACCTGATCATCACGATGGTGGAGTGATAAAGGGGGACAAAGACCACTTTCTGAAAAAGATAGGTGGGTTGTCTACACATACTCTAGTTCCCCAACATCATCTTCAATATATAGTTAGTAGGCTTTCTCTGGGTATTAGATCCGCTTGTATGTGTCCCAGGTTCTCTCTCATAGGGTTCATTCCTCCTCTCTTCTCCTGCTGTGCTCCTCCTGAGCACTGAAAGATATGTACAAGAGCTTGCATTATAATGAGCCCCAGACTCCTTCCATTCCCATAATGTTTTGGTAAGAGGAGATTGATAGTTAGGCCTTCCTACTCCTACTCATTCCATGAAGCAAGCCTTCCCTGGTCCTCCAGGTAAAGACAAGTATCCTTAGTATGCTTGTTTCTTTTTCCACCTGAAACCAGATTACCCCAGCCTGATAACATTGAAGGGGTTCAGCCTTGGAACACTAATAAACAGTGTAGGAGAATAAGTCTAGTTTGTGCAAAAGCATGGTCTTTTCTTCTCCAAAGCCCTTTCCTATTTCCATCTGACAGCCTGTTCTGTCATGGCCAAGGCTACGATTCTGTCACGGGTTCTGTGATTTTCTGGGACTTCTTCTGGGGTAGGGCTGAAGCAGCACTACACAATAGTTTAAGACAGGAAGTCAAGAAGAATAAATATCCAATTGAAACTGCAGATAGGCAGCATGTAATGACCTGAGCTGGGATTCAGCCAGGATTCCAAGGTTAATACTGCTACGCTAGCAAATGGTTGGGATTTTATGCCTTTTCAAAAAGGCAACACCACAGCATCTCTACATACCCTAGCACCATACTGGAGTTTCAGTTCAATACAAATTCAGAGGAGGAGAGTGCTCCCTCGTGTATTATCAGCACCATTTCTTGCAGCACCTGGCTGTTCCTTGAACTCTCCCATCCTTGTACTAACCCTCTTTAGGTTATATATGCTGACATGCTCAGAGTGCAAGGTTGTGGTTTGGCTGCAGGCAAATCTAATGGCTTGGATTTATCTGAACATGTGAGGGCTGGAGTTTTCATGAGATCAGACTTTATTTTGCAAGATTTCCAGCTCTTTTTGGTTTTGCCAAGACATAAATCTGACCAGAATAACCTTTTTTTGGACAACATCTTGGAATTGCTGCTTGAGGCTGGAAGTTCAGAATGAACTATACAGAGAACAGCTGTGGGCTCCACGTGTCTGCCTACGAGCAATGCTAGTCCAGAATCCTCATAATGCTGAGTTCTAGGGGCACATCCCCTCCCATCCCCATCCCTGGCACAGGGTGTGTGGCAGGGCAGGCAGCATAGGTAGACTTGGAAGGATTAGATTTGTATCTGTAAATGTTGGTAAACATCGAATTCACTGAACACACCTGAACTGCCAAAAGAATATTTCCTTCGATAATCATCAAAATTTACAGACAGGCAAAGTAAGAAAAATACTGCTTGAGAACTTATTAGAGTTTGATTTAAGAGTATTTACTTTGTGTGTTTTGACGTGATAGTGACAATTCGTGTTTTAGCGGTTAAAATGCTTTCACTTTTTGAATCTCTACGTCGTTACCATCATTAACGAATTATTGTCTGACCCTCCCTAGTGTCTGACCCCTCCATAATTTCCCATATGAAAATTTAAATAGACAATTTAAAAAATGCTTAAAAATAAACTTCAATATTATCCATTGAAATTATAAAAGATAAAAATTGAGTTCTGCCAAGCCTATATATGGAGCAGTGTAGGCCTGCTTACTTTGGCTGTATGCTGCTCCTCCTTTGTGGTTTATGGAACTTATGGGCTGCTGTAACAGCTGTAGGGAGAGACTGGGGACAAAATCAGTCCCAGCACAAGCTGATGAGGGTTCAGTGCAGGAATCACTGGGTGAAACCTCTGGCTTTTGTCCCATAGGAGGTCAGACTGGATGATCATAATGATCCCTGCTATCCTTGAAATCTGTTGATCTATCACTGACTCCCTGGGGCAGCACTGAGGCAGCACTGTCTTGAGTACTCAGCAGGGGACCTGGCTCTGGAACAGGAGTTCGGTGAAACTTTCAGCCAAAACTTTTTTCATTGGAAAATGCAGATTCAGCAGTGCTGAAATGTTTTATAGATTCGTGTCTGTTTCCCCAAATGGTTCCTGTTGGGGAAAAAATATATTTGGAAAAAGTAAAAAAACTTTTGTTTGTTTCAAATGATGTTTGTTTTAACATTTTCTAAATGAAACTTTTCAATAGTTCAACTTGAAATGACTTTCCATTTGAAATTTCTTTCAGTTTGAATTTAAATAATTTAAACATTTTTCTTAAAATGCTCAAAATCAAAGCAAAATATTTCATTCTAGCCAAGACAAAAATCTTTTTTGACTTTTTGGTTTGCCAAAAATTTCAAAAATTTTAGTTTTGTGTTGACCCAAATTTGTTTTTGAGAACTGTCAGCAAACAACAAGCAAACTCCCACAGACCAAAACACACCAACTCAAAGTGGCACCAGACCCTGGCAAAACAGGTGTAAAACCCGAAGACATATCTTCACTGCTACAATGATCAATATCACATACCTTTCAAGATCCATGGGTCCTACATATGCCTATCACAACATGTGGTGTACCTCATCCAGTGCACTAAATGCTCCCAAAACAACATGGGTGAAATCACACAATCACTGGGCTCTCCAGTGAACTCACACAAAAAAATGATAAGACAAAAACTCCATGTCACACAGGGGCAAACTCTTTTCACAAAGCGATCACTCCATATCTGACCTCTCAGAACTCATCCTCAAAGGAAACCTGCATAACACCTTCAAAAAGCAAGCCTGGGAACTTAAATGCATAACTCTTTCAGACATCAAAAACCACGGACTCAGAGACACTGGTTTTATGGCTCATTACAACAATTTGTAACACACATCATTGTCTGCTAACACTAATTGCTCACTTCACTTTAAGTGGTCTCCCACAACATGCATTAACCCCTTAATCTTAACAATCTGGCCCAACTTGTATTTAGCTCAGACATTCTGGTTTCCTTCTCCAGACCTGAAGAAGAGCTCTGTGAAGCTGAAAAGCTTGTACCTTCAGAACAACAGAAGTTGGTCTAGTAAAAGATATCGCCTCACCGACCTTGTCTCTCAGCAAACCAAAAAATGAGCTATTTGCACAGCTCTAATAGGAACTAAAGCCTGTATGCCCTGCCAGGAAGAAATATTGGGGAACTGCTGCTAAATTGCACTAAATTATGGGGAATTTACAGGTGACGGGGCCTGTAAAGTTCATGAGGTGCAACCAGTCCACAATTATCTTGCTGTTTAGTGCAACCAATCCACAATTATCTTGCTGTTTAGTGCAACCAGTCCACAATTATCTTGCTTGCCCTCCTTTGTGTTCTACTTGCTTGTCAGTTTACAGCAATACAGTGTTCTGCTCTACATCTTCCTTCACTTGGTGGCATAAATAGTCTCCATCTCTCCCCTTCCTGCTAACATCAGCCCATATTCAGTCACACTCTTCAAGAACAATTTTTCTGTTTCACTGGTAGTCTCAGCTTCCAAAGTTAATTGGGGCTGGTGAGGTAAAAATAGACCTTGGACCAGATGGAAACTGTCCTGATTTATAGCTAGCTGAGCCATCACATGTTCCATTTGTACTCCTAACAAGGGCACTATTAATTATTACTCTGCCCTGAGAGATCGCATGCGGTCTCACAGTGATGCTATCAAGAAGAAGCTTTAAATATTGCCGGGTCGCAACATTTTGCTGAAAGAGCTAGGCTCTGAGCTGACCCACCTGTTGCTTATGGTCAGTGTTATATACAATGGTTGTTTTAGGGTGTGCTTGAAGTGTTTGGGCCAAATACCCAGCTAGGGAAAAAATCGGTGTAGCTCTGCTGAAGGCAGTTGTGCCATGCTGATTTACACCCACTGAGGATCTGGCCCTGTGTCTGTAAAACCAAGTCACAGCAATAAAAAAGGGATTTTCTCCATAGCAAGACTTTATTTAGTTGCCACTTCAGTGTCCTTTCCATTCCACCATGTTCTCTGAGAACCACACACATGCCATGCGCATCAATCCCTTGGATGTAGAACAGGCCCTTCAGATGGGGGACAAGCACATGAAGGGGTTTGTTTTGATTACGCTTCCTCGGGAAGGTCTCCTATCATTCTCCCCTTGCCTACATTCAGAGACACACTAATGAGCTTCAGAAGGGGTCATGTGAAGCCATCCTCAAACAGTAGGAAAGCCTCTGACATGAGACTTTGTACATATGGCAGAGAGATAAGTAAAGGGGAATCCTGGATGCTCACACTCCATTTAGATGCTATATGGTTTGGATCTACCATTGCCTTTGTCTCCTTATATGACATACCAGCTGCAACCTTCCCTCCCACTGCACCAGCTGAGAAACATGGAATGAGCCTTCCTGAGAATGCAGCTTGTCTTTCTGGCCTGCAGAAAACCCACAGAATATGCGCTGCACCTCTCTTCCCCTGTGGGTCACACAGAGAACCAGGAACGCAGCCTCTCAGAAAGGTTAAACTCCCCCAAGGGCCAGTGCTGATTCCACTGCCCCGTTTGTGTGGACATGTCAAACTTGGAGATGAGCTGTTGCATTCAAAGAACCAGGAAGAAAATGGCTGCAGGGCTCGATGGGACAGAGCAGCCCATCAGGCTTGTTGCATCTTCAGTTATTTAGGGCTTGTCTTCATACAAAATTAACCCAGAAAAAGGGAGCATGAAAAATTTAAAGCGGATTAAATATGCCTCATTAACTTCATGTGTGGATGTTCTGAATTAGCTTAAACTACTTGTTGCAGGGTAGGTACACTCCGTCATGGGGACTGGGTCATGTATAGGGTGAAGAAGGGAAAAAGTACTGAATAGCAGTTTTTCAGGTCCTATGTTCATGACCCTGACTACAAATGTGGTAATACGGCCCAGTGGCCAGAGTCTGTAAGCAGCCCTTTCACTCAGGGCAGCGTGGCCCAGTGGCAAGAGTCTGTAAGCGGCCCTTTCACTCAGGGCAGCATGGCCCCAAAGGCCAGAGTCAATAAACAGCCCTTCAACTCAGGCAGCATAGCCTAATGGCCAGAGTCAATAGGGTAGCCTACCTCTGTGGGATTGTGTGGCCTATTGGCCCGCTGGGGGAGTATGGTGCCACTCAGGGGTTGTGGTGCTCAGAGGAAGGCGACTCAGGCCCTCCCTGCTCCTCCAAGTCCCAGCCCAGGCAGTGGTGGGGGTGCTTACCACCGAGTCAGCAGAGATCCTCCTGAAACACACTGACCGGTTCCCCTTTTCACTCACCAGAGAAGATTCTAAGTCCCCTGGGCTGCTTCCTCTCCTTTCTCCCTCGGCGATGCTCCACGTTTCTCCCACATCTCTGGGGTCCTCCAATGGCCTAGCTCCTGCTGGTGGGGTCTTTTCCCCTGGCTCATCAGGCAGTCTGGAATCCATCTGGGCCTCTGCATACCTTGCTCCTAGGGTCAGGGCCTGCAGCCGCTCCCGGGGGACAGCCTGCAGTCTGCGTCCTCTCCCATCAGCAGCCTGTCTAGACTAGCTGTGGGGGTGGGCTGCTTCCCTTTATACTCCGTCTCCAGGCTGAGCATGGCCAGCAGAGTCGGAGGGGCAGGGTTTCCTCAGCCTGCACAGCACAGTTAACCCTTTCGGGACTGGTGTGGGGTAGATACACCCTGTCACACTACTTTTTGGAATCCGATCTACTTTATGGATTAAGCTAATTCAGAATAAGGCACTCCTATTCTGGAATAAAAATATGCACAGATGGGATTATCAATCAGGAATAGTTCATTAGGGGTAACTACTCTAGAGTAACTGCCCTATGTAGACAAGCTCTTAACAACTGCTTTCATGCAAAAGCCAGCCTGTTTGTTCATAAGAAGTCGTTCAATAACTGCTGTAATGTGATATAGCAGTAGTCACTGAAGCAATTTTAAAATATCACACAGCTGTGAGATAGGTCAAAAGTTTTTTGGCTGTTGAAATTATGATGCATGATACACTTTGTACAGGTGGGTCAACAATATTGAAAAGTATCTCTGGTGGCTTGTAGATGAAGGTTATGGCGATCTTATTGAGCTCAACAGTGAGATGTTCAATCTTATTCTCTTCTGTTTTTAGGTAGATGCACTCCTAATGCTTGGCTTAACAAATACAGTGCTGCCATATCGGCTCTGTGGTCTCTCAACAACCAACATCACTCCTGGTATCCTGGGTCATTTGTCCTGTAATCCTTAGTGAATCTCCTGTAGGCAGAACATGGCACTGATGTTTTGCGCAAATATTAGCAATCATTTCCCATTTAGGAGCTTACTGTCCTTCAACATTTATGGAGAGAACAGTCAGCGTTGGTTCCAAGCAGGACCCTTGGTGTCTGGGCTTGGGTGGAAGTTCTTTTCGTTGAGGTCTTCCTTTGTTCCGTAGCATCACATTAATAAGATGTGGGAAAGTGTTAGTACAAGGTGTTTAGCAGGATTCGCAACCTTTAAGGCTGATAGGGACCATCACAAGAAGGCTCCTGCTGTGGACCCCTGTTAGGCACTGTACATACAATAGTAAGAGGCAGTCCTTGTCCCAAAGAGCTTGCAGTCTAAATAGACAAGACAGACTAAGAGTGAGAGAAAGTGAGTATTATTATCCCCATTTATATACGGGAAACTGGGGTACAGAGAGATTAAAGGTATGGTTTACACTGCAAGCTAGGGTTGTAATTCCCATCTTGAGGAGACATACCTGTGCTAGTTCTGATTGAGTTAGCATGCTAAGAATAGAGTGGAACTGCAGCTATGCAAGCCACCCCAAGTACATACTGGGGTGTTGGATGGGATCATACTAAGGGCGGCTTTCCCCTCTGACTACCCACTGTTTTTAGCACACTAGTTCAATCCAAACTCAAGGTGTAGACATGCCCAGAGTGACTTGCCCAAGGTCATCGGGGGAGTCAGGCAGAGCCAGGAATCAAATCCTGTTCTGGTCCAGTCCAGTGCTTTAACTGCAAGAACAATTCTTCCTCTCACACTATGCTCGTAAATAATAACAATAACAAAATGTTAATTCACGCCTAACGTGTATGCTGTACAATGAGGTTATACTAGTTACAGGACGAGGCACTAGTACAGGGAAAAAGGCATGTACGACAAATACTTTCCCCCCATGTCCTAAGCTTGGAGACTAGAACTCCCATCATTTAAGAAGCATTCATTCTAAGAATGCCTTTCAGACACCCTGATCTTCTGGAACCTACTGATGAGTTATAAAATGAAAACATGAACCATAGCCTTTTCACAACAATAGATTCCGTACATTCATAGCAGTGCTTAGCAGAGCCAAGGTCTCTCATTCTTTCCACACACATTTTCATTGTTGTACAAATATTGTCAGAAGCTAAGAAATCTTTTTAGGAGCTGCTTCTGAAAGTTCTTGTGTGATCAACTGAATAGGCAGTGCAATTACAGAAGCCATGATTTAAGCCCAATTAACCTGATAAAAGGAATCAGATTTACAAACAATATGTTGAGAACATTTAATCTTGCAGGGAATTCAGATATGTGTGGGGGAAGATTGTGTTTTGGATTAAGAGCCAAATTGTTGCATAACTTCCCATTCATTCTTTATATTTCCAGTATTACCTTATTATGACTGTTCTGAGATGAGATCTTGTTTTTATGATATTCATTAATCTAGAAAAGTAGCTCAAATGCTCTCAGATGGGCAAAAGACAAACAAAAGAGATTTGGATCTTTTCTGAAATGCTAACTCCGTAAAGCTCACACCACTCGCATTTAATTAAAAACGAGTAATTTTCCAGACGACACAGAAGAAAAAAAATTCTAATTTTCACAGTATTCCTAAAAGGCACAAAAAGATCTAAACGTATCCATGTGTGCACACATGCTATCCAGCACAAATACCACTTCCCCACCCCCATGTATGCACATGCTCCCAGGCACATATGCACCCCCTCACACACACTCACACATATGACAAACACACCAACACATGTGTACAGTCACCAATACATGGACAACAGCGCATTTTGTTTAAAAACAACAACGCTCTTCTATTATTTTAAGTACAAATGCCTCATAGAAATGTTTAGGCCTTGAAGTATCCAAGTGGCTGTATTACAATTAATAATACATAAAATAATAATAATAAATTAATAATAATAATTAATAATACAAATTAAGCTCAGTTCTGCCTGTGTGGAGGATGTGGATAACTCCCCATTAACACTGCTGTCCTCATGGTGTCCGCAGAACTGGAATTAATTTGGAAACTGGACAGCATCAAATTAGGCCTGAATAAAGACTGGGAGTGGATGGGTCACTACAAAAACTAAAAATAAATTTCCCCAATCTAATTTCTCCCTACTGTTACTCACACCTTCTTGTCAACTGTTTGAAATGGGCCACCCTGATTACCACTACAAAAGTGATTTTTCCTCCTGTTGATAATAGCCCACATCCCCTTTAATTGAATTGTCTCGTTAGAACTGACCCCCCATCTTTTCATGTACTGTCTCTTTATATCTGACTGTATTTTCCATTCCATGCAGCTGATGAAGTGGGTTTTAGCCCACGAAAGCTTATGCCCAATAAATTTGTTAGTCTCTAACGTGCCACAAGTACTCCTCGTTCTTTTTGCTGATACAGACTAGATACAAACTAACACAGCTACCACTCTGAAATCTAGTCCCCACACTGTAACAGCTTGGAAAGAGTTAATAGATGGACCAATTACACCTCCAACTGAGACTAAGGAGGAGGCCAGTTAGCAACAGCTGACATAACAGGCAGCAGCTCAGGCAGAGAAGGAGGGCTGGTAGGGGACTGAGGAAGCTCCTCAGTAGTAGTCAGTCACATGAGGAGACAGAACTCCAGAGCAGGAGCTGAGTCCTGTGAGAGACTTTGGCAAACAGGGAAAAAGTAGGGAGCAGCCCAGCAAAGTGGCTAGACGTAAGGTGCTGTGTAACATGAGGGAGGTTGCTGGGCTGGAATCCAGAGGAGAGGGTGGGCCTGGATTCCCCTCCCCAAGCAGGAGGGGAAACACAAGCCTTGGGATTATTTAAAAGAAACACAGGCTGCTGAGTCCCAGATGGGGGCCAAAGGGCTAGCGTAAAGGCCATTAGCCTTTTGGGTTTTTCTGTGGGGACTTTTCTGTTACCCTGAAAGGGGACTGAACTTGAAGGGTGACCTGCCCAGGGAGCTGGGCCATAGAAGCTCCAGACTGCTGCAGGACCAGAATGGCAGAAAACAGAGGGCACCAGAGTGAAAGAACTTCATCAGTGCTGCTACCTAATTAGGGTGGGTGCTCCAGGGTGAGTGTCCCCTGCTACATGGACAAGCCTTTATGAGCTGCCTTCCAGAGGTGCTGAGCATCTGCAACTCCCATTGGGGTCAGTGTGAGCTGTGGGCATTCAGCACCATTGTGCTCTACCTGGGCCTCAGTTTGCCTATCTCTATAATGGGAATAATGCTTAATAGGTTGTTTGTAAAGCACCTTGGTCCAAATCCACAAAGATACTTAGCCACCTAAAGTTTTCACTCAATTGTGATCCACAAAATTCCTGCCGAATCCTGTAGGTGTCTAAATTTCAAGGTAAATGTTCCCTAGGAGCCTACGTTTCTGCCTCTGGGTATTTGTACTGCTGGCTCCCTCTAGGCATCTGGAAACCTGTGTCTTGCCTAAGCCCCAGAGCAAGTCACAAAGTCGGGGAAGATAGGTGGTCAGCTGCTTAAGTTACATGCAGGCCCAGTCTGGCAGGTTGTGTACCCTCTTCAGAATCTGGGGGTGGGGCTGCTACTGTGACCCTTAGCCCCACGGTTACACTATTTCCCTGGGATACAGGAGAGCCAGGTTCAACTCCCTGCTCTCTGCCAGAGGTGAGTGGGATGGAAGGAGTTGAACAGGAGTCTCCCACCTCTTAGATAAATGCTCTAACCACGGAACTATGGGATATTCTGACACGGGGCCCTGTCAGGCTCGTTGAAGCTGTTCCACTGTAGATAAAGGGCGATTGGAGCATGGGGACTGTCTGCAGGTCTCTACCTCTCAGGTGGGTACCCTAAGCACTGGACTACAGAGTCATTCCTACTCTTTCTCTGGCTCGGTGACTACTTCAGTAGGGATCTACAGTGGCATAGCTTCAGCAGGAGAGACTGAGGGAGCCCCCACATCAGAATATCCCATAGCTCAGTGGCTAGAGCATACTCCTGAGAAGTGGGAGACCCCTGATCAAATCCTGCATGCCAGAGAGAAGGAAACTGAACCTGGGTCTCCCAGATCCCATGGAAGTGCTCTGACCACTAGGATAAAAGTTAGTGTCAGCTCCTTTCCTAGTTGCTGCTGCCGCCATTTGGTGTGGAGTGAGGCAGGCGCCTAAGTCATTCCTGCAAGAAACACCTTAGGCATGGAAGCTGCCTGGCGCCAGGAGAGGGGTTTCCGTTCGTGCATGGCTAATCAGAGCTAGGTGCCTCTTTGTGGCCGGGACTTAGGTACCCATCTCTGTGAGAAGGGCGTGGCTTAGGATATACCTCTCCCATTGGCTAGCTTAGGCAGCTCCCCACTTAGCATTCTGGCTTTTGTGCATCACATTGTAAGGCACTTCTTCCTGTGCATTGTATAGGGAGCTAACTCAGGCTTTGTAGATCTCAGCAGTGGAGGTGCTTAAAAGTTAGGCACTCTGATGCTCAGTGTTGCAACACCTAAGTCTCTTTGTGAAGCCTACGCCTTGAGGCCTTTTCATACAAGGAGCTACATAAAGGCAAACTATATTCCTCCTTTTATCCTTCTCCCATGGGAACATAGTCCCCTAGTTCCTGGATATAGCTTTAAAGAGTGTCACTGTGCATTTTACTGCCTTTAAGAGTACACTGAAATTCACACCCAATATTTCTCTTAAGAAGGCTCCTTATTTAATGTTTTGTCATCCTATAATTAAACAAAAATAGCAGTCTGAGTGTCTGCAGTGAGTCTAAAGCTCAAAACAGCCCTATTAATAATTGCTTTGAATAATAAAACACAGAACAAAATAGCAGTTTACAGGTTAGATGGAAAAACTTGTAAAGCTAAACGTTGTAAAATTCCACAAGATTCACTGGTGAGGGCTAGTGTCTAGCAATGTATTACACTGCCACTAAACTATGGGCCTTATTCACTAGCACACACTACTCCCCCTTGTTATCTGCAACCAAGGAGAGCTGCGGTTATGCTGCTTGTGTTCAGTGCCAACTGCAGAGCAGATGTTACCTATAAAGAGATTTAAAGTGTCAGCAGCAAGAGGAGCTGAAACCTTTAATGAGGATAATGGGGCACTGTCATAAATATAAAGGGAAGGGTAACCACCTTTCCGTATACAGTGCTATAAAATCCCTCCTGGCCAGAGGCAACATCCTGTTACCCGTAAAGGGTTAAGAAGCTCAGCTAACCTGGCTGGCACCTGACCCAAAGGACCAATAAGGAGACAAGATACTTTCAAATTTTGGGCGGGGGAAGGCTTTTGTTTTGTGCTCTTTGTTTACGTGTTTGTTCTCTCTTGGGACTGAGAGAGGCCAGACAGAAATCCATCTTCTCCAACCCATCCTAATCCAAGTCTCCAATATTGCAACCAGTATAGGTAAGCCAAGCAAGGTGGATTAGTTTATCTTTTGTTTCATGTGAATTTTCCCTGTGTTAAGAGGGAGGTTTATTCCTGTTTTCTGTAACTTTAAGGTTTTGCCCAGAGGGGGATCCTCTGTGTTTTGAATCTGAATACCCTGTAAAGTATTTTCCATCCTGATTTTACAGAGATGATTTTTGCCTTTCTTTTTTTTTAATAAAATCCTTCTTTTAAGAACCTGACTGATTTTTCCATTGTTCGAAGATCCAGGGGTTTGGGTCTTTGATGATTTTGTAACAAATTGGTTAGGATATTATTCTCAAGGCTCCCCAGGAAAGGGGGTGTGTAGGGCATGTGGGATATTTTGGGGGAAGACGTCTCCAAGTGGTCTCTTTCCCTGTTCTTTGTTTAAAACTCTTGGTGGTGGCAGCATACTGTTCAAGGACAAGGCAAAGTTTGTACCTTGGGGAAGTTTTTAACCTAAGATGGTAAGAATAAAGTGAGGGGGTCTTTTATTCGGGTCCCCACATCTGTACCCTAGAGTTCAGAGTGGGGAAGGAACCCTGACACTAACAGCCAAAGTGATCAGGTTTCCCGGTTCTTAGAGGACATTTCAGAAACCATAGACAAACCCTGCTGGCATCAAAATGACTATTACGGGCACCTTTGGGCTGCAGCTGTTGGGGAGGTTCAGTCCCTGTTTCTTCTATAATCTCTCACCCATCCCAAACTGCATGTCCATGCCTGAAATGCAGCCTGTTGGCACAAAAGACTTATTTTCTCTTTTGCATAAAGGAAATAGAACAAAGTTCTCCTCAGAGTTTCCTCCGTGCAGCTCTCCTCAAGAGAGCTCTCTTGGTCACTGTGATTTTAACACATGGTTGACGGCAATGGCTTTATCCCCTAGTCAGTGATGAAGTTTGATTCACCTGTTTTTGCGGGATGGTTCTCAGGTATTAGGTGGTGGAGGGCCACTCACCAAGCATGCAGTGATTAATGCCTGAAAGGACAATGCATTCTAGCCTGGCCCTGGGGCTTCCTGCTCTTCTTAGGACAAGGTGCTATGATGCACAGTGGGGCCATTGAACTGGGGTTATGCTGCCTGACATGCTGGGGAGGCATCTCAGGCATTAGCATTAGTTTGCCTTCTGATTCTGAGCTTGGGCCTGGCAGTTCTGTCATTCACCAGCCAACGTGTATCTGCTGCATCTCCCCCTCCCCCACGCTCACCTTGGCCCATCACTGGCTGGTACAGTCATGAAGAGTTCACTGACGGGCATACTCAGGTTGTTCCACCTTAATATCTTCTCTGCTTCCTACCCCCACTCTGCTACTTTCCAATCCCCTTGTAGGAAGCGGTCGCCTTAGAGATGGATCAGAACAAGCAGTCTGCAGCCAAAACTTCTGACATTCCATCTTTGGGCCGTGGCAGACTCAACGGCACATCCTTGAGACCAAAAACTGTGGGCAAAGCCATTATTTCACTTACCCCGGACTCCAGCTGCTTCAATATTTGTGTGCATGCATCCCTGTGTGATTGAAACAAGGCCCTTTAGGCCTGAAAGCACAGATCTCTACAGCTTGAGCTAAAGAGCTAACCTGTAGAGCTGTGGCTTTGTGATGGACTCACATCCTATGTGGATTGGGCACAGCGGGGGGCACATAACACACACTGACCACTAGATTACACATGTATATGTGTGTGTACATGTCTGTACATGTGCATGCACACCAGTTTGTGTTTGAATGCGATTGTATGTGTAAAGTAGAACGCTACCTTTTTATGTGCCATTTACTAAGGATATTACATTTAAACAACTATCAATAACACTGTAACAGCTAAGACACACAAGTGAGTCTGACAGGGGAGCGCATCATCATTTTGCTCTTCTCTTTGACCTACTCTTCATCATCACCCCCTTCTGTTATCTGCTCCTGTTGCTCAGCTCTTTGATGGTAAACTCTGGTGTTCCTTTGTTCTGCGAGCCCCATGCACATCTGTGGCACTCTGTACATAATAGATGCTGATGGATTTATTTAGGCTTGTGTGAAATGGGCCCATCCGGACACATGTTGTGCCCAGCCAGTCTGTCTCCCAGGCACGTTGCATCTCCAGCATTTCCTCTTCTTCTACAAGGCAGATAGGCTGATGTGTCGGAGCAAACCATACATGGATTCTGTTTCATTTCTCCAGAGGGAAAATTAACCACAGCATCTATCTTTTGTCTGACTACTAAATCCGAACGCAGACATCATTTCTTAATTGGAAACAGTCATATTTGTGCAAGATGCCTATTTGATTTATATTTAGTGTCATTAAATGTATCGCTGAGGCCAAGAGCTGGGAGGCAGCCATTGGTGACAGGGAACTGCAAAACAAAGTTTGCCTCCAATTATATCATGCCCAGAAGGCAGGAACGTGCAGTGGTTGGGGAGGGCTAAGCAGCTGCTTTCTTCTCTGGGAGTCAATTTGGTAGCAAAGTAGCTTGCTAGTTGCATTAGCCTGACTCGCTCGTAGACCATCGATGGATTCAAGCTGAAGTACTGGGAGTAAATAGGGGTTATATGCAGAACGAATTCCTATCCAGGGGAATAATCATCTAGACTGAGCTCCTGGTGAAAGCGATTGAAAAGATGAGTGGCATGGAGTCTAAGAGTATGTCTACAGTGCAACTGGGGATGGTGGTGATTGCAGCAGACATAGCCATACCTGAGCTAGCTTTAATCTAGCTAGCTCAGGTACTGATAGCAGTGAAGCTGCGGCATCATGGACAGTACAAGCCTGCCTGGAACCTAGGTAATTACTCAGGCAGCTCTCCCGTGCTGAAGTTTGTGTGGCCATGGCTTCACTGCTATTGGTATTTATGCTAGCTAAATCAGAGCTAGCTCAGGCATGTCTTCTCCAGCTCCAATTACAGCCATAACTGTGTTAAACGTAAACTACTAAAAAAAGGGGCGGGGGGAGTTTAAAAAAAAGCCTTTGATTGCAGTGTAGAAACACCCATGTAAGAACGGCCATACTCGGTCAGATCAATGGTCCATCTAACCCATGATCCTGTCTTCCAACTGTGACCGGTGCCAGATGCTTCAGAGGGAATGGACAGAGCAGGGCAATTATTGAGTGATCCATCCCTTGTCATCCAGACCCAGCTTCTGGCAACCAGAGGTTTAGGGACATCCAGAGCATGAGGTTGCATCCCTGACCATCTTGGCTAATAGCCATTGATGGATCTATTCTCCATGAACTTATCTAATTCTTTTTGAATCCAGTTTTACTTTTGGCCTTCACAACTTGCCCTGGCAAGGAGTTCCACAGGTTGACTGTGCATTGTGTAAAGAAGTACTTCCTTACGTTTGTTTTAAACCTGCTACCTATTAATTTATTTGGGTGGCCCTTGGTTCTTATGTTACGTGAAGAGGTAGATAACACTTATCTATTCCCTTTCTCCACACTATTCATGATTTTATAGACCTCTATCATATTTCCTCTTAGTCTTCTCTATTCTAAGCTGAACAGTCCAAGTCTTTTAAATCTTCCTTGTATGGAAGCTATTCCATACCCTCTAATCATTTTATTTGCCCTTCTCTGTACATTTTCCAATTCTAATATATCCTTTTTGAGATGAGGGGACTAGAACTGCACAAAGTATTCAAGGTGTGGGCACACCATGGATTTATATACTAACATTCTATTTTCTGTCTTATTATCTATCCCTTTCCTAATGGTTCCTAACGTTCTGTTAGCTTTTTTGACTGGTGCTGCACATTGAACAAATGTTTTCAGAGACCCCTGGGTATTAGCTCCTGTAGAAGGGTGACAGGCCTAAAAGAACTAAAATATGAAATGTGCGGTGTGTTGGGTCAGACTTCTAAAGTATCAAAGGGCAGAAAACCCTATTTAAGAAGAGCAGGTCCTTCAGAGAGGTTTACTTGTTATGCCATCTGCATCCCACCTGACTTCTGCTGAACTGGGTAGCGTGAGATGGCTTGAAAGGCAAATGGAGCGGATTGTCCCCAGTGTTGGTAAGAGCCATTAAAGGAGAAGGTCACTCTCCTCCTGGTACATGATAATATCCAAATTATGTCTCATGGCAGTGATGGCTGCACAATTCCTGGGGGAGTTAGTCACTTGGTCTTTGGCCTTGCTGCATGTCCCTCTGGCCCAACCAGAGGCAATAAGGGCTCAGTCCAGCAAGGTGCTGAATACTCTGTCCCTGATGCAGCAAAACACTTAAGCACATGCTTAACTTTAAGCAGGAGTTGTTCAATTTAGGTCAATCAGGAGGCAGTGTGGTGTAGTGGCTAGAGCACTAAACTGGGAATCAAGAGAACTGGATTCTATTCCTGGCTCTGCCACTGGCCATCTGGGAGACCCTCGGCAAGCCACATCCCCTCTCTGTGCATCAGTTTCCTTATCTGTGGAATAGGGATAATGATGCTGACCTCCTTTGTAAAGTGCTTTGAGAGCTGTGGATGAAAAGTGCTTGATTAAAAAGCTTGGTGTTTTTATAACTCACATGCGTAAAGTTAAGCACAAATTGGGTCCAGCCCCAAATACCCAGAAATGTACTCTTGGGGCTGACAGCTTGAGGACTAAAACACGTGCATACCAGACAGACCAAGCTGCTGGGGCAGAGCTATTCTGTGCTCAGTGTCAATGTCGGGAGAAGGGTGTGCCTTTTCGGTTCTCCAAGCTGTCCTTGGTCACAGTCACAGGCCATAAACTGGGACTCTAGGTGCCCTGTCGGGGACTTGCGCCGTTGTTGCTCACAAGATAAGGAAAATAAATTATTTGTCTTGTGTCATCTCTTAAGGCAGTGCAGCTGCTACACCTGCTGGGTTTTCTCTGCTATTTAATGGGTCACCGTCTGCATGGAATCTGTTCTGAACTCCGGCTGCGTTAATAGCACTGCTATGCTGCTTCCAGGTGGGACTCTTTGCTTTCTGGTGCTGGAATTCATTTCTGGCTCCTAAGCTGTATCATGAATAATATCCGCTGAAATGGTCAATTTCAGCTTGGTGCAAGTTCCCAGGGAGCTCCCATTACCCTTCCCTCATTTCACTTGCTACAGAGACATTGTTGCGGAGACATAGTAGGGCCTGTGTGCTTTCCAAGGTGCTGACCACTTCTCCAGTGCAATCTCCCCTCCCCCATTTATTGGTGAACAGGAGGGCTGATAGTCCCCCACCCTGTTTTAGAGGATGGATGTTCACTCCATTCTCTAAAAGGCTGTATAACAGGGGCAGCCTTTCTACCTAAATACCAAAAGGAGTACTTGTGGCACCTTAGAGACTAACCAGTTTATTTGAGCATGAGCTTTCGTGAGCTACAGCTCACTTCATCGGATGCATAGCATATCGTGGAAACTGCAGAAGACATTATATACACACAGAGACCATGAAACAAAACTTCCTCCCACCCCAGCAGGTAACCAGCAGGAGAGTGGGGTGGGAGGAAGTTTTGTTTCATGGTCTCTGTGTGTATATAATGTCTTCTGCAGTTTCCACGATATGCTATGCATCCGATGAAGTGAGCTGTAGCTCACGAAAGCTCATGCTCAAATAAACTGGTTAGTCTCTAAGGTGCCACAAGTACTCCTTTTCTTTTTACGAATACAGACTAACATGGCTGTTACTCTGAAACCTACTTAAATACCACCATTTAAGGGGCAGTGGAATGTAGATGGAAT
This sequence comes from Chelonia mydas, assembly GCF_015237465.2. Taxonomy (NCBI): domain Eukaryota; kingdom Metazoa; phylum Chordata; order Testudines; family Cheloniidae; genus Chelonia; species Chelonia mydas. Next base: position 19,848,123 of record NC_051253.2, on the reverse strand, counting down.
TCATGTGGAAAAGTGGCATCCCTGGAATTTTAAAAGCCTTGGCTCAGGGCCCTGCTTATAGTTTCATTCCCTTCTCCCTCATCAACACTTCCCTGGCAGAAACCAGGGCCCTGCATTTGTAGCAGGCTGAACTATAATACCCCAGACCTGGGTTTGTATTGTAAGTTTGATTTTGATTGTGTGGTCCTCAGAGCAGGGACTGTCCCTCTGTGTTCTCATGCACATATCTGGTGCTTCTGACTGCCCTCCAGCCTCCTGATCTCTGGACTGGTGGAAGCCAAGCCTCTCTCTCTTATCTTTCGGGGCATTTATACTACATTCCTGAAAGGAAAGTTGCATTTAAAAGGAGAAGCTATCACTTTAAGATTAAAGGGTTTCCTAGTCCTGCTTGCAGGCTAGGGAGCTCTGTAGGGAAGCGCGTGATCTGGGTCACTGTCTCATGCAAAAAGCCAGCCTAGAGCAAGGTGGGGTGAGTAGTGCCCCTCTGCCTTAGGGAACAGCCAAGTTTCTCTGTTGTGTGTTCGAGTTCTGGATTCTCGGAAATAAAGCAGTGTTATGTTGCAACCTTCCAGGAACAGTTTTTTTGTTTTTATCTAACTTCTCTGTGTCTCTGACATAACAAGAACTTACCCCAGGATGCTATGGGGCGAGAGGGACCACACCGCATTATATGCAGTGGTCCCTTCCTGCTGGGACAGCACACTGCAATTTCAGGGGGTTATGAATTAGATTAGAGAAAACACTGGGAAACACAAAGTAAGGACGCATCCTGCCCTGACCAGGATACGGACAAGATGGGCCATTGTGTCTTCTCCATCTCTAACTGCTGTGATTCAGTGACTCCAATCTGTTTCGCTCTTCGGGCCAGACTCTCAGCCCTTTGCTGGGGGCAGTCACTGTGATGGGAGCCGCAGCTTTCAGAAGGCTGAGACTAGCTATGCCAGTGCTGGTTTTTAATTAGAGAGAGGACTGGCTCTCCCAGCAGGAGGAATGTTTGCGATTTACAGTGACAGAGGGAAGTCATTTCATGTTTTCTGGCAGCCACGCTCCTCTATTATCAATAGCTTAATCACAGGCTGCGAAGAGAATTGGCTTTGCATGCAGAGCTGCAGGCAGAGACTGTACACAATACAACAGGCTGTAGATCAATGGGGCCCAATCTTTGAGGATCCTTTCCAGCAGAAAGCGGGATCACTGGGCAGTCACTGCAGATGGGTAGGGGGCTGAGGCAGCCACACAATTGGCCCCTGTGGATACTGAAACACAGAGGAGGCACTTTGAAACCCTCCCACAACTACAGGTCTGGCCAAATTGTGGGTCAGTGAGCAGCACCTTTCCTACTGCTGCATCTTGGTCATTGCTGCCTCAGAGAGCCGGGAATTTCTAGGACCTGCTCAGGCAAGTAGGACGTCCCAAGAGGAGGAGCAGGGGAAGAGGGGAACATCTGGTTTAGAAGTTCTGCACACAGTGATACAGGGTGGCCTCTGCAGGATTGCACTGGGGCCCTTGTTCTCTGGAGCACTTTTGTCAGCCGGCCCGACCTCTGGTGTGCGCTAAGCCTGTCTCAGCTGACGGCAGTTGTTTTCACACCTTGCAGATGTCAAATATTTGTGTCCTAACTGCTGTGATTGTGATGGGTGTAACAGCCCGGATTGGTAAGGGCAACCCTCTAATGCCGTCTCCATGAGAACCAAGCAGGCTCTGGTTCTGTACTAACACACCATTAGCCCTTTACACACAGATTTGCCCGCAGATTCTCCTCGCCAGGAAGGTGGTATTCGCCCCTTTTCACAGGTTGTGTAACAAAGGCACAGAGATGTTAAAATGACTTGCTTGAGGCCAGGGCCATCCCTAGGGGGGTGCGGGACCCAGGACATAGGTGCCGAGTTTCTAATCTGCCTAGGGAATGCTCCCCCTGGCTCCGTCCAGGCCTCGCCCCCACCCCACCCCGTCTCTTCCCCACCCAGTTCCACCCTCTCCCCCGAGTGCACTGCACCCTCGCTCCTCCCCCGCCCAGCACCTCCTGACGCAGCAAAACATCTGATCAGTGGCAGGTGGTAGGCACTGAGAGAGAGGAGTAGGCACTGATTTGGGGGGGGCCCGCCTCCTCACCCCACTCGCATGCCTCCTGCCTCATTCCCTGCCCACCTCCTCACGAGAGAGCGCAGGGGCCCCCAGAGCGTGGGGCCCAGGGCGGTCGCCCTGATTCGCCGTACCCAAGGGATGGCTCTGCTTGAGGCCACATGAAATCAGTGTCAAAGAGCCAGAGTTAGAACTCAGCTTCCAGCCCTGTGTGCTACACTTCCCTGCTCTGTCTGAACTGTCTCCTTTCAGTCCCTGCTGACACCTGCCTCTGTTTTACTGCCATGTGCAAAGGGTCCCACTTTCCAAAGGTAGAAGGCCAAGTCTGCACACAACAGCACATCACAGATTTTGCACACAATTGCTGCAGCTGTGCAAGCAAATTGGGCAAATGCATGTGCAAAAGGCTACTCCTAGAGGGCGTGTCTATGCTGCAATTAGATGCCCGCTAGGAAGGTGCCTCATGCTTATTTGTCAAGGGCTGAGAAGGTGCTTGGTATGCTAAGGATATGTCTGCACTGCAATTGAAACCTGTTGCTGGCCCGTGCCAGCTGACTTGGGCTCGTGGGGCTCAGGCTATGGTGCTTTTTAACTGCAGTGTAAATCATAGACTCAGAGACTTTAAGGTCAGAAGGGACCATTGTGATTGTCTAGTCTGACCTCCTGCACAACGCAGGCCACAGAATCTCACCCACCCACTCCTGTAACAAACCCTTAACTTATGTGTGAGTTATTGAAGTCCTCAAATTGTGGTTTAAAGACGTCAATGTGCAGAGAATCCTCCAGCATGTGACCCATGCCCCACGCTGCAGAGGCTCGGGCTACAGCCTGGGCTCTAGGACCCTGCGAGGTGGGAGGGTCCCAGCACTCGGGCTGCAGCCTGAGCCCAATCATCTACACCGCAATTAAACAGCCCCTTAGCCCTTCGGGTATCCATTTTGTAAACAGTGGCCCCCTAGTGCCATGATCTCTCTCCTGAAGGCACCAGCTCATTCCCCCCAGTGGCACTGGCTTCCTCCCCATGCAGTTGCTGTTGCTTCAGGTGATTAATTCAATGTGAATAATTTCCTAGCAGATGATCTGGCTCACGTGGCTCCTAATATTTCTCAAGAGAGCTGGGTGAAGTGTCGGGGGTGGGACAGATTAGTCGTGCTGCTGCAGGTGGCAACGGTGGGTGCAGGAACATAGCTGAGAAAACAACGGACAGCAGTGCTCAGGCTTCAGAGCCCCACACGTTCCTGGGGAAGTCTGGTGAAAGCCCGACAGCCAGACAGTTAAATCCCTCCACTCTGTGAACTAGGGCCTGCCCCAGCCTCCAAGTGAGGTGTTCCCATCAACGCCGCCCTCTGAATGCTGGACACTGGCCTGCAGGTTACTTAATGTGACAGGCACACCAGAAAGGCACAGGCTGGCAAATTAGCATCTCTCTATAGAGGGCACTTTAATCATTCAAGCTGCTCAGGCCTCAGTCATGGCTCTGGCACAAGCCCCGTACTGGGGCTGGCTTAGTAGAATTTCTGTTTGTTTGTTTTTTATAATTTTGACAGGAAATATCAATGTTTATTTTTAAGCATTTTTTCCTATTTTTATCGCTTTTAAGTTTTCAGTTGTGAAAAATTATGGTTTTAAGCATTTTTTCTGATTTTCAATTATTTAAATGTTCCCAGTTGCAGGAAATTATGGGGTGTGTGTCAGACAATCATTATTTAATGACAGTAGATGTTGAGATGCAAAAAGTTAAAGCTCTATAACAATTAAAACACAAATTGTTGACATCACACGTCAAAATGTACGCAGTAAATACCCTTAAATCAAGCTCTGATTTCTCATGCAGCATTTTCTTACTTTGCCTGTCTGCAAATTTTGATTGTTATCAAACATATTTTTGTTTTGGTTTGTGTGTACGGTGAAATAGACACTTACCGACATCTACCAATAAAAAACAAATCCTTCCAAGCTTATCTAGGGGGCAGCACATTGCTGCATTGGTCCAAAAGCAGCCGGCAAAGCAGACTTTGACTCAATGGCAAAATCTGCCTAATTCCCCCTGCTCTGGGGTGGGGAGAAGGACATCCTCTGATCACCCCTATTCATGCCACAGCTTACATTTCACCTGGCACACTTACAGGGTGCAATGCCCGGCATGCCAAGGTTCTGCCAAATCCCTGCCACCACTCACCTGCATAGGAGGGGGAGTAGCAGCTCTGTGCAGGCTGTTTCCTCCTGGCATGGCTGCCTGCAGTATGGCTAGCCAATGCAGGGGGAATAACCTTATGCCCCCTTCTCTCCTGCATGGGGATGATGGATGGGATACAGTCTGATCCTAAATCTATCTATCGCAGTGTTTTATAGGGCTCTCCATCACCCTGGTTTCTGTGCACCTTCCATGTAAAATCAATAGCAATAATACTGAAGTTGATGGTAGACTTCATGAAGTCTCTGGCATTTTTCCCATTTCAGGGTCAAAACCCTGTTTGGAGTAGCACTGTTGGGCTTGCTAGTTTAGATTTTAATAAATTCCTCGTTTTTGGTTGGGATGGGGTAACGAGGGGGGTCGGGGTTTGGAATGTCACTCTGAGCATGGACGAGCTTTCTCAGAGGAAGCTACCATCATCACTACTGGGCCTTAGCCAATTTACAGCAGCTGACAGTCTGGCCCAGCTTTATTCTTTATTCCTAGTACAGGGCCATAGACCTGCATGGTGCTTTGCAAACCACATAAAGACGGAGGCCCAGATCCTCCCAGGTATTTAGGTGCCTAACTTTCTTTCAAAGGGCATTAGATACCTAACTACCTTTGCAGAAGATGGGCCAGAATCCTTGCCCCAAAGAGACGTCAATCCAAGGGAGCTGGGAACAAGAAGAGGAGGAACAGACACAGGGAGGGGTTGGGAGAGCGAGCCAAGAGTGATGACAGTACGATGCTGCGTTGGGGTGAGGGAGGAAAGCAGCCTCTCGGTGGCTGCACTTTCCATGTGCATGTGAGGTCTGTGTGTTATAGTGTCTGATGAGGCTCTTAGAACAAATAGCTTGGGAGAAGGGACCCAAAGGATTCATGGGAAGTCGGAGGCAGCAGATGGAGAGGAAGGAGTCCCGGATGTGTGGAGGAAAGGTGTGGGGAAGATGGGTGAGCATTTGGGGCTGAGCAAAGAGAGCCTGGAAGGAGCAAAAAGACAACAGGAACCCATATAGAGCTACTCCAGGGCAGCAGCATTGCTGAGTGGCTGGAATAGCAGTGTCCCCCCGAGAAAGAAAGGGCTCTGATTCTCCAGCCCTTACACAGGCTGCCTTCTCGTTTAAGTCACGAGTGCAGGATGAGGCCTGAATCCAGTATCATCAGCATATTGGGTCTCTGCTATCCCAGATTGTGCTGCAGAAAAACTAGAGCAAAGCTATGAAATGGGATGAGATTAACAAAGCAGTTAAATTATTCTAAGCTAATAAAGCGCCCAGTCCAGATGGCTCCACAGTGAATACTATTAAAGAGAAGATTCTGGGTAAATTAGGAGATCTGAGGCTAGCGCTTTTAATTTGGGCCCAGAGGCGCCTCTGCCAGAGGCTGGAGGCGTGGGCTTCAAACCTGGGGTGGTCCAGGGACAGAGAGGGGCAATCCTGCCTCTCAGGCCTCATCGTGGTGGCAGGTGCAAGTCACCACTCACCTACTCCCCAGCTATCTCTAGGTGCAAATATCACCTGCTCAGCTTCCTGTCCCCAAAGCAGCTGCTCCAGCTCTTGTGCTTCCCCTTCTCTTGCCCATTCGCTCTGCATCTTCCATTGATTCTGCTTCTTGAATTTGCAGGTGCTTCCCTGCCAAAGCCATTCACAAGCTTGAGTCCCACACTCACAGGATTAATTCCCCTGTGCGCTGTTGAATACATTCTGGTTAAATACCCAGTGCTGTCCGTGCTGCCTACCTCCCCTTTTCTGGATGGGGAAAATGCACTAGATTCTGTGCACTGAGACTTCTTAGTGAAAGAATTAGAGTACTAAGGGAACCTGAAATTGGTCTTAATCCTTTGATCTGTCCAAAATTGTTATGTAAATCCCCAAACATAAAACATGACCCACCCACCAAACGGAGTGGGGGTGGTGGGGACTCAGCCTTTCCAGGTCACGTTTTCTGCAGTGACTCTGACCACGGACATAAGCCCTGCAGCACCTACCTCTCCTTAATTATTGAACCTCTGGCTGAACTCAAACTCACCTGATTTGACTCCTGAACAGAACAATGCAAGGTTGGAAGGAAAGAACTATATATAAAATCTCCCTTCAGATCCCACAAACGTATGCATGTGACACTCCCCTGGCTGAGGCAGGAGAGAGCCTATTGCGGGGCACTGCATCACATAAAGGAGAGTTGAGAAATAACACTCTGCATTTCTGGGGATCTTCCTTCTGAGGATCTCAAAGCACTTCGCACACACGAAGGGCTGTATTTTCCAGAGGCGGTCTCCAACTGTGCCTGAAATACTAGCACATCCAGACTTGTGCCTGCAATAAACTGTGGTTGTAAATGGCAGCAATTAGACATCTATCTGTCCGCGGGACAGTGCAGTCACAAGTACTTAGGGGCACAAATGTAAAGGCTGGGTTAAGGCCCAGCTAAAAACTGGGCCTTACTACGTTGTTATTCCTCCTAATCCCACTGCGAGGTCAGGGAGGGATCTACAAGCAATCACAGTGGTGGAACATGACAACGCTCATTCTGTGCTGCAACGCTACACAACAATCTAGGACAGAAAGGGATGAAGAATAGTGTATCCTTTGAAAGCCCAGGGGGCATTTAGGGATGCAAAATGTTATTACCTGAGCTGGAACCAGGCCAAGAAAGGAAGTTAACAGCACATCATTATTCTGAGGGGAGTAGAGAGAAAACGCGCGAGGAAGGAAGTAGATGCTTTTGCTGTCAACTCCCTCCGTAGCTTTCATTAGGAGGAAACTGCTCATGGGTTTGAACTCAGAATTACTCTAACGAGATGTAGGAGCTGCTTATTTGTTTTAATTAAATATGAAAGAAGCTGTCAGGGTTCCAGGAAGCGAAGAGAGTGAGGGAAGGGAGATGGGGACATTATGAATTGAAATGTCCTATTAATATCACCCCCATCAGATGAGATGTGATTAACAATCCAAAGAAAAATGAGTAGGAAATGATACAAGAGAACTGAATCCTTCTCTCTGCAGCCCACGTCCAACTTCCTTCACCAAAGCAAAGATTTAAATCTGGATGGCGATTGTCCTCTCCACAGGACTTACCTGCTGGATCACTGACAGGGGGAGGCTGTTCTCTCAGGAACACGGCTAAAGGAGCAGAGAATGTAAACTATTCAATTACAATAACTCAGACACCTCAGATAACAAGGGTCATTGAATAACAAGAAGTCTCTGGCAGACCAGATGGTGCAGGCAGTGGTAATCAGAGATGGAGCCCTTCACTTTGATAGGGTAGGGTCCTGAATCTGATAGTAGATGAAATGCATTCCCTTTCGGTGGTTGCTATGAAGTGCACTGGTGGATTTCAGCACAGTGCTGTGAGCAGATCTCCACATCCCAAAACCTTGCACCATATCGCCTTGTCAACAAGCTTGTTACACAGAGGCACCTATCTTGAGGGGTAAGGAAGGGCAGTTCAGTCTATATGGCCGAGTCAGACCTTAGTGTGTCAGCTGAGAATGGCAGCTAGCATGCCAGCTGTAGATTACAGAGAAACAGCGTGGGTGAGGTAATAGCTTTTGTAGATATATTTTGTTGGCTATCACAACCCGGCAAACAACATTGTAGGTTCTGTGATGTGGACATGTGCCCACTAGGAATTGGCCTGTGACCCACCAGCTACTTTAACAGCTGTGAAATGGTGGAGAGTTTCTCTCCCTGCTAGCCGGCGCTAGAGTCGAACCCCAGTGACTTAGAATTTTGGCTGCCCATAAAGAAGATGAATTTGAAAATGGCGATAGCCCATATTATATTTGGGATCCGATCACTAAGATGCATTAATTCTCTCTAGAATACTGATGTCTGCATGGTCCTCCTTCTTTCAAGCCCCATCTCTAAATGTCACACATTGGGCTTTGTCTAGACTAGGGTAACTAACTAACTAACATGCTAACTAACATGTTCCAGAAGCCCAGTACAGCCAAGGCAGCACAGCTGTTAAAATGTGCTAAGCAGGTCTAGAATCCCCTAGGCTTTAACTTGACCAGCATAGCACATGTTAAAGGCAGTGCACTTTGTCCACATTAAACTTTTACAGTGTGTTAGCTAACAAGTGCTAACATCACAACTTTAAACTCTTGTCTAGACAAGGCTTGGGTGCTGGAGCTCTCTGCTCCCCCTCCCCCCGGTGCTTCTACTTCAGTGCTCCTTCCCCCTGCAGCGATCTCCACCTCCGTGATGCTAATACCTTGCCAGTGTTTAGATTTGTACCTTTCAGCTTTTGTTTTCCCTGTTGCAGTGTTAGGAATGGTTGGACTTTGGTTGCTTTGGCATTTGCTTGAAATTCCATGCAGGGCTTTGACAGTGATTGTGTAGGAGCCATCAGACAGTGCTGGAGAGAGGAGACTCATGCATTGCGTAGCCTTTTGTTCTTCAATACCCAAATGGGTCAGTCTGCACTAGGAACCGCATGCTAAACAGGATCTTTTTACACTGAATGCATTTTTAGTTTCCAGGTTATAAACCCCCTGAAAATGAAGTCCCATTAACTTCTTAAAGCACTAACTGTGCACACTCAGCTCGTCTTTAGAGCAGGGGCTGTCATTTACTGTGTGTTTGTACAGCACCTCGCACAGCAGGACCCCAACCAGTTAAGACCCCTAGACATTACCCCAGTAAATGTTAAATGATACAATCCTCATGCTTTGTGTTCCATCCCAAAACTCCATCTATCATAAAGGCAGAGGGTCCATGTCCATAGACCCATGCATCCAGAGGGCACTGAGGGCTCTGAGAAACTCAGGGTATGCCTACACTGAAAAAAAAAGAAAAAAAAAATCCCATGGCAATGAGCCTGAAAGCCAAGGTCTACAGACTCAGGCTTGTCAGTCTCGTGCTATGGTGCTAAAAGTAGCCATGTAGGTGTTCCAGCTCGAGCTGGAACTCGGGCTCTGAAGTCCAGGAAGTGGGGCTACCTAGCTCCTGTATCCTTCTAGCTTCTTATACTCTGCCCATCCCCATGCTCTCTGAGCACCCGGAGTCAGCATAAGGCTGCATCTGGAGGGCAAGGAAAGATGTCTGATATTTTTGGAATTGCATGTGGCCGTTCTGTTCTAGGACCCCGAGTGGGCTGGGTGTTGCTCAGAGGGACAGTGGACCCATGCGAAGTTTTGCTTTTTTAGCTCATTTCAGATGGCCCTTTTTTAAATTAATGTGACTAGTGTGTGCTCTCAGCACTGAACTGCAGCAGCTTCTGCCCAGGAATTGATTTGCCATGCTTGAGATGAAGGAAATGAAGATTAAATGTTAAGCTATTTGTTCAGTATCTCTGTTACGTAACCAGACTGCACAGATTAAGGAAGGTGACCTCCTGGAGTACAAGGGGCATTTACTGACCCATTAAAGCAAATATTACACTTCCTGAGATCTGGCACCATGCTTGCTCAGGATGAAGGAGAAAAGGGTGGTGACTTCAGGTTGGATGGAGGGGTCTGGTTCTCTTCTGCAGCAAACTACAAAGGCTGAGTTGCCCTCCTCAGTTACCTCAGTGTAATGAGCTGCACAGTGACAGTAATAAGAATGGAGCGGGAGGTTTATTCTCTTTGTGAGATCAAGTTCCCGTGACATTTGTCTTCTCCCACTGTCCCAGGTTGGACTGGAATGATCAAGAACCTTCAGAACAGAGTGCAAACCTGCCTCTTTACCTTAGCTTTCCCACATAGCAGAAGAAAAAGACCCCTATGAATGGGGCAAGGAAGAAATAAAACAGAGTTATAACTGTTGGCACTTGTAAAACACTGGCACACCCTGGAGATGGGTGTGGTATATATGCCTAGCCAGACAGACACACAGAAATCTGGCCACCTAGGACTTTGTGATTGTTGTCACTATGCTGCATCCCATTTACTGGACCATCACAGTGTCAGCAGGGATAGAATTCAGATTCTTCGGCTCCCAAACCATCAGCTTCTATCACTTGCTCTAAAGGAGACTTGCCATTAGCGGTTAGCAGTATAGGGCCTATGACATACAGCTGAAGAGTTCTGATGTTGTCCCAGAGAGGACAGTAGGACACATACACACTAATCAGTTCATTACCTAATATAAAGATTCCATTTGTACTTAGCTTCAAGAGAAATTTCCTCATACAATTCATTTATAAACCAGCATGGCCACAGCTGTTAGTTACTTGACAGGGAGAGTCACAATTGACCAAGAATTTTAATTTTAAAACTGTCAGTTTATAAAAGGAAAACAAAATATGGAATGGGTGGAGTTTTGTAATGCAAAGCTGTCACCATATCCGTTAGTTAAAAGGCTTTTGACTGACAGCAAAGTTTGTTAGACTTGGATCTGACGTCATACCCATGCATAACAAGTTGTTTGAGTGGCAGCTTCACAATGGGAACATGGCAGCATCAGCAGCATCTGTGTACTTGTTATTTCTCCTCTTACCCCTGGATTTCACACTCTGTGAGCCGAAAGAAAGAGCAGGCTGGCCCAGCAGCACTAGCCTGCCTGCAACAGAACTGGCTTCTTCTGCTCTCATCTGCAGATCTCACGTGTGCAGAATGAAACCAATGAGCATTCTTTAATATTTACTGGGTGCTATGTGGCTGCGGAGCTGTAATGGAACTATCTTGGAAATGGAGAGGGCAACTTGCCCACAGAGATTTCAGCCTGGAGCTATGCACTCTCTCCAGTTGCTACAGTCTAAGTCCTTAGTGTGTTCCCCACTCTGGCTGTAACTGAAGCAAGACAGCTGGAGGAAGGAGACATGGGTTATTCCAAATTGACACTTAGTGTAACAGAGTGGACTTTGGCTCTATACTTCCTATGCACAATCAGGAATAAATTGCCAAAACTCATATCAGTGCTAAACGTTGGCGATGGCTGACAAAGGACCCCGGCCCCCCTCTGTGCTTGCTCAGTTTCCCTTTGTTACTGTCTCTGCTGGAGGGTTTGGGTAGTGGCTGTAAACTGGGCCACAGTTAACTTCAAAGGTGAGATGGGGCCTGTCCAATCCTTAACCTTGAAACACGTTCTCCTGGTGAGAAAGATGCTCCACGACACAATCCCTGGCTTCCTCTGCAAAGCATCTGTCCCCTTTCTGAGCTGTGATAGGATAGAAGCAGGCGAGGGAGTGATAGATCTGAGGGGAAGCCCACAGGCCCCCTAAAGCCATAACCCTTAAGTTTATTTCATACCTGTGATCACATTCTTATTTAGTTAACTTATTTCAGTGTCTGCCTGGGAGGAACTTCCGGAGGCAGCTGGAAAAAGACAGTGATGAGGTCTCCACATAAACATGCTGTAGACAAAGACACAGGTACCCTCTCCCCCAAAACTGGGTGTCTTTGGATGGTGTCTCAATAGACCTTTCGGAAGATGGGTAAGAAAACAGCCCATCCCACTCCTAGCAAGACACCTCTACACTTGCTCCCCACTAGAGAGAGTTTCAAGCCTGCAGAGAATGGGCCAATCATGCACACTATCCTCGTGTAGGGCTGACTTCAGTGAGTGCGGGACTGAACCCACTGACCACAATTTCCCCCTGTCTCAGAGCTCTCTGAGTGTGCTGGCCTATTCCTGGTGTTAGCTAAAGCAGCCTAGTGACCTTCTGCTAGGGATGATTGTCATGTCATGTCCCCTCCCTCTGCTGGCTCAGTTGGGGGTAGGGGAGCTGGTCCAGGAGCTGGCTGTGCCAGCATTACACTGCTGGGACATTCTCCCCCCGAGAAGGGGCATTCTCCTCCGGCCAGACCATAGTGGAGAATGTGGCCCATTGACTTTAAAGGGTTTAATGGCAAAAGGGAGCAGGATTTGTACCAGTATCATTAATGTACAGGGTAAGGTGAGAGATGGCCTCTTCCTGGGGCTGTCACTTGCTTGGCTTTGTTTCTCTATTTCAGAACATTCTGTTCTTCTGCTGCCCAGCATAAAAGAGAGAAAGTGGCTGTGTCTCTGTCTCATACAAGGGTGAGGGGTCTCAATTTGGGCTGAAAACAGGGAATATGTCCTCATTTATACTATACTCACCACTGTGGTATCCGCGTTTCCAATGGGCAGCTCTGTCAGACTATGGAATACTCTTCCAAGGCTAGGGATTGCAGAACAAGCCCCAGCCCCTTGGCATGTCTAAAATTGGACTAGACAAAACACAGGTGTAGATACTGTAGGAAACAATTCTGCACTGGCCACCAGGAGATTTATCTATTTTAGAAACCTCTTCGGCCCCAGTACCATTGTATCTGAGTAGTTCCCAATCTTTAATATATTCATCCCTACAACACCCTGAGCTAGGATAGTGGCCATTATCTATCAAATGCTATTATCCCTGTTCTATAGATGGGGAACTGAGGCACAGAAAGACTAAGTGACTTGCCCTTGGTCACCCAGGCAGTCTGTGGCAGAGGAGGAAATTGAATGCAGGTCCCTTGAGTCACAGGATAGTGTCCTAACAGTGGGTCATCCTTACTCTACTAGATGTGCTAACATGACTGCTTCCACTCTATTGTCTAAAGAAAAGGAGTACTTGTGGCACCTTAGAGACTAACAAATTTATTTGAGCATAAGCTTTCGTGAGCTATAGCTCACTTCATCAGATGCATTCAGACTAACATGGCTGCTACTCTGAAACCAGCACTCTATTGTCTGTGTCTCTATGATACTACCCTACACAGACCGTATGTTCTGTACGTTATTATTAGCTGTAGCTAGGCGCTGTAGCTATGGCCCAATAGCCCTTCATGCTAGGTGCTGTACCAACACACCACAAAAAGATATTGCCCTGCCCCAAAGAACTTACAACCTAAATAAACCATTTGGGGAGGATAACAATTAAGATATAACAAAGTTGGGTGCTTTTATATTTAAATGAATTCAAGTTGGCTGGTTTTTTTCACTTGGGATGATTGATCTTGTGCCTGTGGGGTTTTAAGCGGTTAAAAGCACATTCTTTTCAGAAAATCAGCACTAGGGATTTGTGGAAGGTGGAAGTTGCCTGCAACTCTTGCTGTGGCAGGGCCTGAGCAGGACAGAGCCAAGGTCTCAGGCAGATTGGGGTGCAGGCTCGGGAGCTGTAGAAATGGACTGAGAAGAACCTCTCTCTAGATAGGATATATCTCTCCGATATCTTGCATATCAAAACAGTCCATTGTGAGAGCATCAGCACATCAGGCAGGGATTGCATCTCTTTCTGTTTTCTGTAAAGCACCAGAAATATCAATGGCACTTCATACAAATGTTTCATAAAATAGGAATAATAATAACAACAGTGAGAGGTTTGTGTGACTCTGGCTTTGGAAATACCGGTGCCACCGAACATATTCCCCCCTTTGGTTTGTAGACAGATGGGTACATCCGAGCTCTGAGATACCTGATTGCTGTTGAAGTGGTTTAGTCCATCTGTTTAATGCCATGGTAGCTACTAAATTGTTTCCTTGTGTTTGCTCTTAAATGGGGAATTATTGCCTAGGAGATTATCCTGTGTTTATCTCGCTTTTTTCCAATCAGCCTTATTATTTCCTCTTCCTCTCTGTTCGACATAGGGAGGAATGTCCCAGGAGTTTGTGTTCTAGACTCTCCGGGCCAAATCCCGAGGACCTTGCTGATTTTGTTTTACCCAGGCAATCTCTCTCTGACGCCCATGGGGCCAAGTAATAGGATTTGGGCTCCTTAGTCACTTAGATAAATACTAGATCAAATTTTCAGAAGCACCTGTGGTCCTGACTAGATGAGTGTAACCCTTTAGAGAAAGGTTTCTGAGGCAAAGGCAATTGTGAATTCACAATTTTTTTTGTGACTGTTCTCCAATATTTGCTTAAATGTTGCTCTTCCCATGAACTTTCCTGCCACTAAACTCATTCCTGAGGATCCTGACAGAGAGCAAAGACAAACAGGCTGTAGGAGTGAGTCCTATCCATTTAAAAAGTCAGAAGAATATTCACTGACAAACCTTTGCAATAATTGCCCTGATCTCCTCAAGAACCGGAACAAAAGAAGAACGAAGAACTCCCTTGTCATTCAGCTGGTCTGGTCTGGGAATGCTGAGGAAGGTAATGATGACACTACTCAGAAGGAACAAGCAACCTGCGTTAAAAGTCAGCTTGAGCTTTCCTTGTCTCTGTAAAGAGCTGGAGTGCCTGGAACTAGTAGCAGATTATTTTTAGAATCTTAGCCTATTTTGCAGCTCCCAGGAGCACAAAACCTGGATTCTTGCCTCCACTTTTCTTTGATTTTGCTCTGTCTGCACTTCTGTTTGCATCAGTAGGAAGCCAGAATGTGCACGTAGATTCTCATGTCACCTCCATTCTGATGTAACAAAAACATCTGCAGAGTATTATTATTTGTGTCACAGCAGTGCCTAGTAGCTGTAACCGAAATCAGGGCTCCATTGTGCCAGGTGCTGTACAAAGGCAGCGTAAGAAGCCATCCCTGCCTTGAAGATCTTAGTCTAACTAGCCAAAGGAAGTATTATATTATTCCCATTTTTATAGCTAAGTTACTGGGGCACAGAGAGTTACCCAACATCAGACAGATTATCTCTGGTTGAGCCTGGAGCTGAATCCATATCCCCAAGTTCCAGTCCAATGCCTTAATCACAAGACTAACCTTCCTCGCAGGCATCAGACACACAGTTACAGTATAAATTACACACAGACTAGAACTCTTGCCTTCAGCACCACACAATGGAGGCCTCCATCATTTGCACTAAAAGAGAACTCCTTTACGCTACTATCTACATCAGCTCTGTCATCCATTTTATGGACTATAGCCACTAGAGGGTGACATGGCTAAAAGCCAGTCCTTTACACTGCTATGGGGCATATGCCTGTGAGAGAACAAAGGGAGGGAGGGAGGTTCCCGCAGGAGACTTAAATCCTAGAGCAGGCTTGCAAAATGAACCAACCAGAGACTTCTGGTGCAGGGAAGGAACCTCAACCAGCTGGTTCCTCATAAGAGAGCTGAAGTCAGCTCTGAGCACGGTAGCTGCAAGTTGAGCCCAGAGTAGGTCACTGCCTAAGAACTAATAAAAAAGACCCTGTGAAGGACCCTTTTTGTTCCCCCAGGCTCTGAGGTAAGAGCCAGGCCCTGGGGCAGACTTTTGGGAGTTTGAGTTTTACTTTTGAGTTTGTTCTGTGTGAATAAACACAGGCCCCAGTAAGGGTGTTGTGATTGGACAAGCAAAGTGTGTGGTGTCTGTAAGAGCCGAAAAGGACCTGGAAAAGGGAGAATTGAAGGCAGGGGCACCCCTGACCCTGAGGGGTTGCATGGGTGACAGTCAACCAGTTTACAATGTCAAAAGGTATCTCTGCTCAACCAGGAGACTGATATGACCAGCGTGGTCTAAATGTGGCCATTGGATTTTCCACACAGCTCTCATTCTGGGCTACCTTTTCCCTGGATCTTAAATTTCCCTTTGGCTAGTGATGGCTGCTCTTATCCCATGCTTCCATAGCCTCTCAGATTGTTTATTAATGGGGCACCAACCAACTTCCCTGACACTGTCTCAGAGGATTGGATAGCATGTCATTGTACTGCTCTCTCCTTTACCCATTCCCAGCTCAGAACTAGAGCAGGTTGGAGAAACTTCAGTGGAACCATATTCTGTTGGAATATGCACTTGCGTCAAAGTCAAAGTGCTTCATGAAACTGGGTTGATTTCTTCAGAATTCCATTTTGGAAGAAAAACCAGAAAATAAAAAGTTCAAACACTCTCAAAATATCCCATTTTAACATTTTTGGAACAAAATATTTTGACTTTTTTTGTTCTGAATTTTATTATTATAATAGAAAAAAATTAAAAATACTTGAAATCGAAACAAAGTTTTGATTGATCCAAAACAAAAGCTTGGGGGTGAATTTTCCTTCATGGAGAACTTTGAAGTTTCTGGTTTTCGTTCTGATTCAGAACAAAACCTGATTTTGAAATCTCAAAGTCCTTTGTAAGATGAAACTTCTGTCCTCCATGCAGCCCCATTCAAAACTCCACAGTGTTCCCATCAGCCCATTTCATTGAGATTGAGGGGGGACATGATAGCAGTCTTCAATACTTGAAAGGCTGCCATAAAAAAGATGGAGAAAAGTTGTTTTGTCTTGCCACAGGGGGCAGGACAGAGGTAACAGGTTCAAACTATAGCATAGCAGATTTAGATTAAATCTCAGGGGAAAACTTCCTAACTATAAGAAAAGTAGGACAATGGAACTGACTGCCTAGGGAGGTTGTGGAAACTCCTTCACTGGAGGTTTTCAAAAGGAAGCTAGATAGCCATCTGTCTTGGATGGTTTTGACATAACAATTCCTGCATCTTGGTAGGGAGTTAATGACCCTTTCAGTCCCTTCTAACCCTATGGTTCTAGTTTTCAAGCCATTCATGTATACAGATTGGAACTAATCCACCAAGTGTAGAAATCACGCAGGGGTTAGAGGCTGGTAACCAGATTTTGGCCTGTTGCTTCAGGTACACTGTTCTCTGTGTCTTGGGGCTCTCCTGCGCATGTGGCACCCATCTTTGTTGCTCTCTGACTGTGAAACCAGAAGATTAGAGATGGGCCAGGATCAAACCCCTAGATCTACCTCCAACAAACTTTGCAGCTCAAACCCATTTCAGCAGAAGACCGCATGAATATTGTGGGGGAACAGCACCAAACAGCTAGAGTTGCAGGCTGTCCTGCGAGAAAAGTGTGGTGAAATCCTTCATCATTGTACAGCAGAATCTTGGATTATTCCTAGAAGGAGCCACGCAGAAACCCCCCTGCTTATCCTTAAGGGGTGAATGGATTCTGTTCTCTCTCTACAGCTCTTTTCAGACAGGCTCACTGGGGAGAGGGTGCAAAATGCCAGAATTTCAGAGCAAAGAATGTTAGTCAACAACTGAAACTACATTAAAGAGCCAGCCCATGATTGCACAGAGCAGAAATATTAACCTCCAACATAAGAGATGTATCCTCTAAAGAGAAACTAGCATGACTCATGGTTTGAGAGCAGACAGCTTGAGGTTGCTTAGGTCCTTCAGCAGAATTGTGTTTCTTTCTCCTCTGTGAGGACGACAGAGGCAGGTTCTCTGCGATATTCATTGCACAGAGCGACTGCCATATCCTGAACACAAGTATGAGAAGGAGCTGAGCTGTTTTGGTCTCTGCTGTATTTGACTGCGACACACACTCACCTGGAACAAATGGTCAGGCACTAGCAGAAACAAAACAGCCTGAGGAAGATTTCTCAGTAGTAGGCAAAATTATTGCAAAAGGCACCTTCCAGCAAGGAGGAGTATCCAGAAAAACCATGAAGTTCTGTATAACAACAGCCTCTGCATTTTAATACTAATCTTGCAGTCCACTTGCTATGCCCCGAGTGGAAGGCACCTCAGTGCATTGGAGAAGTCCCCTTAATACGAAGTAGCACCACCAATTCCTTCCAAAAATCAAACTTCCATCTACTTCCATCTATGTGTGCCATAGCCAGGGATGGGAAATCGAGGCAGCCCTAGGTTCTATGGGCTTTTACACAATCAAACTTGTGGGGCTTCAAGCAGACTTCTGTTAGCCCTGTAGAATGGCTCTGGGGGAAGTGGCTGATGGTGAGCACTCCATATCAGGGCATACTGAGCATTATGGGGTGGTTAAGTGGCCAGCCTTCTCCTGTTGGCTGACTCCAGAAGCACAGGCTTTGATCTGTCATGGTCAGAAGCTAACTGAGTGAAGGCCTCGCACCCAGCATGAACCATTCAGGCCCAGCTCCGGCATGATCATTCTCTGCTCTGAGCCCCTCTAGAGCTGGATAGGCAACAGCCTCAGGCCCCCTCACTGTTGTGCTACTTCCTTGTCAGGGTGCTGGGAGCAAACCCTGCAAGTCTGATGTGCAGGAGGTGGTGTTTTCAGCCCTGCAGCTTCTGGGATACTGTGCCTCCATGAGTAGTGGTATTGCTGGCAGTGACTACAGAAGTATTTTTAGGAAAACCAGGGTTCCATGCAGGAAGCTGGCATTAAATTACCCAAACAGCTCTGTTTACAAATAAATATCTAGTGTTTCCTTCGAAAGCCTGAGGCTTTTATAAAAACCGGCCAGTAACTTTAACTGGCTTTCATTTAAAGTGGCCTAGTTAAAGGGCCAAAGCCTCAGGAGACCGTTGACCCAGGAATGCTTGGCAAGTAATTCAGGTAGAAGCATCTACTCTGCAGTTAGTCCTATAAATCTGAGCTAGGCCTGGCCTCTAGAACCAAGCCACAGAAAGGAAAACCAAACAGTGGGTACAATCAGGGATCTGCCATGAAACCACTGGGGTAATGGAAATGGACCATGATGGCTGAACCTCTGTTCTCAACCTGCTCCAGCTGAGATGAGCTCAGCCAAAGGGAGGCAACCCCCCGCCAAGACCAGCTCAGCCTGGCTCCTGCCAGCTCAGCCAGGGGGAGGAGACTCCCATCTCAGCATAACTCCGCTGAGGGGTTTCCCTTTGATTCACCTGCATGTAAAGCTGCTGCGTAGGGAACCACATGGGTCTCAGCTTTATTATTGGCTATGGTCATGTGTGAGGCACACAGTGAATCCACCTTTGTGTGAAGGGTTAAAATAATGGGTGACACCTGCCCCTAAGTGCCTGGCTCCCACAGAGGATCTGATCCAAAGCCCTGTGAAGTCAAGGGAAAGCCTCCCAATGGCTCCAAGAGAGTTTGGAGTAATGCAGAAAACAGCTGTGACATTCCAGTGCCCATGTACTGCCGTTGGTGTGTTTCTTTAGATCATGCACTTTCTGTAGGTGTCTGAAAGACACAGCTTCACGTCTGTGGCACCTGTTCAGAGGGATGCTAGCTGTAAGGACCCTTCTCACAGCAGGTGGCTAAGTGCAGGGTGACGCCTCACACAGCAGCACCTACAAACTGTGGGTGAGGGACACAGGGTCAGGTTTATTAACCCCTTTTCTCCAGATCATCAATAAAGGTCAAAAGCAACTGGAGGCCTAGTACAGAACCTCGAGGCAACCTTTTGTTGTGATGAAAATTACCCATCTCATTCCCATTCTGCTTTCTGTCTCCGAGCCAGTTTTGGGTTATGACAATACTTTGCCTCTCACCGCATGACTTCTTTAGAAGCCTCTTGTGCAGCTTTTGGAAGTCCAAGTAAATTACGTCAGCTGGTTCTCCTTTGTCCACTACTTTATTGGCACGTTCTAAGAATTCCCGTAGGCTAGTGGCTCCATTCACCGGGGCCTTCATCTTTATCGCTGCTAGCAGAATCTCATTCGCCCCAGCCCAGTCTAGCCTATCTTTGCTTGAATGAAGCTGTGTTATCTTTTCCTAAGGATATAACCCTTGACCGCTCATCTTCATTTTGCATTAGTTCAAGACCCTTCTCTGCTCTGGAGTGTCAGAGTTTCAATACAGCAGAGTTCTTTGAACCAGACTTGCATGCCCACTTCCCCATATGGGCTTTCCCTACTGTCTGTTTTCCCTCCTCTCTGAGGGAATTCAGAACTGGGTGCTGTGGGCCCTGATCAGCAGGGAGCACTTTGGTTAAGAGTGACACATCTCTTCTTGCCAACTCATGGTCAGGGAGAGGGTGCTGACAAGCTCTCCTCAGTAGGAAGGATGCATTGGTCAAAAGTGGACCTATGGGGTAGTGGGGGAAATGGGGCATCCTATAAGATGCCTTGAGACAAACGTTACCAAACTTCTGCTGGCCTGTTGTGAGATGAAGGCAACATTTCTGTCATTTATTATTCTATCTGAGGGTTTATCCTACTGCCCATCACCACAGTATCTGAGTGCCTTCCCCATAGAATTAGTAGCAATAGCTAACCTCTTCCTCTGAGCTGTTCTGTAGGGTCCAGCCTCAGCACAAATATATGAATGGGAAGGCAGCTTGTTCTGCACTGACTATTCCCATATGCAGTGATGACTTCTTCCAGGCAGAGATTCTGCTCTAGGTGCCATAGTGAATCATCTGTTATTGTGTAAACCTGCTGATGACCATCCCAACCCAGAGCAAATCAATTTACTGCAACTTTTACAAGCACCAAAACCCATAAATTCCTATGTAGGTTTATTTCTGTCCTGCTGTTATTGTGAACTCAGCAGCCTCATTTTAAAAAAGCCTCACAGGTTGAGAACTTGCTCAGCGAATGAACCTCAGCCTGGAAGAAATGTACATCCTGCTATAACACCTCAAACTCCTGGAGCTCTACACATAACAAGGGAGCAGAAACTGAGATGAGATGTGCAGCTGAGAGCAGAATTTTGTGCATACAAATTAATTAAAAGTGAGCCCAAACCAAACAGCCAGACCCAAATTAACCCCCTGGTCAATGTGTGACACAGGTCACTTCAGTAGCTGATACACAGAAGTTAATGGATCTGCCACCAGGTCCAGGTGTGTGGATTTACTCCTTTAATGCAAGAGGTCAGAGCTAATGCTTTCAGTGCTGAAGGTCAGGCATTGAAACCCCACGCTCAGCCAAAATTGAGTCAGTTGTACAAAGACACCTGAATTATGGAAGTCCAACATCTGGATCCAAATTTTGAAACTCAAGAAGAGAGGATGTTGGAATGTTCAAAAAACCTACCTTCTGAATTCTTTAGGGCCAACACAGCTGACATCATAAGAGCCCATCCCCATAGAATATTTAATTTGATATTCTTGGCGTTGACTTTTAATGATAAAACTATATTATAAAACCCTCAGAGAATCAGGTTCACTCACTATCTTTTCTTGTAAAGTCCAGGATAAGATTAAATTTAAATATTTCTAGGCATGACCTGGGCAGAATGCCACAGAATCACTTAGTAATTTGGCAGCATAATAATGAGCCAAGCTAATTTCAAGCCATCGTTGCTTTGCTGGCTATCACTCATATACTTCTATATAGTAGGTAAGAGGTGGGGAAATTACAGCTGTAGTGGATGAGTCTGTTTTTGTGGAACTGAGTCTGAATTACCCACCAGCTGAAGCATTATTGTGTTTTGCCAAAATGACTGATTAAAATTCAGATGCATTAAATTCCACCTGTCACTTCCAGCATCGCCTCCGTCTGTGACAATGCCTGTGGCATGAGTGGGTATGAATGAAGGAAGCAGTTTGTCTGCATAATCCTATGCTCACATTCAACCACATGCTGCTCACTCCCCACACCCAATATATTGCGCAAAACGTCTGCAGTTTTTTTTAAACTAAGACTTTATGGGACAAACTTCCAAAAACAACCTATAAATTTTCACCCACAAGCAGGATAGATGTTTAACTGCCTGATTTGCAATCATGAACTTTATTTGTGGGTGCAAAATCTGTTACTTAAACACACACATGATCACTTGTGGCTCTGATGTCCAGATTTCTCTTTCTCTGTATGGATGTAACATTTGGAGCTGGGTAGAGCCATGTAAACCATTCAGGTCTATGCACTGCACCTTTCTGTCTGCTTGCTCCAAATCTGTGGTTCTCCCCCATTTCTCCAGCACTCTTGTGCCTAATCCTGGCCAATTCCCCTCCTTTCTTCCAAGCCCTTGTTCTCCAGTTAATACTGCCTTCCCTTAGTCACTCAGCCAGCTCAGCATTCTTCCACCTTGTTATTTTTCCTGTCTGGCACCCTGTCCCATCCCATACCTACCCTCTGCCTCATCTTCCTCCAGCTTCTCTTCCCCTCTCTGCCTGGTTCCGCCCTGATTTCCCAGCCTGCAGTGCTGCAGAATATCACAGGCCCCGAGGACATGCTGTTCCTGTGATATTTCAGTGAAGTGGATGTGCAAACACCTGCTCTTGGTAGTAACAGCATTTTCTATCTGAAGGCATTTTCCCCTCCCCTAGACTGGGTGCTGAGTTGGTACATTTCAATGGGGAAAAGTCACCAAAATAAAATTACCTGGATCCCAAACAGGCTGGGATCTAGTCCATGTTTCAGTAGATCATGTGGGGTCTGAGGGAAGGAATTTAATCCTGATTTAAATAACGTCTATTCACCCATCTCTGCTGACTAAATCACAGATCAGGTTGGACAGTGCAGAGTGGAACAGCATAGCCATAGTTTGGTGAAATGGCACAGTCCCTCTCAAAGGCTGGGAGCCCCTGAAATAGATGATTGTGCCCATATTTATAGTTGCCAACTGGGATAACAGAGCGAACTGTGAGGCAGCGGGAGTGGAGTTTAACGTGCTCTTACCCTTTGGGAAAAGATTGACTAGACAAATGTGAGAGGAAAAGGAAACAATGAGGAAAAAACAAGCAACCTGAGGCTGGCACACTGACACACTCAGCTTCGTCTCTCTTTAGCTAGTAGCTTAGTGACTTTGTGGACTTGTTCTTGACAGCTAAAGGAGAGAGATGTGTGAACCCAAGTCACAACTGGATATTAAGATAGAAGGACAGAAGACTAGCAAATGGTGAAAGCTGCAGCCATTGCTTCAAGGTGGAGTGTGTATTTTGAACAAGAGGATACCACATAGCATGGAATTCTGCTGGCCTAGTTAGCAAGGCTGTTTGAGACACAGCAGCAAGGCTAGGGAGTAGTGTGCACATCTGGCTGGGCATTAATAAACTAAATACTACTCTAACAAAGGTCATGTGAAGGCCAGTCTGGCTGCTTTCATAATGATGCAGAATTTCCTATGGATAGTACAATTTCATTTAGATTGTAGGCGCTGATGTTAATAAAGAATCATGGACAAGAGGAGGCTTGGTCTTGTGGGTAAGGCTCTCGGCATACCTGCATTCAGTTCCTTGCTCTGTCACCCACAAAGTTTGTGACACTTGGGCAACTCATTTAAACGCTCTGTGCCACAAGCTCTCCATTTGTATAATGGGGATAACAACTTCCTTTCTTCTGCTCTTTGTCTGTCTTGTCTATTTATACTGCCAGCTCTTTGGGGCAGGTCACAAGGGGTCTGTACAGGGCCTAGCACACTGGGACTTCAATCTTGGTTGGGCTTCTAGGTACAACTGTAATACAAATAATGAATAAATGCTAATGTCTGCGGCTATATACATGTTCATTAAACTACACTAACACAGGGAAAGTTACATTTTTAGCTAGAGGTTTGCAACATGATCTTTGTGTCACTGCAACTCAGTATCATCTCAGGTATTGATGCAACCTCATGAGAAACATGTAGAATCAGCCACAGCTGCATCTGTGGTCCTGGAGAGCGTTGTGTGGCTTGAATGGCACTGGTTTTGAGTATGCAGTGATGATGGCCTTATGTCAGCCTTTCCTGGGGGCGCGGTGAAGCAGTATGACCAGACTGTAGAGCACTGGAAGCTATTTGTCATTCATGTTGCTATATTTACTCTGGGCAGATTCATTGTGGCATATCTTTACTACCCTACTGGGAGGAGTTGCCTCACAACTGCGTTTGAGCGCCCGAATTAATTAACATGTGGATTCTTTTTTGAGCAAGTGGTGGGAGGACAAGGAAGAAAGAACAACAAACACAAAACAATGATTGTTTATTTACAAACAGCAGAACACAGAACCCTAGGGGAGAGGAAAGTAGCAAATTCTCTCACCCTTGCATATAAAGATCATCTCCTAGGCTGTTCCAGAGATCTAAGACTCAAGGTAAAAATACAAGCTACATAATTACTGGAAAGAGAAGAAGCCAGCAGGAAAAATCCAGCCAGTGCTTACCATATTCAGCTAGTCAGAGACTGCTTTTGTTGAGGAATCAATAGATTAGCCAATTTCACTAAAGCAGCCTTAGTTAAGGTTCTTAGTGACTTGGATGTGCTAAATCTCAGTGTTTATCTTCTCTCTCTCAACTGTGCCCAGTTTATCTACAACTAGTCATACAACAGACTACAGGACTCTTCCTCCTTGCCCTGTCCTCAGACTCTCTATGTTGCAACACTGGCCTTTTTATCTAACCAGGCTGATGGAGAAGGAAACATCTGAATATATTATAAACATTTGGTTCCATTGTGAATCTTTATTTTCCTTGCACACATAGCCCATAGCCTAGATCTCCTCAAGGCATCTGCATTGGGGCATTATCATTGGGGCACTATCTGATTTTTCTGTCCTTTTCACATGTCACTGATGCAACTTTGCCTCACATTTAGATAGACTTTTTTTTTTTTTTTTTTTAAGAATTTATTTATTTTGAGCTGGACCTATCTGACTTGTCTAATGCTGAACAGGATTCCATGTAACCCTCACAACAGCATGCTGCTGGTGGATGTCGTGCTCCACAAAGCACAGCTTAGGCAGGGCCCTGCCCTGAGGAGCAAACCTTAAGAAATGGGCAGATAGCATACAAACAATTCTAAAGATAAGGCATGAGTGGGAGAGCAGACAGCTGGCTTGGTCAGTGGAAGGCTGCAAGGAAAGAAGAAGTGGAGCTAAAGGAGAAAAGTGTCAATGGAGACTGCATGGTGCACAGGCAGAAAGCCACTATTCCAAGCATAGGGGACATGAAGTTGACAATGGGAAAGGGGAAGTAGTAAGGAGACAAAAGCAGATAGGGTAAAGAGCCCAAGAGGGGACTTCGGAGGCAACAAGGGCTGAGAAGCTGTGCAGAGCCTTAATGTAAGGACAAGGAGCTTGGAATTTATCTGAAAAGGGAGAGGAAGCCTGTGAAGGGATTAGCAAGTAGGGGAAGGGAACATATCTGGAGCAGCATGAGAGGAAGATTATTTAGCTGCTATGTTTTGGGAAATAATACCACCTAGCTGTCACAGATCAGGTCACTGATGGATCTCAAAGCACTTTACAAAGGAGGGAAGTAGCATTATCCCCATTTTACAGATGGGAAAACTGACGCAGAGAATGGGAAAATCAAGGTCCCCCAGCAAGTCAGTGAGAGAGCTGTAAATAGAAGCCAGATCTTCTGAATGCCAGTCTAGTTCACTGTCCAGTAGGTAACACTCTCTCTAGATTAGATAGCAGTAAAAAGGAAACCTCAGAGGGTTTACAGTACTCTAGTCTAGATGACCAAACCATTAGCCAGGGGATAAACTCATTCCTTATTCTAACATGTTAAATGTAAGCTTTAAATAAATAGAAATCAGCTCCCATCATTTTTAGGCAGCTTCTGTGCATTGGAACCTGGAAGTAGTTTTTGACTCATAGATGTCTCTTGCTTATCGCATTGAATCTGTTGCCAAGACTGTAGACAGGAACTGTCTAACAGCTTCAGTGTACAGGGATTTCTCACTATTGCTGCTGCTAAGGTCTTGCTTGGTACTGTTCCAATGCCTTGTTAAAAATATGGTAACATGTTCCTCATAGGTTTCAGAGTAACAGCCGTGTTAGTCTGTATTCGCAAAAAGAAAGGAAGACTTGTGGCACCTTAGAGACTAACCAATTTATTTGAGCATGAGCTTTTGTGAGCTACAGCTCACTTCATCGGATGCATACTGTGGAAATTACCACTATACATACAGACACCATAAACAATAGCTCCTCCCACCCCACTCTCCTGCTGGTAATAGTTTATCTAAAGTGATCATCAAGATGGGCCATTTCCAGCACAAATCCAGGTTTTCTCACTCTCTGCCCCCCCTCAGACAAACTTACTCTCTTGCTGGTAATAGCCCATCCAAAGTGACCACTCGCATCACAATGTGTATTATAATCAAGGTGGGCCATTTCCTGCAGGAATCCAGGTTCTCTCACCCCCTCACCCCTCTCCAAAAACCACACACACAAACTCACTCTCCTGCTGGTAATAGCCTATCCAAAATGACCACGCACCTTACAACATGCATGAAAATCAAGGTGGGCCATTTCCAGCACAAATATAGGTTTTCTCACCTCCCCACCCCCATACACACAAAGACTCACTCTCCTGCTGGTGACCACTCTCCTTACCTCATAGTTCTTCTTCCAGCCAGAACTCAGTACCTGGCTTCATCACTATCCCCAGTAAGTTCATTCCGCTCTTTCTGCTGTACTGTCTTTGAAAATGGAATTTAAATTGCAGTTCTGCTGTGAAAAGTGTCTATGAAAGTGCCATCATGAGGTTCCATGTTTTATTGCCATTCAGTGACTCCAGCTCAACTTATTTTCAGTATTTCAAGTAAAAAAGTCTCTCTTCTAGCTGCTAGCCCTGAAAACTTAGCCTGGGATCTGACAATCAAGCCAACCTCTTTCCTTCTTGTGCATCACCAGTAATAAAGGTTCTGCAGGCCACACGCCACTGCAAGCCAATTATCCTCAGTGGAACTTCAATGGAGGCAGGATAAGGCCCTCAATTTTGTTGGCTGATTTAGACAGTCAGAGGTATCAATATAACACGTAGTAATATTTATGTTGCTTACTGCATCTGTAAACAAATACAGCATCTACAAGCATCAGTTCTTTGGTTACATCCCAGACACCTAATGGTATCTAGAGCAGAAATGTACATGAATGATTGACCACAAGACACCCTGTTCAGGTGCCCTCTGAAGTTTTGTAGTTTGTCTTGAGCATTTCAGAGGAGGAAATGCTGCAGGGACTAATTCTGCCACACTTAGTTGTAGCAGAGGACTTATCGGCATGTATTTTTTCCAAGAACACCCTAGGCTCTGAACTGCATTTGCAGTCGCAAGGACAGGCATGCAGTTTAATTGTGATGGCAGCTGGTTACCGCAGAGTGTGGATGGAATGAATATGCTGGTGATATTTTTCTTTGTGCCACCAGAGAAGACTGTCTAGTACTAGTGGACCAAGTTAATAGCAGAGGATGTGCCTCCATCTCCTTTTCCATCTGAGGTTTAGTCAACCAGAAAGGATTTCTCCATATTATGGGCTTTCACGTAAATGGGAGTAAATGATGCCATTGTGCCTACGCTGCTTTTGAGCTTCCTGAGTGAGCAATGTTTAGCTCCAAGGGACAGCTGGTACTTTTGATCTAGAGCCAGTAATTCTGGAGGAGGTTTGCCAGAAGATAAACCCAGGAAAGTAGCCTTTGGGAAATGGTCTAAAACTCGCTCCACTCTTTATGTAGCACCCCAAATTCCAATCCAAGTCTGTCAAAGCAGATGCCATACGTAGGATGAAAATAAAATTAAAGAATTAAACTTAGCTTAAGTTCGGTTAAGGATATGTATATGTGTTGTAAAGAAGGCCCCAATCAGCAAGTAAAGAAGCCATAAGAAAAGTAAGTAAATTACTTGTAGTGGGGGAAGAATGTAGTTTTGAAAGTAATTAATAAATACAGAGCTGCACTAACAAGACAAAGAAAAATGATCTTAAAAGAAACAAGCCCAAACCTTCCCAGTATTCTGCTGGTAAGGGCGGGGGAGATGGGAAGAAACAAGAAAGGAAAGACCTTGAGGAAGAAGGAGGCTGTACATCTTATCCAAATGAAGACTAGAAATAAGGGTGAACTGTCTCAAACTAGTTTTTAGCTGAAGTCAGTAATTGGCAATGACATCACTTGTTTGTTAAAGGGTTCGTTGCTAATGCCTGCCTGCCCACGTTGGAGTCAACCAATATGGTCTAAGCACTCCTGAGGGCTTAGCCCATTTGTAAGTATCTTGATCAAATGCTTATAAGTATTTGGTTACTCATGGAGGATAGGTTCACCAATGCTATTAGCCAAGTTGGGCAGGAATGGTGTCCCTAGCCTCTTTTTGCCAGAAGCTGGGAATGGGCTATTGGATGGATCACTGGATGATGACCTGTTGTGTTTATTCCCTCTGAAGCATCTGGCATTGGCCACCATTGGATGACAGGATACTGGGCTAGATGGACCATTGGCCTGATCCGGTATGGCTGTTCTTATGTTTGGATGTAGTAAATTGCTTATTAGTCTCTTTATGCATGTTTAGAGCAATTGTATAAATACCATTTGGCCTTTGGATTTAATAAAGGAATTTATGGTTAAATTGGTGTTTTGGTGATTGCCCATATCAATAATTCCACTACCACAAAACTGGCTTGAGCTAGAAGTTAGAGCAGGATGCAGAGCCCTCGTATCTTCTTTGTGAATTGTTGGATGGAGGGTGCCCCTATTTCAGTAGGAGCACTTCCATGGTTCCACTGCATTGATCCAGATGAAGGGAGTCCTCTGCTTGCTTGTGAAAAAGAGCTAAGGGAAAAGAGCATCTTTCAAGTCTATTTTTACCCTCCTATCAGTGATTAGGGGAAATCATTTGATTGTGTATGCTTTCTGCCTAGAACCACGGGACCTTAAAACAGTAATTTCAATGCCTGAAAAGACACAGGCATACGGGGCAAGAAACCACATTTCTGGTGATGAATGGTGGCAGCAGGTATATTTTTATGCAGGGAAGTAAGTGCTATCCATGTTAGTTTGGTGCAGACTCCTTTAAGAAGGTTGAGATCACCCTTTTGATGACTAACTGGAGATAATTCGTAACAAACATGGAAGTTTGTGGAATGGAAGGAGATGTGGATTGGTCTGTTGCTGTCTGCAGGAGGTATGAATGGCATTCTTTGTCTTGATGTTCGAAACACTGTACTGAGAGCGAGGGGGTCTCAGTGTTCTCTTTGGTCAACAAAATCTTTTTGAGTCGCCTGGCCAGAGCCATCCCGCCACCTGTGGGGAAGGTTGCTGTGATCTCTGCCATCCCTGGAACTAACAGCCAACTGTGACCAGACATCACCATCACCAACGAAGACTGGAAGAAGATCATCATTGTAGACATCACAGTGCCATTTGAGAACAGGACCCCAGTCTTCTGCGATGCCCGAGCTCGAAAGGTGGAGAAATACGCCCCTCTGGCCAAGACCTTGAGAGCTAAGGGTTACCAGGTTCAGACACATGTGCTGATCATCGGAGCCTTGGGCCCCTGGGACCCCAGTAATGAGTGAATGTTGTGGGAATGTGGAATCGGTCAATGTTAAATTCAGCTGATGCGGCAACTCATGGTGTTGGACGCCATCAGATGGTCAAGGGACATCTACATAGAACACATCACCAGACATCGACAATACCAGGAGGGATGAGCTGGAGTGCCAATGAGAAGTGCAGTGGGGAAAGTAACTGAACTACTTCCCTCATGGATTGTATTTTCTAAATGGACAACCTACCCTAAATTCTCAGTTACTGAGGGACAATCTTCAATCATTGCTATATTTGCTTTTCACAACCAACTCTCTGTATGAACTTTTCATGAGTGATGTACCCGAATACTTGGATGCTAATATCTAAACTGTATTCTTAAATGTATTCACCTACATTTGGGTTATTGCTAATTATGTACTATATGTCTCTTATGACTTTAAAAACAAACTTTGTATTTGTGGATAATCTAACCACTATACCCAGATGTACAGACACTCTTTTCTCAACCTGCGTATTATATAATTTTATCATTAGCTTTAATAATATATTTAGTTCTTACCTTGTAGCCTTTGCTACTGTACTTAAAGAATATGCAGCCAATAAGATGCACAGTGAAGAAACAAATGCTGTAGCTGCTCTGGGAAGGCATCCTTAACCATTTGTAGTTTTACTAAATTGTTTGATCAAGAGCATTCAGTGCTGTAGGCATGGTGGCTATTTTTCTGAAGGGTTTCCCTGTATTCCGAGATATGGAACATTTGCTTTTCACTGACACTTATTATGAAACATGGGATCCAAATGTTTTTCTAAGACTATAAGGTGGATAGAACAAGTTCCATTAAATGATTATCCACACTGCATATAGTGAGTATCTAGACAATTCCAGCCACTGTAAATTAAATAACTGGAACAATATTAGTGTCATAACTTCCCATAACACTTTGGTGGCTGTAGTGTCTTATAAAGGTGTAATACAGACAGGAGCTCTGTTTAAGACATCTATAAACATTTACTGACCAGGTAGGGAAAAATGGTAATACTTCACAGATCTGATGCACATAAAGGGCCCTATCTCAAACCTACTCTTTTTGGAAAAGTCCTATAGAGGTCTAGGAAGTTTTAGACCCATATTACAGAATTTATAGCTGGGATTTAATTCTCGATTAGACGACTACAGTGTGGTTCAAGAACTCGAGAGAATTTCTTTCCTGAGAATTACTTTTAGAATAATTCTCTACAATATAATTGGTTTCACC
Organism: Chelonia mydas; assembly: GCF_015237465.2. Classification (NCBI taxonomy): domain Eukaryota; kingdom Metazoa; phylum Chordata; order Testudines; family Cheloniidae; genus Chelonia; species Chelonia mydas. The sequence continues at coordinate 19,817,911 of NC_051253.2, read as the reverse complement.
AATTTATAAATTCTATAGGGCTGGAAGGGATAATCTCTTAACTATAAAATATAGTGTGGGGGAAAACTCAATCTCTTTTCCAGCTCTGAGGGCCCACATCTAAAATAAGCAGTAGACTCATACCTAAAAGAGAGGCTGCTAGATATACTCCACTTAGGAAGGAATAATCAGTTGCACACGTACAAAATGGGAAATGGCTACCTAGGAAGAACGCTGAGGAAAGGGATCTGGGAGTGGACTCTAAATATGAGTTAACAGTATTGCGCAAAAAAACCCAAAAACGAACATCATTCTGGGATATATTAGCAGGAGTGTTGTAAGTAAGACATGAAAAGTCATTCTTCGGCTCTATTCCATGCTGATTCGGCCTCAGCTGGAGTATTGTGTCCAGTTCTGGGTGCCACATTTCAGGAAAGATGTGGACAAACTGGAGAAAGTCCAGAGAAGAGCAACAAAAATGATGAAAGGTCTAGAAAACATGACCTATGAGGGAAGATTGAAAAAATTGGGTTTGTTTAATCTGGAGAAGAGAAGACTGAGAGGGGACGTAACAATTTTCAGATGCATAAAAGGTTGCTACAAAGAGGACGGAGAAAAAATGTTCTCCTTAACCTCTAAGCATAGGACAAGAACAATGGGCTTACATTGCAGGAAGGGTGGTTTAGGCTGGACATTAGGAAAAGCTTTGTAACTGTCAGGGTGGTTAAGCACTGGAATAAATTGCCTAGGGAGGCTGTGGAATCTCTATCATTGGAGATTTTTAAGAGCCAGTTAGACAAACACCTGTCAGGGATAATATAACATGGTCTACATAATACTTAGTCCTGCCCTGAGTGCAGGGGACTGAACTAGACCAGGGGTCCCCAACGCGGTGCCCGCGGGCGCAATGGCACCCACCAAGGCAGTTGTGTGCACCCGAAGGACAACGCGCTGTCAAAATTCTGCCGCCGAGCGCGGCTGCCATAGAGCCGCCTGCCGAAATGCCGCCGAGAAGCGTTGCCGTTTCTTGGCGGCATTTTGGCGGCAACGCTTCTTGCCGCTGCCACTTCTCATGGCATTTCGGCGGCGGGGTGTCTGGCACCCGCCACAGTCTTCTGGGAACGGGAATATGCTATTCCCACAGAAAGGCTGGGGACCACTGAACTAGACGATCTCTCGAGATCCCTTCCAGTCCTATGATGCTATGTGCTGGGGGTGGCAGTGGGATCTTCCAAGAGAGGGAAAGATAGAGGGTGAGGGAGGGGCAGAGATAAAGGATAATAGACAATACCATGCTTATTAGGACCAAACCACTAATGTAAACAAAGATTGGGGTGCTCCTGTAGACTGATGTGATGTTGGCCCAGGCAGCCCTGCTCTGTGCCATCCCCTCCTCTCTCCTTCCCCGCTTCCCTGCTTGCAAATTCCCAGTTACCCCTTCTCCCCTGGCTGGTGGAGGCGGGGAGTAAGAATAAACTCACACAGGGACCAGGGGCAAGTGAGCCAGAGCCCCCCTCCCCCTGGAATGTTTCCAGCTTGCTCAGCCACGGTCCCCAGCAGCCAAGCCTGGGCAGGGAGCGGAAGTCGCCTCCCCAGCCAGGCTCTCTCAGGCAGCTGCTGGGCTGCAGAATAGCGACTGGGAGGGGTCCACATTAGCAGCAGCTCCCTCCCACTCCCCACCCAAGCTCCCTCCTGCCAGGAATGTGCCGGGGGGGGAGGCAGGTGCAGAGGGAGGATAGAGTGCCCCCCCCCGCAGTAATGTGGCCCCGGGCTGGGCATGGGGGGTGTTCCCGGTGGGGAACAACGACGACATGTGCCCAGTCATGGGACCTCCCCTTTACATCGTACCCACCCCAGTATGGGGAGGCACCAGTTGTCTATGGGGTGCTCTTGGGGGAGGGGGCGGAATGGGGGCAGAAAGAGTCAAGGTGGGACAGGGCCTTGGGGGAAGAGGCGGGGCTTTGAGGGGAGGGGCAGGGGTCGAGCACCCCCAAGAAATCAGGAAGTCGGCACTTATGGCCAGTGGGGCCTTGGCAGGGTTCCCGGGACAGCAGCGACAGGTGACAGGCCCCCCCCCCCCCCCCCGCAAGGTTCCAGCGAAAGGTGACAGACTCTTGAGGGAGCCCTCACGGTTCCAGTGACGGGCGACAGCCTTGTGTGGGGGAAAGGGGTGTCCCCTTTTCTCTTTGGGAAATATGGTCACCCTGCCACTCCCAGCTGCCACGGGCAGAGGGGAACCCCACAGCTCCCAGCCACCACGGTGGTGGGGGAAACCATGGAGCCGTAGCAGCAAAAGTCATAGACAGGTCACGGCTTCCGTGACTTTTTATATATTGCCCGTGACCTGTCTGTGACTTTTACTAAAAGTAACCATGACAAAATTTTAGCCTTACTTATAAGTGAGAGAGCATGGCTGGCACTGGGTGTGAAGAGGGCACACCCCCGGAGTACAGCAGAGTGGGGACGTGAGAGAAGGAAGAAGAAGAAACTGAAAAGGGGAATAAAGCCCACCCCAGGGAAAGGGAGGGAGGGTGAGACTGAAAGAAAAAACATGGAGGAAAGGAAAGGAGTGAAAGAAAAACTGTAGGAGGGGGTTGAATTAATGCTGTTCTGTTGATTAGAGAGAGGCTAATATCCAGAATACTGTGTAGGGCGATTCATACCCACCCACTACGTTCTGGCCAACAAGGGAAAGGAAATCTTGCACCGTTACCTCCCCAATATCATCTCCTGCTCCCATTACGCCTTCTTCTCAGCCTCTGCTGCTCCTGATTTCCAGCTACCTGGCTCTCACCAATGTGGGACGGTCCACCTGGGTTTCATGAAAGGCGCCCCCAATGTATTTTCCCACTGAAATCCTTAAATCCAACCCTGGCCTCAGGAAGTCCTGAAACAGCACAAGCCTCAGGCTTGAGCTGTGAACAGTGGGGAGGGAGGGAGAAACGGAGGCAGCGGCGGGGGGGAGGGCGGGGGGGGAAGACAGGCACAGTTATAGAGGATAATCATTCAGACCCATCAGCAACACAATTTGGAGAGTGGGGGTGCTGAGAGCTATCGACCCAAACTGTAAACCCCGTATAGATGGAAATCACTTCAAGCCAGGAGGTGCGGCAGCACCCCTTGTTCCAGCACCTATGCCCATGGGTTAACGGGAAGGGCGGGTGAGCCCCCCATCCTTTGCTGAAACCAGAGCGCACTCTCCATCTCCCCTTCCCCTGCAGTGCATGGGGAAGCAGCTGCCCCACCGCTCCCCCTCCCCGTGGGCTGGTCCCCAAACGCTCGCCCTTCTTGTGTCGAGTGGCTTTAGCCCCCAGCCCCTAATGCAGGCCCTCGAGGATCTCCAGCAGTCCCCAGCGCTCCCTGCTCCACGGCACCAGGCACGGCGGGCCTGCGCTGGCCCAGCGTGGAGCAGGGGCTGGCTTTGCCCATCCGCTCCGCCTGGCAGGACGCAGTGGCAGGGCCCGGGCGCTGCCCAGGGGAGCGCTCCAGGGGCAGGTGTGCGGGGAGGAGCCGTGCTCGGGCACAGCCCTGGGGGGGCTAGCAGCCCGACCCCCTTTCGCACAGGCAGCGCCCCCGCCCCGCCCCTGCGCTCCGTCGGCTTTGATTGGAGCTGCTGCCTTCCCGGGATGACTTCATGGCAGCCCCCGCCCCAGCGCGCCGCTGAATGAAGGACTGGGGCGTCGGGAGCAGGCGAGGGGAGCGCAGCCCGCCGGGGGACACATCTGGCCAGCCGCGCCCGCCGGGGAAGGGGGAGCCATAGGAAGGCGGCGAGCAGACGCTGAGCAGCCGCCGCCAGTGTCTCCTTCCAGCCTCCCGCCGCCTTTCCCAAGGACCGCCGCCGCCGCCTCCATCGCTGCCTCCTGCTCCGGCTAACCGCTGCCTGCGGTCCGCCAGCCGCCTCGGAGCCTGCATCGCGCCCAGGGGCACCGGCCGGGGCAGCCGCCTCGGAGCCTGCATCGCGCCCAGGGGCACCGGCCGGGGCAGCCGCCTCGGAGCCTGCATCGCGCCCAGGGGCCCCGGCGGCAGGTGCCTGCCCATCGCTCTCCGCCCGTCCCCGGAGCAGCGAGCAGCGCCCTCCTCCCAGATCCCACGGGGAGTCCAGCAGCCTCCCGCGGGCGGGGCTGAGCCCCTCCGCCTCCCACCTGCCCGCCGCCGCCGCAGCCCCCGTCTCGCCTCCCGGGGCCCCCGCAGTAGCCAAGACGCCGCGGGCCGTGCTCCGAGTGAAGAATGGGGCGTCGAAGCTGCCCAAGCCGCAGGCGGCGGCCGAGGCCCCCGGCAGCGCCCCCGGCCCGGGGCTCTTCATGGAGCGCTCGCAGAGCCGCCTCAGCCTGTCCGCCTCCTTCGAGGCCCTGGCCATCTACTTCCCCTGCATGAACAGCTTCGACGAGGAGGACGCGGGTAAGGGGGCCGGCCGTGGGGCGGGGAGCCCGGGGCGCTGGAAGGGTGTCTGTGGGGCAGGCGGGGGGTGTAATGCGTATGGGGGAGAGCTGGCCCGAGGGGTGGGGACCATGCCTGGGGCAGAGGGGACCATCCCCGGGGAGAGAGGTACCGGAGATTCTGCATGGGAGCAGAGGGACCCTAGGGGCATCAGTGGAGGGCAGGGAAGAGAGAGGGCCAGTGCCTCCGAGTCCCGAGGGGCTGTGAATGGAGAGAGGGGGAGGCAGCTAACACATGAATGAGGGTGGCTGGGTGAGGTAGTCAGTGAATGAATTAATGGGGGTGGGCCCGATAGACTTGCCAGAAATAGTGAGGCAGCTCAGGACATTGTGTGTGTGTGTGGGGGGGGGGGGGGAACGAGGGTTCTAGCATGTTGTATGGGGGGGTGTATAGATAGATATAAATGTCTCCCACCAACCCTTGAGCTAAGCACTGACGCTACAGAGGAGTGAGTGCAGCTGGTGGCTGTGACTCTGCCGGCCATGGGGGTGGAACGGCTTGAAGATTTGCTGGTTTTTAGCGGGAGAATGTGGGATTGTGATGTGTTGGCTCTAGCCCTGCCTGGCTCAGTTGAGGGGTTGGGGTGTGACAGAGACCCATCCACTGATTGACTTCCCTAAGCCATCCACTAATGGCTGCCCAGCACCTTTTGTGTATAGTGCGACATGGGGTTAGGAACCTGCATTAGGGTGAGGGGATTAAAAAGAGAGATTTTTTGCATAAGGAAATGCTCTCACTCTCTCAAATTAATGTCTTCACAAAGGAATGGTGCAAGTCTTAATCCTTCTCTTATGCTCAGCTGCCTTCCAGAGAGGATGGTGGATGATGGTACTTTAAACAAAAAAGGCATTTTCTGCTGTACGTTGTGTCCAAGCTCCAAGTGCTTTTCAATGTGAACAATGAACTCTTCAGACTAAATACACTAAACTGGTAATATTTAAATGGCTCTTTTAGAATGTAGGCAGTGATTTATCCAGATTTGCAAATATAGTCCCTACTCCGTAGTGTAAATCAGACAAGACAGAATGCTTCAGGAGAAAGGGTAATTAATAGGCAGACACATGAAGGTGAGAGAAATTCAAGAGGTAGGATTGAACAGAGAGAAAGATCCTTGAGAGCATTCCAGGCATACGGGATGGCATGGTAGAAGACACAAAGCTGAGTGGGAAAAGGATGTATTAAAATGAGATTATATAGAGAGTGGGATATAAGCATGCTCTTCATTCCTATCAATTTATTGTGAAAATGTGTAATGATTTGCACTTTAAGCATAAGCTCACTTTCTTGTAATATATTTTTAATCCCTTTTTTGTGTAACAAATGCAGAGATTGTTACTTAAGAGGTACATGAGTATTTTAATACCTACCATCTTGGCTGCATCTCTCAAATACCTGTCTTGTAAATTTATCCCAAGAAATGCAGCTGCCCGCAAGAATAGATGGGTACATGTGCAAGTGAGATGTCACACACACAAAATTATTGTTTTTAGAGGAATCAAAGTAAAAAATAAATATATAAAAGTCAGAAGTGATTAACTTCTATCAGCATGCAAGCAAGTGTAGATAGAGGACAGGAAGGAGGTTTTAGCATCCTCCAACTGAATATATTTTAATATGTTTAAAATCCTGTATAGAAGAAGAAGAAGAGGTGTGAGATCTCAACAAGTGGTTTATTTGCTCTTCATATTCAATTTGATTGTGATAACTGGAGGACCAGGCAAGGCAATAACAGGAGCTTTGAGAAGTCTCTGATGTTGCTTCAGAAATTATTTCTGGTGAGACACTTTGGAGTCCAAGAACCTGACACAATGACGTGAACAGATATTTCCTCACTGGAGGGCTGACCATGTTGGGTCTGAGAAGACTGATACATTAAGTGAGCGCTTCTTCCTATTCCAGCATCTAAAGATATATGGTTGTAGTTAGAATTTTATTTACTTGATCTCTCTCATTCCTGAACAATCACTCATGAATGTTAATATTCCACCCTATAAAAAGATATGCCTTTGAATTCATGAAATCTACAGTTATGGCCTCATCCTTCAAGCACTTATTACTGGAGCACTGCTTACTACCCTGAGTTAGACCCATTAATCTTAATATAACTACTCAAGGTAGGAGGCATTATGGTTGGTAATAAGTGTTTGCAATATTGTCCCTTACTTTGGAAATATGAATTTGTATTCATATTTTTATGAACACTGCTGCTATTTCTACTGGTGATTTCAGAAAGAAAAAAGTGACATTTTGGATTGTTGCCTCTTTCACAAAAAAATGCAAATAAGCATAAATAACAATTTTTGTTGGACAAAACATATTTTGTGGAAATTAGAGAAATCATAAATAATCACATTGTGACAAACATGAGACTATAGCATTTAGATTTAAGCAAGCTTCTGAAATTCACAAGATTCTGACCAGATCTAATTGCATTATGAATTCTGATTTTAAAAAAAGATCTGATACACAGCACAGGATAATGGATACTGCATTTGGCAAAATATCATCTGTAGAAGATAGCAATAGAAAAGAAGAGATTAACCCCAGAATATGAAGAAGGGAGGAATGCTGGCAGAGCAAACAATCCAGTTTCGCTACATTTATCATCCATTTTGAATGAAGATGAGACTCTGCTATACTAGAAGGGAGCCTTCTTAATGAGGAAGAAAAGTTAATAAATGGAAAAGTTTAAAGGAAACTTGACATACTGTATTCTAAAGGGAAGAAGGCCCTTGACCCCAAATCACCATCAAGTTTTCTCACTTGGGTCAGATTAAAATAATTGAGAAGGAAATTCACTAGAGCTGGCATGGCCTTCAATGAAGAGTGAAGTGGAAACCTAAATAGCACTAGGTTTCAGAGTAGCAGCCGTGTTAGTCTGTATTCGCAAAAAGAAAAGGAGTACTTGTGGCACCTGAGAGACTAACCAATTTATCTGAGCATAAGCTTTCGTGAGCTACAGCTCACTTCATCGGACACATCCGATGAAGTGAGCTGTAGCTCACGAAAGCTTATGCTCAGATAAATTTGTTAATCTCTAAGGTACCACAAGTACTCCTTTTCTTTTTGCTAAATAGCACTACTGAACCTAAGGGTACCTGCATTTCTACTTTCAACTGATTGGATAGAGTTAACACTGGCCTGGAAAAGGGGCCAGATTTTGAACTTGGTATGTAATAACCTTTGAAAATGCTTTTAATTGCAGAAGATCTCCCCTCCTGTCTTGGGCCTCATTTTTCTTCACTGTCCATGGTCTTGGCATCAGCTGAATTGTTTTCACATCTCTTGTGTCTGCCAATATGCCAGTAATACCTAGTCTGCACACCTCTGATGTTTCAGAGCTTCCGCTGACTTCTCAGTGGTGAAATGGGTACAGAAAGAGCCGCAGTCCGTACTAGTCTATGCAAGGGCAGAGGGGTCGGGGTCCACAAGATGCAGATAGACATGCAGAACTTCTAGTAAGTAAACTGATTTCTCAACTGAACAGTCCCTGAACTACATCCTATGCCAGGGAGATTGGCTGACCTGCAAATGTGCCCTTCTGCATGCAGGACCTGTTACAGGTTTCATGGGTCTGAAAAGATGGGAGGTAGGAAGTGGTGCTGAAATTTGCATTACTAAACGGCATCAATAGCTGAGGAGTAGCCAGACTGATCCAGAGAAGGGTGTCCTAAATGAGCAACAGGGTCTGCTCACCATTAAGACACAGCAGTGCTGTAACATGGAGAAATTACTGTCTACAGTAAATAGCATAAGAACTATGGGTTACCAACACTTTTAAACTTAATAAATGTAACTTTCCTGTGCTTTCTATTGGTCAAGTCTAGCAGGCCTCATTCAGTCAAAATTTCGATCCATGTCAGTGGGGACAAGAACTTCAAAACAGGGGTCTTTATTATTATATCATTATTATAATTTATAGAAGTGTCTGTCCTAGCTCTGATCATTGTACAGTTATAAAGCAATAGACGAAAAGGAGCTAAATAGAAGAAGTTAAAGTGAAGCTTGAATTTTCACATTTGTGCATGGATATAAATATGAATGCATTTGCTCACCTCTGCCACAATCCTGCACCTGCTTGGAATGCCTTTGAAGCTGGTGGAGTTCATTGTGGTAACAGCAGTCTAAGACACACACAAGCAGTAATTTGCAGGATTGGGGCCATAGTTTGTATTTACCTTGACTGCAAACACAATCATGGTCCCTGCACATGCAAATTAAGTGCATGAGCATGGGTGCATTTTTGTGTGCTCAACTTTGAAAATGTGAGCCTTAATCCAGAGCATACTCTTATTAGTATCAAGATAGAAATCTTAACTGTGCCACAACATGACAGTACATTTTTCCTGGGATTGGCTGAAATCAAACATTCTATATCTTTGTATCCAAGTAGTAATCTGTTGCAAGAGCCTGGCTTGCCAAATGGAGAACTATCGCAAGTGAACGTGAGTTAAAAATAAAACTTGCTGAGGGTAGAATAAAGTACCCAAATTAACTTTGTGACCAAGAGACAAAATGGTTGCCACTGTCAAAATGTCATACTGTCTCCCCAAATGTTGGTAAATTCCATCCTCATTTACACAGATGCCCGCTCAGGAAGCAGTAGAGTTACCCGTTTCTTGATGACAACCACGTCCAAGCAACTGTGGTGCTGCTGCTTGTACACAGTGTCACGGAGTGACAGCCATTATTCTATTACCAGCATGTGCTTTGAAGAGAAGCTAAATAAAATGTTAATTTAATGGAGCTGTAAAAACAGAGTTAAGACATATTGGACTAGAGTAACGTGATTGCTGTGGGCTTGTGGAGAAGTTTGTAACGTCTTTGTCTGGGTTGGATCGGCTGAATTTCTCTGTACTGTTAAGCATTAAAATATGTATAAAATTATGAAATAAAAAGTGCCTCTGTGTGTTCTAAAGTTCCCATTGATATTTTCGATTCCAGTGCTGTGCTGCAATTGAATACAGTTTTATAGAAGATGCTAATTGTTTGTTAATATAAGTGAATTCTATAATGTGAAGTTCATTTTTGAGTTCATATGGCAGGTTTGGCTTCCCTTAGATTGCCTTGGAAAGTTTTGGAGGACCCTATGAGCTTCCTCTTACAGGGTAATTGGTCGGTGCTCTGTTATGCAAGTGCCCCGTGTTTATGGTAATAGTATGTTGGAGGTAGCAAGAACATCTGTGCGCTGCATGACCAGAATGGTAATTTTTAAATCCTAAATGGGTCCTTAATACATGTCAGACTGAAGTCGTTATTGTCTCTGGATTGTAGTACAGTGACATGCAAAGCCTATTGTTAACTAGGGGCTCAGTTATGCCTAGGGGGAAGTGGCCTGCACTGGGGATAATCCAGAGGTGCACTGTGCCAGATACGAGGAATTCTGACTCAAGTAAACTGAATTCCTCATGCAGCTCCCCAGTGTGCATAAACCATGCCTACAGCATGCTCCCCTCTATAGGCCTAGCCAGCTCTGGATGAAACTTTTAGAAAACTTTTTTTGGTCAAAAAATGCAGATTCAGAAATGTGTTGATTTTACTCAGTTGTTTGGGTTTTTAGAAGGAAAAAAATCCTAAAAAATTCTGAAAAATCTAAACATTTCATTTCAACATTTTCAAAACAAAATGTTTATTTTTCAGTTTGAAATTACTTTGTTTTGAAATTTCCTTTAATTTTATTTGTAAACATTTCAAATGCTCAAAATCCAAATATAACATTTCATTTGACCCAAAACAATTTTTTCTTCAATTTTTTTCCATTTGCCAGAAATTTGAAATTTGTGATTTTTTTTTTTTATCTAACCCAAAATAATTTTTTCAACTTTTGAAAAGTGCCAACAACCTGAAAAATCTGTATTTGAGGATATCAGGGAATCCTCAGTGCTCCAACTGTTTGCCAAACTTCTTTTGAAAATCTCATGTGAATTTCCTTTATAGCAGCATAGCTACATTAGAGTCCATCTGCACCTATTAGTGAGTTTTAAAGAGACTGGTACAGAAGATGAAGAATGCTGATTATACACTATCTTTCGAACCCCAAAGCATGGGGAACAGAAACCCTTCCCTCCATGATGTCTCTTTGTGTGGGTCGTTTGCTGTCAGTTTACTCTAAGTAGGAGATCCTGTCCCTGAAAACCTTTCTGACTAAGAGCAACTGTTTCTCCACCACTTCTAATTCATGGAAAATTAATTCTAGTGCAACATTTATTAAGTCAAAAGCACAGTTCTCCTAGCTAAAAAATCCTTTACTCTGTCAGGTTTCTACATGAGGACGAGTTGTGAAATGCTGTAACTACTTTACTTCAGCATCGCTGTGTGACAGAATGTATGCATCTGCTTTGTGTAGAGAGGAATTAAACTTTAATTGGGCCAGTTGTTTTGAGAAATAATTTATTTGTACAATTTTTTTTTGAGATTGTGTGTTATCCTGCCCATATTTCTGAGTGCTGTGGGCTAGATTAGAAATGTGCATGTTTTAATTTAGAAACCTGTGAGTTGCTAACATGTTTCAGCACTGCAGTTTGACGTGGCATTTGGCGGGTTTACACAGGGCTCTGATCACTGCAATCTTGTCTTCTACAGATATGTCTTGCAGACCATACAGGGCACTTTGAAGTGCCATTAGCACACTTAAATAAGGATGTCGTCTTCTCCTCAGAACTATTTATATGGCTTCTGATTTTGGATTTATCTGATAAAGACCAATAAAACAGCCCCGATACAAACCCCGCCCAAGCAACGTTTATCAAATAAACACTGGAAAACCACCAAAAATTACTTGTATCTAAGGGCTTATCTACGCGGAGCAGTAATGTGGACTACCAGGGTGTGATTCACACTAATGTGTTCTTTGATTGGTCCGTCCATGTAATGTTTATAATAGACTATAACTATTTAGAAGACATTGAATATACATCTACCAAAGTGATATTCCTACAGGGTTCTGTTTTGTCTTCTGAATGAAGGGGTGAAATCTAAAGTGTATAATCTGTGAACAGATATCAAGACAAAAGAGAATAGAGCAGCAATTGATGGCTAATTAGGTACATAATTGCCTGCACAAATTAGGCACAGAACTGCGCACGCATTTTGAGCATCTAGCTGGCATAGTAATTGGGCAGCACACTTTATTTATTTGGATTTGTAAAATGATAAAAAGCACCCATATAAAGACCCTGGAAGCTCTGCTATTGCATAACACACACAAATAATACAAACCTCAGTAGCCCTGCTCCACAAACAAAATCCAGCCTCAGTCAAATCACACTGGCAGTCAATACCTCATTTCATCTCAGCCTCACTACTCTGTTATGCCATTTTACCCAAACTCCGAAAGAACTCAGCTGGCTTTGCAGAATGCTAGTTGCCTATACAATGCTCTGAGTGATCAGCACCTTAAGGATTATAACAGGTTGAGAAAGATTTCACATTTTTCCCCCTGTACTGTAATTGAAAATGTAATTGACCTACAGGAATGCACGTTCATAGCTATGTTGCCTTAATAAAGTATGGAGAAATATTACTTTAAACACGAAGGCTTGTGTTTCCTTTAAGTGTGGGGTAATGCAGAGGCGGTGTAGAGTAGTTACCAATTGTTCACTGTCAAACTGGCAAGACATGTCAAGTGCGGTCCCACAGGGGTCTATCTTGGTCTGGTACTATTAAATATTTTCATTAATGACTTGGATGATGGAGTAGAGAGTGTGCTTATAAAATGTGCTGATGACACCAAGCTGGATGGGCTTGTAAGCACTTTAGAGGCCAGGATTAGAATTTAAAATGATATTGATAAATTACAGAAATTGATCTGAAATCAACAAGATGGAATTCAGTGAAGACAAGTGCAAAGCGCTACTTTTAGGAAGGAAAAATCAAATGCACAAATGCAAAATGGGGAAGAACTGAATAGGCAGCTTTACTGCAGAGAGGGATCTGGGAATTATAGTGGATCACACTGAAAATGAGTCAACAGTGTGATGCTGTTGTGAAAAAGGCAAATGTCATTCTGGGATGCATTAACAGGAGTGTCACATATAAGAAATGGGAGATAATTATTGTGCTCTACTCGGCACTGGTGAGGTCTCACCTGGAGTATTGTGTCCAGTTTTGGACAGCACACTTTAAGAAAGGTGTGGAGAAACTGAAGAGACTCTAAAGAAGAGCAACAAAAATAAAAAGGAGTTTAGAAAACATGACCTATGAGGAAAGGTTGAAAAATTTGGCGTGTTTAGTCTAGAGAAGAGAAGTCTGAGGGGGGATATAACAGTCTTCAAATATGTAAAAGGTTGTTCTAAAGATGGTGATCAAGTATTCTTCTATGTGGATGAGGTTAGCACATGTAGTAATTGGAGTAGTTTGCAGCAAGGGAGTTATAGGTTTCAGATTAAAAGTTTGTTCTTAATTACAAGGATAATTAAGCAGAGGAACAGGTTACCCAGGGGGATTGTGGAATCCCCTTCATTGGGAATTTTTAAAGAACAGGTTAGACAAAACACCTGTCAGGGATGGGCTAGATATACTTAATCCTGCCATGGAGCGGTGGTCTGGAATCAATGACCTTTCGAAGGTCCTTCCAGACCTGCATTTCTATGATTCTGTAAACATATGTAATAGAAAACCTCTTCTAATGTGCCTTGTCATCAGGGCCTCATGAATTCTGCTTTACTTCATGGATGGTTTCAGCAGCCAAAAGAAGAGAATTCCATGGCAGGAGCATTGCACACAATCAGCACCCACAGCTTAACTGCAGCATGCTTGAAAACCACTTACATTCTGTGAACTGGAACTAAACTGCAGTTGGTGTGTCAATAACAGAAGTGTATGTAGAAAGCAGTATTAGGGTGGAGGCTTCCCAAAGAACCTACCAAAAGGGTGCTTAGTCAGTCATTTTAGGGCCTGTGTTATGCATGTCCTTCCATAGTGTCATAGCTGCAGTTGTAATTTCAATAGACTTGTTAGACCAGGGGTGGCCAACCTGTGGCTCCGGAGCCACATGCGGCTCTTCAGAAGTTAATATGTGGCTCCTTGTATAGGCACCGACTCCGGGACTGGAGCTACAGGTGCCAACTTTCCAATGTGCTGGGGGGTGCTCACTGCTCAACCCCTGGCTCTGCCACAGGCCCTGACCCTGCTCCACCCCTTCTCGCACCCTCCCCTGAGCCTGCCGTGCCCTCGCTCCTTCCCCCCCTTCCCCCAGAGCCTCCTGCACGCCACAAAATGGCTGATCAGGAGGTGCAGGGAGGGAGGGGGAGGCGCTGATTGGCAGGGCTGCTGGTGGGCGGGAGGCACTGGGAGCTGGGGTGGGGCAGGGGGGAAGCTGATGTGGGGGCTGCTGACGTATTACTCTGGCTCTTTGGCAATGTACATGGGTAAATTCTGGCTCCTTCTCAGGCTCAGGTTGGACATCCCTGGGTTAGACCCGTGTCCACTGTGCTTGCCACAACAGTGTAAAAACAGACATAATCTTAACTCTGTCTATGTACAGCTCCTGGACCAGTGTGGGCCTAGATTTTCTGTCTTCCTTAGGGCTAATTGTGGCATAGCAGCCTTTTTCATCTCTTGTCGGCAGTTACTAAGCCACTCTGTTTAGTTCCTTCCTACGACTCAGCCCTCTGATAAGCCTCACTGCTTGTAGGGTCACCAAAAAGTTCAAATGAAAACACTAAGTTTTAGTGGCCATGTAGCGGGCCTTGGGCAGTAGTCCTTTTCCCCTTTAGCTCTGAACCATAGCTCACTCCTCCTGTGAAGGGGTGTAGAAGAACGCAGGCCCACCCTTCTCCTCTGGGTTCCAGTCCAGGGCCCTTTTGATAAGCAGTGAGGATCTGTTTCTCATGTTCCAAATTCTGGTTTCCTGGGCTGATTCCTCCCTTTGCCTCTTGGCAGGAGTCTGTCATGGAGGAGTGTTCTTCAGTCCTCTCTCCCTGGAATTTCGTCTTTCCTTGCAGGTTTTCCCAGCCTGTTGCAGAGGAGCTTTGTCAGGGCAGCTGGCCTCACTGAGAGCTGCCTGGAACCCCTTCACCCCTGCTGTATCTGCCCTCTCCCTTCGAGGCCAGTCCCAAATTATACACTCCTGTCTGTGGCTTTCCTCTCTGTTCTCCCCTTTTGGCCTTGCAGTCCTTCCTCTAGTTATTGGAACCACCTGGTCTACTTGTCCCCAGCTAGGTCTGCTTGTCCCCACCTGGTCTGCTTGTCCCCAGCTAGGTCTGCTTGTCCCCACCTTGTCCCCACCTGGTCTGCGTGTCCCCCGCTAGGCACTATTCAGGTGCCACACAATGGATTTACTGCCTTTCAGGTTCCTATTAACCCTTTATTTCTGGGCGTATGCTTCATCCCGGGCCCCCTATTCAGGGTTTCTTCTCTGTGTTGATACACACACAATATTAAAATTTTGAACCAGATTTTCATATGGACTCTTTTTTGCGTATTTGTGTTTTGATAGGATCGTTAGGGAAATAAGACAGGAGAAAGACTTTTTGCTTTTTTAAGCTGAGATTGTTTTCTGGCTGTTGTGAACAGCTCATTGCTGAGTAGTAGACTTATTATAGACAAAGCAGAGTAGCTCAGCCAATCGCTTATATCTCGGTCATTTACATGCTACAGTCCCATTGGTTGAAACCCTCTGTTAACTGATGTAAAATATGATAGACCTCCAGTCTTGCATGTGGTTTGGAGTTATTGGTGGTTTGGGCTGTGTTTTTAAGGCAAGAGAATGACCTTGCATTAGTTTTCTCTCTGTAAAATATTCCTGGAGAAAAGGCACAGATAGCTAGTCAAGCTCAACCCTATATTACACCCCCCCACCCCCAGGGTTTATCCTGACTTGTTACATTGAGATAAAAACTCTAGAGTGCATAGTCTCTCCTAGAATTTCACAAGAAGACAGCTGATTCAAATTCGCTCCCTCACTGTGAAAACACACCTTTTTCTTCAGTGAAAACATAGCCTTGTTTTCAGACAATAGGAATTTTGCCATATTTATTTTAAATGTTGAATAGCATGAGCTTGTAGGGAGAAAATTAGAAAGGTTAAGGCACAAAATGAGTTATACCAAGGAAGGGACATAAAAAGCAATAGGAAGAGGTTCTTTAAATACATTAGGAGCAAGAGAAAGATGAAGGAAAGTATAGGTCCTCTGCTTACCCAGGAAGGAGAGCTAATAACTGATGACATCAAGAAGGCTGAGGTGTTTAATGCCTATTTTGCTTTAGTTTTCATTAAAAAGGTTAATGGTGATCAGATACTCAATACAAATTTTAACAAGGGGGAAGAAACACAGGTCAGAATAGGGATAGAACAGGTTAAAGAATATTTAGATAACTTAGATGTATTCAAGTTGGGAGGACCTGATAAAATTCATCCTAAGGTAACTTGAGGAACTAGTTGAAATCGTCTCTGGACTATTTGTGATGATCTTTGAGAACTCAGGGAGGACGGGTGAGGTCCCAGAGGACTGGAGAAGGGTAAATAATACCCATCTTCAAAATGGAGGGGAAAGGAGGACCCAGGGAATTATAGACCAGTCAGCCTGATTTCGCTACCTGGAAAGATACTGGTAAACAATCAATTTGTAAGAACCTGGAGGATAACTGAGTCATAAGGAATAGCTAGCACGGATGTGTCAAGATCAAATCATGCCAAACCAACCTAATTTCCTTCTTTGACAGGGTTACAGACCTATTGGAAGCAGGGAAGCAGTAGACATGATATATCTTGATATATAGTAAGGCTTTTGACACTCCCACATGACATTGTCATAAGAAAACTAGGGATATGTGATCTAGATTAAATTACTGTAAAGTGGGTGCACAACTGGCTGAAAGACTATACTCAAAGAGGAGCTCTCAATAGTTCTCTGTCAAACTAGGAGGATGTATCTAGTGGGATCCCACAGGTGTCAGTCCTGGGTCCAGTACTAGTCAATATTTTTATTAATGACTTGGATAAAGGAGTTGAAAGTATGCTTATACAATTTGCAGATGATACCAAGCAGGGGAGGGATTGAAAGCACTTTGGAGGACAGGATTGGAATTTAAAATGTCTGTGACAAATTGGAGAATTGGTGTGAAATCAACAAGATGAAATTCAGTAATGACAAGTGCGAAGTATTACACATAGGGAGGCAAAATCGAATTCACATCTACAAAATGGGGAATAACTGGCTAGGTGTAGTACTGATGAAAAGGATCTGGGGGTTATAGTGGATCGCAAAGTGAATGAGTCAACAACGTGTTGCAGTTGCAAAAAAGGCTAATATAATTCTGGGTTGTATTAACAGGAGTGTTGTATGTAAAACATAGGAGGTAATTGTCATGCTCTACTCCGCACTGGTAAGGCCTTCGCTGGAGTACTGTATCCAATTCTGGGCATCACACTTTAGGAAAGATGTGGACAAACTGGAGAGAGTCCAGGGTAAAGCAAGAAAAACGATAGAAGGTTTAGAAAACTTGATGTATGAGGAAAGGTTAAAAAAACTGGGCATGTTTAGTCTTGAGAAAGAAGACTGAGCAGGGACCTGAAAACAGTCTTTAATTATGTTAAAGGCTGTTAAAAAGAGAATGATGATCAATTGTTGTCCATGTCTGCTGGAGGTAGGACAAGTAGTACCCATCTTAATCTGCAGTAAGGGAGATTTAAGATTAGATATTGGGAACAACTTTCTAACTATAAAGGGTTGTTACATTCTGGAATAGGCTTTGAAAGTGTTGTGGAATCCCCATCATTGGAGGTTTTTAAGAACAGATTGTACAAACACCTGTGAGCGGTGGTCTAGGTTTTAGTCCTCTCTCAGTCCAGGGAGTGGGACTAGATGACCTCTTGAGGTCCCTTCCAGCCCTACATTTCTGTGATTTTATTATCCTGTAGCCCTTTCTCGTGAAGAATCTTATCAAAGCCAATGGGACTATCCATTTGAAGTAGCAGGCTTTGAGTTAGGTACAGTAGTTCAAATAAATTGAGGAAGTGTGTTTCAAATGCTGCTCTGGAAGCCAGGAAAAATAATGTAGAAAGTAGATAAACAATCCGATGTTCAGTCTTGCAGATAATGGATACTGTATCATTGTGAGATTTATGGGACTGTTTCTGTTAAAAAAGCTTCCTCATGCACTTTAGAACAGATCGCTGCCAGATTGGTTAAATTCCAACATCCAGACAGTTTGAATTGGCTGTCGGCTGCAGTGATAACTGTGGTGAACTCTATCAGCCAGCCACTTTGTGAGCTCTGTAGATGGCCATGTGGTTGCTGCTTGTAAAACAGACCATGTCAAAACACTACACAGTATGAGGACATTTCCATGGTACCTGTTCTTATGCTGTGGGATCAGCACAAGCTACTATGGCTATACTTTCTTCCTCCATGTGGGACCTTAAAAAATTATGTGGTAATCCTATGGTATTTTTTAGTAAGGGTAGGTTGATGATAGTTGAGACTGAGTTCAAAAGAGAAGCCCCTTCTGGATTTACAGGTGACCTTACTAAGGCAGGCATTCCTGTTATAGACACAGTGATTATCACTTTGTATTGAGAAGAGCTGTGTCTCTTTTATCCTGTACTTTAAAATGACCCTGGGTCTGTGGTCAGGCTGCTAGGAAGGACGTCTGCTGTGTACCTGGGTGGCTTAGCCATTTGGATTCCTAGCGCACGCTTATTTGATGTGCAGCTCCAAGATCACTCAGTGTATGAAAACATTCAAGTCATGTTTCAGATCTAACCATTTTTAGTCTTGAGAATGCTTTGTAGAGGGTTAGCCACTGATTTCCATACGCAGCCTCACAGGGTCTGATCTCTACAGCTATTACTGTGTGAGATCTGTCAGCTGCATCTGACACTGTTGATCATCAGGCTTTTTTTTAGACAGGAGCCTGAGGTCTTGGGGTAGAATTTTGCACACAGCTCTCCTGGTTTCATTCATTTCTTAATCAGTGTTTTATCTTGACTATAAATAATTCAAACCAGTTGCTACTTTTGCTTACAAAAAAGTCCCTCTAGAATTCTCTGCATCCTCCTCTGTATTTATGCATTTCCTCCAGATCTTATTTTCCATTCTTACAGTCTGTTTTTTTCATTTATGCAGGAGATACACATTTATTGGGTTTTTACTCCTGACTCTTGGAAGACAGTTCTCTGTATTGCTGATTGTACTGGTAAGCTACAATCCTGGATGGTGCACAGTCGCTTGTTAAGTGTATAGCATAGATAAGCAAGGTGTTTCTTGTGTGTGGCCGCTCTTGTTACAATCTACAGCCATTCACACAATGACGCCTGCCACTTCTGTTTGCAATCTTGGTACCATGATGACTGGCACTCTAGGTAGGTAGATCTCATCTCAAAGGGGCAGACTGTGTGTACACCATATGAGCAGGAATAAAAAAAGGGATAGATTTCCCAAATCTGTGCATGCACAGATGTTCATCTAATTTGCATGTGCAATTAGCCAGTTATTCATCTCACTGGCCATCCATATTTGCATACACAATTACCACAACAGCTCGTGCAGATTAGGTACGTCGATATGCAAAATAAGTGTGGGAGTGCACATCTCTTTGCATGTGCAATTGCACATCCAGGGTCTGATTCTCATTTACACGGTGGCCCCACTACACAGCTGTGGCCTTGTGTGGTAAGAATTATGCTCATGCAGTTTTAACATCTGGTCTCAAGCGTTTTACTTGAAAGCAGGAATGATGCAAAGAATTAAATAGAAGGTTGAAGAAAGCACAGCTTGAAAAAGAGGGAAAGGACAGTTCAGTTGAGCTTCTGATCAGACCTGTTCTTCTGGGCTCACTTCTGCGCTATTGCAGACCCTCCATTGTTTGCTTCGCAGACTTTCAGGACACCAAGTTGGCTTCTTAGAAGCTTGGTTTTTAATCTGTTTCTGCTGAATTCTCATCTGCTGCCTGGTAACAGGCAAAGGCCACCTTTGTGACCCAAGTACCCTCCATCTGCAATACTGCTGGTCCAGAGGCTTTTGTTTCTCCCCCCACTCAAACCAACCAAAGGCAGCAAAGCATTATGCAGCTTTTAGTATGGTGTGGTGTCAGCCCTGTTCCTTGGGCTGTCAAGCAGCTGGCTAAAGTCTGCCTGACTTACACCTCATGGACCACTGAATTCAAGAGGGTCAGTCAAGACAGACAGACATGGGAATAATTTTGTTATGAATAGTTTGCCTGGTGTTATTCCCAGGACATTTTAGCTGGTGAATTTGGCTTTCTTTGTGTTCACAGTCTGTTCACTATAGCTGTCTGCTGAAAAGAGACAGCAGATTTTTAGGACAGATTGACAGGGAAAAGCAGGAAGCCTGCTACTTCTGCCCATAATTTTAATTCCCTAAAATGTGTAAAATTGTCTATTCCCTAAATAGGTGTCCACTACAGGCTTGGGTTTTTCCATGACCATTCGTACCAACAGGAGTTAGCGCAAATTAATATTTGGGAAAAGTGATTTCAAAAGAGGTGAAATTGTGAAGAACTGAAATTCAGCATCTAATTTGCCAAAATATTCATAAATGATTTTCCCTTCTGTTTGCTTAGCTCTTGTCGGGAGCAGACCCTAATTTGCAGCTCATTTAACCCAAATGTAGTCCATGTAGCTGTAGCCACGTACAATCCGAACAGGATTTAGTCTTTGGTATTCTGTAAAATGATGTAAGGAAATTGAGCTTGTTAGCTATAGTGCTAACCAGTTATGCAGAGGAAGGTTATCACGGTCTTTCACGTGAGGTTGTGAGGATGCACCTTTTGCTGTGAAATAGGTGCCAAGAAAAAAGATTGAAATCCCTACACACGTACACCTTACATGACTCAATTTCATAATAAATATATTGACCCACTTTCTTCAACTTTCCTAGTCTTCAAATATAAGGAAAATCAAAGCCAAGAGCAAACATTTTAAATCTTATTGATCTAAGTGGTCATAAATAGTTTTTGTCTTGATTTCTGAGTACTTATTACCTCAGTCCTGCAGGTGTTCAGCCCATTAGTGTTGCCAAAAAAACCCAAAAAACTAGGACAGAGTTGGATTATATTTAACACAGTTCTATTTCAGCCTGACAACTAGCTATGGAACACCTACAAGCTTGTAACTGTGATTCACTCGGAAACTGACTTGACTGATGTTACAGCATATTAATAGCTCCATAATTGTAACTGCATTTAGCAACAAGTTTTACTAACAGCTACAAACAAACACCGATCATCTGAAAGCCCAAAAGTATTAGGTGTACACAAATGCAAAATATGCCAGGAAAGGAACTTCTTGGGCAGCCAGATTTTATTTTTACAGCAGATTCTTTCAGTGTATCTTACTGATATTGAAAGGAGTTAGGCTGACAGCTTTGGGGACAAAATGTATTTGACATTTTGAACGAGTAATTAATGAGGGGATGCTTCACTTTTCACATGAAAGCAAGTAGCCCAGGGGTTCAGTGTAGGTATGTCCAGGCGCAATCAGAAACCATTTGTGAAATGAGTGAATCAAGCCTTAATGCCACCAGTATTTTTTTTAATTGGGCAATTTGGAATCCGTGTGTGTTGAACTGAAGGGGGGAGGAGAGGGAATGGTGATACTCTTCCAAGCTCTGCCCACTTGAGGTGCATGGTCTCAAAATATGACCATGTGTGCATTTCTGAGCTCCACTGGGCTCTTCGAGCTTCATAACCCCTTGGTGGGGCTTTACTGTGCCCAGGGGCTTGGGATGCTGAGTTCTTTCATGACTGAAGTGGGGGGGGGGGGGGAAAGTGGTGGCATCTTCCAAACGCCATCAAAGTGAGAGGTCGCTCAGACTAAGTTGTGCCGAGCAGTGCCCCTTCCTTTCCTTTCTTACATGATGAACGAAATAATTAGCAATGTTGATATTTAAATTTAAACACATGGGGGTCTCTCCCCTCACTGAGATGAAGGGGACAAGTCGCACCCCTATAGTCCTACTTTTGGTTCAGTTACACTCATATTTGAGGCTCTTTGCAACCACAACAACGAGAGACTCTTTAAAAAAAAAAAAAAAAACGAAAAAGAAAAGCGAGATTAGAGAACAAGCTCTTTGAGTGATGCGGTCCCCCCTATGACTGCGCAGTCAGTACCCGGCCAGGGACTGCAGTTTTACCTCTTGAAAGGTCACGGGAAGCATATGATCTTTTATTGCAGCTTTTGCTGTGCTGGTTACTTCCAAGAGCTAGCCCACTGCTGTCCAGGGGAGGCAGTCAATCCTCTATTTCCCTCGGTTCCTCCTTTTCCCTATTCTCTCTCCATCCTCCTTCTCCTGTCTTTGCCCCTCCTCTTGTCTTCCTTTAAAAAGAACAGGAGGACTTGTGGCACCTTAGAGACTAACAGATTTATCTGAGCATAAGCTTTCGTGGACTACAGCTCACTTCATCCGATGCATAGAATGGAACATGTAGTAAGAAGATAAATATATACATGAAACGGTGGAGTAAGAGGCTAATTAATTAAGATGAGCTATTATCAGCAGGAGAAAAAACTTTTGTAGTAATCATAAAGATGGCCCATTTAGACAGTTGACAAGAAGGTGTGAGGATACTTTACACATATTGAATCTATTTCCCCATGTTATGACCCAGCCACTCCCAGTCTCCATTAAAACCCAAGTTAATGGTATCTAGTTTGCATATTAATTCAAGCTCAGCAGTTTCTTGTTGGAGTCTGTTTTTGAAGCTTTTCTGTTGCAAAACTGCCACTTTTAAATCTGTTACTGAGTGGCCAGAGAGGTTGAAGTGTTCTCCTACCGGTTTTTGAATGTTATGATTCCTGATGTCAGATTTGTGTCCATTTATTCTTTTGCATAGAGACTGTCCGGTTTAGCCAATGTACATGACAGAGGGACATTGCTGGTACATGATGGCATATATCACATTAGTAGATGTGCAGATGAATAAGCCCCTGATGGCATGGCTAATGTGATTAGTTTCTATGATGGTGTCACTTGAATAAATATGTGGACAGAGTTGGCATCGGGCTTTGTTGCAAGGATAGGTTCCTGGGTTAGTGTTTTCGTTGTGTGGTGTGTGGTTGCTGGAGAGTATTTGCTTCAGGTTGGGGAGCTGTCTGTAAGCGAGGACTGGTCTGTCTCCCAAGATCTGTGAGAGTGAGGGATCATTTTTCAGGATAGGTTGTAGATCTTTGATGATGCGCTGGAGAGGTTGGCCAAACTGGACAGTCTCTCCTGCTGATAATAGCTCATCTTAATTAATTTGCCTCTTACTCCACCGTTTCATGTTCTCTGTACGTGTATATATATTTATCCTCTTACAGTATGTTTCATTCTGTGCATCCGATGAAGTGGGCTGTAGCCCACAAAAGCTTATGCTCAAATAAATTGGTTAGTCTCTAAGGTGCCACAAGTACTCCTGTTCTTTTTGCGGATACAGACCAACACGGCTGCTACTCTGAAACTTGTCTTCCTTTGACCATGAATAATTCATTTGTGAGTGTTTAAATTTTTAGGTGCTGTCTGCTTCTATCTCATCCATCTACAGTGCTCATCACCTTTTGTATGGCTTTGCTTCTGCTGTTGACCAGGACCTCTCATGCTGGGCTCATACACATACCTTAGGAGCTGGATCCTTCTGTAGCTAGCAGGAGGTGCTGATCCAGCATGCACTGATATTGCAGGTTAGGACAAATGAATTTTAGAATTGACCAGTCAAAAATGAGTAAAAAATTCTGTGCTAGTTGCAGAGGAATAAACTCTGGGCACACCTTTTCCCTCCTCATCCTTGGTGCTAAGATCTGTAGAAACATATTCTCCCTGTGGGATGCAACCTCCTCTCCAATGTGTTGCTAACAGGCTATCTAGCTAATTAAATATGACTTTCTTACGGTAATGTCATATGCATTTTGAGTGTTTTAATAGCAGGTGATTCATTGGGCATGTAACAAAGCAAATGATCAAGTCACCTTTTGGCTCAAAGTGTGTGTGCTACACAGTGTGTGGCAGTGAAGAAGTGTAATTAGCAAGGCACATAAAATCGGCTTGGAAAAACTATGTGAAAATAAGTAGAAGGATTTGAAAGAGATTAGGAAAGTAAATGACAAAGGTGATTAAATGGTGCATGATTAATAACTGTGGAAATAAAAGGACTGACTAAATATTGTGACTCTCTAATGGCTGCACGATGCAAGAGAAAATATTCTGTGTAAAATACTCCAAAAATGGACCTGGGGATATGCTTGTGCTGATACTTGTATAACATTTGTTTCCTTCTGGATTTCTGGCTACTGTCTGGCATAGCAGCAACTGAGTGTCTGATCTGGTTGAATCAGTGACCTAAATTGCATTTTCCATCTTTAACTATTGTGGTCACCATTAAAAGCTCAACTCTTAACAACAGGTACCCCTCTGCCATGCTTGTGATATTAGTTATTTCCTGTCCTCAGTAAATCAAATAATAGCAGATGTAAGCAGTGTCAGGATGAGCTCCACCCTGACATCTGGTGGTGAGGTGTGGCAAGTTGTGGAAAAGAACTTCAGGGGCCGATCTCATTTGCATAGGCACACCCACCCCGCCTAGAATGAGGCCATAGCTGCCCAAATGGTCACTTTGGCTGCTGTGGGATCCCCAGTGTCTCTGTTATTGGGGCAGGAAGAATAAATTGTTATTACCCTGATTATGGGAACTGTGCTTGGAACTGTACTTGGCCTTTTGTTATGATGGAGGGACTCACCATCAACTAAGTAGCACTCGCTAGGCAAGGGTGATGGGTTCCAAAACTCTGTGAATTGAGAGAGGCTGGGGACAAGTATTAATACTTGGTGGTATGGGCCCCTTGGTGAAGGCTTTATATGCTAATTGCACTTCCTCTTCTCTCCACTGTGGAATATCAGAGCTAATGTTGATTCCGTTAGGAGTCTGGTTACAGGCTGCTGAGCTCACTTTGTGCTAATGGTGCACCAGCCCTGAGGCTCCCCTACTACAAGCTGAATTCACCAAAGAGCTGAACTGACTAAGAGCTGAAATCACTGAGCGTTGTGTTAAGTAGTGGGGGAGCCTGAAGATATATGGTGGAGCAGTTTGCGGGATGGCTGGAGCGCCTTGTGGACAGGCTGGTGGAGCAGTTCGTAGGACAGCAGGAGCTACTTGTGGGACGCAGAGTGGAGCAGTTCGTAGGACGGCGGGAGCTGCTTGTGTGCTGCAGAGCGGAGCCAAGCGAAGCAGTTCGTGGGGCGGCTGGTGGAGTGGAGCAGAGCGGAGGCCTATGGAGCTGTGGGGCGGTCAGCTTCAGATCATGTAAGGTGCCCCTTACCTCTCTCTCTCCCCCCCTACCCCCCACATCTCCACCCAGGTTGGGAGGTAAAGCTCTGCAGATAAACTTTCGAACTCTGGGGCTGCCCTGACCAGGGACAGAGACTTTTGGGCCATTGGACTTTTGGGACTTTGGGTGATTTGGGGTTGCTGGACTCAAGAACCAAAGGGAAAGGACACGCCCCGATTTGCTTGGGGTGGGTTTTTTGCTCATGGATTGTGTTATGACTCCTGTTGGTGGTGTTTCCCCAACATAATGCCACATTGTTTCTCTCTGTTATTAAAAGGCTTTTTGCTATACTCAGACTATGTGTTGCGAGAGGGGAAGTATTGCCTCTTGGAGACGCCCAGCGGGGGTGGTATATATTTGTCCCAGGTCACTGGGCGGGGGCTCGAGCCGGTTTGCATTGTGTTATTGGAATGGATCCCCTAGATATTGAACCCAGCCCTTGTTGCTGCCAACTCTGACGGGCAGAAGGGTTACACATATATTGCTCTGAGGTAGATAGCTGCTATCAAATAGTGGCTCTTCACTGGTGACTGATTTTCCTTGGCTATGCTATATATGTAGGCTTGGAAGGATTAGATTATCGGTGAATGTCGGAAACATCAATTTCACCACACACACGCGCGCGCGTCAACATTTACAGACAGGCAAAGTAAGAAAATTGCTGCTTGGGAAAGTGGAGTTTGATTTAAGGATAGGTAGTTTGTATATTTTTCATATGTGACTTTGATAATTTGTGTTTTAACGGCTATAAAGCTTTAACTTTTTGAAATGAATGTCTATTGTCATTAAATAATTGTCTGATTCTCTCCTTCCCATAATTTCGCACAGCTGTGAAAATTTAAATATATAAAAATTGAGAAAAATGCTTTAAACCCATAATTTTCCACACTAGAAATTTTAAATCAATACAAATAGAAATAAGTGCTTTAAAATGAACATAGATCTATCTGTTGAAATTATACAAAAAAAATCATCAAATTCTGCTGAGACCATAGTCGTTAACATGTAATGAAGAGTTCATTTGCTGCAGAACTATTTCTATTAGTGACTAGAAATCCACTGGTTTATAATGATACTGGTTGGACAGACATTATCAAGGTGCACTCTGTACGTCTCTTAGAGTTGAATTTCAGTAGGACTGAGATTATGGTGATGTTATACCTTTTAGGTAATGCCTGGCCCAAGTCAGGGTTTCAGTTCTGTTCTCTTGTCTGTTGCTCAAAACTATTCTTCCCGCCCCTCCCCCCAAAAAATTCTGAAGTCCTGCCCATGTTTAAGGAGCACTCTGTAGAAAGCCATTGACTGCTCTTCCTTCTTCCGAGACCCATCCCTCTTGTGGGGTTTCTGATCCCAGGCTCCATCCCTGAAACATCTCGAGGGGGATGGTCTCCAAGCCCAGGCTCCAGTCTAAATCCAAACCTCAATACTGCAATGTTTAGCCATGCAACCCAGCCCCATTGATCCAGGCCCTGACACTTGGTGCTGTGTTTTTTTTTTTTTTATTGTGGAGTAGATATACCCTTAGATGTCACAAAAGTGCATCATAACAGTGTTAAAGGTCTTAAACTGGTAAAAGCCAAGAGAATCAGAGTGAAAATGCCATCTTAAATTTGGTCTGGCTGGACCAAAGGTTTACAGTTGATGTAGCCCCTCAGTTAAGAACCTTGGAGCAAAGCTGTAGGACCAGGGAAGCTTTTGGTGTAACTAAAAGTGAGTTAAGAACATGATTTCAGCCTTTAATTCCCAGGATGTGCTGCTAATATTGCATGAGGAGTTCCCAGTAAAATTCTCACCTTGCCGATAGTAAACCCCCTTGTATTGTAGTGTACAGAGGGTGGAGGTGGTACTGGGGGATGTGTTCTTGTTTCCCCACTTAACAGGACACTGTTAGCTTCGGGGGGGTCGGGGGTGAAAATCACATTTTATTCTCTTCTCTTTTTTTTTTTTTTAAACTTACTACTGTGACAAGTTTCCTGTAACAGAGATTAGAGGAAAAAAATGAAATAACATTTTGTTTAGCTTCTCTACTTGGACAGCACTTTGTGTGTGATCAGTTTTCCTGTATTCTGGGTATAGTCAGCCATTTCCCCTTATTTGTTGGGTCTTTCTCTCCATGTTAGAAAGAAAAAAACATTTCAAAAATAGGCAAATGTGACTATAAAGCCACACAAGTTGTCGGGGGGGGGGGGGGGGGAGAGGGGGACATTGAGCAGGGAGAGGACAGGTGTAGGACCTTAAACTGCTTCAGTGTCATTCCTTGAAACTGACTAGACTACAATTTGTCTGTGTCCCTTTATACTAAAAGTCTTTTTTGATTCAACCAAGGAGAGAGAGAGAGAGCACCACTGGGCAACAAACTGAGATTAAGGGCCAGATTTTAAAAGGTATTTAAGCACCTAAAAATGCAGAGAGACACCTAGTGGGATTTTCAAAAGTGCCTAGGTGTCTAACTCCCATTAAAACCAGTAGGAGTTAGGTGCCTAGATGCTCCTTTAGGCACCTAAAAACCTTTTTTAAAAAAAAAAAATCTGGTCCCAAGTGCATTTCCTAGTAGCATCCAGACTTTGTCTCTGAAAATATGCCAAATATATTATCCATATATCCAAGCATTCATCTTGTGTAACTAGAAATTGAGAGGGTGGGTCAAAGACCATTTCGGAGATTCTGGGTATATCTTCCTTTGAGACATTTTCTTTTAACACACTTGACACCTGGTTCAATCACATGCATTGCAAAAAGGTAAGAAAGCATATTCATCAGAAGTATTTTATGAGCTTGTTTCAGCAAAAAATCCTCCATAGTAGGGTTGGTCTAGGAGGATTCACAATAGTTCTGGGTGGGCAGGTCATTTGATTACATTTATTGATTTGTGCTTTTTTTATTTTGGGATTAGATTTTATTGACTGTTGTGTTTGAATTATTGTAGGATGCCCTAGCAGTATGGATAGGTGCTTCATAAACTGAAATAAATAGAGAGAGAACAGATGAATGCCATTTGAGTCAGGAAAGCCACCAGAAACCTTCCTGAAAGATGATAGTGGAATTTTAACAAATGGTTGCTGAGAGCCCACTCCAGCATCAGTGCCTAATCCTTCTAAATCTCCTGGCTTTTGTGGGTTTGAGACAGTCTGAGATCTGGGGGGTGAATTGTAACTTAGTTGGAACAGTGCAGTAAATAATTAACTCTCTTCAAAATGTCTGCAGCAGCTTTCATCTTGTCAGCAAAGTCATTATTAGAGGCTGCATATTAGGGATCTATTAAGCTTCAAAGATAAAACCTTCCATACATTTTGTATCAGCCATGAAACACTTTCTGACTCTGCAGAATGAATGACACTGTACAAGAAATGGATTCATATTACTCAGTGCTTTATAATATAGAGGGACGTTTGATAAATACAATGGTGTGTGTGTTAAGCATAAATGTCCAAAGAAGATTTTATTTAATGCAACTGCTACATGTTTATAATGCCTTCAGAAAATGTTTTAATTAAAATAAAAATGCACTGTTTAGCTCTTGGCAGTTGGAATGAAAGGTTCTATTCTCCCCTCAGTGCATCTGCAGAGTTCCCACTGGAGTAAACGGAATTACAGGCCTTGAAGGGAAAATAAGAGATCTAAGGAGTACACAGTATATAGGAAATATAGGGCTGACTCCTATCCAGGGCTAGCCATATAAACCAGGTTAAAACAGTAGTCACAGATCCGTAAATAGGTAACTGTCATTTATCCAGCAGGCTACACTCTCAGTAGTTAATCAGCTGTTGGGACCTGAAAAGATCCCCCAGGGCTATCTATTTAGATTCCTTGAATCATGAATATTCTCTCCCCACATAATATCCACCCTGCAAAGCAGCCTTTCAGTGCAATGTCTTATCTGTGTGCAACTTGCTTCCATATTCCAGTGCAAGAACTTTAACCGCTGATTTGGACAGCTGGGCTCTCTAGCAAAGTGAGGACAAGCTGGCTGGGTTCATTTTGTACAGATGGTTAGGAGTGCGGTGTGCTATGATAAGATGGGACTACAATATACAGAATCAAAAGGAGAAGTGCTAACACTTAGGCAGCACAACACCTGAGAGTGATCAAGGTGCATTACATGGATAATTACAGGAGCTGAAGTAGCACTGTTGTGAACTTACAATATACAGTGAAAACACACAATGGGCTAGGATCCTCTGCTGGTGTAAATTGGTGTGCTCCATTGACATCAGTGACACTTTACATCAGCTGAGGATCTGGCCCACAGCATTTAATGTTTCAATAATAATTGCACTACTTGGTGTCAGTGGGGTGGAGAAGGGACATAGCCTTGTCAAAGTACCTAATGTCATTAAAAGGACATTGTCTGAGAGATATAACTAATGTCATTACTTGTCTTGCTTTAATGAAGAGATCAGAAGTGTGTTCCCTCCTCTTTCTAGTGTTTGCTAGACTGACAATTTACAAATGCATCAAGAAAAACCACCCCCAGGCAAATCAGACTCCATGTTCAGTAGCTCCTGGCTTATGTAGTTTAGTTTTGTCTGACTAGTAAATTGCTTTTAGTTCAATAATTTATCTCCTGCCAACCATTTTATTGTCATTTTGATTTATTAATGAGTTGACTTGGAAGGCTGTCCTCATGCTATAACACAGTGAAGTAAAACCAAGACTTGTATTAAGCACAGATTGCAAATGTAAACAGGCATGGTTTTAACCACACAGCGTCTCCTAGTATCCAGCATGGGACAAGAAGGCTGGACCTCTTGGGTTCTAAACTAATCTTTGCCATTATATCTTACCTTTCCTCTCTATGTGAGGTTATATAACACTTTTCATCTTCATAAGGAGATTGTGATGCTTAATTAGATAATGTTTGTAAAGCACTATATGAAATTGCCAGGTGGTATTATCCTCCCACTCATTTCTAGAGCTGGATAAATACTGCCAAAAGATATTGTCTACTTCATACAAACAAAACCCTCAGACTTCCTTGCACTCTATTTGTGACCCCTTTTTACATGCTACTTGTAAACATTTGTGAGGGGATTTTTTGCAAAAATATTTGGGGAAAGACAAAAAGGGGTTACAAAAGTACTGTTGCAAATTTGTAATCACCTGAGAGTTTGCATCAGAAGAGTTTGTGTAGCTGTCTTGAAAGTTTTTTCTGGGATTCACCCAGTTGGGAAGCAGAAGTGTTATGTGACCAAGGAGCCAGGAATATCAGGTTACAGAAAGCAAATTCTCTAAATTCCTTCCTAACTTCAGGCAGTAAGGACCAGATCCACAAAGGTTCTTAAATGCCTAACCTGAGACTTAAGCACTTAAGTCTGGGGTTTAAGTGTCTAAGTCCCAATTTTGGCTCCACTGTGATCCACAGAATTCCCACCGAACCCGGTAGGCACCTAAACTTACTTGGCACCTATGTTATCAGAGTAAAAGTTCCCTAAGTACTTACGTTTCTGCTTCTGCTTCTGGGCATGCATCTATCTAGGCATCTGGACACCTATCTCCGACATAAACCACAGGGAGATTCACAATCCCGGGAAAGATAGACATTCGGCTGCCTAACTGTGTGTGGGGCCTGATCTGATAGGTGTGCTCAGAGGCTGCCTACTGGGTAGGGTCCCATTCAAAATGCAGGAGGAGGTGGTGGAAGCAGTACTTATAACATTTAGCCCAGTGGTTAGCAAACTCTTTTGGGATGTGGGAGACGTAGGTTCAATTCCCCTCTCGGCCAGAAGGGGATCTCACACCTCCCAGCCAATGTTGGGGGATGTAGCCCTAACCATTGGACTGCAGAGTCACTGATGCTTTCTGCCCCAATGACTGTTTGTTTATTTATTCACAGTAGAACAGTGAAGTGGGAAACCCTGTTCAAATCCTTTTTCCCACTCTGCCAGAGAGGGGGGAATTGAACCCAGGTCTCCCACGTCCCAGGTGAGTGCTCTACCCACTGGGCTAAAAGTTATGAGGTGGGCCCTGTTACCACCGCTGCTGCCGCCTCCTCTCCCTCTGGCTGTTTTGTGTGGCTTGAGGCAGGCCCCTAACTCACTCCAAGTCCTTATCCTACCTCCAGGAGATTGGTTCCCCATTGCTGGTCACTAAACAGAGCTAGGGGCCTCCCTGCAGCCTGGACTTAAGTGCCTATCTCTGAGACCGAGGCAGAGCTGCTTAGCACACCCCTTGTCACTGGCATTGCCCATTGGCTAGCATGGGCATTTGTAAGGTGCCGAGTTCTCCCCATACATGATAGAGGGAGCCTAGGCACCTAACTCAGGTCTTGTGGATCACAGTGGTGGTCCTGTGGTTTTTGTAGGCACCTAAATGTTAGATGCTGTGATGCTCAGTGTTGCCATGCCTATGTCCCTTTATGGAACTCACCCTAAGTGGTGGCTTTGCTCTGAAACAAATATTTTCCATTACGCTATGTTCTGGACCCAGGAATGTTCTTTTATTTAATTGAGTAAGTCCTTCTCTTTGTGAGACTTTTTGGACATGAATCAAAGGTTTGACAAAGCAGATCTTGTGCACATAGGAATCCTTAAGGCCAGTTTTCGGCAGGGGGGGAGAGTGGCTATAAGAAGCTTTCCCCACAGTGAGGTCAGGGAGCATTTTCATTGTGCTACTAGCTGCTGATGGCACCTGCTTCCCCCAAGAAGGAGAGGGTAGAAAACAGGGCCAGTCACCCAATCCTTCCTCCACACCCCATGCATGTACCAGCCAGTAGAGCTGGTCAGGGTGAATGATGTACTTTGCATGGCAGAGCATTTGCTGCA
The DNA here is from genome assembly GCF_015237465.2 of Chelonia mydas. Lineage (NCBI taxonomy): Eukaryota > Metazoa > Chordata > Testudines > Cheloniidae > Chelonia > Chelonia mydas. Next base: position 19,786,472 of record NC_051253.2, on the reverse strand, counting down.
GTGTTCTCCCTTGAGTCCCAGGAGGAATTCTGGCTGACTTAGCTAGAAGTCTCTCTGGCGTTCCTGAGCCAACACAGTCTACGTCCCCTCCCAGATCCCCTTCCCACATCCTTCCTCCACGGGATAGTGCTTAAAAAGGCACAATCCTATCTAGCCCATAAGTCTTAGAATCATAGAATATCAGGGTTGGAAGGGACCCCAGAAGGTCATCTAGTCCAACCCCCTGCTCGAAGCAGGACCAATTCCCAGTTAAATCATCCCAGCCAGGGCTTTGTCAAGCCTGACCTTAAAAACCTCTAAGGAAGGAGATTCTACCACCTCCCTAGGTAACGCATTCCAGTGTTTCACCACCCTCTTAGTGAAAAAGTTTTTCCTAATATCCAATCTAAACCTCCCCCATTGCAACTTGAGACCATTACTCCTCGTTCTGTCATCTGCTACCATTGAGAACAGTCTAGAGCCATCCTCTTTGGAACCCCCTTTCAGGTAGTTGAAAGCAGCTATCAAATCCCCCCTCATTCTTCTCTTCTGCAGACTAAACAATCCCAGCTCCCTCAGCCTCTCCTCATAAGTCATGTGCTCTAGACCCCTAATCATTTTTGTTGCCCTTCGCTGGACTCTCTCCAATTTATCCACATCCTCTTTGTAGTGTGGGGCCCAAAACTGGACACAGTACTCCAGATGAGGCCTCACCAGTGTCGAATAGAGGGGAACGATCACGTCCCTCGATCTGCTCGCTATGCCCCTACTTATACATCCCAAAATGCCATTGGCCATCTTGGCAACAAGGGCACACTGCTGACTCATATCCAGCTTCTCGTCCACTGTCACCCCTAGGTCCTTTTCCGCAGAACTGCTGCCTAGCCGTTCGGTCCCTAGTCTGTAGCGGTGCATTGGATTCTTCCATCCTAAGTGCAGGACCCTGCACTTATCCTTATTGAACCTCATCAGATTTCTTTTGGCCCAATCCTCCAATTTGTCTAGGTCCTTCTGTATCCTATCCCTCCCCTCCAGCATATCTACCACTCCTCCCAGTTTAGTATCATCCGCAAATTTGCTGAGAGTGCAATCCACACCATCCTCCAGATCATTTATGAAGATATTGAACAAAACCGGCCCCAGGACCGACCCCTGTGGCACTCCACTTGACACCGGCTGCCAACTAGACATGGAGCCATTGATCACTACCCGTTGAGCCCGACAATCTAGCCAGCTTTCTACCCACCTTATAGTGCATTCCTCCAGCCCATACTTCCTTAACTTGCTGACAAGAATACTGTGGGAGACCGTGTCAAAAGTTTTGCTAAAGTCAAGAAACAATACATCCACTGCTTTCCCTTCATCCACAGAACCAGTAATCTCATCATAAAAGGCGATTAGATTAGTCAGGCATGACCTTCCCTTGGTGAATCCATGCTGACTGTTCCTGATCACTTTCCTCTCATGTAAGTGCTTCAGGATTGATTCTTTGAGGACCTGCTCCATGATTTTTCCAGGGACTGAGGTGAGGCTGACCGGCCTGTAGTTCCCAGGATCCTCCTCCTTCCCTTTTTTTAAAGATTGGCACCACATTAGCCTTTTTCCAGTCATCCGGGACTTCCCCCGTTCGCCACGAGTTTTCAAAGATAATGGCCAAGGGCTCTGCAATCACAGCCGCCAATTCCTTCAGCACTCTCGGATGCAACTCGTCCGGCCCCATGGACTTGTGCACGTCCAGCTTTTCTAAATAGTCCCTAACCACCTCTATCTCCACAGAGGGCTGGCCATCTCTTCCCCATTTTGTGATGCCCAGCGCAGCAGTCTGGGAGCTGACCTTGTTAGTGAAAACAGAGGCAAAAAAAGCATTGAGTACATTAGCTTTTTCCACATCCTCTGTCACTAGGTTGCCTTGTTTATGCTAGGTTCTTTTGTCCCAAATTAGCTATTGTTTCTGCTACTGATTCAGCTCCGCCAGAGGTGGGCGACCAAGGTGCCAAAAGTAGCTTTTGAAAAATAAATAAATAAACGAGCTTTAAGTTTTGTGGAACTTGTTGTATTGAACTGCCTAAGGCAAAATTAGATGTTACGGTGTTTGATACCTGCAGCCATCTGCATACCCCTAGTGCAGTGTTTCTCATTGACTGGTCCCGGAGATCTCCCTGACACAGTTGAGGAAAGCAGCAAACTGGTCGCTCATATCAAAAAGGTTGAGAAATACCTGCACTAGTGTTCCCACTGGCAGAGAAACTGAACCAGGGTTAGCAATGGAGGGAAATGTAGGCCAAAAAAGCCTGGTGTAAGTGCGAGCAGTGAATGTGCAGGGTGGTGTATCTGATTTTCCATGACTTTCCTGCATAGAATGTGTGCCACTCTACTCTGTTTCCCAATCAGGAAAAAGTAGAACATCTCTTAGGTTATTGCAAAAATATGGAATTATATTTTGTTAGCACAAGAGACCTCTCAGCACTCCCTTAACAGCTATAGCAATGTGTTCACCACATATGGAATGACGTCCAGAAAGGAGCTGTCAGCTGCACGTGCCAAATGACTGCTTTAAATTAACCCACTATATTTGCCAAGCACTGAGTCCTATCTCTGTTTTGTGATGTTGATTGATTAGCTCATCACAAACCTTATTTGCAACGTGTATATACAGTAAGTGCTGCCGGGTTTATCGGGGCAGGCTGGTGGAAAGGACTTATTGTATTGCGCTTTCTATCTCAATTCACAATTATGATTTGCATCTCTTTTATGCCTTGCTACGGTGAAGGAAATGTTACACTTTGTGTTTATTAAGCAGCTGCACACCGAAGGTGTGTATGTGTGGGTTGAGAGGATTTGCTTCTCCATTGCAATGTCAAATTTAGAAGAAAGGTGAACAATCTACAACACAAACATATTGACAAGGCAAGTATTATACGCCATCTGTAATTAGCATAGGATTCAATTCATGCTTGGAAGTTGGATGTTCCAAAGAGGATGGGCACAACCATAGTTTGGGGATACTGGAACAGAGATGGCAAAAGCTGTTCATGGATACAGAGGAGCAAGATTTAGCAGTGATTTCAAATTCAAATGTAATCTTACAATTTACACTGATTGACATGGGCAGCCAGAGCAGAAACAAAATATTACCTCTTCCCAAAAATAGGGCAAGGACCAAGCCTCCAAACATCAGCACAGATTATGTCCTACAAATTTTCTCGGCAGGGAGGCTATAGCCAGAGCTGGGTGAGTACTACAAAATACCTTCTGTGAATGTGCATTGCAAATAGATTTGCTTCAGGTGCCATTGGGCGGCCCCTTTTGTGATCATTTTCTGCTATTATTTTAGTGAAGGAGCTTCCTGGCATGAATATTTGGGGAAATGGGGTGTTTTCAGCAAATATTGGAGCATATTCATAGATTCCAAGGCCAGAAGGGGCCGTTAGATCGAATCTGACCTCCTGTGTAGCACAAGCTACAGAACTTCCCCCAAATAATTCTGTAACGGGGTTCACTCACAGCAGAACCACTCCTCCAGGCGTGTGGTGTAGTAGCATTCTTCCTGTGTGGCACCCCCTGCCGATGGTCACTCCATCTCTGCAATGGTCTCTCTTCATGACTCAGCTCAGCAGCTAGGTCACTCTCCGGTCCCTCCCTTTCTGGAGCATCAAAGTCTTGCTAGATCAGCTGTCCGGGTGGCACCTCCAGCAGTCTTCCTAGTGGCTGATATGGGAATCCAGGCCCTCCTTCTACACTGGGTTCCAGCCCAGGGACACACTAACCAGCAGCTAAGGTTTACACAGTCTCCCTGCTTGCTGTTCCCCTAGGCTTCTTCTTACCCTGTTTTAGCAGCCTTTCTTTCCCTACTGCTCATCTGGGATTGGCCCTTATTCCACACTTTATTCTCTCCCCTGGGTTTCATCCTCCACCTCCCCATCTCTCTGCTCCCACAGAGTGACTGCAGACTTTCTCCCTCCAGCCTCCTGCTACTCCAAACATCCTCTCTTTATATTTCTTTCCCAGCTTTTCCCCCAGTTGGCCTTTATCTGTAATTAATATTTATAATTCCCTGGGCCTCCCATCACATGCAACTGTGAAGGTTAATCAGCCCCTCCTGGGCCACCTTACCCCCTTCACAGCTGGTGTGGAGTGAACACCCCATCACACATTCCTAGAGCAGATCTTTTAGAAAAACATTCAGACTTCATATAGAAATTGTCAGGGATGGAGAATCCACCTCTCTACTCCCACTTGAGATTACCCTGTTTATGCATCCAAGGCTTGCATAGCTCTTTTGGACACAGTGTTGCACTGGGAGCTCATGTTCAGCTCATTACCCACCATCACCCCAAAATCTTTTTCAGAGTCACTGCTTCCCAGGATAGAGTCCCTCATCCTGCAAGTATGGTCTCCATTCTTTGTTCCTAGATGTATACAGGTGTACTTAGCTGTATTAAAATGCATATTGTTTGCTTGTGCCCAGTTTACCGACTAATACAGTTTGCTCTATATCAGTGACCTATCCTCTTCGTTATTTACCGCTCCCCCAATTTTTGTCACCTGCAAACTTTGAGTGGTGAGTTTGTTTTCTTCCAAATCATTGATAAAAATAGGGGCACGAACAGATCCCTGTGGGACTCCACTAGAAACATATCTGCTTGATGATGATCCCCCCGTTTACAATTACATTTTGAGACCTATCAGTTAGCCAGCTTTTAATGCATTTAATGGGTGCTATGTTAATTTTATATTGTTCTAGTGTTTCAATCAAAATATTGTGTGGTACCAAGTGAAATGCCTTACAGAAGTCTAAGTATATTACTTCAACACTATATGTTTATCAACCAAACCTGAAATCACATTAAAAAATCAAGTTAGTTTGACAGGATCTATTTTCCATAATCCAGTGTTGATTGGCATTAATTATATTACCCTCCTTTAATTCTTTATTAATTAACTCCTGTATCAGCTGCTCCATTATCTTGCCCAGGGTTGACATTAGACTGATGGGCCAATAATTACCTGGATTATCCTGCTTATTTTGTTTAAATATGGCACAACATTAGCTTTCTTCCAGTCTTCTGGAACTTCCCCAGTGTTCTGAAACTTAATGAAAATCAACATTAGCAGTCCTGTGAGCTTCTCAGTTAACTCTTTTAAAACTCACAGATGCAAATTATCAATTTTCTACGTTTCCTAGCTTCTGATTTATATTCATTACTTTCAAATTTCTCTTTCTTCCATTTGTGTTTATATATAATTATTTTTTTGTAGCTGCCTTCACCTCCCCTCTAAACCAGGTCATTTTTTTAACCAATATGACCTTCTTCCTCAAATGTGGGTTTGTGGCTTTTTGAGAATCTGGTAAAGTGTTCTTAAACAATTCCCAATCATCTTTCAAATTTTTCTGATTAAATTCTTCCTCCCAGTTGATTTGGGGTTCATAGTTGTTTTCAGTTTTGTGACACTGGCCCTTAGAAAGTACCAAGTGTATATATCTTACTGGTTGGACTTAGTGTTTGCACATTATAATAAATGTGATCAAGTCATGATCACTTGTGTCTAAGCTAACATTAATTTTTAGTTGTCTGAGCAGTTCCTCTTTGGACTCATCTTAAAACACTGCAGTGATGCATTTCAGTGAAGACACCACCTACGCTGATGGGAAGGGTTCTCCTTTCAGCGTAGGTAATCCACCTTCCCAAGAGGTAGTAGCCAGAATTCTTCCATTGACCTAGTGATGTCTACACCGGGCGGTCGGTCTGTTTAACTGCATCACTCAGGGGTGTGGACTTTTCTCACCCCAAGTGACATAATTATACTGTGCTAATTCCTAGTGTGGGCCAAGCCTTTATCTGTAAAGACAAAGTCTAATGTAGAATTTCATCAGGTTTGTGTGATGCTGACAGGCCAGGTGCCAACTCATGCCAAGGTCCCCATGTCTCAACCAGACACTAACACGTCAAATTGTTACATCACATCACATGTGCATCACAATTAGTTGCCACACTTCTTTCACAAAAAACAAATTGGAGAGACTGCAGTCATGACCCTAACATTCTAAGGATCATTCTTGTGGGAGCAAAAACCAATAACCTATGCCTTCTCAAAGCTAGCTGTCTGTGCTTGAATGTTCCATATCGAATAGGCACACCAACTTGCGTGTGTACAAACCAAGCATTATTGACTAGAGAATTCTTTGAAACAAATATATTTTTTTTAAAAATCAAACTGTTCCTGGACAATTCATGAAGAGGAAAAGGCAAACTTCAACAGATAATTTGCCATTTTATTCTCCCAGCACTAATTACACAAATCAGTTGAAGTAACTAAGACAGGAATAAGTCTTTCAGCTGCCTACTTAATAAAATGCTGACAGAGATGATAAACATTCCTTTAAAAAGAAAGGACAAATGATTGAACTAATCTGCAAATGGGTGAGTGTCTGTCTAATGAAAGTCTCAGACTTTTTGTTACTGTGAAAAGAGCAATGGAGATTCCTTTCATTATTCGTATCGGAGGAATAGCCGTGTTAATCTGGACCTGTAAAAGCGGAAAAGAGTCCTGTGGCACCTTATAGATGTATTGGAGCATGTATTGGAGATGTATGTATTGGAGATGTATTGGATGCATCTGACAAAGTGGGTATTCACCCATGAAACCTTATGCTCCAATACGTCTGTTAGTCTATAAGGTGCCACAGGATTCTTTGCCTCTTTCATTATTAGAGTGTCTCTTCATCCACCAGTGCCTCTGGGTAACCAACCATGAGATTTTTGGGTTGTTGCTATTATGAAATACCCCAAAGCATGTTAGGAATGTAACAGAATCAGGTGAAGACACCTGGAGGTGCCTTGAAGGGCATTCTAAATACAGTCTAAATTCAGACATGCCTCAACATATGAAAGTGAATAAAAGACAAAATTGGGGGGAAAGGGAAAGGTAGGAGAAGGGTTACAATAATAAGATCCTCTAATTACTCTGTGTCTGATCCTGCACCCATTGAAGTCAATGGGAGCATTACCGTTGACTTCAGTGGGCACAGGTTCAAGCCCTGAGGCACATACATATCTGGAGATGGTCCTAACAATCAGGATTCCTGCAGGTAGTGGTGGCCTTGGGCAAAATTTCAGATGGCACCCAGTGAACTTCAATATTTTGGTACATTTGAGAATTCAGTGAAATGATTTTTCTTTCCACATCATTGGAGCAAATAGCTTGTCCAACCCAAAGGTCAGGTCTTTGGAACATTTAGTGCTGAGCCCTGTTCCTTAAGCTGCACATGTACTAATTAATTAAGGCACTTTTGAAAGTGCATCTTCATCCCCTTTTGTGGCTTTGAGCTATTCAGTGAAAGTAAAGGATTGGCATTTCTGCCTGCAGGAACATATGCTGAACAGTCTGGAGCACCAGACCAGCTGCCCTGCTGGGACGTTTCATTGAAAGAGCTCTGCGGCTAAAGTAACAGCAGTAAATGGAGAGGAAGTTCAATGAGTTTTGCTTTAATTTGAGTTTGCCATTTCTCTGAGTAAGGCAATGCCCCCCCACCCCGCTGACAGAGCTGGCACTGACTCGATTTTATGGTCACTAACAAGCCTGGTGACAGAAGCTGTGTTATGAAAATTTGTTTTTGTGGAAATATTATATAAATGAGTCATCTGCATGCATTTGGAAAGGCCCATTACACTGGTACACACTGACACCAAAGGCTGTATAGCATATTGGTCAAATATGATGGTCTTGGAAGTGAGCTCAGAGAAAATTGCACATGGCCAGAATGTGCAGAGAGGGACAGAAACTCTCACTGTTAATCAGTTTTCAAGTTGTTAAATAAGAATTGAATTGCTCAAGTGCAGAAGAAATTTATGCTGCATCTCAGTTTGAGGTCCTGTGTGTCAGAATTCCATGGGCTGTGTAAGGAGTCACATGATGGTTTTAAGGTCTAACGGCATAGATTCAATAAAGAGGGGCAAAGTCTTATCACAGCTAGTCAGGAAGTTTTTGGTCAGCCAAGAGTACACATTCCAGACTTCAGGAGCCAAATCCCAGCCTGAAGATATTAATAAATTATAATGAATTTGGAAGGATGATATTGTGAATCTTATGTTCACCGACTTAAGGCCAAATTTGGCACTCAGTTATGAGTACACAGCTGTAATTGATTTCAGTGGGCACATGCAAAATGGAGGGCAGAATTTAGCCTTTAATGCATAACCTTAGAGAGGGCTTTGGTTAAGATTTCTCAGTAGCCTTGTATTGTCGGCCTTTTATTGCAAATTATTTAGTGTCCGTGTTTTCATTGATTTATTCAGATCAGCTAGCCTTGTTACCATGTCTGTGATAGGCAGTTTCTGATGTTATCATTATTTGCATACTCTTAGTGAACAGGGCAATATGGCATGTCAGTGAGTATAAATAATCTGGAGGCTGTTTTTGCCACCTGGTAATATGATTGATACCTAATATATCAGGGGTGGGCAAACTTTTTGGCCCGAGGGCCACATCGAGGTTGTGAAACGGTATGGAGGGCTGGGTAGGGAAGGCTGTGCCTCCACAAACAGCCTGGCCCCCGCCCCCTATCCACCCCCTCCCACTTCCCGCCCCCTGACTGCCCCCTCAGAACCCCGACCCATTCAACCCCCCCCGCTCCCTGTCCCCTGACTGCCCCCCCCTCGGCACCCCACCCCCTATCCAACCCCTCCCTGTCCCTGACTGCCCCCCCTGACAGGCCCTCTGGGACCCCCGATCCATCCAACCGCCCCCACTCCTTGTCCCCTGACTGCCCCCTCCCGGGACCCCCATCCCTAACTGCCCCCCAGGACCCCACCCCCTATCCAACCCCCCATCTCCTGACCGACCCCCCCAACCTCTGCCCCATCCAAACACCCCCTTTCCCCTGACTGCCCCCCAGGACCTCCTGCCCCTTATCCAATCCCCCCCCCACCCCCTTATCATGCCGCTCAGAGCGGCAGGACAGGGTTATTGGAAAGCCTGGGAGGTGGGCAGGCGCAAGCCGCACTGCCCGCGTGGCTGTGGGGGAGGGGCCGGGGACTAGTCTCCCCGGCTAGGAGCTCAGGGGCTGGGCAGGATGGTCCCATGGGCCGAATGTGGCCCGCGGGCCATAATTTGCCCACCTCTGCTATATATCTATGCAATACTTTTACAAACTTTAGGTCAAGCTGAAAATTACTCTACAGAGCTCCTTGAAGACATTGGGCAAAGCTACAAGTAGCACACACTGTATATGCTGGCAAAACGTAAAGGAAGACATGGTCCCTCTCCCCCATGGTCCCAAAGAGTTTACAATCTAAAAAAGCAAAAGATAGGAGAAAGGGACACATCATACATGTGCATGATTAAGGTGATGACTGGCCATGTCTTGATGACCCAACATATTTATTATAGGTTAAGGTTACCTGATATTTCTCATTTATAAGATCCTGTTTTCAGTTGCTTATAATTTTGAAAAACTTCAACCATTTGGGATGAAATTTTCCATACCACGTCTCTGCTTCAGGCTGAATTTTTTTTGGAAAGTTTCATCTAAAATGACGGAACTGTTTCCAAGAATGAGGTTAGGGAACATATTTTGTCGTGGTTTGACATTCTTAAAATGGTTTAATTGAGAAGCTCTAGTACCTCTAGTATCTTGTGGAAGTGGGAGGAGGAGCTCAGAGACAGAGGAGAAAGAAGAGCATTGACTTTGCAACCTTAACATTTTTTTAATGTCATTTGTATATATAATTAGGTCATACAGAGTATATCCAAGGAGCCCCTCCGATATTGATGCTGTGAACTAATTTCTTGTGCACTTTTATCAGGGTGTTCTCCCATGTAGGACCTAGCAGGAATTCAGTCAGCATCATAAGTGGAAATCTTGCCATTGATGTCAGTGGAATTATGCCAGTTCACAGCAACTAAGGATGTGGCCCAATGACTTTTTTATTATTATTATTATTATTTATTATTTTATTATTATTATTTTTACTTTGTAGTATATACAATAGAGATTTGGGATTTTGTTTAGTCGTTGCCTGGAGTGAGGCAGTGTGGCTTAGTGGGCAGGGCAGAGCAAGATAGTGGGGACTCAGAAGAATTGGGCTCTATTCCTGGCTCTGCAACTGGTCTGCTGTCTGACCTTGGGCAAGTTGCTTTAATCTCCCTCTGCCTCTGTTTTTCCACTTGTTATCCCCATTTTACGATATTGATCTCCTTTGTAAAGCGCTTTGAGACCTACTGAAGAAAAGTGCTCTATAAGGTGTATGTACAGGTATTAAACCACTGCACAGAAAACACTCTTGACAGTGGATGACAATAAGATTAGTGGGTCATTTTGGCAGACAAGACAAGGCAGCTTATCTGCCTCTTTCTTAGGCAGAGTACTCCAGCTGAGCCTCAAGGTCACTGACTGAGATTAAAATTTCAACCTGATACACACAGGGCTTTAGGGGTGTGGTTCACATTGACTCTGATGGAAGTATGGCTAAAACCCAGCATGTGCCTGTAGCAAGGTGTGTGTGTGTGTGTGTGTGTGAGAGAGAGAGAGAGAGGAGAAACTGAGAAGAGGCCAGCTCCCAGGAAAGGTCAGAAAGCTTCAGTCTGAGAATTGGTTTGGGGAGGGGAACCTTTGGTTTCTTTGAGCACTTTCATATGGAACAAATCTACAGCCATCTAATTGAGGATGGTTCACAATGGCAGTGACAGCTTTTCATGTCAACTTTATTTAGGGCTTCCTTTCCTTGTAACCCATCCTGAGTTCATCAAGACACTGATACAGGCTCCAGTGAATATAACTGAATTTTCACCATGGAAGTGGCTGACAAAGTACACCATATTTAGCTTTGATTCTAGATCTTCTCCGTGTCCCTTGACACCCCAGCTTCTACAGATGAGTGGTGAAGCCAGAAGTCGGGGGAACTAAGTAGTACTGGCTACTCTGAAGCAACGATCAACATCCCTGTGCAGCACATCCAGGATTCTCCATTCAGGATGGGAATAGTGCTCTTGGGAGACAGGTGATTTTTACAATACAACTTTATGGTCCACAGTGTGGTCCATGCAAAAGGTTCCTAAAGTGCTTTGGAGTTAAATAGCTACACAATGAAACTAAAATAAAAGCAGCAGCCAAAAGAAATGTAAAGGCAGTGGGGCTAGTTAACTGAAGAAGGCAGAAAAAGAAGGTCCTTAAGATTCAGTTGGAATGAGTTGATGGTCACTATTTTCACTGGCATACCAAGGACCTCTGGAGCTAAGTGCATGAGCCTCTACAGCCTGAGCTAAAGAGCTGGGCTCTGTAGCTGAGGGCCGCACCAGACTCCTTACACATACTGACCAGTGAGTTATGCATACAAAGGAAGGAAATGTAGAATTATCTGCTGACATGAATGGGAGAGTAGTGCTGCTGTTTGAGGCTTGAGGCTGACGTTGTTGCACTTTCTTGTACTGTAACAAAGAAAGCAGCAGTAGTAGGATTGGAGGCATCTTCAGAGAGCCATGTCATGGGGAGACCCCAGAAGAGAGTCTCAGTTGCCACGTGTAACTACAGACAGGTATTTTGCTACCAGTGTTCCTGAGACTGGTAACATGAACTGGACGTCAGCCTGACATTCTGTTGTCATTCCGTTTCCCTGCCTCCAGTTTGCAGTGTTGTGGGCCTCTCGCAGTTACTATTTAAAATGCCTCCCACGGTACATAGCTAAAAGGCAGACATGGAATTTGCCTTCTCAGTGGATTCCATCACCCTCAGGTATATACAGGAGTGAGGAAGCTGATGACCTGACCAGAACTGGAAGATCGGAAACTCAGGATGGAATGATACCCGCTGAGAATATTGACACTCTATCAAGGGGAATACTACCTGAAGGAAATGGTCAGAAGGTAAAAGATCCTCTGATCTGGAAAATAACATCCACTCTTGTGAGGTTGCAGACAGGGCACACTGCAGGAATGAAATCAATAGAGATGGACCTAAGATATATCCACTCTGCAAGATGTTTTGGGATCAGGCTTTAACACTTGCCCATGCTTTTGAATGTAATATCATAGGGAACATGAAGCTTTTCAGACTGGACACCTGGGATCTAGCCTTTGAACTCAACAACTTGTACTGGATCCTTTGTATTCTTAACTTTCGTGTCCTGATATGATTATTGCAGGACGACAACAACAACAACAGATTGGAAAGTTGAAATAGGAAGGGTGGCTTTTTTTTACTCAAAAGCTTTACTTCCACCCACCCAGAGCCTGATTCATGGTAGCTCCCTGCACTAGTATACAACAAAAATGCTCATTGGCCCTCTCATTGGTATGGGATGTTGGTGTTGGGATGGTGACAAAACCCTTGCCTGTGTGTTGCCTTAGAGCTGTGGCTAAGGCAAAACCTAATATAAGACATTAGGTTGGTTTATTGGTTGTTGGTTTTTTTTTTTAATATTACAATATATGGGCAAGAACATATTGCCCTTGTATATAGTCAGGGATGGCAAAATTCCTCTCCAAAATGACATTATTAAATTTGAAGTCTTCATTTTGAATGCTTTCCAAAGTGAATATTGACAGAATTTACAAGCTGAAGTTTCTTCCCAACTCTTCAGTCCCATCATTTATATTTAGAGGGGAACTTTGGAGCTTTTTGCTTTGGAAATAAATTAAGATTTCCATTCCACTAACACTCTCTGTACAAGCTCCACATCTCCAAAGACACTTACATTTTTAAAAGGAAATAATGGAATGTTATTTCCTCCTTCACTCACCTGCCAGGTCCTGAGTTCAGGTGTCTGTGTTTCTTTGGCAACGAAGGACACGGCAAAAAAAATAAAGCATTTCCTTGTACTGCCTGCTACTACAAGATCTTTGTGATGTCCTCCTCTGTTGCCAGGGAAACACAGAATCCTGAACTCAAAACTTGCCTGGCAAATGAAGGAGGAAATGAATTTGTTTCAATTTTAAATGTTCGTGATTTTTTTTTAAGCATGCACAGAGATTTGTAACTGATTTGGGATCTAAGGCGTTTATCTGAAGTTCAGTTTTAAAATTACGTTTGTGTGTGTGTGTGTATAATTCTTTATTATCTCATTGCATCTATTTCCATATCTGATGCAAATATGAATCTGAAGTCTCAATGGCCCAGCTTCATTTTAGCACTAATGCCTGCTGCAGTGTAACTAGATGCACATAAAATATTAACACTCATACAGTATGTGTCGCAGAATAAAATGTTGTGAAAATTTGTTGCACTGTATCCGAAATTTATTTCCTTTGCCACTATCAGCACCTTGTCTCAGAAGAAATTCCAAAACATTTTAATTTCTGCCAGTTCCTTAGCTAATTACAATAACTACAGGTAGAAAACAGTCCAGCTGTGTAGATACATGCATCTTATGAGCAACATCAGAATAATTTACAAGGTCTGTAATATTCCAGCCTCTACTCCCCCTCTTCTTTCTGTAGACTGACCTTGTTTAAACACTGTGTCTTGTACCTTTCTTGTACATTTTATAAATCAGTTCACATCAAATATTTTCCTGTTCGTTATGGTATACTGATTTTTCTTCCTCAACCCTAAATACAGATACCTGCTCCTCTAATAAATGTTTAGTCTGGCTGAACAACTTATGGTAGTCTGCAAAGTTATTTTTACACTGGCTCGGTCACAACTTAATATAGAGTCTTTTTTCCCCTCTGTTCTGTCCTCTCTTACTCCCCTTGGCAACGAGGTACGGAACCCAGTAAGGTGCTTTAGAAAGTTCATTGCATCTCCACTTCTCTTGCAAAATAAATTTAGAAATATTTTGAACAAAACTATGCCGCCTCAGCCGTAGGACTTTCAATTACCCTGGGGTCACACACGTACCCGAGGCATGGGGTGGTCATGGCTAGGTGCAGTCATGCTGTATCCATGAATAATGGCCAGCCATTTGATTGACTGGCACAGAACTATTCTGTGATAAGAGTGGCTAGCACAAATTCCATTTGATACAATATTGAATACCATGCCCTTCCCTCCCGCCTCCCCCAAATCCCTGTGATTGACACGGATTTCTCCTTCATCTATTTGGTTGTTTGGTAACAACAAATAGAGAACCTTCGATTTAAAACTAGGTCTTGCTGTTGTTCCTCAAGTATATTCTACTGTTGCATTGATGGCTTTTTTTCTAATACTCAGTAATCTTTAAAAAAGTGTGATATTTTGGATGGGTTCCCACATCCTCCTCTATTCTTCACTGAGGATGAAGAAATTGTGTCTCTTCCTACCCTGACCAAGTTTTAAATTATTCTTCTGTTGAGAACACAGTACTCTGCTTAAACTCTGGGCCAAATTTCCAAAACCACTTTAACTCACTGGGGAAGATTTTCACATCTGAGAGTATTTTGTTTGCACGCTCATCCCAGATGTAGCCAAGATGTTATCAGTTTGCCAGATCGGTGGATGAGAAAGTTTAGACCTCGGGTTTAGGGTCCTTCGAAAATTTGGTTCTACATTTATTTTTTGCAAGGGTGTTGGTGGAACATGCAAGAACTAACTGAGCCTCTGAACAATTTGGGTACTGTTCATGCTGCCTACTGATTCATGTGCACTGATTGACTTCCCTAGATTCTTACCAAGTGCAAAACGGTAGATTTGATATATGTCTATTTCCCACTTGTGACGCGAGTGTCCTGGCAGAGCTGATCTCAGAGTGGTTGCATTGGATCACGTGGTCTCATGCAACCTACAACTCAAGGGTTGGTTCTGTCTCTGCTTCTAGCGCAGCCTGAGTTGGAGACCAACCTTCTCTCCAGGCAGTCTGGGATTCTGCAGTTGCATGCAACCTTGCAAATTATTATGCTGGCCCTAGATTATCTTTTTTGGCTCTGTACTTGCTTCACAGGATGCTTTCCCTTAACTCCTCCCAGGTAGTGGGGCTTTTAAATTAACCCTTGATTCTGCAAAGTCTTTCACGTGGACGGGCCCTTAAGAATACATGGATCCATTTGCAGGAGCAGGGCTCTCATTTGCAAATAGGAAGAGCCAATTAGTGAGCGTGGGTCCCACGGTGTCAGTAACAAAACTGCCTGTGAAAAACACATTGGATTGTTCCCCAAGCTTTCATGAAACACAACTACCCTCCTCACTCGCTGATTTTGCATTGTGGACAGGTTAGAAGTTGATGTCTGGGTGCCATTCTTTGTAATGTTTAAAAAGGGGACTCTGTTCTTTGTTGTACAAGAGAGCCAAAGTGGGTGAGGTGATATCTTTCATTGGACCAACCTCTGTTGGTGAAAGACAAACTTTCAAGCTTATACAGAGCTTCAGGTCACCTACAGTTGCATGTGCCAGAGCTACAGACCAGTGTGGATTTTTCATTTGCAAGTAAATGTAACTCTATCTAGGAAAAAGAAAAGGAGTACTTGTGGCACCTTAGAGACTAACCAATTTATTTGAGCATAAGCTTTCGTGAGCTACAGCTCACTTCATCGGATGCATACTGTGGAAAGTACAGAAGATCTTTTTATACACACAAACCACGAAAAAATGGGTGTTTACCACTACAAAAGGTTTTCTCTCTCCCCCCACCCCACTCTCCTGCTGGTAATGGCTTATCTAAAGTGATCACTCGCCTTACAATGTGTATGATAATCAAGGTGGGCCATTTCCAGCACAAATCCAGGGTTTAACAAGAACGTTGGAGGGGGGGTGGGGGGGGGGTAGGAAAAAACAAGGGGAAATAGGTTACCTTGCATAATGACTTAGCCACTCCCAGTCTCTATTCAAGCCTAAGTTAATTGTATCCAATTTGCAAATGAATTCCAATTCAACAGTCTCTCGCTGGAGTCTGGATTTGAAGTCTTTCTGTTGTAATATCGCAACTTTCATGTCTGTAATCGCGTGACCAGAGAGATTGAAGTGTTCTCCGACTGGTTTATGAATGTTATAATTCTTGACATCTGATTTGTGTCCATTTATTCTTTTACGTAGAGACTGTCCAGTTTGACCAATGTACGTGGCAGAGGGCATTGCTGGCACATGATGGCATATATCACATTGGTGGATGTGCAGGTGAACGAGCCTCTGATAGTGTGGCTGATGTTATTAGGCCCTGTGATGGTGTCCCCTGAATAGATACGTGGGCACAGTTGGCAACAGGCTTTGTTGCAAGGATAGGTTCCTGGGTTAGTGGTTTTGTTGTGTGGTATGTGGTTGCTGGTGAGTATTTGCTTCAGGTTGGGGGGCTGTCTGTAGGCAAGGACTGGCCTGTCTCCCAAGATTTGTGAGAGTGTTGGGTCATCCTTCAGGATAGGTTGTAGATCCTTAATTATGCGTTGGAGGGGTTTTAGTTGGAGGATGAAGGTGACGGCTAGTGGCGTTCTGTTATTTTCTTTGTTAGGCCTGTCCTGTAGTAGTGACTTCTGGGAACTCTTCTGGCTCTATCAATCTGTTTCTTCACTTCCGCAGGTGGGTATTGTAGTTGTAAGAATGCTTGATAGAGATCTTGTAGGTGTTTGTCTCTGTCTGAGGGGTTGGAGCAAATGTGGTTGTATCGCAGAGCTTTGCTGTAGACAATGGATTGTTGGTGTGTCAGGGTGAAAGCTGGAGGCATGTAGGTAGGAATAGCGGTCAGTAGGTTTCCGGTATAGGGTGGTGTTTATATGACCATCGTTTATTAGCACTGTAGTGTCCAGGCTGAGGTTGGTGGTGTGACTTTACTTTTGTGATTCAGTTACACCTACAGTAGATCAAATAACCAGTCTGAAATGGGCACAAGTTATAAAACAAGATCTCTAATTTGGGATGACTTTCTATGTGCTTGATGATTCATTTCCTTAAGGAAAATATATTTAAACAGTCATAGATTCAAGCTGAACATAAATCATGCTAAAGGAAATTCAAAGCCTGATATTTGCATTAGATTTCATGTTTGCAACCCTACTGAAATTCACAGAACTTCATGTGTTACAGAAAACTTGGCTTTGTATCTTTAATTGTATTCATAACAAATTATCAAAAGGCAGTGGTGCTATATATAGACGAGATCTTGACAAACAGCAGGCACATTCCTTTTAAGAGAGGGTCTTGCAACCACTTGGGCTAAGGTAAGGATGCGAAGATGTTGATGTTATAAGTTTGGACAAATTAATTGCTTTTCCCCAAACCTAGCTTTGCCTTTTTTGTAGCTAAGCATCACGAGCTCTCACTAGGAACTCAAGGGAGGCAGTTACACGTTCAGCATCTTTTATTTCTTCTGTTCTCTCTTCCATAAACTACATGATCTCAAAATTCACCTAAAAAAACAAACAAAAAGCCATTTCTGTCATTTGTGTGTTTTGAACACTATTACTTCTGTCTTCTGGAGAAAGGCATAGTTAGTGTGAGTGACACTTATTTAGAATGACACTTTATAATCACCTAACTCTGGAATTTTCACACCTTTTCTTTCTTCTCTTCTGTCTCTGGAGGTTTACTGCAACTCTGGTTCATTCATATTTCGGATTCTGTGTTGAGACAACATCCTCAGAGTTAAAAATAATGTAAGATAGATGGGGGGAACTAGGACAGAGCGCTCTGGTTCTTCAACTCTCCTGTAATTAGGTAGGGATACTGAGCAAACGTTTATAATATGTCATGTTTGTCACGGAAGAGGACATTTAACCCAAGGACATGGATCACTTTTACCTCTTAGCATTGGTGATCCCGGGTCCAGAAAATCCTTATCCTGAAAAGGGGAACTGGAGGGTTCTTGGAAAGACAGCAAGAGAGCCCATGGAAGGCACTGGAATGTTTATTTCATAGTGACAGGGACTTCTTAGTTTGTGAACTTTTCAGATTGTTGGACTGGACAACATGGCTGCAGGTTTGAATCCATACATCTTCATGTATTAGTATCTGGTTAGGCATTTTCCCCTCATTATGGGAAATAAGTATTACAAGACAATGGGTTATAAATTTTGGGGTGATTACTTTTTGAATAGGCTCCAAATGAGATCAGAGCCCCATTGTGCTATAGGGGCTTACTATTAAGAGACAAGACAGACAAATGGTGGGAGAGGAAACCTCCACAGACAGGAAGTGATTTGCCCACTGTCGCACAGCAGGTCAGTGGTAGAGCCAGGAACAGAACCTACATTTTCCACTAGATCATACTGTCCTAAAGGTCCTCTCCTGTGGGCCTCCATCTTGTCCCTCCTCTTGTCTAATATGTATATGTGACCATTAGTAAGGACAGTAAAGAGACAGACTTCTGTGTTGTCAGTATACCAGGGACACCTGGTCTTATCTAATCCCACTAGAGCCGTTGAATGCTTTACCCCATGATTGGTAGAGGCTAGCGTAGGAATGCTAGATGGCTAAAACTAGATAATCAAAAGTGATGCCCCCAGGATGGGGGAAGACTGGAAGACCTGCTGAGGTTTATATCTGCTCCTTTAACTGAGTTAATGTATCCACCAGCTTAAGAACATAAGAACAACCATACTAGGTTAGACCAATGGTGCATCTAGTCCAGTATACTGTCTTCTGGCAGCGACCAGTGCCAGATGCTTCAGAGGGAATGATCAAAGCAGGATAATTTCAAGTGATCCATCCTCTGGCGTCCAGTCCAAGCTGCATCCCTGACCATCTTGGCTAATAGCCATTGATGCACCTATCCTCCATGAATTTCTCTAATTCTTTTTGAATCCAGTTATGCTTTTGGCCTTCATGACATCCCCTGGCAATGAGTTCCACAGGTTGACTTGCTTTTGTGCTTTTCGTTGTGTAAAGAGGTACTTCCTTATATTTGTTTTAAACCTGCTGCCTATTAATTTCATCGGGTGACCCGTAGTTCATGTGATACGTGAAGGGGTAAATAACACTTCCCTATTCCCTTTCTCCACCCCATTCATGATTTTATAGACCTTTATCATCTCCCCCCTTAGTCGTCTCTTTTCCAAGCTGTATGTATTAGCTAATCATAAAACCATGTTGACCAGGTCAGTTTTTTGTCTCTGCTTATCTCTGGGCAAGAGACTATGACCATTTCATTCAGATGCAGGTCTTGCTACTGTGAACCGATCCATTGTCACCTCACAATTAGACTGCTGCTGTGTGTTCCCCAAGGGTCAGGTACTCCATGATCTTGCATTGGCTGGCTGTCAGTTTCTGAGCAGAGTTAAGGTGTTGTTCAAATGACCTGAGGCCTCACTGTATGAGAGATGCATCTCTCCTCGTACCACCTTGCTGAAGCTGAGATCAACAGAAGCACTACAGCCCCTTATTTTAAAAGAGATGGAGCTCCCTGCAGTGTGTTCTCTCTGAGCGGCCCTGAATTAATTCCACTCCTCCAGGTGTATGTGTGCTCACACACACAATACAAAATCGTCCAAATCTACTGGCCTTTAGGGCACACTGCAATTCCTACCTCGTTCCTCAGGCTTTGGAGAAGGCGGTGCTGAGAGTTGGGCTTGTGCACTAAGGTTTGGGATCTGTGGCTGAGGTGTGGTTTGTGGAGAGGCTGTTCTGTGCCATTTTGTGCATTACTTGCCTTGCTCATTTTACTATGTGGCAACAGCACCCAGGGTTCTGAAAAGGTACAATTTACTGTTTTATATAAATTAAGACATTTGGACCGTCACTTAAGCTGAAGAAGCTACTGGCCTTGCAGGTCTTCTGTGGCAGCTGTGAAGCATTTAATGTTTTCTCCTCTGTCCCAAAGGGATCACTAAACTAATTTAAAAATAAAACACACACATTTGTACCTCTCTATACTGTTCAGCAACCAGCACTGTAATTATAGCAGTGCTTCTCCTTATCTACATGGTAATTTTATTGAATCAAGACTCTTCTCTGCAAGGGGTGTCAGCTTTGGGGGAAAAAATCAATTATTCTGTTCCATTAAAAAAAGTAAAAAATCAGCACCAGCCTCCATACGAAGCTGTTTGGATCATGCTGTCACAAACAAGTTACATGGAAACGTGGAAAGAATTCTGACGAGCATAAATCTGGTTAATAAATAATTTCCATTAAATACTTAGAAATAAAATTTGTCATTTTTGTTCAAGAATTTCAGTTTTTTAAATTTTGTAATTGAAAACCCTCAAACAAGAGGGGTTTTTAAAAAAGTCTTCTGAAAACTTATGATTTTTTTTTTTTTCATTTTGGCGGGCACCCACTTCTTTAAACTTCGCTACCTTTTCCCTGTGAAAGGAAGTAAGAGAGTGGCTTTTCCTGCCAAAATGAATTTTTGTAAAACTTCTAAACTTTCCATTTTGAAATTTTTCACTGAAAAAGGCATGTTCCATCTAGAAAGGTTACTGGAAAATTTTCCAAGTAGCTTTTTAAAAAGGCTTATGATGTCACAGGAATTGTTCACACAAGCCTCAAAAATGGACCAGTACCTTTTTCAGATTTTATAATAGAAAGAAAAAAATACCTAGATGGTTTATTGATCCCAAGCCTAATTTGCAGTCCAGTAGGAATAGCCTGCTGGTAGGCTCCATTGCTCAGAAATCCCAACTCCATTGGTGTTGGCCATCTAAGGAATAAAAAGTGTCTTAAATCATCCTAAATGTTTTTTTGGTTTCATGTTCAGTGTCATCCTCTCCTTGAAAGAGGAGTGCCTTTAGCACCCTCTGTAGCAAAGTGGGTGTTTGATCCTCCACCTGCTGATATTTGTCCCACAGTGTTATACTACAGTATTTCCCCTCTAGATCACTGGTTCAAATCCAACCCTACTCAGAAATTATTCTCCAGTGACTCATTAGTGGAGTGTTTGACATGAGTTTGTCTTAGCCCAGTTTGCAGCAGATGGTTTTCCTTATCGCAGATGCCTCCCTATAACTGGCACCCCCATTAACATTTTCAGCAATAAGACCAAGTATTACATGGCTACAGAGAATCCACTCCTCTCATTCCCCTAAAGTAGTTCCCTCGAAGCTAGGAAGGCAAGATGCATTGGGAAGGGTGATAGGGTAGGGGCCTATATAAATGTGGTTACAGCTTGATTTAATAACAAACCGCAGCTCACATCTCCTCAGAGAGGAAAACTCCTCCTGCTCTAATAATGCTAGTGGGGAAAAAGGGCCTGTGTTTGGAACACCACATACCTAGAAATTTTCCCTAAAAGCTAGTGCTTGTGGTCTTCCTACTTATATTAGTGTCTGAGAAAGAGCTAGAGCTATTGCTCCTCCCAGAACACACCTGCTTCTGGAGTGAAGTTATAAAAGGCCAGCTGCTCCCATTTTAGAGTGGGTAGCTCAGTAGAGTAGAGGTAAGGCAGGTTCAGTAGAAGAGATTGATAGAACTGTGTCCCACTTCCCACCACCTATAGGGGAAGAAGGAAAAAGGAAGGTTGAGTTTGGTTTAGCTTCAGTGAGAATCTTTAAAATAGACACGTTGTTTTACAAACCTCAGCTTAAATGAGCCAGAATGAGGACATTGTTCCTTATGCTGCTCACGTTCAGTAGATAACGAAAATTTCAGTCTCCAGGGTCCTCAGCCAGCCGGCACCTTCTACCAGTGTCTTGAAACAAAAAACTGTGTAGATAATTTTTTTGTTTTATTTTTTTTTAAAGGGGCGGGGGGAGACTGTTCTGAGCTCTGTGAAATGAGAGAGTTAGAGTCTCTTCCTGAGCTGCATCTCTAGGAGTGGGGCAGAGATGACTTAAGCCCTCCCTGTTTCAGGCTGTTGGGGGAGCCAAGGCAGCCCTACAGGAGGACTACTCTAAGTTAGGGTAGGTGAATGGCTGTAGCCATCTGTACTCCAACCCTGCTTCAGCCTGTCTTCTGCAGGGGGCCAACGTAGAGACTGTGCTGGGGAATTTCCCCACAGGCTGTTTACAGTCCCTGTAGTGCAGTGTGTGGTAGGGTGACTAGATGTCCCGATTTTATAGGGACAGTCCCAATATTTGGGGCTTTGTCTTATATAGGCGCCTATTACCCCCCATCCCCGTCCCGATTTTTCACAGTGCTGTCTGGTCACCCTAGTGTGTAGTGAGTAGAACATGGGGTGGAATCCCTCCTTCAACACTTACTGATAACTGCAAACATAGCTAGGGTCTAACAGAGTGATTTATGGCCAATTTAAGGTTTGCAGTTTGAAAGTTGGTTCTTTAATTAGTTTTAGCCCCCACAAGAAATATTATACAGACTGTTCTCTACAGTGTCGATACATTTAATTTAAGGAGATTTAAAGAATAATGACTCAAAATATTTCTTCTGTCCTATGCCAAGATTTCATTTAAAGTTTAAAAGAAAGTTGTGTCCTTAGATGGGGGTTTGTGGCTGAAACCAGGACTCTGAAGTGAACTAGCTGATGAGTAGTGCTCCTGTATATCCCCTGCCATTTTCTATTGCTTCTAGGGGATTATGTAGGCAGAGATGATAATCAATCTTAGTCCCACTTGCTTCTGGGCACAGTGCAAAATGCCCCCTCTCTTCAGGTGCTGTAATTCACAGCCCACTAGGATGTAGACATGTGAAATGCTTCTCAATAGTGTCAGCTCTCCCAAATGTGGGGAGATGGGGGGGGGGGGGGTCAGCTGGTTAAACTGCAATCAGAAACGACAATATTTTTGCTAAGAAGCAGCATTCACTTCTGAACAGAACATTACTTGCTGCAAACACAAATAAATACTCCAAATTCTCTAAAAAGGCCTGCTTGGTATGCTTCTTACAGACAAATTGACTTGTGCATTCCGTGTGGATGGCAGGCTGTCACAAGTGTTGGCTATTCATGCCACTCTGTAGAGATTTTTTTTTTCCTCGCTTTTGGATTTGAACAAAGGGATTGTTTTGTTAATCTCAGAATGGATTCATAATGAAATGCCTCCTGGCAAATGGTCTGCTGGGGATTCAGCTCAGCATCTGAATAAGCAGAAAAGAAAACCATTTAAACAACAGCGTTTATAAATGGAGAAGCTGGTGTTCAAGTTTTCTTCACAGAGAAGCCTTTGAAAATAAGACTTTTATTTGGCAGAGTAGCGAGAGGTGGCCGGCAATTCAGCTTAATCACTCGTTAGCTTCTGAGCTGAGATTTGCAATACCTGCTTCATTGTGCTCTTGTCAGTCTAGTCACTAAAGGCAAACGGTAGTGCCCAAGGAGCCTTCACTCCCACCCACTGTCTGCCCCAGGATTTGATTCCTTTCTGAGATATTCACCGGCTGCACAATGCTCCCCCTTGCCTATTTTCACCCACAGGGCTACCCCAAATCCCCAGCCCTCTTACCAACTCAAGGCAAACCTGCTAAATGTGGAAGTGAGCAAAAATGCATCCATATTTTTCTGTTTATTAAAAAAAAAAACTGAATGAATTTAGTGCCTGTGGAAGTAAAGGGGGATTTACTGCACCTTGTTTGAGTTAAGAGTGCAGGCAGGTTCTGAACAAACTCCTGCCTGCAGTTCTGCCAGTGCACCTCAGTCCTGACCTTCCAGCCCAGTCTTGCTCTATTGACATCCCTGAGTGCTGACCTGTAACGCCCTCTGCTATCACAGGGCAGGTCTACGCTACGGGGCTAAGTCGATCTAAGTTAAGCAACTCCAGCTATGTGAATAAGGTAGCTGGAATCAACGTACCTTAGGTCGACTTATTGCGGTGTCTGCACCACGCTGGGTCGACAGGAGAAACTCTCCTGTCGACTTACCTTATGCTTCTCGTTCTGGTGGAGTATCGGAGTCAACAGGAGAGCGATGGGCAGTCGATTTAGCAGGTGAAGACCCGCTAAATTGACCCCCGGTGGATTGATCGCCACGCGTCAATCCCTCAGTAAGTGGAGACAAGCCCTCGGTCTTGCTGCTCTGATTCAGCTGTGCTGGTGCACCTCAGTCTTGACCTGGAGCACCCTCTCCAAGCCTCAGACCTCTCTTAAAGTATGTAAAATGTTTGTCAAGTAGTTTTGCAGTGGGAAGAAATGGGACTTAGGAGCAAGGCCAAAGCTGATTTTCACTTGCAACCAAAGCCAAAACGTGAACACTGAGAGATAAAAGGCTAATTAATGTGTTCCACAGGGGGCTCGATTGTGCAGTGGGGTAGTGTTTTAGTTCTGTCTGTACGTAAACTGTGCATATTAACATGCTCTGTGCTTTGAAGCAATAGATTAACTTAGAAGCAAAGCTAATCAGTTTTAAATTCAGTCGATTTCTACTCCCGACCTTGAATTGATGTCAGTTAATTTAAAAGGCATGGAAGGCACCACTCAGACACTTCTACCCACATTGCGTTAGTTTCCTCCTGTGCCAGGAGAGTTCAAGCCAAATGGACCAAGCGTGAGAGAAATTGAGTGATGAATATAGGGGATAATTTTTAAAGTGAGAAACTGGAAGAGAGAAGGATGGTAACAAAGCAACTGTGGGAGGGGAGGAGAAGTGAGAAGAGAAGAGGTGACTGGGATAAAAGGGAAACAGGAGGACTGAAAGTGTCAGGAAGATCTGCTGAATAAATAGAGAAGCCATCATCTCTTGGAGTGTAATTGTGCCCGATAGCAATAATAGCATAATCCTGTCCTTACATGAGTTGCTGTACAATTCTCAGTGGATTTTTAGGATTTTGTGTCCTCTGCACACGGAGAAACCTGTCAGTAGCACCGAGACAAGAGCTTTGCAGACCTGTGCTTTGCATTGACACACAAGATAATGTGAGCCATGCAAGACCGAGCCTGCTTGCGGGGCCAGTGCGGGGTGGAAGAAGGTGGAGGAGAAAGTGAGAGAAGCACCACCATTTTTCTTACCAATATTGAGACACAAGCAATTCCGAAAGGCAATCAGCATTGCCAATCTTGTTGCACCATTCTTGAGAAGAGCTGGTTTTTATTGGAGTTGACAGCTGCAAATACATTGAAGAGAGAGAATGCTCAGAAGTGTCCGATCATCTGTGCGCTGCTTTATCCAGGCAGCCACTTTCACTCCCTCTAGTCCACTGCTGGACTGTTTGGCACGTACAGTGCTCTGTGCACAAGATATTTATCAGCTGATGAGGAAGAATGCCTTGCCCAGGCAAAGCAGTTCATCTTTCCAAACCAGAATCTGTTTTTTAGCAATATGTTGCACTGGCAACTTTGTTGCTTCATTGGAAAAGGTGCAGAGAGTAAATCTTCCACAGACATGGCAGGAAAGATCAAAGCTCACTGTACTCGTTCCAGAGAGCACTAACAAATAAATGAAGACAAATTATTTTGCCAGGCAACATCCCCATCCAAGTGGTACCATTACACTCCTCATTTTACAGGTCTTTCAAAGGAGCTTTTAGCACTCCTACCTTTCGGATACAGTACTTGGGCTCAGGGAGTACTGGTTGAGAGCCCTTTCAGACCCCATCCATGCTGCTCCTTTATTGGCCAGTGGGAGTCGCTGCTGGGTGACTGTTTGTGAAGAGCTTTGCACATGTAAAGATGAAATATAACAATAATAAATGTTTAGCACTTGTTATTTCTCTTCCACCTTCTCACGCAGAATGTGCTGTTTCTCCATGATGCGTCTGTGGCATTTCTTATAAAGTGGGCTGTGGTCAATTGTTCTCCCTGTACAGCAAGGGTAGGACAAGAAGTAATTGGCTTAGTTTGTAGCAAGGGAGATTTTGGTTGGATATTAGGAGAAATTTTCTAACTTATATGGTTAGTTAAGCACTAGAACAATTTACCTGAGGAGGTTGTAGAAGCCCCAGCCTTGGTGATTTTTCAAAATGGGTTAGACAAACACTGAGCAGGGTTGGTCAAGGAATGCGTGGTTAATCCTGCCTCGGCACAGAGGGCTGGACTAGATGACCTCTTGAGGTCCCTTCCAGCTCTACATTTCTATTGTTTTTTTTCACAGGGCAAGTTCTCTTGAGCAGGTATCAAATATCATGGAGAACACCTGTAGGAAGGCACCCTGGTCAGTTAGTATTGGACTGTTGCACTCCGTTGCACGCCCTGTCCAACGATTCCCACGACAAAAGACTGATGATGCGGCCCCTGGAGAAGTACGCTCCGAGGCAAAGCAGGAGCAGCAGGGAGCACAGTTCAGGGTGCAATGCTGAAAGCCGCCCCTGAAGCACAGCGTTCTTAGAAAGTAGCTGATCCGCTCATGTCTGTCGCGACAGGTTCTTGGCTGCCAGCTGTGTCACTTGGGCCCACAGCTCCTGGTGATCTGCCTGGAGGTGGATAACCCACTCTTGAGATCCCAGCGCCCCATGGGACAGAGAGAGGTCCCAACTGATCCATTCCTACTCCTGCTGGGACCCGGGGCTGGTGGGAGGGGTTGTGCAAATTGTCTGGGTCTGTGGAAGAGGGGTACCAGTGACCAGGACGTGGGTGGTCTGGCTGGGTGGTCAGCATTATATTCAGGAGCCAGAGGCAATGGGCATGTCTGAAGTCAAGAGCCAGGTGTCAGAGCCGAAGCCAAGGGTCAGTGCGGAGTCAGAAGCCAAAGAGCCGTAGCCTGGGGTCAGAGCCGGAGCACTTGGAAGCCGAGAGAACAGGGCTCAGGGATTGGAACGAGGCTAAGGGCAGGAATTGGGAGCAGGGGCAGGGTCGAAGTCAGGGACCAGGGACGCAGTAGGAAGTCAGGTAGCGGATGGCAGGGTCTGCAGCAGTAGCAGCAAGCCAGCATCCACCTTGCTGCACAGACAACTTCCCGTGTCTTTCTGGTTTAAATAATGCACCCGGCCCAATCAGGGACTCTGAGGCTCCTCTAATCAAGCCCCTGTGGGTGGTAGCGGAGCCTAAGGCCTGTAGCGGAGCCTAAGGCCTCAGGGCTCCCAGGTGGTGGTGTGGATGCAGCAATGGCCCGGAGGCCTGGGTTCAGGACCTTGCAGACTCTCACAGTCCTTTGCAAACTGCCTTTGTTCTCCTCCCCATCCCTTCCCCTGCTCCTGAGTCACACATTTAACTGGACAGCCAAGGAGATGCGGCAGGCACCTCAGGACGCCAGCAGATGCATGGCTGTGTGTGTTTTCTGCTGCAGCAGAATGTATCCAGTGCCAGCTGGAAGTGAGAGACAATCTCCAACACGGTGCTGGAGTGTATCCTGCATTCCCTGTTTATTTTGCTCTCTTTTGCTGTATGGCAAACCTTAGCACTGGACCAGAAAAATCTGTGAGACAAGGCACTGCACTGTGCCAGGCAGGTGCCTTGGGATGCCAAATGCTTGCCCACACCACAAGCCTCTATTAGTTTGTTGTTAACCGCAGGTATATGGTAATTTGAGTATTTCATTCCCTGGCCATCTCCAGTTACAGTGGGAAAATCAAATGATCTTGAGACCAGATATTTCATGGTTAGGCACTTGAATATTTTTCAGTGCTGGTTTATGATTATTGACTCAGGTTGATTTTATGAGAAAAGAACTGAATATGCGACTAAGCAATGGAGGAAGGATCTGAGTATTTTGAGGGTGTCTGCATAGCAAGGAGGGAGGGGCATTGTTGAGGATGGTAGAAAGGGTATAACGAGGGGAAACAAAATGAAATTAAGGGGGAAATTAGGCTATCAGGACAGATAACATTACAGTGAAGGAGGGATGTTCTAGGCTGTGGACATTTAGAACAAGGCTGGAGAAAACACTAGAAAATACACCATTGGGAATAATCCTGCAGTAACTGGGACTAGATTAGGCCCTCTCATTGGGCTTTTCCTTCACTGAAGTCGATGATTAATATTTGTTTTGGCTGAAGCTTTTGACTTGGATAGCAGTTGTTTTAAATTGTTTGACTTTCTGATTCATATGATGGGCCTCTCACGTTGCTTTGGGCACACAAACAATACGAACTGTATTTAATGTTAACCAAAACATACAAATGCTGTCTGATGTTTGCGTACAGTACTGTACATGTGGGCAGCAGCTGGTACCGAATGCCTTTGGGCCTAAATGTTTACTCAGTTGGAAACCTCAGGGTATTGCAGAGAAAGGGGGCTTTTTAGCTAAGTTAATGGCAGATGCTCTGCGCTAGTGTTAACCTACCAGAGTTAATTTCAAACGGAGCATAGGGCAGGGACCCTGCTAATAGGCCAGCAATTTCTGGGAAATGCCCATTCACACAGAGAACCGGAGAAAACCATTCCCAGGCCAAGCAGCTTGCTATACACATAGGAAAGAATAACACAATACTTTCCATGTGTACAGACTGAGCTCCCAGAGCTGCTGAACTGGCTGTGAGGGCCCCATCCTCTTCCATGTTTTGAGAACTCTCTGATGTTGTGTTGAACCGGTTCATTTTGCATACAGAAGCACTCTTCATAAAGTTGTGGTGCTTCTGGAAGTGATGCCACTTAGCAATGTTCAGCTCTCTCAGGGTAGGTTGACTATTTTGAATACTTGCAAGCATTTTGGTCACACCTAGCAAAATGAGGCCCTGAGATGGTAGAGGGCATTGGACGCTGCCATCGTTCAGTGTTCAATAGGAATACCAAAGCAGTCTGGTGGGTCACATGTCTGCCACGAGAGTGTTAACACCAGCTCATTCTTATACAGGTTTATGGGTGGGCACCTTTAAAAAGATTCCCACATCCCAACTCATTCAGAGAACTTGCAGCCGACATCGATATTTCAGGATAAGCATTGTGTGTAGGCTGAAACTTGTCAGCTACCTAACAGCAATTAATGTTAATGGTGTTCATTATATATTCATTAGATAACATAATTCATTCTGAGAAACGCAGACTGCTAAAGAGAAGGATGCAAATAGCAGCTGTTAGTTTCAAAGTCTTTGAAGATTAACCCCCAAAGGGAAAAATAATCTCTGACACCAAATTCTGATTCCCACCCGACTCGAGCTGAGGGCATGTGTGAACGTAGTAGTCCTTACTGTGGGCTTTTCTGCTGTTTAAAGCCCCTCTGAGTGGCCTCCATTGGGAAACCATTTTGGAGATGCCTTTATGGTCCCTTATTGCTTGTGCCTCAATTGTTCTCTCATTCAGAGTGTTCCTAGTACTGTCCAGCCCCTTCTCTCCCCTCTGATCCTTCTGTTACTGTCCTGGCACTATGATTCCTTGGCATTCCTCACAACTTGAAACAGTGGGGCAGATTTTCAAACACATTAGGTCCACAATTTAGTACCTAATCTCTGCTCATAATTGTACAGTGTGCATACTAATTGGGCAAGTCCACACACAGTTTGGCTGTGTGTGTGTATGTCTGTGTATGCACATGCACACATTCTATTATCTGATTTGCATGCTCAAAGTAGGCTAGCAATTACATTTGCATTTTGAATGCCCAACTGGGTATCTAGCTTGTTTGAACCTCAGGCCCGTTATGAACAAAGGTGAGAGCTACAGGCTTGAGTGCGACAAAATATGAAAAGAATGAAGTGCAGGGTGATTTCTGGATTCCAAGAGTAATTCCCTGAAAGGCCTTCCCTTGGTTCTATTTGATGTCTCTCTTGTTTTTAGACGGGGATGGCCGGAGACTCAAAGGTGCTATCCAGCGGAGCACAGAAACTGGTCTGGCTGTCGAAATGCCAAGCCGGACGGTCCGTCAAGCCAGCCATGAATCCATTGAAGACAGTATGAACAGCTATGGATCTGAAGGAAAGTAAGTCAGCAGGGGCCAGCTGGATAATCATTTCTGGAATGCTCCATTCCCCCTAAACCTATTTCTTCTTACATGATAGATGATACATTTGTCTGACTTACACATGCTGTAGGTGCATTGGCAGGGACTCTAAGAGTCAGAACAGAGCAGTTCTTTCCCTGCAAGGTTTGCAAATAGTTTTGCTGTTCATACACTTCTTTTAGTATGCTCATGAGTCTGACCTGAAGAGGATACCCATCACTTATTACAGACTTGCCTTTAAAAGAAAACTCTCTGGAGTGGTTATTGTAAATAAGATTACAAGTGTCGATGTTTATAATGTGTTACATTTCTGTTGTCTGTCTTCTCCCACAAACTCCTTGGACGGGAAATGATTGTGTCAAGGGATGGAGGGGATATATCTAGCAAGATAATCTCTAGTAAATAATTAAATACATGTTATACTCTTGGAAGTGTTAACCTTCTGGTGTCTGAGTTATCATTTTCGGGCGATATATTTAGAAACCTTTCTGGGCCTGCAGAACAGCGATAGCATGATACGCTGGATTTGTGCCTTGCAGTTTCATGACAGTACAAATCTTGAAGCATAGAAAATACAGACAGGCCAACATTTCGGGGATCTGAGTTGCTTGAAATTCTGATTTTGTTTTTGCATGGTTTGAGGCAATATGTGGAGATGATCACTTTTTCTATCTAGGGGCCTTCCGAGGGAACCTTTTTGGGCAAACTCTTCTGCAGTAAGAAGAGGGCCATGTTACATCAGATTCAATGCACGTGGATGCAAGAGCAGTAACTGACTTCACAAGTTCACAGCGTGTAACTAAACGCAGTTTATGTTCCGTTTTAGATGTGCTACTGAAGTCTGAATTGGAATCAAGTATTAACTACCAACTGTGGCTTCTGTCTATCCTATCTGTCCATTCATTCATGGCATTCCAAATGAACCCATCAGTGAACTGTCTAGGTGCCCATGTAGACCTAAGGCTCTCTAAAATAAATAATAATTAAAACTGTATGATGAGAAAAGTAACTACTTTAAGGCAAAACCAAACTTTCCTTTGATATATGAACAAGGATAACAGTGGGAACACTACACAGATCTGCATCCAGGGCAGAAATAATAATAATTAGGAGCTGTCTCTGAGGCAGAAATCCTGTCACTCCAAAGCTGTGGTGTAGCTTATCTCCTCTGTGAGGACCTGCCTCCAGGGAAATATCCTGCCACACTCACACAGTCCTGCCACTCTGAGTTCTGCCTTCATTCCAAGACTTGGAGGATTAGAGATTAAGCCCTGTCCCTTGGCAATGCAGGCTGAGAATCTGCTTTCCCTGCAGGGCAGGATTCTTTCCTTTCCATTTATGCAGTTTGGCTTCTCTGGAAGGCTGTACAATCCTTTGGGACATCTGTGCAGTATTCCTGCATAGCCACACAGCCATGGCCAGGCATTGGTAGAGAAATAGAAGCTTCTTCCAATGAAATTACTGCACCTTGGTAAATGCCGTTGTGCTCTGGTGTGCTGCACTTGCAAAGGTAAATAACACATAACTATAAGCTTGGCATAGGAAAATAAATCCTTTCATGCAACTCCCACGTATTTGTTAAAGCTGCTATAAAATTCCTGTTGTAACCATTTTCTCTCAAATAAGAAGTCAGAATGTTCTAGAGGGCTCTGCCAGGCATGGGACAGCTCTCCCCATACTCCTCTGGAAAGGGTGATAAATGTTTTTTGTATGCTTTTTTTTTTTTTCTCAGCTCAGTTAATTGAACTCTTTTAGAATCCCCTCCGGTATCAGCAATTATCCATCAGAAGCATAAGTGACTAGCAAACAGGGTTGAGAGCACGAAGAGCCCATAAGGCTGTACGTGCGAGAAACATGTTGGGATTTTGGATTATTTTTAGCATTCTTGTTCTTAACAAAGAAGGGAAGCATTTGGGGAGTTGTTCTGAGAACCAGAAATTTAGACTCTGTGTTAAATCAAATCCATTTTTGCCTCTCTCGCAGCCCGCAGAACACAATTACAGCAGGAGAAAAGGAGATTTATGTGATCACGTTAGCTCTGGCAGGGTTTTCTTTTTAGTGCTTGGTTTCTTACTGCTACAGACATAATGAGAACAGAGACCGTCTTCGCCTAAGGCCTTTAACAAACCAATTTTTAACAAGATAAGATTGCACCAATATTTCAAGCCCTACATCAATATGCAAATTCCTTCCAGGAGGGATCACGGGTTCTAGGCCCATTCCCCAAAAGTGCTTGCTTTGGGAACTCAGAGTATATTTTCTTATAATCCTCCATGACAGGGAGGACTACCTGGAAGATCTCTTAACGACAGCCTGTTAATCCTCAGTACCTTTCAGTCCTCAGGTGAAGCTCTGGAGCAGGGGTCAGCAACCTATGGCATGTGTGCCAAAGACGGCACGCGAGCCAATTTTTAATGGCATGCTGCTGTCTGCCGGGGACAGCAGCGTGCAATTAAAAATCCTGCCCGGCCCGGCCCACTCTTCTCCGCCCATCGCTCTCTCCTTGCAGGGCAGGCGAGCTTCCCCCTCACCCCGCCTCTTCCCCCAGCGTGCAGGATTCCTACCCCTCCTTCTCTACCTCCCTGCGGCCGATCAGGTGACAGCCCTTGCTACGGAGGGGGAGAGGGAAAAGCAGAGCCGCAGTGCGCTCTCTGCTCCGGGGACGTTGGGGAAGGGGGTGGAATCAGCATATCCCCTCCAGCCCCCTGCCGTGAGCCGCTCAGGGCAGGGGGCTGGGAGCACCCCCACACCCCCCAGCCCTCTGCCCTGACCTCTGCACACCCTCTGCCCTGACCCATGAACCCTCCTTACACACACCCAGACCTGTGCCCTGAACCCCTGCACCCCCCACACACCCCAGCCCCATGCCCTGACCCCTGTACCCCCCCACAACCCCAGCCCTGACTCTGGCACCCCCCACACATACCCAGCCCCTCCAGCCCCCCCAGCCCCCAGCCCTGACTCCTGCACCCTCCCCACACATACCCAGCCCCCCCATGCCCTGACTTTTGCACCCCCACATCCACACCCCCACCCTGACCTCCAAACGGGAGCTCCTGCACACAGCCACATTCCCACCTGCACCCCTTGCACCAAATGGGAGCTGCCCAGGTAAGCGCTCCACACCCAAACCTCCTGCCCCAACCCTGAGCCCCCTCCCTCATTCTAGCTCCTGGCCAGACCCTGCACCCCAACCCCCAGCCTGCTCCTTCACCCCCAGCCCTGTTCTCAGTGCACTCCCACCCTCATCTCAGTGCAGACAGAGGAAGAGAATGGGCCAGAACCAGGGAGAAAGTAGGTACCTACTCTATGTGGGCAGGGCCAGGACCCCAGACCGGCAGCGGACTGAGCGGGGCCGGCAGCCGGGACCCCGGCTGGCAGGAGCCGGCGGATGGAACCCCAGACCGGCAGCGGGCTGAGCCGCTCAGTCCACTGCCGGTCTGGGGTCCCAGCCGCTGGCCCTGTTCAGCCCGCTGCCAGTCTGGGATTCTGGCTGTCGGCCCCTTGCCAGCCGGGATCCCGGCCGCAGGCCCCGCTCAGCCCGCTGCCGGCCTAGGCGAACAGAACCCCAGGCCGGCAGCGGGCTGAGCAGGCCGGCGGTGTAAGATCAGCATTTTAATTTAATTTTAAATGAAGCTTCTTAAACATTTTGAAAACCTTGTTTACATACAACAATAGTTTATTTATACAATATATAGACTTATAGAGAGAGACCTTCTAAAAAACATTAAAATGTAGTACTGGCACGCGAAACCTTAAATTAAAGTGAATAAATGAAGACTCGGCACACCACTTCTAAAATGTTGCCGACCTCTGCTCTGGAGTTTTCTTCTTCCTGAACGAGGGAACAGAATCTCTGCTCCCAGTAATTGAAGTTATACATGTTTTTAAAAAATGGAGACTGGATTGATGCGCTCATTTCACATATATTTAATTAATTGGGCGTGTGGCTAGCAAGAGTTGTACTCATCTCATTTCAGATCCAATAGAATTACAATGGTAGAATTTTCCTTCGTGTAAAATTCTAAATGACTTAGTTTATAGTGGGGATTAAGTGTGAATATCACTGTGTGTGAAATCCAGATTTCATTTAAAGTTGTGTTATATAAGAATACAGTTATTTTAAAGTACTGTTGGGTCTAAAAAAGAGGTGCTTACCAGAGCCTTTATAACGTCAGCATGGCCCTCTTTGTTTCTTTAATCTTTCTTATACAAAAAAACTCACTCACTTAATCTTTTTTTCAGCACAGTAGTTGTGCTATTACCAATAAGTACTTTGAAATAACTTTCAAGAGAAATTTTCAAAAATAGGTATTTGAAAATGTCTGAAAGGAGGACAGTTACCTGTTTCAGTACGTGCCCAGCATACAGTGTCATGAGCAAATGGATCAGAATTTGGCTTGTGTGTGGAACTTACAAATAAACATCTGATAGTTTAACAAGGAGCAAAGAAATTCAGGTTTGAGCCTGGTTCCTCCATGCCTTATCCTCTGCTCGAGCTCTGTTATACCGGGGTTTTGCTCCCTCTGAACGAAATGATGTCACACGACATTCAGGAGGCAAACAGGGACTCATAGGTGCTGGAACTAGGGATGCAGAGGGGAGATGGGGGTGCTGCATCAGTCCCTAGCTTGAAGTGCGTTCCGTTATAGACAGGGTTTACAGTTTGGTTCAATGGCGATCAGCACCCCCACTATACAAATTGTTCCAGCGCCCCTGCAGGGACTCAGAGTAACAGCCGTGTTAGTCTGTATACGCAAAAAGAAAAGGAGTACTTGTGGCACCTTAGAGACTAACCAATTTATTTGAGCATAAGCTTTCGTGAGCTACAGCTCACTTCATCGGATGCATACTGTGGAAAGTGTAGAAGATCTTTTTATATACACACAAAGCATGAAACAATACCTCCTTCCACCCCACTCTCCTGCTGGTAATAGCTTATCTAAAGTGATCACTCTCCTTACAATGTGTATGATAATCAAGGTGGGCCTTTTCCAGCACAAATCCAGGATTTAACAAGAACGTCGGGGGGGGGGGGGGTAAGAAAAAATAAGGGGAAATAGGTTACCTTGCATAATGACTTAGCCACTCCCAGTCTCTATTCAAGCCTAAGTTAATTGTATCCAATTTGCAAATGAATTCCAATTCAACAGTTTCTCGCTGGAGTCTGGATTTGAAGTTTTTTTGTTTTAATATTGCGACCGTTAGGTCTGAGATCGAGTGACCAGAGAGACTGAAGTGTTCTCCGATTGGTTTATGAATGTTATAATTCTTGACATCTGATTTGTGTCCATTTTTTCTTTTACGTAGAGACTGTCCAGTTTGACCAATGTACATGGCAGAGGGGCATTGCTGGCTTTGTGTGTATATAAAAAGATCTTCTACACTTTCCACAGTATGCATCCGATGAAGTGAGCTGTAGCTCACGAAAGCTTATGCTCAAATAAATTGGTTAGTCTCTAAGGTGCCACAAGTACTCCTTTTCTTCCTGCAGGGACTGTTACATAACCCTCTGCCAGCCCTTTTTTTTTTTTTTAAATGCTGCGTGAGGAGACGCAGCCCTGGAACAGAAGATTGCTGGTGGCCAGAAGCTATAATGTGTGGTGCTTGTAGGCCTTCTTGTTTTTGCTAACTACTGCTGGGATGATTAGGTTGCAGGAAACAAAGGTGATTTGCTTGTCTCAGAAGAGCTCAGCAGGTGATGACTAGTGAAGGCGCAGAAGAGTGATTGTGTAATATGTGAGGAAATTAGCAAGCCTGTCCAGCAACTCTGGACAGTATGTATAATTACAGGGAAACCCATCCCCAGCAACCACTCAAGGAACTGGAAAATTTCAGTTGCTTAATAAATGTAATTTTGTAATGTAGTCCGAGTAGATTTGAATCCAGGATGTTTGAGGATACTTTGTGGTGGGATACTAGGAGCTTGCCTAATAAGGTGCGGGTGGGAGAGGTCTCTTGTGCAGGTTTCACTGAAGAACTTTTTGATAACGTTGTTAACATGGCCAAAAATCATACAACAGAAGGAACTTGCAATACCAATGGAGAACACCATGTTACAGAAAACTAGCTGGTACGTCGTGCTGTTAGAAAGCTTTGCTGCAGAAAGTACTAGGGTAGCTGGTGGGGAGGGGGCTATGGACCAGAGCTATGACTGCATCAGCAGAGCTTGTGGAAGAGCTGGTGTAGGGCTCAAATAGCAAAGAATGTTGCGTAGTTGAACAGAGATGCCTAAACAGAGCTGTGTCATTACTTCACGACACGGTGGTGGTGGGTTTTATAGAAAACCTTAAGACAGATAGGTGAAGTGAAGGTTCCCAAGGAAGAAAGAGGATTCATGCTGCCTAACTGGACATGTTCCAAAGTACTATTCTCTTGTAGCAATTCAGGAATGCTAATGACTAATAATGTCCACTGTGTACTGTCAACACTGAAAATGAGAGAGTTTGGGTTAAATATACTACCACCTAAACAAAGAAATTCTGCATCCTGCTGAGCTGACAGATATTCAGCTGGCCACTAAACTAGACAGATTATGAAATCTGAATGCTGGGAGGCCTTAAAAATGAGCTAGATTATTACACAGAACCATGGGCATAGTTTGGTGGGAGCAGGGGGGTGTTGCCCCCCACAAAACTGCAAGCCTTGGCCAGGCGTGGAATTTGCCTCCCCAGCGCATAGCCCCAGTGGCCTGACTGGAGCTGCCCCGTCAAATATAGAAATCAAACTATGCCTATGGACAGCTGGGATGCCCAGTTATTACACAGAACATTCCTCTTTCATGGAAACTGGCTTGCTGGGTGGAACCTCTGAAATCCTCTGCACCTCCAGTGAAGTGATGAAGTAGCAGCTGATGAAGTAGAAGTTCGCAGTCTTACAGGAAACTTATCTCCTTTCCCTGAGAGAGACAGCTACACCTGCTTCTTACAGCCTATGAAGACCGAAACAGAGGGCTGACCTGTGTTGTAAGTGAAGCTATGAAAGAAAGTCTTAACTCTAAAAGGCTATCCACTGCATTTATTCTGTAGTGTGGTCATATTCAGGCAACTCACTTATTACTGACAGTTGGGGGAGGTGATGTGTCTTTAGGAAATAATCATTTCTGATCCTTGCAGCATCCTGTCTCTGAACACATGCCATTTCAGAAGGAGTTCTCGATCTTATATTCATACTACATACAGAACAATGGAGGAGCCTTTAAAAAGATACGGTTTATGAGACATTCCCTTTTAGGCCATGAGAAATATTGGAATCCTAACCCCCTAGTGGAAAGCACTGACTGTAGTATCTCTGAGTAACGTTTCCATGTTTAAAGTTTGAGTTGATCGCAAGTAGCCTGTTGCTTGTAGTGTGTCAGCGAATCCATGAAAATTACAGAAGGGCGTGAAAAGAAAATAGCCTTTGTCTGAATATGCTGTGGCTGTGTAACTTCACTGAAGTTAACCCAGTTCCACCAGTGTGAACCAGGTGTAAGGTAATGGGGAGTCAGGCCCAGGGCCCAGTGGGGAATCACTTCCCTCTGTTGGTTTTAAAGTCAGGCCGGATATTCTGATCCTGCAGAGCTCACGGAGTCATTTGATTTACATGGTTGAAAAGAGTTGGGACAGACCTCATGTGGTAGGGGTGGAAGTCCTGATTGCGCAGTATGATACAGCCCCTTTTTACACCATTGGGTGGAGTCTGGCATGGCCCCACTGACGTGGGGCTGCCATGCTGTTACTGAATACCCCCATCACTGGGGGGCTCTTTGGCACAAGGGCTCTACACCAAGACCCTACAGGGGGAAGGAGGAGACATGCCGCAGTTCTTTTGTGCTGGCATAACTGCTGATGTAGGGCCATGTCACAGGGTAACTGGCCCACTGAAGGGGTCAGACACCCACCCTACCTGTGACAGGCTCTGCTAGGGAGAATGAGCCAGCCCAGACCCACCTGAGGATCGTTAATTGTCTGAGTGGCTGGGAGGCACTTAATTAGGTAAGGAGCAGCTGAGCCTAATAAAAGGCTTATGAGGGCTCAGTCAGGAGGCCCCAGCACACGGAGAAAGCTCTGGAGGAGAGGGTCTTCTCAGGGGAGCTGTTTCAAGAGCTCACTAGAAAAGAGGATCTAGGAAAGGTGCTCCTGGTCCCAAGAGAGCTACGAGGGGCAAAACCCTAGCAGGAGGCTCAGCCCCAGCAAAAGGACTTTACCGACAGAGGCAAGAGGGCCAGGTTGTTGGGGAACTACGCGCTGCTCCAGGGAAGAGCTGCAGAGTCCAGGGAAGGAACCGTTCCTGAGGGCAGGAGGCCTGGCTCCAGAAGAGGGTCCTTGGTTGCGAAGGTCTTACACGTGAAAACCCTGGAGGGAGTAGAAAGGAGGACTCAGTTGGGGGCTGGCTGACTAAGAATACCTGAACCCTCCAGCTAGGATGCTGGATTGAAGGCTTGTTTGCATACCATGTTTGGCTGTTGATTACATAAGCAAGACCCTGAAGGGACATTGTTCACTATCGACAAACCTCGTTGAAGTTACTGATAGTCCATAAGAGGAAACTGAGGCAGAGACACAACTGAGGTTCCACACCAGCGGTGAGTGCCTGTCATTAACAGGTTATGGAAGGTGGCACAATTTAGAGCAGTGGCTCTCAACTTTTCCAGACTACTGTACCCCTTTCAGGAGTCTGATTTGTCTTGCATACCCCAAGTTTCTCCTCACTACTTGCTTACAAAATCAGACAAAAATACAAAAATACAAAAGTGTCATAGCACACTTATTGCTGAAAAATTGATGACTTTCTCATTTTTACCATATACTTATAAAATAAATCAATCGGAATATAAATATCTTACTTACATTTCAGTGTACAGAGCAGTGTATAGAGCAGTATAAACAAGTCATTGCACGAAATTTTAGTTTGTGCTGATTTCACTAGTGCTTTTATTTAGCCTGTTGTAAAACTAGGCAAATATCGAGATGTATCCCCTGGAAGACCTCTGCACATCCCCAGGAGTACACGTACCCCTGGTTGAGAACCACTGATTTAGAGCACCCACCAGGTTGTTCTGAGTTGCACCAGAGGCAAAGCAAGCTTCTAAAAAGAGTAAGGGAGGCTCAAATATGAAGATTAGAGAATGGTATATTCCAATGGACACTGATACTCAGAGTCAGGACACACCAAATGGAAGTTGGAAAGAAAGAGCCCAGAATATGTGAACTGTAAGATAAAAAAGCTGGCACTTGCACTAACTTAATGACAGCACCTGATGCACAAGATCCCAGAAGTGATTTAAAAATAGATGTGAAAAGAGGTCACAAACTCCACAAGGACAAGAAAAGAAATTAATGATGCGTCTTTCTTAAGCTGGCTGTGCTGGGAGGAGCTCTGCATACTTAATGCATAACACAGCATGGGCTGGGCTGAGAAAAGGAAGAGCACAGCCGTACGCGGGACAGAGGCGACAAGCTCTGGTGCTCTGGATTTTCTTCAAACCATTCATTATTGACATTGGCATTGTCCACCTAACTCTTCAAACCACAATTCAAAACCCAACCACTGTTCAAAACCCAAACAGGCTTTGAAAAAGCAGCTTAGGAATTTGAATATTTTAAAAGGAGATGGTCCAGCAAAGAAGGAATTGTCTCTTTTGGCAGTGAAGGGCATAAAACTAGCAATGGCAATTTTTGGGCTATGCACAACATCAGGGGAACACAGGGGCAGGTGGTGGGCCACTGGCGCTGCATCAACAACTGGCCTGGGGCCTTTTAGGCCATACTTACACTACACTAAATAGGACAGGTTTCAGATGTGCCAATCTTCAGGATAGGCATGCAGCCTGCAGAGAGCACTGGGCAGATTTCTAAAGGCATAAGATGTATAACTAAATATGTAAAATATGCACATACAGGCTTAATTTGCTCTCACAATTATTAGGATTGTGTGCACAAATCATGTAATTTTGCACATCTGAGTTCTTACAAATGTACCTCCCAGAAGTGCATCACTTGCACATGTAATTACTCCATTTGCAAACCCAACAAGGGTAAATACACATTTTGCCAGTACGTTGCATACCTAATATCTTTGCAAATCTGTCTACCAGAGTACTAACGCTGCATGTCTGTTTGGATTAACATGGTGCATTGCATTATAAATCTAATGAACTAAGACTGTGTCTGTGATCTTGTCTCCCTCTAGTGGGTAACAGCAACAACTGTAATAGCCTGCCGTTTACAATTTAAACAATAATAAATCCTGCTTAGCTGTCTGCTCCAGTGGTTTTCAACCTGTGGTCCGTGGACCCTGGGGGTCCGCAGACTGTCTAAGATTTCCAAAGGGGTCCACACTTCCATTCTAATTTTTTAGGGGTTCACAAATGAAAAAAGGTTGAAAACCACTGGTCTACTCCATTAGCCCACGTGGTAAGGGCTTGTGCGTGTGGCATTGAATTTTCCAGGATCAGTACTCAGTAACAGCCATGGTATCTTCATACACACGGCCATGGTTTGTTCTGCTTGTCTCTGTTGTCTGCACCTCTCTGTTGAAGATTATTGCAGCCATGGGTCAAACTGAGCAGGGCTGCCCTTTGATCTCCCCGATCATACAGAACAGGTCCTCCACGTGCCCAGCAGGCACCACTGACCTTCCCAGTGCTGTACGTACCTGTAGGTCAGCGAAGGAGTCAAGTTCCACGTGAAAAATCCATCAGCCTTAATTCCATTCAAATGCCACCATGACAAAAGGGTTCTAGTCAGTGTAAATGGGAGTAGAGGAACGTGAAAGAGAAATGGATTCCCTTTTCTATTCCGCGACCTGGGATGCAGCCATGTTCAGGCCAGCCATAGCTTCAGCCCCTGCACTTGCCTGTCTAAAGGGTGCAGAGTACAGACTCTCTGCCAATCTTGTGAAAATGCTGACAAATGTCACCTGACAATCTTTGCGTGTGTTATTTTGCAGCAGGAGCTAGTACTGCAGCAACAACCCTGCTCTGCCTGGCCCCAGGGGCTTCACTAGTTACAGCAGGCACTTTGCAAGTCCAATGAGAAACGCTACCTCCTTATTTCTGGCAGCTATTTTTAGTAGCTTTTTGTTGGGTTTGGAGAAGAAAAATCAGCACATTATTTGGTTAGAGCCAGTTTGTGGCCTTTTCCTCTATCTAAGGTGGAGGGTTTTTTGTCAAATAGCATCTGAATTTGAATATTGAATGGAAACAAAAGAACCCCATGAGTTCATCTTCTAAACTGTATGAAAATATGCTGAAGTTGACACGTGTCAAAAAAAGAAGTTACATGAAGTGAGCTGTAGCTCACGAAAGCTTATGCTCAAATAAATTTGTTAGTCTCTAAGGTGCCACAAGTACTCCTTTTCGTTCTGCTTATATTTCACAGACTGAGGGCAGGAGAGATTGTAACGGTAGGATGGAGGGTTTCAGAAGGAAAGCGACTCTTCTCCATATCCGCTGTGTTTGATTTGAGAGGAAAGGAAATGAGGCCAGAGCTGAGGCATACTCAGCGATGGGATAATAAAGCCCTTTCAGATTCACTCCAGTGTGTGTGAAAACCATCTGCTGGCTGTAACCCAAGCTGGAGCTGCCTCTTTTGTGTGAGGCTGGCCGACTTGTAATCCGTGTGTCTCTGCCAATGCTCCCAACCTGAGAATTCAATTGGAAAGATTATTGCTGAATCAAGGGCAGTTGGAGAGAAACAGATGAATTTCTTCAGAGGACGGGCAGGAAAGTCTGCTGCTGAGTGCCCTGTGTACTGTGAAGCCGCAAACAGCAGGGGGAGAACTCTCAGGAACAGCCAGCCTGAGTTTGAAAGAGCCGAGCAATGAGTGAATTGTCACACTTGAGCTGTTCTGCGGCTGCTGTCAGTTTCAGAAGGAGGAAATGAGGGAGCTTTCAGAAATCCTCTGGTTCAGCCCTGCAGGTCTGAGCCACGCTGCAAGTTCCAAAGAGAAACTTGTACTGAACCAGGAAACGGATGCATCTCAAAGTCTGCCGCGGTACCTGAGTTTGGAACCAAGAATAGATCGCCCAGGCCAACCCCCTGCCAGGGGCAGGTCTTCTGCTAAACTGTGTCCATGGGTACTTCACAAGCCTGAGTTTGACAGCTCCAAGTGATGATTCTCCCCTGAGAGCAGCAGGACAGTGCATCCCTTGGTAAGCTTGGGATCTGTTGCACGTCTTCCCAAGAGCTGTCATTTGATCTGAACTATGGCAAAGGAAAGAATTTGTTCTCACTTGATCCACCTAACTTTCTGCCAGAAGAGCCCAGTGGTTTCCTTGCAGATGCCAGTGCGGCTTCCCAAGCTGCTGTATAAACTCTAGAGCACATACAATACATAAAACTGACTTTGAAGGTCCTTATTTTAGCTGAACCAACTCAATCCTTGCTGCAGTTGTTTCTTCTCAGGCTTGCTAACTTTCTAGACAGCTTTATTTTCCTCTCCTCTCCCCAGGCAGAACCTGTGGCTTTGCTTGAGGGCGCATAGTACCTTCCTAGGCAGGAACTATTGTTTTGGCCCAGGATTATTGCCAGTGCCCATGGGGACAGAAGGGCTCTTGTGAATTCCCCACCAACTAGCCTGACTCTGCGAACACCAAGCATGGGTGCCTCACTCCTGTGGGTAGCTACGCTGGCTTCCGTGGGATGTGCCACCGGCAGCTCACGCGTGCTGGGGCCTCGTGGGCACCCACGTAGTTACTCCGTTCGCCATTCCCCACCTCCAGTGGCAGTTGCCTTTTGACAAGGCAAGAGGGGGCGGCTGAGACCCAGGTGCAGCACCATCCGCATAGGCTAGGGCTGCGTGGAGCTGAAGCAGTCCCAGATTGCATGGAGTGGGTGGGGACAGTGGCCAGGGGAGACCACAGCGGGAATAGGCAGCGACTGGGGACCCTGGGTGGATTCCAGTTGCAGGAGAGAAGGCAGCATGCAGGACACAGTGGCTGGGTGATCCTGGAAGAACATCCAGTGGAGGGAACAATAGCTAAAGCAAGAGAGGTGGGGATGCTGATCTTCCCCCTGCCCCCAACCCATGTGTCTCATCCAGAGAGGGGAGATCTCTGCACTGCAGGTTTTACAGCCACAGGGCTGCTCACAGGGGCACCCTCAGCAATTTTTTCACATGGGGTGCCCAACGCATGGTGCCTCAAGGGATTCCGGCTCTAAGTTTCTCCAACAAAACTCCCGCTCAGTGCAAGCATACAAAATGGAATCACCCACGGAGCCCCATCACTCAGCCCTAGGCAAACCCCTCTCATGTCTGCCTCCCATGGGCACCCTGCTGCCCCTTTCCTGCCCGGCTCCCCCATGCGGGCACTCACTGCAGCTCCCTGCACTTGTAGCAAGGCCTGAAGCTGTCAATAAGCAAGCTCTGGGGGCAGAGCAGAGGGGCTGTGGGCTGCTGGAAGTGGGGTTAGGCCAGGCAGGCCCCTGGCGGGGAGAGCTGGCGCAGGAGCTGGTTCCCTGGTAGTGGTAAGGAGAAGCAGCACGGGCCACCCTACTGTCCTCTCAGGTTTGGCCCTGCAGCCCTCCGTCATGACAGGATGACAGGGCCAAATGTGACTGAGTGGCATTGTGACCTGCTGCATGGGGTCACAGTGCCCCATAGCTTTGGACCCATGGCCCCCCCATCATGACCTGAGTGGTGCTGCGACTCCCACGCACCGGGTCACAATGCTACTTGCTCCGTTTTGGCCCTCCCACCCCCGCCAGCCACTCACTACTCCCAGTAGTAAGCACTGTCTCTGTGCAGGACTGGACCCAAAGGTCCCTTTTCCAGGGCTCCAGCTCACATTCAGTACATCTGTCCTGTTCCTCTGCTCCCAGCAGCACTAACTTGGGAGAGTGCCGCCTCAGAGCAGAGCAGACAGACTCCATCCTCCAGCAGAGCGGGGAGA
This sequence comes from Chelonia mydas, assembly GCF_015237465.2. Classification (NCBI taxonomy): domain Eukaryota; kingdom Metazoa; phylum Chordata; order Testudines; family Cheloniidae; genus Chelonia; species Chelonia mydas. The sequence goes on along the minus strand of NC_051253.2, from coordinate 19,743,152 downwards.
AGAAGGCCAGGAAGAGAAGTGGGAGTATAGCATTGACTGGAAGCAGACTGCAGCTAGTAGTTACACCTTCCCCCAGAGGATAGCATGCTTCACCGGGGAGGTGCCTCTCTCAGCTGAGGAATCAGTGAAGCAGACTTCAACAGCTGAATCCAAAATAAAGCAAAAGCATCAGCATTGTCTGCAATTAGTGCTGGATCATGCCATTTGAGGCTTGTCTGGAAATGCCACCTGGAACTATTGCACAACCAGGAGACACATGGTGAAAACTCTTAATTCAAGGAAACTGAGGGGGAAATTGACCCCTGTGCAGAGGGTTTCCCCCAAGCTTAATGCAGATCTGTGGGCATTTTGCGCTGGGCTGAATTTTGAAAGTGCTCAGGGCTGGATTTTCAGGTGCTTAGCACCCAGCAGCTCCCACTGTGACGCTTCTAGCCAGATTTTCCACAGCACCAGCACCGCTGAGCTTTTTCAAAAATCTGGCCCTTGATGTGTGAGTGGGCGATGTGCCCTCAGTTGCTTGTGTGCGGCTCGGGCTGGGCTATCATGCCGCTCTCTCTGATTTCTTCGGGCAGGTTTGCTACTCATAAGGGGAAATAAATATGCGCAGTGAGCTGAGGCTGGGCTTGTGGATAGCTAATAAGAGTAATTGCGGCTGACTAAATAGTATATACGTGAGTCTAATGTCTCTTCCCCAACATCCCACAGCCAAGCAGAGCCCTTCGCCAGCCCCTGTGTTAGTGTAAGTTAACTACCATTTTGCAAAGTTGATTTGTACTGATTTGACACTGAGCGTTAGTGAACATTTGACCCTTATTACAGATTTAAGGACCTAATTTTAAGAAGCTGTGAAGTGTGTCACTAAGCAGGCGTGTCTCCCCCTGTGGGGATGTGACTACAGAGGACTCATAATTACACTTAGCATCCATGTGTAGCAGCTTCTGTGGGGAAGATGGGTCAAAAGCAGGGCCAATCATATGTATAAACAGACTGGGAACCTGTGGGACACAATTCAAGCCTTGTCTACAAGGGCTTTTTAGGCAGTTGTGTAGCTGCACTGGCACAAGCCCCTAGTGTAAATGCAGCGCACCAGTGTAAACTGTGATTTGCACCAGCGCAGCTTACACTGGTATGCCCCACATCGACACTGTAGGTTTGCACCCATGTAGCTACACCAATGGCTAAAACCCCAAAGCAGACAAGGCCATAGGTGCCTTGCAAATGGCATATCACACGCTTGCATCCCTAACAGCTCCACTTTTTATTTTTTTTTTTTGGCTGCAGTGCTGTATCTTCCTTTCTCACCCCGCCCCCCTTTGAAGGTACACTCTGTAAATCCTGCATATTCATCCTGGGATGCAGGATTAGTCTTCATGATCATTTCATACCCTTTGCTGAATGAAAACTACTCCGGGAATGTGCTGGATGCTGCCAGGCTGCAAAAGCATTTGATACAGAATGCAAAATGTACTACTCCCACCCTTAGATGGGATTCCTGGGGGTCAGGAAAGATGCATATTCCGGGGGGAGGGGAGGCGTCTCAGTTTGGCATCCCTCACCTGAGCTCAATCACTTTGAAACCCCCCATGCCCCAAAGTACTATTGTCCTTGTTTTGTTTTTTGAAAAGGGGGAAGGAGGAACCACTACCAGGCAATAAATTACAGGCCACCCCAGATATTGCTCACCTTTAATCCTGCAGAGAAGGGGTGATGGGAAGCACCTGAACCAGGGACAGGAGAGTTGATTTTTTTTTTTTTAATCCTAGGTGATTAATTTATAGATAAAGAAATATTGTAATCACAGCTAACTACTCCAGCACTATTGGATGGGGGAAGGGGACTTTAAATGCATCACGTGTAACTAGACTGCATGGAAGTCAATGAGTTCTGAAAGGAAGAGGTCTGCGTAATATAGCTATTCATTTCAAGCATACATTAAATCAGACTGTTAAATCAGCAGGTTGTTTTCAAGTACTGAAATAATGATTTGCCTAAATCAATTTATTTTGCAGCTTGAATTTCAGCGGAATCCATCTGGCATCTGCCGGGCAGTTTAGTGACTTCCTGGGGAGCATGGGTCCTGCACAATTTGTTGGTCGTCAGACCTTGGCCACCACCTCCATGGGTAAGGAACAGAAAGGCAGAGATCAGTTTAAAATGCATACTGTATGTATCACTCCCACAAGCCACCCACTAACCTGCCCAGCACCTCTCTTCCCATGCCCCAGACCCCGTTCTCAGTTTGATAAAATGTGCTTGGCTGTTAGATTTTCTTGATTTGTGTCATCCCGTTCTAGTTAATGCTATGTAAGCGGCAGCATTACCTGTCCCTCCGACACACTTCAAATACGAAAGGCAAGGTCAAGCCAAAATGGGCATCCCCTAAATGCATCTTGGGCAGCTTCACATTTCTCCGATGCGTTGAAGCACACAAACGCTTTAAGGATTTTCTTGTGGTGCATCACAACTGCATTTTCCAAAGAGGCCTCTAATTCTGGGGAGATTAGAGACTAGATGGCACTAGCCTGAGTCTCCACATCTGGGGTTAGAAGACCATAAGAGATCATTTTTGGAAATGTGGGCTTGAATCGCCCCAGAGTTACCCCCCTCTAACGCTGTGATCGAGTAATGGAGGAGGGAAACAGGCACTTTAGGCCAACATTTTTCTTGCAGTTGTTGCCAGTGCATGACATGAGGATTTTTTGGAACAGTTTAACAATCAGACTAGTTATGTAAAAGCCTTCTTGCTATCTGATTCTCTTCAATCATTTCCGGTTTGTTATGTAGGAGATGTGGAAATTGGTTTACAGGAGCGAAATGGACAGCTAGAAGTGGATATCATTCAGGCACGAGGACTGACCCCCAAACCTGGCTCCAAAACCCTTCCAGGTAGCGTGTTTCAGTCTGTTTGAAGTGACTCAGAGCCCACTGCACCCCTTCGTCCTGGAGCACTTGAGGACAGGTAGAATATTGACTCTGCCTGGAACAGAGAATGCCTTGCCCAGCTGGGAGCACATACTGTTTGTGCTTGCTTGAAAATACAGTTGGATAGAAAATCCTTTGCTGAAAACACCTCTTTTGTAATCATATTTGAGAAGTTTTATCCTGCCATCTCTAACATGAACCATTATGATTCTACCTTTTTTGACCATACATTTTTCTTTCAGCTGCTTACATCAAGGCATATCTACTAGAAAATGGAGTGTGCATTGCAAAAAAGAAGACAAAAGTGGCTCGAAAATCATTAGACCCCCTGTACAACCAGGTGTTACTGTTTGCGGAGAGCCCACAAGGCAAAGTATTACAGGTAAGAGCACCTCTGAGAAGAAGTGAGATGTCTTCCTCTCTCTGCACTCAGCCTCCACCAAAGTATACGGAGTTTAAGGAATCAGAGTAATTAACAGTAATGGGAAATATTTATGAATCAATAACTTATTGTACCAAATGCACTCAATCTGGATTTGACAAACATAGAGGAAAAATGTTGTCCTCCTATTCAGATGGGTTCTTATTTGAAACCCTGTTGGGTTACATTGGCATGTGGTTCTACTGATAAAATGCCCATTTTTCTCCATTGCCAGGTACAAAGTAGCTAAAGAATCATGGAATGCAGCTTGTTTTCGTTGTTTATCTAGACTAAGAGTGATCTTCTAGATCCAGCTCCTGCTCAAATGTCTCCTCTGCCTCTGCCTTTGTTCTTTGGCTGTGATACATATACTGCCCCATTATGGACACTTCCAACCTTTCTCCTTAGTTTTAGGGGGTAGAAAAGGTTTTGTACTGTTAATTCACATCCAAATCTATTACACACAAAAAATCCTGGCTGTTGATTGGCTGGCAACGTTGGAGTAATTAGTCTTAAAGTTTCTACTGCTTATCTCTACTGAAGTGTGGAACATCGGTAGGGCCCTACCAAATTCACCTTCCACTTTGGTCAATTTCACGGTTATAGGATTTTAAAAATCATAAATTTCATTATTTCAGATATTTAAATCTGAAATGTCTTGGTGTTGTAACTGTAGGGGTCCTGTTCCAACTCTGAAGGCAGCAGCAGAGAAGTAAGGGTGGCATGGAATGGTATTATTGCCACCCTTACGTCTGTGCTGCGGCTGCTGGCAGGGTGCTGCCTTCAGAGCTGGGCACCTGGCCAGCAGCCACCGCTCTCCAGCCTCCCAGCTCTGAAGGCGGCATAGAGGTAAGGGTGGCAATACTGTGACCCCTCTACAATAACTTGGCAACACCTCGCCCACCACCCTCTTTTGGGGCAGGACCCCAGTTTGAGAAACACTGGTCTCCCCCGTGAAATCTGTATAGTCTAGGGTAAAAGTACACAAAAGGCCAGATTTCAGTCCGTGACACATTTTTCACAGCTGTGAATTTGGTAGGGCCCTAAATATTGGTTACCAATCACATCGGTTACCAATCACATCCTTCATGCAGATTAATTCATCCTGATTAGCTCCCTATCAGTCAGTAGCAGCTTCCTCTGAACTCATGTTGCAGCCAATTAGATTGCATATGCAGCTATCTGCTTTTTAACTGGCTCATCCTAGATCAGGTTTCTTCTGGACCTCTCATTTCATCTGCCTGTCCATTGTATTTAACACCCTGGTATCTGAGTGCCAAGCAAATTTATTTAGCACTACCCGTATCCAGTGATGAGCTGCCAAAATCTTAGCAACGGGTTCCCTCCTCGCCCCCCGAGGGGGTCGTTGCCCACCCCACCCCCCGGGACTCCTGCCCCATCCAACCCCCCTGCGTTCCTTGAAGCCCGCCCCCCAGGACCCCTGCCATCCACCCCTCTCCCCTGTCCCCTGACTGCCCCCAGAACCAGGCAGGAGGGTCTTGTGGGCCACCGTAGTGGGTACCCACCCCTAAGAGCCAGAGGCACCTGCCGGGGGGTGAGGTGGGGAGTCCCGGAGGTGCTTACCTGGGACAGCTCCCAGGAATCATCCGGCAGGTCCCTCTGGCTCCTAGGGGCGGGGAAGCATAGCTAGGGGGGAGCAGGGGGAGCGGCTGCTCCCCCACTGATCACCTCAAAAGTAGAGCCTTAGGCACCAACTTCCTGGGTGCTCTGGGGCTGGAACACCCACGGGGAAAATTTGGTGGGTGCAGAGAACCCACCGGCAGCTCCCCACCCCGCACCCGGCCTCACCTCACCTCACCTCCCCTTCCCCCCGCCCCAGCTCACCTCCGCCTCCCTGGGCCTGAGCAGGAAGCCGCGGCTTGCTTCTCAGCCTGCCCTAGCTTCCCGCGCGAACAGCTGATTCATGGGAAGCCTGGGGTGGGGGGGGCAGAGAAGCAGGCGGCGGCTTCACATTCAGGCTGAGGGTGGCGGAGGTGAGCTGGGGCGAGGAGCGGTTCCCCTGCGCCACCCCCCGGGTTACCTGCTGTGGTGCGGGTGGCCCTCCTCGCGCCCCCCTGCCCGAGCTCACCTCTACCTCACTGGGCCTGAGCGGGAAGCCGCAGCCTGCTTCTCAGCCTACCCAAGCTTCCCGCGCGAACAGCTGATTCACGGGAAGCCTGGGGGGCAGAGAAGCAGAGCGGGGCGGCGCGTTCAGGGGAGGAGGCGGAGTGGAGGTGAGCTGGGGCCGGGGGTGGGGCGGGGAGCTGCTGGTGGGTGCTCTGCACCCACCAAATTTTCCCCTTGGGTGCTCCAGGGCTAGAGCACCCATGGAATCGGTGCCTAAGGCGCCACTTTTGGCCAGTTAAATTTAGAAGCCCTTTTAGAACCGGTTGTCCGTCGCGGAACAAGGGAGGTGGTCTCTCTCTGGAGGTGGTCTCTCTCTGCCTCCCCACAGTGCTAGGTTTCCCTGCTTCCTATTCTCTCTCTGCCCCTTTTCTCTTTCTCCCTTGTTTTCTCGTTTTTTTGTTCTTCTTATTTCCCATCATCCCAGCCATCGAACTCCCATGGGTACAATGTGTGTTACTGGGAAAATGTGTTAGCAAAAACGTGGGGCTTGCAGTTTGCTAGGAATATGATTGGGTTTTGCTCAGCCTGTTTTCCTCTAATAAGGAGGTCCACAGCTGGGACCCTGCTGCAGAGAACACTCGTCCCCCAGGAGCTCCGGAATTGCACCCTGAGCTTCCCCATCCAAATTGCTCCTCTGGCATGCAGCATCCTGATGGCTCAGGGATGCTGGTCAGACAGCCATTCAGGTAGCTAGATCCAAGCCCAGGAAGAGTTTTGTAAATCATAAGGAATTTTAACTCAATCCAGAAAGGAGAGGAAGCCAGTGGAGTATAAGGCAAATCTGTGGGATATGCTTTTATCAGCTTTTGTTCTTCGGAGATGCATTGTCACATGCTGTACAAGGTACAGCTGCTCTGTGGCTCTCATGTTTGCACCCAAGTAGAGTGAGCTTCAACAACTTACCCTGGATCACAGTGGCTAACTCCTCATCTGAGAAGAAAGGGTACCTTCTCCTGGCCAGTGTAAGGTGGGAGGGTGTCCATGTCACTGTCGCCATGAGAAGTGATGAGTCCAGCATAACCCAACACAGTGCAGGATCATGATTATCGTAGTCTGCATGTCCTCAACCTCCTCTTGAAATTTTAGTGTTTTTAAAAAAACAACCCACACCCACCAGATGCACATAAGAGATTCATGGCCATAGAGAACCAGCTGCTTTTGTGGAAAACATTCAGAAAGTATCCAACATTCTGTATGCTGATTTAAACTCCACACACCCCATGTGTCTGACAAGATGGATGTTGGCCTTAGTCGGCAGTCATCTTGCCAGTCAGTAATTCTTGATGATCGATGGCTGTGCAGGACAGCCCATGGCACATGTCATTTAGAAACCTTGTGCCCAGCTACAACCATCAGTGCTGACTGGGGCAGTGAAAACTATTTGCAAACAAAAAATAACTAAACACAGGCAACAGAATGATGCCCTCTGAGATGTTTCACTTAGCTGGGGAATAGCCCAGGTAGCTGGCTCTTAGCAGGAGAGCAGTACTCAGGGAATGACATACGCTGAGCTAGCAGGGTGGGATCCTTGGAGAGAACTCGGTGGTTCTGCTATTCCCAAGCCCACTCCACTTGAATTATGTAACTTAAAAAAAAAAGGCAGCTTAATGTCTCATTGTAGCTTATTCAAAGAGAATAAAAATAGGGGCTGAATTCTATGTTAATTTATACCCCAGCCAAACCACTGACTTCAGTGTCTAGCTCCCCTGAATTCTAGCTCTCTGAATAATAATTTGACTTAATTTGGCATGTATCTTCTCCCCTCCCCATTACTGATACCTTACAGGTGAGGCAGCAGCTCTGCCCTGAGAAAGCTGCAATATTCTGCTAATACAGAGACTATGGGAGGAAGCTGGAAGCTGCTAGGGATTAGCCAGATGGCACCATTCATCTTCAGTCATCATCATCATCACGCTCATCCTCTCCTCTGCAGAACCGAGGCCTCACTCTGAGGTCACTGATCACCTCTGTCTTGAACCAAATGGGACCATTTTGATTGTGTACAAGCTTCCAGTTTGTTTGTTTGTTTTTCACTGCGATGGCCCTTGCTGCACCTGTTGTACCATCCATTGCATCGTAAGTGTGATTCTGCTTTCACCACCACCTGTGTCCTTGTCAGCCCTTTTTCATTAGGTCTCCCTTGTAGTCTTGGAGACTTTCTTCCCCCTGTCTGTTCTCCTTTCTCTCCATGTAACTCCAAGCATGCATCTTGTATTGCAGAGCTAGTTTGCTAATCCGTAGCTTCTGGCCTGTTCTCCGGGTGAGTAACCATGGGTCATCACCGTATGTTATGTTTCACAAGGCCTGGATGCAAAAGCAAATATGGAGCTTGCTCTTGGTGCTGCTGCTTAGTCCTCTGACAGCTAATGTCTAACCATGGTTTTCCAGTTCAGTGGACCCATGTCTGCCATCTCTCTCAGCAGGCCTCTTCTGTGACATTCAGTCTATTCAATTTCCACTGTAATGCTTGCACAAAAGATCACTTAAAATACTTAAATATTGATATAAACAAGTATACTGCCCCCTGAATTACAATGTGATGAAACTTGCATGAACATCTGATCCACGTACAGGATGCTTGCATAGGAGAGACTTCTGAGGGAGCTTAAGTGCCTAGGATATTTGTATTTTTATAATTGTCACGTATTCCTTTATCTGTCACCCTTCCTTACATTGTATAGTATCTTACTCCAGGAGGCATTCCACTGAATCCTGTCGGAGTAGTCCTGGTACTGCTCAATGTGAGTAAGTGTATCAGAATCCGGCCCTTATTTTAGCAGATCCAAACGCATCTAAAATCACTAGACTTTCCCCCCGATTCTTCCACTCCTAAAAAAGGCTTAAATGACTCAAGCAGTTTGAAGGAGAAATGAGCATCTGGTCTCGTTCGTGTGTCAAGCTTCAGGCTAATGCAAAGCTAAAAGAAAAATAGAATATATGGGGCCAGATTGTTCCTCTAGATCCATGCTTGATTTGCAGACCTCCTGTCTCTTCTCACTGTTACTAAGGCGGGGAGTTAATTGAGCTCTGGCTGAAAGATTCAGCTCTAAGAATGAATTCAGTATTTTTTAAAAATTCTTTTTTGCTGAGATTCTTGTTAGTGGGATTGTGCCGATCAGCTGGCAGGATCAGGGCCTAACCAAACAAGGGTAGGTGACAGGAAGTACTGGTATCCCTATTTTACAGATGGGGAAATAAGGCACAGAGAGACTTGATGTCCCTGTCCAATGTTGCAGGGTTTGTTACAAATTCTGCATAATATTTAAACCCGAGACAAAATACACACACACACTTGAGAGCGCTCACATTTTTTTTTTCTGGGGAGAAAACAAATCTTACAATATTAAGCTTTGCAAAAGCATATAAAACCATAAACTTGGGGCCTAATAGATGCAGTCGGTGATTTTGTAGCACAAGCCCAACACTTTTTCTAAAGTCTCTTATTTTATTTTGAATGGGTTGTGGCAAGGTGTGGAGATTTAGGACTGTATTTTCCACGATGTAAAAAGTGGATGTCTGATCCATAGCCCATAAAAGTTCAGGGGAGTCTTTGGATTTACTTGAGTGGGCTTTGGATCTGGCTCAGTGTGAATATCTTTGTCTTTTTCAAAAACTAAAGTATGAATCTCCTGGTGCTCTTTACTTAAGAACTAACTGTGGTCCCCCCTCTCATTTCCAAGGTGATAGTCTGGGGGAACTATGGACGCATGGAGCGCAAACACTTCATGGGAGTTGCCAGGGTTCTCTTGGAAGAACTGGATTTGACAACTTTAGCAATTGGCTGGTACAAGCTTTTCCCTACCTCCTCGATGGTAGATCCCACTACAGGTCCACTTCTGCGCCAGTCTTCACAGCTTTCCTTGGAGAGCACAGTGGGACCCTGCTGTGACAGGTCTTAATGAGCAAGGAAGGGGGGAACTGCTTCTGTTTTTTAAACATGCTGTCAAGGTTTTGTTTGCTGGAACTCTGACCTCAAGTGCATTGCATGTTCAATCAGTTCTTGAGGAGCTGGAAGAGTGACCTTAGACAGAAGATAAGGGGGAGGGCCGTATGCCCTCTCCATCCAAGTAGCAGGTGCCATGGGCGTGAGTCCTAGTTGTGAAATTATACATACCCCTCTTGTTTCACTTCTCTGGCTGTCATTCATACACCCCTGTTTCAGATCAGTATTAACCCTAAAAAATTGCAGCAATGTTTTTTTGAGCAGGGGAAGATATTTTTCTTAATTTTGTTTTAGAAATTCATAAAATACAGGTTTTGTGGGGTTTTTTGGTTTTGTTTTGGTTTTTGGGTTTTTTTTTTTGGTGATGCCTGAAAGATTGGAAAGCAAACATCTGATCTGAAAAGAGCAGGAATTGACTGTTTAACAGGATTTTTGTTTTTTATAAGATCTATCTCCTTAAAAATCATAAAAAAAAGAAAAGAAAAAAGGAACTACAACTGTGTCTTTAGAAAAAATTCCACATCCAAGAATCACGTTAGCTATAAAACGATTGTTGCCATGGTTTTAAACTGTGCCAAATTACCAGCAAGTGTCTTTAATACAGTACTTGGCGAACACTGCTGCTGAAGCACATTCGATGGGAATACAAGTGGAGTATGCTTTGGTTAGACCGGACAGTTCTAATGGAGGAGGCGAGCTAACAAATTAGCTGCAATTCTGGTCACTGGAAATGTGAGTCAAACATCAGACTTGCAGTTTGAGATGTGATTTACTAGCACATTGTCAGATACGACGTTTCACAATTTACAAACCCCCTTAGTTTTTGCTGCTCATTCCTCCATCATGGTGGTTTCTAGCTTCTGCATTCTGTTCCTTCTTTCTGGGTACATATCTTGTGAAGTGCCACCTTCCTCTGCTAACATGCTATACTGTGGACTGACCTGAAATAATACCGTTTTACTCTACTACAGGAAAGGAGATTTCCTTTCTTGACAGGGTGTAGCAAAGAGAAACCTCCGTTTGCCACCCAAGAAGGAGTGCTAATGAGCACATGCCCCTCCTCACTTTAAAAAAAGAGTTGTGTTGCTTAATGCAATCCCATTAACACACAGGCATTGTCAAGTGAACCGAAAGAGAAGGATGCCTTCCCCAGAGTACAGGCACAGGAGAGCGGTTGGGGAAATCTACCAGACATAGTAGTCACAGCATGTATATTTTGTTGATTTAAGAACAGCAAAAAGGCACATCAGGTGTTAACTGTAGAGCAAATCCTGTAGGTTAATGCAGTAAAGAGACGTACTGTACTGTACATTCGATCAACTGCTAAGCAGAGAGCAGCTTTCTCAAACAGTACCATGTGCTAGATTAGTGGGGTATTTCTCTAGATCATTCAGGTGATTCAAAATCTTATGCTTGGAGACACCCATTCCCCAAAACTGTGGAGCATTTTTAGGAGTCTGGAGTATCTCAAAGAGTTCGTAGCAGTTAAGCTTTTTCTACTAGGGGTTTTTCTCATAATTTTTAATGAAGACTTGACTGCTATCTCAAAGTGGTTTGCTATTCTAGGTGCAAGGGAGTATTTTGTTCTGTGATTTAAGAACCTGAGGTCCCATGTAATGTTTAGGAGCCAATGGATTTTTGACCTGTCACTGCAAAGCACTGACAGCTTCTCCATGCAGACCACAAATAAGTAAGAATAAAGCATCGAGTTGTATAAGATGGAGAACGTAGCTGCTTATTGTTATATCTTATCTGAGGGACTTAAAATTATTCTGAAATAATTACAGAATAGAAGCAAAAATAATGGACCCAACAATATGCTTTGTAAACATTGATGTAATGTTTGGGGGAGGGAGAGTACATAAACCTGAGAATTTTAAGAGTCTTAAAGTGGCAAAAGCTCCAACATTTCAGTCTGATCTCTTAATTTCCTTCGACAAATATGTCTCTAGCCTCAGTCTAATTATTTTTTCTAACTGTATTAGGCAATTTCTATATACTAGCTAAAGAAAGTTTGTTGCATGCTGATCAAACTATGTTGTGGCTCTATTTTTAAAAAAAGCACATTTACCGTAATTCAAGTCAACACCTTTTCCTCTTGGTATGTAATAAGTACTAGGCAATATTGTACAATATGTATGAACTAGATTAGATTAGGTAGATTTAGTGGTTTGTAGCACTGGATCTTTTAATAACTATGTCTTTAAAAGGACTATGGAAAAATATAAATACATTCCAAACCTGGTAACTGAATGACAGGGGTTTTATCTTCAGTTACTTTGAAAATTTTATATGGGTATTTTGTTTGGATACTATTTACCTGTATAACAAGTTAGTAACATTTTATCTGTGTCCAGTAAGAGGTATGCAATGTTTTTCCCAAATCTTTTTAATTGGGAGTGGGAGGAATTAAATATGCCAGAAAGCATCTCAAGAAATCTCCTTTTGGGATTAGCAGTTGGAAAGCTCGATTCCTCCATGAATAGCAAATTCCACATTTTGGGGTCCCACTTCCTCCAAAAGCTCTCCAAGCTCAAATGTGATTAGTTTAGTTAAATATAGGACTATTCAACTCTATAGACTGTCTTGTTTGTATTTTTAATCACATTAAAAGGTCACTGTCAGGTTAAAACTTCTATTTTTAAAAATATATATTTTCTTTTCTCTGTTATTTTATTAACACCAGAAATTATTACAATTGAAAACCATGTTAACCATCTATTTTATGCTGTTTTGCTTATCTTCTGCATTTCTCACAACTTGGATAGTGATAATGGACTAGTCAGTTTCATTGTTTCTTGTGTGTGAGGGAAATGCTACAGTGTCTGGGTTTCATACACTCAAGGATTGTATTTACAGCAAATAAAAATGTTTTTCACTGGGATTAAAACAAATCACAGAAACCCTTCTAATGGTTCACAATCAAAGAGCTTAAGGCCAGGGGAACCATTATGATCATCTACTTTTCTAGCAAAACCTCCTGCATGCCTCAAGTGGGATAATTTCACCCAGTACTTCCTGCACTGAGCTCAATAACATAGTTATAGAGAAAATCTTGTAGCTAGCTATCCTGTCTTGATATAAGGACTCCAAGTGATGGAGAGTTCAACAGGGTCTTACGCTGGGAAAAGTTGATTTTTGCAAAACCAAACTTTTTGCTCAGATTTAACCTGACAGTGTCTAAGATAATGTGATATGGTAGCTCTAACTTCTGCTCTGGTCACTTTGAGTTTGTTAAAGTAGCAGTTGACTACAGCATTTAGCAGTTGATTAGAGCGGCTAGCATCTGAAACCTGAACAAAGGTCGACTTGTAAAAGACAAAACAGTTGTTTTGTGTCTTAAATCTAGGTGTTAATTATGTTTTGTTTTTAAGCAAAGGAATTGATAATGTTTTTGATCTGTTTCAGAATAGCAGCTGCGTTAGTCTATATTCGCAAAAAGGAAAGGAGTACTTGTGGCACCTTAGAGACTAACAAATTTATTTGAGAATAAGCTTTCGTGAAAGCTTATGCTCAAATAAATTTGTTAGTCTCTAAGGTGCCACAAGTACTCCTTTTCTGTTTTTGATCTGTGAGTAAAGATAAGGGGTGGGTATGGGGACAGATTGTTGTGTGCTCAGCACAGGGCTAATTCTCCATTTCTTGCCTACCTAAAGCTACCCTTAGCGTTCATGGGAGGTTCAATTGCAAAAGGAACGGGGGATCAATCCCTGGATGTTACCTTGTTTGCTATCTATCCTTTTGCTTTAAGGAAGTGACGATGGTTACATCACTAAGGGCAAAACGACCTTTTCCCAATGGGAATGCCATGGACAAGGAGAGCAGAATATTAGAACCGAGACCTATTGTACAGATTTCCCCTGTTTGTAGTGTGAACACACTGAAGTTGTGACTATGTGATCAGTCCTGACTTCTTCAGGCCAAAGTGTGATTTTTCCAATCTCCTGGCGTTGCTTTCTCCTTGTCCTAACCCAGCTGGCATGATATAGAGACAAAACAAGGTGCTGATCATGTAGTTGAATCCATTGATTCAGATTCTAGCACCTCCACGGATCCAAGCATGAGGGTTTGTCTGTGTGGATCCAGTTGCAGGATCAGGGCTAAGCAAATTTTGGGCCGCCCAACCTATGCATCCCAACTTCTTGGCAAAGGATTTTTGAAGGAAAATCACAGAATTCTTTGTTTGAGTGACTATATATATATATTTAATGTTCTTAATTACTGGATCCTTTATCAAGGTACTGTTTCAAAATTGTAAAAATTTCTGGAGTCAGAATGTCACAAGTTCATATAAAGGAACTATTTATAATGTTGAAGCAATTAGCAGAATCTCGACCTAAGCATGTTTGGTAATGTGTGGACAGCAAGACAACTTTGTATGAAATTCATTTGAAGTTAGTTTATTATACACTGTTATTAATATTTTAAAACAGGAGAAATATTTTTCTTTAATGATTTTTAACCAACATCATTTAGCATTTTCAAAAATGTTTTATGCTCTTGGTGTGAAGTTTACTCATTCTTTTGATTCATATGTTCCATGTTATATTTTATCAACTTAAAAAAAAAACCGCACATGTAAATAATTACCAGGAAAGAGTCCTATAGAACATTCTGTAAACTGATCATTAAATTGTTAGAAATATGTTACTGTTCATAAAGTCTCAGCTGCTATCCAAGCCTTTGTTGAAGAAATTGATGTTGTATTTTCAAGATGAAAACTACTTAGCTAGTTTTGTCATAACCCTGTATTCTGTATAAAAATATTTTATAAAGAGAGTCTAAATAGGCTAACGAGCAATAATATATTCCATTTAATGTGCACAGATTGTGACTTGCAGGGTGTAGTACATATTGGTGATAACAGTAGATAATTGTCTTCATTATTAATTACATCACTTCTGAAAAGATCCATATTACTTTAGACTATATGGTTAATAAAAATGAAGATTGGCCTATTGCCATGTGAGAAACGTTCATTACAATATAGACAGACTCTGGGTAAACAAATTTGCTCATTGACAAAAGATCTTCTTTGATGAAGAATGAAACACAGCTGTAGGTGACTTCATACTACAGTTTTTAAAACACTTTGAGTATAAACTTTATGAATATTTCAGTCTCCCTGATTTTCTTGGACTATTTGGAATTTGTAACTTGATGAGAATGTTTTTCCACTGCCACTGCAGCCCCCACCACTGCACAGAGCCTTCCATGCTGGGGTTATGCCAACTCTGCTCTCTAGCTGCCTGTTTCATTTAGAATATCACAGGCAAACTAAAGGGAGATTTTTCTGAGTAGTGTATTGAGCTGTTCATTGAAGGCCCTGGGGGGGAGGGGGTAGAAGGGTGTTGTCCCTTTCATTTATGGTATTTGTCCATTAAAAATTCCACCCAAGATGGAGAGAGAAGGGTTGATTTAATGACTTTCCAAGCTGTCAGGAACAGGATCTACTGGATTTTAAGAATGTTTTAACTTTAAATTCAAGATATAATGCATCCGATAAAATTTAGACCTCAAAAGAAAATCTAAGGTCAATCCATGTAGATTTCGCAGGCCATTGGGTACTTCATGAAGAAATCCCCACGTTGATTTAAAAATTGCCAAGCTGCTGCCGAGGTAGACTGCAGAACCTGACAGAATAATACTGGGACCCCTAACCACTAGTGGATCATTAACTAGCTATTGTTTGGGCAGTGTCTGGAAGATGTAAAGAGCTTTGTAAATGCAAAGCACCATAGTTATATTGTTCAAAAGATACACACATTATAGCAGCTATACTTAAAAAGATGAAGGGCCAAATTCAGACAAAGGGTAAGCAGGTAAAGTGGAGTTGTACCCACTTGCACCAGGGCTGAATTTGGGCCAGACACAAAAGGGGTTTATTGAAAGAGTCTATATTTACACACAAAGTATACGCATGCTAACTGGGAAAATAACATCCAGGAGAGAATTCCTTGTAGCTTTAGTTTCATTTAATGCAGGATAGCTGCTGAAAACAAGGGGGAGGCAGAGAGGAGACAACACGCTACAGAGCACCAGCAAATATAGGTTAGGACCCAACTGTTCATCCCTTTGTGACTTACCATATCTAGAAATGCAGCCAAAGCTAGAATATTTTAACAGTTGGACTTTGCATTTACGTAGTATGCTGTCCACAATGTGTGGCTGTGAAACGGGTTCACCAGTGAGAGAAGGGCTTATCTGTTGTAGGCCAGGTCCTGGGACCTTGTATAGGATTCAAGGGCCAGCCCAGCGCTGGGGACGAAGTCCATCCGCCATGCAGTGAGCAGCAGCCTATCAAAGGGACCAATCCTGCAGTCTTTACTCAGGCGACATCCCCACTGTAGCCAAGCTCTGTTGGCTCAGTAAAGGCTGCAGCACAGGACTCTACGGGCCATATTTGTAAAGGCATTTAGGCACCTGAAGAGTGAGATAGACACCTAATGTCTAACTCCCATCGGTGCTTAATAGGATCATTTTAGGCATCTAAAAACTTTTAAAATTTGGCCTGGGTTGGTTACATTTCTGATGTACCAAAACCCAGTTTCCTGTTTCACTGAATCGTTCTAAAACCGAATGTTGTTTTGAAATATTTAGAGGATGGAAACAGAGTGAATTGTGCCGGGGGGGGAATCCAGGCCAGAGAACATGAAAAGATTGTTGCTGTTAGCTAGCTCCTAACCCACTGTGAAACCACTGACCATTTCTAATGCCCCAAGGGCAGAACTACAGGGGAGAAATATCCAGCAAGCTAGTTAAAATGTGTAGTCCTGGCCTCCTCCCTGCGGGGACTGCTGTTACCCCAAAGCGGGCTGAGAATGCAAGGCTGCAGGGCACCTTCATCCTTGGGATCAAAGATGGAGGCAGCTTCTTGCAAAACGGTTTCAAATTTAAAAAGCATAAGGGGATGCACTGCCCCATGGGTGAATGAACCAGAGCCAACTGCAGCGCCCCCACGGCAGGTCTGTATGCAGATCAATGGCAGGATCTTCCCCAGTACCTGCCATTTGGGGTCAGTATTAATGGGAGACAGGAGCATCAAGCAAATATAGCACTGATTCCATAGGCTCAAATGCCATGCAAATGAGAAGGGGTTAAAGTAGATTGAAACTGGGGGGGGGGGGGGGGGGGGGGGGGCGGTGCTCTCCCACCCCCCACTTTCCCTGTGGGAAATTTGCTTTTGGGCTCAGATGCTCATCCCAAAATCCCCAGATCTAGGTCCCAAACCTTATTCCAAATGGGCGGGAAGAGTAGGGGCTGACCATGGTTCCAGCTAGGGCCCACTGGCCGGGAGTACCCCTTTCCCTGGGGACTAGCTCTGCAGCCAGAGCCTGCCAGCCTGGGGCATGAGACCAGAACAGTGACACAAGGCACACCTTCCACCCTAGGGCTGACCTCACTGCCAGCATCCTTGCAGTGGGCCTGATCTACTCTGGGACATCACACCACTGGTTTTTCAGTACCTGTGCAGCTGTTCCAAGCAGGGCTGGGGGATTCAGTGGTGGTGACAGCAATGGCAGCCTACTGTGGAGTTTACCCTGTTGGTAGTACTAGTGCAGCTGCTTAATGTTCTGTGCAGAAAAACCAAGTGCAAGATTCCCTAGTGTGTGCGTATATGCTCATGGATCGATCCTGCTGCAGCCGCTATGCAAATGGCCCAACTGACTAGTCAAGTAAGGATTATCTATGGGAATAAGTGCTGCAAGATCTGACCCTTAATCTAGGATTAAGGATTAAATGATTGCTGGGGATAATTAAATGTCTCAGAAGTATCCAACATTCTCTGTTCATAACCAGCAAGGAGCCACAGGGTTCCATTGCCTCACTCCTATTGGCTTTCAGTGGCCTCTACTTGCAATTTGTGTCTTTGCAACTCTCCCTCTCTGTATTTTTCCTAAATGTAATGGACATGAGTCAGTTAAATCTTAGCCATGATATCACTGCAGGGGAGGAGAGAGTACACTGATCACTTGTAAACAGCTAGAAGGCTGGCATCCCGCTTCTCTGTGACTCAGAGAGGGTCCCTTTTCCAATGTTCCCACATTTCATTGTTTGCAAGGTGTATGGACTCCCTTGGCTGGAAGCCTTTGCAGCAGACTGTACTGTCCATACTAATGCTGTAGTACGTGAAGTGAGGTGTAGCTCTTGGTGCAAAGTGTTCAGCACATCTCATTGGATAGTCAGTTCTAGTGAAGGGAGGATTCTCCTGTACTTTTTTTCTGTCTGTAGGTTTTATTCAGACAATGTGTGACAATTGAGTGATTTACAATTCAGTGTTAAGCTAAGGACAAATGTTGATAATGGTGACAATAAAAAAATCTTTTTTTTTTGCATCTGAGGTTTTTAATTGCATCAGTTCGGTTCCCAGACTTGTTGCTACAAGAGATTTCCCAATCTAAAGTCCCGAATCACCTTTTCCTTGTCCCATTAAATCCTCACTGCCTAAATGGTTACTGGACGGCATGGACTGACTCAGAATCATCATAGGTGATAAGCTTGGAAGAACTCTGATGACCCACTAGTCTCACCCCTTGCTTCAAGCACGAATTGCCCTATACATTCTTTCCATCTAATCAGGCCTTGAACACCTATAGTGACTGGAGCATAATTAACACAAATAGCTTGTTGCTTGAATTTACTTAAATATCTAAACCCAAAGCCCTCTTTTCAGGCTGTTCTTTTATTAAAAGCTACTGTGACCAACAGTTTACATTTAGAAACAAAGGATCAATTAAAAATTAAGACCCTCTTGACCAGTGGGTTGAGAGCAGAAATGCCAAGAGATGAACATGCCCATACAAGAGCTACCTCCAGAAGAAAATAGAGTTTAAGGCCAGAAGGGACCATCAAATCATTTAGTCCAACCTGCTGTATTGCACAAGCCATTTCATTTCCTTCAGATACCTCTGTGATAGGTTAGACCCCACTTCTGGGATGCCACCTGATTTAATGGGGTTTCATGGAGTCCCTTCTGCTCCACCAGCCTGGATTCTCTCTCCCTGTTTTGCTGATGTAGGCTCTCTCTCTCTCTCTCTCTCTCTCTAAGTCAGCTCTGTGTGAGAGGATTCATCCAGCACTCACCTGCACGCCCCCTTTGGGGAATAAACCCAAAATAATACTGTCTTGCACTGTACAGAAAGATCTGCACAGTGCAAGCTCATAAAAATTTGCTCTCTCCCTCAATGTGAAGAGAGATATGCACAACTTCTAGCCCCCCCCCATTAGAAATTGCACAAACTAGGTTTAATAATAAACAAATGTATTAACTATAAAAGGCAGATTTTAAGTGATTATAAGGGATAGCAAACAGAACAAAGCAGATTACTGAGCAAATAAAACAAAACATGCATATTAAGCATAAGATCTTAGAGTCTGGTTTCGAGAAGTAATTTCTCACCCTAAATGTTATTTTAGGCAAGTTGCAGAGTTTCTGTAGCTTATTTCTTCTTACAGACTGGAACCCTGCCTTTCCCCTCAGGTTAGTTCCTTTGTCCCTCCAGGTACTTTCAGCAGTCTTTCTTCTTGGGGAGGCAGTGGAGGAGAGTCCAGATTAACCCGCTTGCCCTCTTCAAAGACTCATTGTCTTTTTCTAATGGCCCATTAAGGCTGATTGCTTATTGTCTAGTGGGCGTTTCCCCAAGTACACACACAGTTGTAATTGTTACATAGTCAATATTCCTTACTTCAGATACAGAAATGATACATGCATACAAATTGGATAATCACATTCAGTAAATCATAACCTTTCCAATGATAGACTTTATGCAAGATAGCTCCTGTAAGATATTAGTTATGCCAAATTCTTATCAGTACCATATTTCTATGAAGAATATGGGGTGTAACGTCACAACCCCTACAGTGCACCTCCAGAGACTAAGCTGTTCTGTGCTCTGTCTGCAGCACATGAGAGAATGAGGCACCATGAATGTCCAAGGTCCCGGCCGTAGCAGGGAATTGATGAGCTGAGATATGCCCAGATGATTCTAGCAGGCAAACTATGCCCCTCGCTGCAAAGGAAAGTGAATCCCACCCCTCCCCAAGGTTCCTGCTAATCTGACCTGAGGAAAATTCCTTCCCAACCCCAAATGATCTGTTTGACCTGGAGCATGTGAATGTAACCCACACACCACCTGGATGTGGTGTTCTGTTCCCTCTGGTGGCACAGCAACCACTGAGAGATGAATGAGTCTGCTACAGCCTTAGCTAAGAGCCAGGTGGCTTTTAGCTCATGCAATAGAGGCTTATACACTGAGCTCCACAGGTCCCAATTTCATCCTGCCCGCAGCCAACCGCGGTCTGTCAGTGTTACATGAGCACAACACATCACCTGGGCATCTAAGAGAGGATTGTCTGAATCACCCCAGAGCACTGGTCCACGGCGTCTGGTGTCCTGTCTCGACCTGTGGCCACTCTCTGAAGGTAATCTGTTCTGCACCTCTCTGAAGACAGAAAGCTGAGAAGCCTTCAGACCCTTCACTCAGATGAGAGCAGGCCCAGCTGGTGGGGAAAGCTAGGGCTCAGGCCCCATCTCATGGGATCCATTGCAGGAGAGAGTCAGTGCAATGTCAATAAATTTCACTTCTGACACCAGTGTATCAGGAACAAAAATCCCTTCAAGTGAACAACTTTACCACACTCCGGTGTCAGTTCCAAGACATAGCAGCGTTCATCTTAAATTTCTCATCACCTCAGCGGGCTGTAAAAGCGCATTGATCCCCAATAACATTTAGCTACTGCAATGGGATCAGGAGGAAGGGAAGGTAGCTAGGGCCTGCAGTAGTGTCCACTCCTCTGGGTATGAATGCCATTTTCAAGCCCTTTGGCCTCCCAAGTATTGTTGTATAGAGGTGAGACAGAGAGGGAGCAGCAGGGAGGGGTGGGTGCATCAGGCTTTCCCTCAAAGAAGGCACCTCTTTTAGTGAGCTCAGTTAGAGATTACAGTGAAGACCCCAGTGCGAGTATCCCTGGCCCCTGGCTGTCTCAGATGCGTGGTGTTCTCTGTCTGCAGCTGAGTGTTGGAGACTATCTGCTTCCGTTCCTACTGACAATGACAAAATTAGACTGAATTTGTTCTACACCCAAGGACACAAAGTACCAAAGAGACGCTTGTAAAACACTTAGTTACCTTCATGAGCACGTACTTTCACTCCTCTTTAGAGACAAGTTAATCCTTTTCAGCCAATAATATAGTCAGTGAATTCAGCCTCTTTCTGTCTGGTGATTTTCTATCTGCCGATTAACTCTCAGCCAGTGGCAGTCACAAGCAGGTCTCCCGGAGCGTCCCCTATTCAGAACATATGGATTCCTGGTCACGTAGCCCGCCCCCGCTCCGTGTGGCGCTCTGTCCTCTAGTGGTGGCTGAGCTGCACAGAGAGGTTGATGAGCCGGCTACAGCTTTAGCTAGCAGTGACGGCTCTTAGTTCAGGCAGTGGAGACTCAGGCCCAGGTCCTTAGAGGTAGTTAGCGTCCAACTTCCATGGATTTCTTTGGAAGCTAGGAGCCCAAATATCCTTGAGGAGTTGGGCCTCATGCCTTAAGATCCAGGGGTTCCAGGTTCATTCACTGCTGCCCAGACAGGGTTACTGGGGGGACGGGAAGCGCTCCAGAGACCGAAGGCCCGCAGCATTCTTTCTGCTCCCGGACTGAATGAGCATAAGGCTCCGAAGCAGGTTTCCCAGGAAAACACAATTACAAATCTGGCATTTGCCTGCTGCAAATATTCCCCACTAGTCACTAAAAACCAGCTTCTTCCAGGCACATTCCTGCCACCAAGCACTTCACTGGGTCACTCATGGGAAGGGCGCACCCAGGTGCAGGGAGACAGCTCTAGCCAGTCCCCTTGCTGTACTTGAGTGGACAGTCACAGAGTGCGCCCCACTTAGCTTGTTTCTTAAGCACATGAGAACTTACTACCCTCTTGTGCAGCACAGGCCCCATTGCCAGAGCAAGGCACCAGACGTCAGACCTGGCGTTACCTGCAGGCCTTTGCAGGAGGGGCAATGGGGGGAGGATGAAAGGGATAAGGAAAGCAAGAGTGGAACAGAACAGAATAAAGGTGACAGAGAAAGGCAAGGGAGAAATCTCCAGCAGTGCCTATGGCTAGAAAGTAAAACCAGCCCAACCCAGCAAGATGCAGAGAGCTGAATGGCATCTCCTGCTGTCAAACCATCACCAACTTCCAAAAGCAACATCATGCTCAGGCAGTTGCTAAGCAATGAGGGATCTTAACATCAATCTCGCCTAGCAACTCGGGCGCTGTAACAGCCATAATAATACGTGAGCAGATGCCCTGCCTTTCTGGGTTGTCCAACCACTGTCAGCGGCAGCCTATGCCTGAGGACCCAGCTCGGCACGGCAAACATCACACCTGTCAATTCCCAGGGTGGTTTTGACATGGGTTGCTGTGTGTTTCATTTGTGTCTTTGTGCTGTGGATTCTGTGTGTCATAAGTGATTGCAGAGTAATTTTAACGTGGTGGGCTCGGACATAAAACCTAGAGGGGAGTTAAAGAATCTTTCAGCCCCTGAATTCCACTCGTGCCAAGGACCTCTTGCCTTCAAACACAAACACCGGGGAGCGGGAGGGGGGGAGAGACAGTTTTTAATAATGTCACATGAAAAACCTGGTGGACTTTGACATTTCTCAAGGAAATAAAAACTCGCCTCCTCTGGGAAAGCAGCACCAAGACAAGAGGATGTTGGCCCCATGCTGACACTCAGGGTCTCCTGCCATCCTGCCAAAAGCACAGAGCACAGATGATGATGATATAGGATCTAATCATATGCTTAGGGTCAACAGCCTCAAAACCGCACAGGAAAGCGGGTGCACCCTTGTCCTGTGTGTGCAAAATCAATAGCAACCATACAACTTCACTCACAAAACTCTTGCACAGCCATGCTTGTGAGCACAACCAGCATCAAATCAGAGGGAGGGGGCTCAACATGCAGGTCTCTGTGTCAATTCAGCACTAAATTCCATTGGTAACAAGCACCCAATCCATTCTTTCAAGCACATCATTTTGCACATCCCTCCCGCCAATGCATGTGTGCAAATCGGGGGTTCTGAGGGAGCCTTGGCTCAGGGGCGCTGGGCTGCACTTGTTCACATGGGTGCAAAGTGGGTCCAAGCTGTATTACACATTGCAGTAGCTGAGCCCCCAAATACAGCACTTTGTTATTTTGAATTTCCAAGTTATTGCTGCTCTTTTCTCCATCGGGAGTGGAGGTGGGGGGGTGCATTCAGCACTGGAATAAATACGGGCCCAACTCCAAGTCAAAATGAGTCCTGTTCCCTTTCACTGGAGGCTGTTTGCAGCAGAAGATTTAATGGTTTAACAAAGCTGCAAAATGACAGCTGAGCCAGTTGATAATGAGCCTTAAAACAATATCATAGGGCATGTGTTAGCCGATGGCCAGGGATGTTTGGTGAGGTGCCAGCTATGCCCGTTTATACCATCCGTGACTTTAACCGCTAGGATGCACTGTCCCTTCGCGGCGGGCAGCCCGGGCTAGGCTGACGGATGCCCCAAGGTCCTAACCACCCGTGACTTTAACTGCTAGAGCTCAGAGCTCCTTCGCAGCGGGCAGTCAACACTGACTGACAGGTGCCCCAATGGCAGCACTAAGAGCCTCTCCACACCCGTGACTTTAACTGCTAGAGCTCAGAGCTCCTTCGCAGCGGGCAGCCAGGATTGACTGACAGGTGCCCCAAGAGTTTGCCCCGTGGAGGCGGCACAACTCAACGCTAGGCTCTTAGTACTCTCACCTAATGGCCAGGCTTTATAGCCAAAACGGCTGAGGTTCTTTAATTGTGTTGGCTGCTTTACAGTAAACCAGAGAAACAAGTCAGGCTTATGCACAATGGTTACCAAAATTTATTAAACTAGATTCTAATCATGTGGTTACAAAATTGCTAGTGCCTACTTATTTAAATGTAGAGATGTTACACCCACAAACAAGTTACAAAACTGAAGCCACAATCCCAAAGAAAAGAAAACAAAGTATAGAGCTCTATTTCAAAATATGTGTACACTAAAGATAGGAGATCAGGTGTGGGTGCTTCTTACCCTCCTTGCATCTCTCGATTCCAGCGGTGCCAAGCCAGGATCGGTCACTCAATTCCGCGGAAAGACAAATAAGGGACAAGGCTTAGGGACCCTCTTAGCTGCAGAAGCCTTGGGAGGCTGTCACTTATCTGACCAGCAGATAGATAGTGAAAAGCACTCAAAAATCATGGTGCTGTAGGTCCCATACTTATACCTCTGTACTCCTTTATTCTCTTTCTCCTTTCTTATGCCAAATTGGGGCTGGTCTGTCTGGGCGACGCCAGCTCTCGCAAGAGTAGTTCACACTTGCAAGGGAGAAACAATAAGTTTCGACTACTGGACACTTCTTTTATCAGGGTAAATATTTTCCCACCTAGGATGTTGGGGTGTGTGCATCACGCTATTTAGTAGGGGCTAAGAGCCATGTCTGTCACAGCTTCTCTGTCTGCTGTGAGCCTAATCGTTGTATATGTTCCCAGAGGCACATTGTCACAGCACACCTGTGCTTCTCACAGCTTCAAAGGCTGTGCTGGAATTTATGTTGAGTGCCCTGTTGTTTTGGCTCCCGTGTGTTTCCAGCAATGCTGGTCTGAGGGGGGGGGGGGGGCTGGCTGTCTGGCTACAGCATGAGCCTAAAGTCCCCTGTGATGAGCCCTCCTCCCTGGGGTTCTCGCCTTACCATCTCCTCCCATCCTGAGCCACCTCTGCCATGAGCTGGGTGAGCGGCATAGCTGGCATCTCATCTGTGAGCAAAGCCTGGGGGAGAGAAGAACTGACCAGGGAATTTTTTGAACACAACGTTTTTCATCAGAAAATGCTAATTTTACCAAAGCTGAAACCACTTGCAGGAAAGGGCCAGTTCTCACGAACTGCCCGTGTCAAGAAACATTGGAAACAAGTTTAGAAATTATAGAAATGTCCCGTTTTGACATTTTCAAAACTAAAAGTCCTGAGTTTTTTGGTTTGAAATGATTTTTTCTTTCTAAATTTAAAGTAATTTACAATAAAAAGTCAAAGTTGAAGCCAAACATTTAGAAACTGTCAAAACATTCTGATTACCTCATTCAAATTTGGGGTGGGGGAGAGGCTTTTCAGTTTGTGAAAATGTTTGAGATTTTGACAATTTATCCCAGGTCAGGATGGGGATCTTTTATTTTTTTTTTTTTTTTGAACTCTCCAATTCTCAAAGGACAGGAAAACTGCTTCCCACCCAGCTTCACTACTGATCCTTTTGCTCTGTGCACAGCAAAAACACAATCCGAGGAGACTGCAGGAGCACATTTAAGTTGCAAATAACCATGTTCACACAAACATACACAAACGAGCCAGGCCTAGCTACACACACACACTGATGCTTGTCTCGTTTCTGGTGGCTTCTGAAACATGGAACACAGAGAGACCGCTAGAGGGCTCTCAAACTCTTTCAAGGAGTTCTACCCTACGTTACACTGGAATGAAACTACTTACATATTCCCCTCCCCTTAACCTTCCTGAGTCACTGGTCTATTCAGACTGTGAGCTCCCCAGCAGGGTTCCTCTGAGTATAGCTCCTCCCACCGCAGCTTGTTCCAGGGCATCACGCCACCTTTCTCATTTAGTGATGCAGGACACTTGTGTGGCACCTATCTGCCTTCCACACCCCAGACCTGGCTGCATTTCCATGGTGATGTATGTACATGGTTTGAGAACTTTTCAGAGTAAAAGGTGTTATAGAGTCAAAAAAAGGTAGTGTACAATAAATATGAATATTGTTCACCTGTTCACACCAAGGATGTTTGTGATACCACAGAGAAGCATATTTAGTTCTTTGTTTTTATAACGGACTGTTCCACTGAATGAGGTTCTGGACCATGCTCCTTACACAGTTACCTGGAAATGCTCTTCAGTCTCCTGATATACTTTGCACCTGGGATCCAGGGCATCTCAGCACGCTGAATTACCAAACTCACTGGGATAGTTTTACTTCGCTGTTTATTTCTGAAAATGCTTAATTCCAGATTAGCACTTCCTCATTCAACCACCAGATGGCACTCTGTTCCCTTGAATACTGAGCATCTTCCAAGCAGGGTGCAAAGCAAACCTCTCGAGTCGGTCATTCCACGAGATGTCACTTTTAGTCCTGAATTTACCCACGTCCTACATAAACCTGCCCACTCCCCAGTTTTCTTACTGAAAGTCATTTTACAGCAGAACTAAAGAATCCTCGCATGGAGGTTATAGCAGTGTGCCTAGTGGCTAGAACACTGGACTAGGATTCAGGATATCTGGGTTTTATTCCCAGCTCTCTCCTATTGGCCTATCTCTGTACTGCCGTTTCCGCATCAGTAAAATGGGATAATGATACTTGTAAAGCACTTGGAGATCGATCTATCATTACAGGAAGGAATCACGTAGGTGCTGACTTTCCTGAATAAATGTGTCCCCCTCTTTTTAGGGCTTTGTCACACATTGCATCCCACATTTGGACTTTACGCACCCAAATTCAACCTTATGTTCAGCAGTGATGAGGACCCACAGCTCCCACTGAGGTCACTGGCTGCTGCAAGTGCTCAGACAGGCCTTTTATTTAGGTGCCTAAATATGGATTTAGGAACCTACATTTAGAAACCCAGCTTTAAAAATGTTGGCCCTAGTGGTTAAGAGACTTACCCAAGGCCACAGACTCAGTGTGGCAGACCCAGTACTGGAATGTAGGAGCCCTGTCCCCCAGTGGCACTAGGCCATGCTGCCTCTCTAATTCATAACTGTCAGTTCACAACTGAGAATATGCGGGAATCCTCGACTCTTCCCTAGCTCAGATCCTTCCCTGGCAGAGGGAGGGACAGGCTGATTCCAATCACACACAGAATAGAAGACCTGATATTAAACAATAAGCCCCACACGATCAAAACAATAAAACCTCCAAGTGAGAAACCTCCCCGCACCAGCAAGGAGTGAAGAGTTGTTTGCCATGGGACCCATAGCGCACCCCCTAGGCAACACAGCACCCTTACCCATCTCTCCATTGGTGACCCCAACCTAAATTGCTGCCCCTTTGATTTTTGCTCATTGTAACTTCCGTCGAAGGCCGCATGACACAGGCCCATCATTTTATAAAACAGCCATGGCTCTGCACCTCAACTGAGGATCGCAGCCCCATTGGCCGGGCCACTATACGAGAAGACAGTCCCAGCCTCAGGGAGCTTGCACCCATAGGGTGAAACCTTGGCTCTACTGGAGTCAATGACAAGACTCCCATTTACATCCCTGAGACCAGGATTTTGCCCAGGTGCCAGACAGGATGCAACTGGTGAATAGCACAAATGAGGGAGGAGGAGTGTGAAGCTGGGATGATGAAGCCACAATAAAACAAAAAACATTTAGCAGAAAAGCAGACATAACACAAAGGGCCAAACCCACCCCTGAAGCAAATGCCTGCAGATCCAGTGAGGGTTATGCCCACTTGCCCTAGGGCTGAATTTGACCACACTGTTTAACTCACTGCTCCCCACCTATTGCACTTACTGACCTAAATTCCTCTGCTATCCAGCTTCAGGTGCATCGTTCTCCTCCCATGCTACGCATCCAGTGCGATACCTGCTTGCACAGCTATGGCAGCTGGGAGGGGGCAACAGCCTCCGAACACAGCTGGGCAGCATGGAGCAGGTCCGCCTCTGCTCAGTTCACACCGGTGCAGTCCCAGGGCAGCTCCCTGTGCATTTGCCTCCGCCGGGGTGTAACAGGGCGTGCTGAGCCAGGAGCAGACCAGCATTCTGGCCCTCACCTTCTCACCAGGACACATTAACTGGGCCCTGACTGACAGACAATAGGTGCCAGTTACCTGAGTAGAGGGGGTAACTGGGTGGAAGTAACCTGCAGCCGCTGGGACTATCTAAACAGGCAGGAAGGCAGGAGTAGGTAGGCCTGGCTGCAGCTAATTCTGCAGAAGCAGGTGGGGGAAGCTGGCTATAAATAGTACATAAATAACACTCCAGGCTGTGGCCTGCGGAAGGGATATAATGAAGCACGGAGGTGAACACTTGCAGTGCGGTGGTCAGTTACTGAGACTGGAAAAGATGCTCAGGGCACCACTGCGCGACAAGGGGGCAAAGCAGGAATGCCACAGCTTCTGGCCTGCTATGCCACAGTCCGGCCAGGCTCTTGGGGTACACAGTATGGGCCTAGCCTTTGTTACCAAGAAACTCAGGATTTGGGTCGTTAACAGGCGGAGGATTGGACGCTAGGTGCAGCACTGGAGGAAAATTACTCCAGACTGCAAGCCAGAGTCACGACAAACAGCAGGGTGTCTCCAAGGAGCCAGTAACCTGGTGGAAGCTTTACAGAACAGCCAGGCAGTCGCAGACTGCTACGCTGGGGCTGTACTGCCAGCTCAGCTGGTGGAGGGCGTGCCCAGGAGCCCTACGGTGATGTGCCTGGCACTGGCAGGGGTGAGCTGGAACTCCAGAGCTGGCACTTCCTATAGTACTACTTGCATTGTAGTAGCACCTGGAGGGCCCAGCTGAGATCAGTTGTGCAAGGTGCTGTCCATATGCTTTGCAAGACAGTTCCTGCCCCAAAGAGTGTATAGTCTAAGAAGAAATTATTCCCCAGGGGACCTGAGGCACAGAGAGAGGAAGTGACTTGGTCAGCGTCACACAGGCAGCCTGTGGCAGAGTCAGGCATTGAGCTCACCTCTCCTGAGTTCCAGGCCAATGCCCTGAGCCACAAACCATCCTTCCTCTCTGCTATGCAGAGCACTCGAGGCCCCAGACACTTGCTACCTGCCACCACCCAGGGCAACAAGCAGGACGGGAGGCGACCATCTCTGTCTGCAGCAGCCTTCTCCCAACACGTCAGGCTCCTCATCCACGGGGACAAGCAGCTGCATATTGGCCCTACGGCATGTGCAGCAGGACTGACTCCTACTTCTCTTCCCAGCTAGAGCTCAGTGCAACGGCTTTACACGGCAGTATGGGCTGGGGGCTCTTTGCCTCCAAACAGCAGGAGCCAAACTGCAACTTTCTAACCTCCAAGAACCTATATCTGATCTCTTGTTTTCACAAGTAGTAAGGCATGGGGGTTTTGAACAAGTCAGATGCACAGCTGCCCACGTAAAGTGAGCACTCCCTTGCTTTGAGCATCCACCTACGGCTGGCTGTATTCTAATAGGATTTCCAAAGTACAGGCTACGTTTGGGAGCTCCCCAGGGGCAGGAGAGCTGCACCAGCAATGCCAAAACCTGAACAAATAACTCAGTAGAGACGCTGCCATCATCCAAACAGTAAACCAGCACAGTCTGAATAATGGAAATGACTGGCTGACTGGGACAAACGTTGCATGCCAGCTTTTACCGATAATTCAGTGGGGGTCGGCCTCGCACATGGCCACTGTACAGCCTCTCGCTGTGCCTGCCACGTGCCCCTTTGTGCTTGTGTTCCGTCTCCTGCTGAGAAAACTGGCACAAAGAAATAAATGAAATACTGATGAAACACACGGGATCAAACATGCAGGGATTTATTAATCCTTGGTTAGAAATCAGGCCCACTGTGCAGCTGCTGTTGATAGCTAAAACAGCAGGCAGAGCACGGAATGACTGAAGGATTTACCGGTTGCTGTGCATGTAACTTAATTTCCCCAGGATGGATGTGGTTGAAAGGGCACCCAGTGCAGAACTGTGTGTTCTGGGTCGCCATCGCATATATCCCGCTGGAGCGCAATTCTCCCTCCGTAATGTGGCAAAGGGAACCTGACTTCTCGTTGCCCTCAATTCCAGCCAGTTAATATTCTTGGTCCATTAGTAGGGCAATTGTGGGTCACCATGTGGGCCCCCCAACCTGTTAGATAAGCAGCCCTGGCTATTTGCACTGCTGGAGCTTCTGCCAGAGGCCTCCTTTTGCTAAGGTTCTTCACTATTCCCCTCCAGCTCAGAGGGTGTCATCTGGAGGGGTAGGGAGTCTGCCTGAGGGGGCCAGGCTGAGGACGAGAAGAGCTGGAGTGCTTCTGTTTCTCCCCCTTTCCTGAAACATGGGGAAATAGCTGAGGCTGGCGCTTCCCTCGCAGCAGGAGCTAGCACTTCTCCAAACAGCTCTGGCCGGCAGGGAGCAGAAGAGAGAATGAAGGTGTCCACTGCAGTATCACACGAAGCACTGCACGGACGAGCCTTCAGAAGGTGGGAGTTTACTTTTGATGTATCTGCTACCTCTAGGGTTAGTTGCAGAAAACAACGTCAGCGTCTTTGAGCCAGCGAACCAAAGTGCTGAAGGTGACAACACAAGGGCTGCTAAAGAGGAGTCATGAGCCCAAATCCGGCCTTGTGTTAAGTCTACTGTGTGCAGCTCTGGAAGCACAAATGGCCCTTATGTGCCCTTCCCAGCCCTGGAGCATTCCCCCCTGCATGAAAGAATCAGCTTGTGCCACCCTTGCTCCAGCCACTGCCACAGGGACAAAGGGGAATGGCCAGGATGTCCAGGCTGCCAGAATGGGTGCTGGTGGTCCTTTACACCCAGGTCAGGTGAGGTGGCCAGAGGGCCTCAGGATCAGGGAGCACCAAGGTCACCACTGACAGTCCATTTCAGCTGCTCCCAGTGCTACTCAGCCACCGAGACCTGGGCCATAGTTCCTTGTGAGTGAACATGCCAGGTAGTTGCCTATAGCATTGGTAGGGACTTTGGCCCTTTGAACAGGGATCAGATGAGTCTTGTTGTCAGGGAAAAGGTTTCAGAATCCACGTTGAGAAATGGTACAGCACTCAGAACGTGGTCCTTTGGGAATCTGTACAACTGACAGCGCAGTTAACTCATCAATCCCTTCTCTCCTGAGATGACCACTCCACACTGATGATGTCCCCCAGGGAAGACATGCTCCCCTTTGTGCTTTATAGCTGTTGGGGGATCTGCTGCAGGGCCCTGGAGCACTTACGGGTTGGATTCCACAATCTGCAGAGCTTTGGGGACCTTGCTTTGGACGTTTACTCTCATCATCAGTTTCAACAGGCCTCTCTTCCAGGCCAGAATCGATGTCCTGGCTCCTGAGGAATCCCAGTAGGAGGGAAACACCCTATGGGGTGTTTCTTGGTTTTCCCCCCTGCCCTTGTTTTCACTGCCGCCTTCTCCTGGGGGGGGGGGGGCCCAGCCGAGGAAGAGGACTCTGAGGGGGTTGTTGGTGGAAATCTCAGGAGGTGGTATGGCCTTCTGAGGAGCTGGGGGATGGGGTGGAAGAGGAGCAGGGACATGAGACCCCTCCAGCCCATAGCCCCATGTGGGTATGCACTCTGCCAGGGCTGTATGTAAGCCTTGGGGAGGAATAGTTTGTTGACCTCCACAGTGTGGGTTTGATCAGGACCCCTGTGGGGGAAAAGTAATGTCATGCCAGAGGCTGATGGGGAGTATATGGGAAGTTGCAGGGTGGGTGGGGCAGTACCAGTGTTGGAGGAGGATAGCAAGGAGAAGAGGTCCCACCACAAGCCCTACCTCTTTTCATTCTCCTCTCCCTAGTCAGGAGAAAGGAAGGCTGGTGAGGCCCACGCTGGAGCCTTCCCGATCCAGCACCACTAGGAGCTGTTCTGAGACCAAACGTGGAGGAGACTGTGGCAATTCCCTGCTAGAGCTGGTGCCAATCAAAGCAGGAGCATTGGAGGGCACTTTTCCTGCTCTCCAGGGAAGAAGCTCCCAGCAAACAGCTTGAAGTGGCTGCAAGCTCATCCTCTTCACCCCCAAGGCAGCTGCTGGACTGAGGCTCTGTATGAGGCAGATCCTTTTCCCACAGCTGCTGGGGAGTGGGCCTGGGGGTCAGGGTCCAGCTGTTCTTGCCACTCTACACGTCCCCACTTAGGATCACAGTTCAACAAGCTACCACGAGAGGAGAGGGAAGAGGGAGCATGCTGCTAAGCCCCAGAAGACTAGTGGCCAGAACCTCAGCTCCACTGAAATAAACAGAGCTACGCTGATTTACACCAGGTGGGGAGCTGGCCCATGTCCCCCAGAGGAACAAGTGGAGATCATTCTCAGGGAGCCGGAGACAGCAGTTCTGGGCCTTTCATAGGCCCCTTTTGGGTGCCAAAAACCTTTATGATAGCAGTGGCTGAGTGCAAGATGGGCATGGTTACCCAGAAATCTCTCTTCCAGGCCAACGGATCCCAGCATATGAGAATGGATTTCCATACAGCCCATAAGAGCTTGTCTGTTTCAAATAGCAGATGAGACACAAAGTCTAGCAAAGCAAGAAGCTTACTCCTTCCATGGAGCGGGATGTCTTGTGACTAAACTACAGTGGGAAGGTGCCAGGTTGCACTCAACACCCCAAATTGTTTGAGTTCTTGTAATTCTGAGTATTTCCGAGAGTGCACTCTGCCTCGGTGGCAGCATTAGTTTGGGTTTTGATTGTTCTTACAAGCACAAATAGCTCTGAGCAGAACCTGAAGGTTATTGAACTCAGGAGCAGCTAATGCTAACACCACACATTCCTTCTGTACTAGAAAGTAAAGAAAGCTGTGGGTGCTGTGGAAAGACCCAAAAGTGGGGCAACAGAAATTCTAGCTAGAGCTACATTCTGCCCTCCCTTAGACCAGTGAGGTCGATGGGGGCTCTTGGAGCTAAGGGAGGACAGGGTGGGCTCTCAGATTCAAAGCTGGGGGCCCACAGGGGCTCGGGCACACTATTCCCAAGCTTGCTCGCTTCCAATTTTAACCTTACACTTAAAAAAAAAATCCAATCCCCTTTCCCCCAAACCCTTCTCTATCCTGTCTCCGGAAGAGCCTCGCCCTATGGCCACGCCCCATCAGAAAGGTGGAGTTCAGGGGCAGAGGGACAGTTTGAATATTTCATCCCTACCTGAGAGGTCTCCGGGTGTTCCCTTGAAACCAGAGCATTGCAGTCAAGACAGAGCAACCTGCTCACAGGTTGGGGCCTGCACTGAGACTCCACTTAAAAGCAGATGATCTATCTGCCATAATGACCAGCTGCATCAAGTTTGGAGCCCCCACTGTGGATAGTTTCAAACATGAAGTGAGAGTGACATTGAAGTGGCAGTAACTTGAACAGATGGAGATTGTTCACATCCCCACACCCGAGTAGCACAAACGTAACCCCATTGAACTCGGTGCCTCTGCTGTTGCACTGTGGATTTTCACAGCTGATACACTATCATCTCCCCTTTTGCAAATCTCTGACAACATTGCTACCTTCACTGTTCGGACATTATGCGACTGTCCAGCTAGAAAATTCTGTAAATTGTGTATATTATCTCACGGCAAATTATCACCTGCAAACCTCTAAAATGTTACATTGAAGAACATGTGCCCAGCTTGTGAGGATCCCTAATTTAGGGAGCGAGCTTCATTGCTGGAAGATTTGTTAATACACATTTTGTTTTCAGTAAATTTTGGCACATACCATTGAGCCTGTTTGGTTACTGACATACACCACTAGGAACCAGCAGTCTAAGTACCAACCAGAGCAAGCCTGGAATACAGACTGCACTGCTGGGGTCTGGGGGGTTTTTGTAAGCCATTTCCAAGGGAAAAATTCTGTCTTACAGACAGGCCATCGGATTCTATGCTTTGTCGGGAGCTATTATATATCCCTGCTACCTGAATATACTGCCAAAAAAAAAAAAAAAAAAGTGTAACATGGTCTGACATCTCCTGCTAAAAGAGACAATTATTCATCAGTGGAATTTAAAACAAATTGCTGGGCAGCATATTATGTAGCTGGCAGCTGCTGGAGTTGAAGCCATTCTAACAGGGAGCAGGCGAGAGGAGAAGAAATTGGAGTAATAACAATGACCTCAGTTAATAATTTATCATCAAAATGTGACCTCAGTAGTAGAATACAGTTCAGAGTAAAAATTCCCAACGAGCATGCACATTTAGATGGATTTCCTTCGCAGGCGGAGGTGTTCCCTGCAGCTGGGGCTGTTGGACGATAAAGTGCTCCCAGGGGAGGAGAAACCAGTGGGATCCCTCGTGCTCAGGGAGACCTCATCGATTTTGTAAGAAATGGAATTATAGTAAACGGGATTGGTGTGGCAGCTGAGGGTCTCTGGATGGGAGGGGGCAGGGCTCCCACACAGCCGCGGTCTGTAGCACAA
The DNA here is from genome assembly GCF_015237465.2 of Chelonia mydas. Taxonomy (NCBI): domain Eukaryota; kingdom Metazoa; phylum Chordata; order Testudines; family Cheloniidae; genus Chelonia; species Chelonia mydas. Next base: position 19,709,627 of record NC_051253.2, on the reverse strand, counting down.
ACAGGTGCAGAAGGAAGGGACTCTGGCAGTGGAGTTTGAAGAGTGGCGTCTTGGTCTATCAGCATCTTCCCGCATTAGTGGGATGAGGTTCATTTGACTTGTCCTGTCTTCTGTGGGTAGAAAAATAGCATCTCTGTTCTTACTGTCTTCCTTAGCTTTCAGGTGGATGTTGTTCCTGACTCTCCTCAGGGATGCCCTCTCTTCTGCATCCCGCCTCTCATCTTCCGAGTTCATAGTCAAAAACCTAAGAACAACTAAGTTTAGGAAAGCACCAATCACAGTCAAACCGACCAAGATGTACATGAAGCTGAAAGCCACATATGGTGGCTTCTTCTGCAAAGCTTCGTTTTTCTGCAGAGCTACAAAGTCCCCAAACCCAATAGTGGTCAGCGTTATGAAGCAGTAATAGTAAGCATGGAAGAAGGTCCAGCCCTCAAAATAAGAGAAGGCAGCTGCTCCAACACACAGTGTCCCCATGCAAGACAGGAAGCCTACTAAGACCATGTTTTCCATAGAGACGTTAGTCTTCTTCATGCCCAGACACCTCTTTATTTTCTTCAGCAGTAACCGGACTACGGTGTTCATGCGTTCCCCAAGACTTTGGAACATAACCAGTGTAAGGGGGATGCCAAGGATTGCATAGAACATGCAGAAAACTTTGCCAGCATCTGTGCCTGGGGCAGCATGTCCATAACCTGCACCAGAAAGAGAGAAAGGCAGGCATTACTTAAACCCACAGGAGCAATGGCATCCCATGTCAGTGTTGCAGGCCAAATTCCATTGCTGACAGACGAGTTTCTGTGGGGGGCCAATGTTTGCAGACAGATTTGTGCGCTCATGGTTTGTGCTTACTGAGATTTGGGACTATGCTCCCCTACGGGTCACCGATGCTGATCTCTGAATCGCAACAGAGTACACTAAGGATGGAATTTCATTTAGTCTTTAAAGGGCTAAAGTTACCCCACTTGCACCCCATGACAGCCTGTGGGCTTGCTCTGGAGTATCTATGGGCAGGATTAGACCGACGGGGCCTTCTTCTCCTCCCAGGTTGGTTTCACACTGGTTTAAGTCTACTGACTTCTATGTATTTTCTTCTGATTTATGCCAGGGGAACTGAGAGGAGAATCAGACCAAAGGCACTTTCATTTTCACTCTATTGCTTTAAATACAAAGTGTTTATTTCACTGAAGCACCATGAGCTGATCCCATCCCTACAGAGCTCAGAGAAGGATGAAGTGCCGTATTTTTGATCCTCACCAACACAGATTAAGATTTAATTTCCTTGTCTTGTTTGCAGGTTTGGAACTGCTGTACTAAGCAAGGAGGCGCATGATAATAGTAGGATAAGAACAAGGTACTCATTGAGGTCCTGATCTTAGCTGTATAAGCTTAATTGAAATTTGTGATCTCTGCCCCAGATGGAGAAGTAAAACTCAACACAAAAGAGAATTACACTGTATCCTGCCGTAACCACTATGGGGGCAGGAGGCCTCATTAAAAAAAACAAACTATATTTGAGAAGGCAATAGGTATGGAAGCTTCTTTTGTGGACATGTTTACATCCTAGAACAACAGTTAATTTAAGCAGGGTCAGAGCCAGTTTGTTTCCCTGCACAGCTGCATGGATTTTTGAAAACAATTATTTTAAAATTTCACTTTTTCCAGTTACTTAAACAAGTTGAAGAATATGGAAAAAATATTCATCAACAGACATTCTTTTTCTTTCTAGTTCTCATTCAATACCATGACTGGGCTTCACCTACGGTTGCACAGGGCAGAGCTTTTAGGGAAACTGTCCGATCACAATGATGGATTGATCAGGAGATGATTTACACACACTGTCTCTGGTAGATTCTCAACTGCACCTTCCACTCCAGGAAACTGGATGGGGTTGCAAGACCAGGTATTGCATAATTGACTGTGGTAAACTCATGACTGCAATATTCTAAGAGAGAGTTCGCTTCCCACTGTTTGTGTAAACACACATTAAGATCAAATGAGTTAAAATTACCTCATCATTTACTCTGATACAATCAAACAAGCACCTTCTGCAGAACATAGAGCAGAATCAGGACTTGAGTGACATAGAAAGCTACTAGACCTTTAGCACGACATCTGGCAGCAATCACCAGGTAGTAGGATACATGAGAACGCTGTGGGAACATGAAGGGGTAAATAATGATCTAAAGCAGCAATGAGGTGGAGAAATAGCTGTTGTTCCCCCCAATACTCTTAAAAGAGGATATGACTGATGCTTTCAAATCGACAAAGGAAATGAGAGAGTAAACACTGATACACCGACTGCTTGAAATCGACAGAAATGTTCTCTTTTGGGTCAAATGAAACATTTTGTTCAACCGCAAAAATATTTCTGCCTTTCAGTTCATCCAAAACTACAAACATTTTGGTTAGGGTTTGACTTGACAAGAATTTTTCCCTCTCAGAACTTTTCACAGCTCTTCCAGTGACATAAATGTGGATGAAGCGTTTTGCTGAGTAAAGAGTGCTCTGCTCTGCCCTGAGACCACAGGGAACGGCACTGAAGAGTCATGGACACTTCCATCCATTTGAACGTTGTCAGCAACGTAGAACGTTGTCTACAGGTACGCCTACACCGCAGCTGGGAGCAAGCCCCCCGGTGCGTCAGACGCACACTAGTGGGGCTGGAGCTAGCATACTAAAAACAGCAGTGTGGATGTTGCAGCTTTGGCAGAGACTCGGGCTTGCCACCCAAACTCAGACCCAGGGGATGGGTGGGCTTGACTGCCAGACCTGCCACCCCAGCCACAACGTCCATGCTGCTATTTTTAGTGCACTACCTGAGACCCACAAGCACAAGTCTGTCTACCTGGGCTGGGAAGCTTGCTCCCAGTGGCAGTGTAAACATACCCTAAAACAAAGCACCCTAAATCCATCATTGTGCACAGGGAATGTGTGCAATCAACTAAGTAAAATACTTACCACTTACATTCTGATTTTCAATTGCGAAAGGGCTTTACATCTCTCCACTAAAATTTACCCTCTGTAAGGATCAAGTAATTAGCCAAGGTGACTGTGCGACGGTGAAAGGCTGGGATTAGATCTCAAGGTTCCTGGCTTAAGGCTACACTTGCAAGTAATAATTTCAGCTCAGCCAGTGCAAAGGGGCATTGGAACTTTGTAGTGAGACTCAAAGGCGTGGTGGCTGGCAAGGCTCCCTAAAGTAGGTCTTCTACAATCAAACGTCAGGGCTTTGAGGAGAAGATATGGCTGGAATCTAGGCCCCACTGGGAATTTTGCCTGGGGTCAGGGCTTCATGCATTGTACTGAGGGCCTCCAGGCTGTTCCTGGAGAACTTTCTCAATGGAGCACATTTTAAAATGTTCACATTTGTACATTCCCATAGAGAGGAACAGGCCTTTTCCTATCAGGGTTCTCATTGTTCCCTGCAGCCCTTTTGCTACTGCCTGCAATGAAGTCATCGGCCTGTGCTTAGCCATGACAGTATACTGTCACGTGACTGTGAGAATACTCACATTTTGCATAAACGTTTTGATAATATTTTGCATTTTCACAGCCCCGCCTATCGTAGGATCTCAGGTGGCTTTGTAATCATCACAGAGCACTGGCCAAAGTACCAGAGGGTTAGATATTGCTTTGCAATTATTATTATTATTCCCATTTTGCAGATGGGGAAACTGAGGTCACATTGAGTCAGCAATACATCAGGGAGTGGAATCCATGGATGCCGCCTCCCAGTCCCTGTTGCTCCTCCGCTTTGGAATTGGTAAACCTGATTTTACACACCTCTCTGAAAAGGTGAAGACGCTTAAATTCTTTGGCCAATTTCCAACATTAAAGTTACTCTTAGCTCCCTGCAACAATTCAAAGGCTGCCCATTTCCACAAATGAGGTCTCGTTGCCCGAGGAGGGGGTGGGTGGGTGCAGGCAGTGTGGGTGAACTCAGTGCACATGGAGAGGTGGGGGTGCAGGCAGCAGGGGTGTGCTCAGTGCCCACGCAGAGGTAGGTGCAGGCAATTGGGTTTATTGCATATGAGAACGAGGTAACATCACACACTGCACACCAGGGGAAAGGTGGCTTCTGAGTCTTGCTAGCATAATATCTGAAAGCAGAGATAAGGACATCATGGGCAGGCAGTGGGGATAAGAACTCCCAGCTGTTCAAAACCTTGTTCCCATGACTGCATGTGATGGGGCTTCCTTACACCCGGGCAAGAAGGAGCAACGCAGAAGAGTCTTTTTGCAGGTGGCAGGGAGGGAAGGAGCCTGATGCTGGAGCCAGGGAGTGGGTGGAAGGTGCACAGAGCATGACATGGATGCACTCTGATACCAAGATGACAATAGCCTTAAATTCCAGAGTTCAGCGCTTTACCCTGCAAGCTCACGGGATTCAGGGGGGCTGCTGATGGCTCCCAGGAGGAGACCGCAGAAGTGAGCTGTTAGTGGTGCAGTGACCCTGGGGCTGGGGGAGGACACATGGGAAAGCGGGGGGGAGAGGGGGGGCTCGTTGCCCTTGGGGGGGCAGGGGGTGGCTCAGTGCCCATGGAGGGGTGGAGACAGCTCAGTGCTCAAGAGGGCAGGGGGATGGGGGCAGGCAGGGAGCGGCTCGGTGCCCATGGAGAGGTGGGGGCAGGCGGGGGAGGGGCTCGGTGCCCTTGGGGGGACAGCCCGGTGCCCGGGGAGGGGTGTGGGCAGGCGGGGGAGGGGCTCGGTGCCCTTGGGGGGACAGCCCGGTGCCCGGGGAGGGGTGTGGGCAGGCGGGGGAGGGGCTCGGTGCCCTTGGGGGGACAGCTCGGTGTCCAGGGAGGGGTGGGGGCAGGCGGGGGGCGGCCCGGTGCCCGGCCCGGTGCCCGGGGGGGCGGCCCGACCCCGCACTCACCGATGGTGGTGATGACCGTGATGGCGAAGTAGAAGGAGCCGGCGAACTTCCACTGCTCGCCGGCGCGGTGCGGCTCGGCCTGCAGCACCAGCCGCTCCAGCTCGCGGTAGTCGTCGGCCGAGAAGCGGTACTTCCTGCGGAGCTCGCCCCGCTTCTGCTCCAGCAGCCGCCTGCGGCCGCTCTCGCCCTCCGACTCCAGCGCGTCGAAGACGGCGGCGCCCACCAGCAGGTAGGAGAAGATGCAGAGGATCAGCGAGACCGTGCGCAGGTTCTGCCGCTTCATGGCGCGGGGCGGCCTGGGGGGCGCTCGGCCGGGGCACCGCGCCGGGGACCAGCGCCGCCTTGCTCAGCCCCCGGCCGGCGGGCATCGCCTGCCGCATGCACCGGCCGCCAGCTCCCCACTGCGCTGGGCCCGGGTTATCGGCGCCTGCCTGCAGCGGGCATGCACCGGCCGGCGGGTGTCGGCTCCCCCCCTGCACCGGCTGCACGCACAGAGCCCGGGCAGCGGCTCCCGCGCCGCCTGCAGCACCCTCCGGTGCCGGTCCCCAGCCCCCGCTGCGCGGTGCTGCTGCAGGAGCTGGAAGGTAGCGATGCCCGCGCGCCGGCTGCAGGGCCCCCGGCGTCCCCTCCTCCCGCACCAGGGGAGGGCTGGGGGGCCGGTCCCGGAGCCACTCCTCCCTCGGCTGCTCCTCCCGCCGCGTGCTCCCCCTTCCCCAGGCACGCAGCTGGATGCGCTTCTCCCAGCGGGGCCGGGGGGGAAAGCTGGCGGCTGTTCCCGGGCCGGCTGGGCGGACCGGAGCGGCTCGACCCCTCCAGAACCACAGCCCCGTCTCTTCCCGTATCCTCAGGCTTTCCTGGCCGCACAGGTGCTGGTGGGACTAGAGGTGCCGGGGCTGCTGCTGCGCCTCCTGGCTTGAAGTGATTTCCAGCCTATCCAGGGATTACAGTTTGGGTCAATTTTCAGAGTAGCAGCCCTGTTAGTCTGTATTCGCAAAAAGAAAAGGAGGACTAGTGGCACCTTAGAGACTAACCAATTTCCTGAGCTACAGCTGACTTCATGGCTCTCAGCACCCCCACGATAGGAATTGTTCCAGCCCCCCTGCTCAGGGGCACCTGCTGCCTCAGCACCTTCCACTGCTCTGCCCAACCAGGTAACGGGTCCCCTACGACCCCAGGCAGCCCTCACTGTGGCATCACCTCGCAAATGTGTCATGGCAACCCGTGTCCCCCCCCCCGCCCTGCTGCACCAAGCCTGCCCTAGGCTTAAATAATAGCTGCTTCCGCTCTCAGCCCCTGCCTGAGCATAGCCAAAGTGATTCCAAAGTAGAGGGCCTGCCACTGTGAAGAGGAACTTGTCACCAGTCCCATCCCATTCATACCTGAGGATTATTATTGCACAGCCTTCAGATGGTCGCACTGCTGCTGCACCATGCAGCTAGGACTCAAACCATTTAGGGCTGTGTAGGTCAAAAATCAGTTTTTCTCTGACCTACCCTGAGGCTCATTGCTGAGCACTGGAAGAGGTGACCTTTCTCCATATGGTGTTACTAAGCCAGAACTGGGGAGTAGGACTCCTCATGGAGCCTTTCTACCTTAGGTCACTCTCACCTACCCTCTAACTTCATCAAGGCTGGGCTGGCTCTGGGTCATTTATTGGAAATATTACATAAAGCAGGAACTTTGCCCAAGGTCATACCTTTCTGGCAGTGTTCCCAGGTTGAAGGAGTGTTTTGGATGCTGATGTGAATGCGAGCAGCCAAGCTGCCCTGTTTTGCTTCAGGATCCAGGTAGCTTTGAAGTGGAATAGGATTCACCCTGGCTGCTAAACACTCTTTAGGGTAGCAGTGCTGGATGTGGGAAGCGAAAGGGGTGCTGCTTGGTAGGACTCACCAGGGAGGTAGTGCTTCACAATTAGCGACAATATGGAATCAACCACCATTAAAAAAAAAAAAAAAAAAAAAACCCAAAACATGTTTTTTCTGATTTTCTCACCAGTCCTAGATATCAGATGATCATAACTGCTGCTGTATTATTTGAAGCAGAGGGAACAGAAGGAGAAAACCAAATAGCTAAAGTTACACGTTTCCATCCCAGATCAAATATACCCAAAGTCTGCTTTGACTAAGATACTGCAATGCTGCTCCCCCTGCATGCCTTCATCACCAGTACGCATCAACCCTAACCTGGAGGGACCCCACCTCTAGAGGGTCAGAGAGGAGTTCAGTCTCTGCCTTTGGCCTTAGGTTGAGACTGCCAACAAGTGCTAGTTGTGACAGTGCTGATTTATGTTTCTGATGCTGTATGATTAAATGGCCATTTATATAGCTGATATTGCCACCGTTATACAATTGCAACACACCTTGTACAAAGTAGCAGCCATGTTAGTCCGTAACCACAAAAAGAACAGGAGGACTTGTGGCACCTTAGAGACTAACAAATTTATTTGAGCATAAGCTTTCGTGAGTTTACGCTCAAATAAATTTGTTAGTCTCTAAGGTGCCACAAGTACTCCTTTTCTTTTTACCTTGTACAAAGTATATCATGTAAGGTGTCAAAGTAAAATTATCCTGTTTATATTCATATATCATCTTTGTAGCTAAAGTTATGAATATTGGCAGTGGATTTGTATTTTACTGTAAGCATTCAGACTCACCCAATGGCAGCTCCTGCTGCTCATCCTTGGGAATTAGCTCAATTTCTAGCCCAGAGTACCCTCCGCAGGCCAGTGATCCACCCTACTACTGGTCCCCAGTCCCCCACCTGGGGTGCTGCCCCCCTGGCAGTATCCCCACTCCCAGGAACCCTCACCCACTATCCCCACATCACCTCAGTCATGGCTACTGCCAGTCACCATCTAGCCCCACAGCCTGGGGCAGACTGCAGTGTAAAAGCCAATCATCACAGACACCAAGGGGTTTGGACTGGCTGCCTTTACCCAACCTCAGGCTACCCCTCTGCAACCCCAATACCTATTTGAGCCTGGAGTTGCTGGCCTAGAGCTTCCCAGCCCTGCCTCACTCTAGATCCCCTGGGCAAATTTCCCCCACAACCAGCCTGTCTCTCTAGCCTTTATAAGGGCCAGCTGGGTCCTGATTGGGGTGTGGCCCAGCTGCAGCTACTTCCCCACTCAGCCCAGCTTCTAGCCCACAGCCCCCCAGTCCTCTCTAAGGGCTGGCTTTTCAGCCCTTCAGGACAAGAGCGGGTGACCACCCTGCTACACTTACATATGTGTTGCATTCCTGAGTAGCACTCACCCGTTAAAAGTTACATAGAGCAGACAGCTATGTGTTAATGGTCCATTGAGGACACTTCAGTCTAACAGTGGGCCCAGATAGCTCTTCCTGTGGATGCCTCTACAAGAATATGGGCAATGGCTGCCCCTGTGAGTCATCAAAGCATGTAAGGACATGTGATATGCCCGTGTAACCCTGGGTTCCATCTTGGGCCAGTAAAACTTTCCACAAACAGAGGCTGTGAGCTGTGCTTGAGACAGTAAAATTCCATGCACAGGGCAAAGGATATAAAAGGCCCCTGAGATATCTCCATTTTGTCTCTTTCCTACCGTGATTCTCTGGACTTACAACAAAAAGGAGCATTTTGAACTATGGACTGAAGGCCTTCCAATCTTTTGGAAGTTACCAGAGAGGCTTTACAAGCTAGCAGTTTATTCCATCACTGCTACAAGCCTGAGATAAGGACTTTGCAAGTATTTGTTTGCATATGATTTATTAACTCTCTTCTTTTCTTTTATTATTATTATTTCTTTAGTTTTTAGTTACCAAAGGATTGGCATCAGCATGATTATTGGGTAAGATCTGAGTTATATGTTGACCTGGCTAAGTGGCTCATATCTTGGGATTAGAAGACCATATATTTGATGAAATTGGTTTTCAGTAACCATTCATCATAGAGTCCAGTGTCTGGGGTGAGCCAAGAGCTGGAATGCCTAAGGATACTGAACTTTTGACTTTTTGTTAACTAGTTTGCCAAGACAGAAGTTTACTTTTGTTCCTGACTTGGTATAAAGTAAAGATAAAATAACCACCAGTTTGGGGTGCGTCTGCCCTGTTTCTCAGCAGTTTGTCCCATAGGCGCCAACTCTGTGGGTGCTCCGGGGCTGGAGCACCCACTGGGAAAAATTAGTGGGTACTCGACACCCACCGACAGCCAAGCTCCTCCCTCCTCCCCCCCCCCCCCCCCGAGCATGCTGCATCCCCACTCCTCCCCCTTCCTCCCTTCCAGCCCACCCACTGCCTAACAGCTGTTTGGCAGCGCTTAGGACTTTCCAGAAGGGAGGGGGAGGAGCGGGGAGGAGGTGGAGAAGAGGCAGGGCAGGGGCAGGGCCTTGGGGGAAGGAGGTGGAATGGGGGCAGGAAGGGGACTTTGGGGAAGGGGTGGAATGGGGGTGGGGCAAATGGGGGTTGAGCACCCACCAGGCAGAGGGAGAAGTCGGCACCTATGGTTTGTCCTGCATTTGGCATCCTCAGTTGTGACCCACTGAGGCACAGTGACACCCCAGGTTGTGTGGACATTTGCCTGCTGGCAACTTGACTGAAGCCCCCAGCTCATTTCACATGAGCCTCAGGACAGATGTAAGATGGGAATGAATTCCAACCACTCTGAACTGGCTCAGCTGTGAATCAAAGAGCAAGAGGAAAAGGGCTCCATTTCCTGAGCCTTCCTGATTCCTTATGTTTCACTTTTAAAAATAGAAAGATAATTCTCAATCTCATGCTATTGGAGATAGCAATTATGGGCAAGAAGTGAGGAACACCAGATACAAGTGAGAGTGCAGTGTATGGGGCTGTGGGGGGGAAAATCTAGCTATTTAGTATTGTTGCGTGCTATTAACTAGCTGCTGAATTCCACCCCAGAGCTGTCTGCCTTCAGCACATTTCTTACCTCCCTCCTTCGGTGCTGCAAAGCCTCATTAATTCACGTTGTTAAAGTGTTATGAGACATACACATACACCGCACCTCCCCGATGAAGAAAGTTACCTTTCTTTCTTGTTGCCTTAATAGTAGTGTCACATCCAAGGTTGCCTTGGGCTAATCTGAGCCCTTACCATTTGTTCTGCTTTCCTGAGAAAGCGTCAGTATTTTGAAGAGGGTTTCTTTACCATAGCTCTGTGAGGGATTTTGCCCACCCACCCTCCCTCTGAGCCCCAAAAGTGCTGCTGGTTCGGTAACATCACTGCTTAAAGATCTGTGTTCTATGTGTCCAGAAGTCCGTTGCCACAATAGCCAACACTGATTGGCTAGTGATGATATGATATTGAAGTATGGCCTTTTCAAAGCCTAGCGATCCCCTCTCCTCTCCTTATGGAATGCTTATGGCTAAAACCACTGGGGTCTGTCTGGTGGGCTAGCATCTGTGTTTACCCAGTTCTGATCAGTTCGGTCCTGTATAATTTAGATTTTCTCAATCATTTCCTCTCTAAATCTTCTCCTGACCACGCTAAATAAATCCCAGTTTTTACAATGTCTTGTGCTACATAAGCCCTGCCTACATCTCCAGCTGTCTTTGTGGCCCTTTCTTGTTGTGTTAGTAATTGAAGAGACCTGGCCAGCTATTCTTCTGGTTGCTAAAAACAGAGGCCAGTGATGTAATGTAATCTTGGAAGATAATATCAGGACCATTCTGTAAACAACACTGTGATACACAGTCCAGCTATTTTGACAGTGGTGAGGGGGCAGCTTGGTTTTTTCCTTCAGTCAGTGTCCTGTTTGCATTAACTCAGTCCATATAGAGCTTCAGTGAAATCAGTGGGACGGCTTGTGAAGTAAGGTACTACTCAGCACCAGAGTGGCAGAATCAGGCCCATAACAAGCAACCCACTATAAGAACAACCCACACATACCTGTTCCCATGAGCTAGCATTCCATAACAAGTCGGGTAATGCATGCCAGGGAGGGAGAAGAAACAAGGGTTTTTAAAAGGTGTAACACATGTTGGTAGTGTCTTTTGAACTGTATCAACGTCACTCTCACTGTATCATTTGTTTTGAAAATAACATGGAAGATTGCAAGCTCTGAAACCTTTGTGATACAAGAATAGTACCTGAGTGCAGTGCATTTACGCTTTCTCCATGAGGGGAGCATAGCAGCGTTACCTAGCTTAAATTGCGTTCTGCACCACGTTGCTTTTGAGGGTTTGATGCTGCAATACCCATTGGTTTCAATGGAAGTTTCACACTCAGACCCTAATACAATGCCCACTTAAGTCAACTTGACTTCAGTGGAATTTGGATCAGGCTCATACACACTTGGTGGAATCAGGCCCTGCAAGGTAAAGCATGTTATCATTGGTTTCCAGCAAGTTGTTTCATTCTGAGGTTAAATGTCTGTTATTTTTTTATTACACAGAGAGGGAGAGAGCGAGCTCTGAGAGTAGGACAGAAGAATAAATGATGTATTTTTGTTGTAATGAGACAGGTTTTAGTGAACACAATTAGTTTGTTTTTCCATTCATTGTAAGATGAATTTTGAAAAACCTGTTAGTTACCAAGGGGGAGATGAAAGGCAAAGTCAAACCTCATTTGTTTTAAAACCAGCATCTAATTAATGTGTCTAATAAGTCTATCCTGGGAGCGAGTTTATTAAAAAGCTTTACTGGTTCTAATGGATTGGAATAAACAAAGCTGCTTAACCTTCACGGTTGAAAGATGCTAATTTGATGCATTCTAAATATAGGCCAGAATTGCATCTTTTTAAATTTAGTCCCTGGCAATTGCCGGTGACGGATATCACCCCTTTGGACTGTTAGAAGGTTCAGAGCATAAACAGCACTAGTACTCCATGGAGAGCTGTATATATTTACAAGGCACATCTTCATATTGACTAATAGGTAGCTATAGAATAAAAGATGAACTCTGAATCGGTGTTACTCCTGCAGCTCCTTCTCCTTCACTTCTTTACACCGCATAATGAAACCGGTAGGTGGTTTGCGTCACAGAAACCCCTCCCCTTTGATTTTAAATGCCGTGGATTAATGTCCCGTGGAGATGGGTAGCTAAGGTAGAGCTAGATGTAGTGGTGCAGTGCAGGACTGGCATGCTGGAGTCCTGGATTCTAGTCCCAATCCCTTCTGCCACTTACACATTATGCAGCCCTAGTCAAGTCACACAGGGCCAAATTTTCTAAAGTGACCTCTAATTTTGGCTGCCTCTGTTTTTGGATGTCCAACATGAAACACCTAGGGCTTAATTTTCAGAAGGGCTGAGCGTCTGCAACTCCATTTGAAGTCAATGGGACGGGTTACAATGGGCTGAAGACCAGGCACTGATATTTGAATTATACTATGAAGACTAGACCCTCATCTGGAGTAAGTCAGCGTAGCTCCGTTGAGTTCCATGAAAGTCTACTCCTGAATGTCTTTCTAAAGCAAGGTAAAGGCCTGTCTCAGTATGGTTTGATTTTTGTGCACAAATGCCTGCTTTTTTTAATTTTAGCAAAAGCACCAGCGGTTCCGAATTAAATACCGAGATTCTATACTCACAATGCCGGAGGATATTATTAAAGCAAAGGGTTAGTAAATTTCAAAAAAGGATTAGACCGTCATATGAATAACAATTGCATCTGCAGTTACACTGTCTCCAATCAAATTCCAAGAGCTGTCAGTCCTTGTGCTACATGACATGAGATGATCACTAGCCGGGGGCACAGGATGTAATTCCTGCTTCCCCCCCAGTGGGTAGTATTGCATACTGAAGTGTATTGTGTACTATACTGGGTTTTCACCTTCTTCTGAAGCAGCCAGACACAGGGTACGGGACTAGATAGGCCACTTGTAGAGGTAGGACACCAGACTAGATGGATCAATGGTTTGATCAGGAATCTGACATCCCAACCTCCCATTTGTCCTATGTTTACATGTCTATTTGCGGCTCAGATTCTGGGTGTGGCTCACAGTCTGCCCTAGGGGCCATGTTCCAGGTCACTTGAGGCTCCCACTATACTGGTCTTCAACTAGTGCAGAAATGCACTTGCTTCTGCAATAACTCATCATAGAGTTTTTCTTGGCACCCAAGTCACTGCAGTGGCCTCCTCCTCAAGGGACCTCTTAACTTACTGTCACCTCTGGGTTTTTCCTGCTGTCTCTTCATGAGCTTTTGTCTGGATAGGGGCAGGCATTTTGCTCAGCGTAGTATTTGGAAAGACCAACTAGTTAATAAAGAGAGTGCTGTGTATAAACATATTATGAATGCAGATTACAGTAGAATTATCAACCTGAAAATTGCTTCCAGGCATAAAACACAACCTCATCTCCACATATTATGAATTCACCCAGCTTCCTTTTCTTCCTGTTGCTGTCATCCTCAGTGCTTTCGCAAGGCTCCATATAGACCAAACTTGGCAGACCTTTGGTGCCCATCTCAATCGCATCTCCTTCTTTGGTTTCCTTAAGGCGACTAAGATCCAAACAAGGGGTTTAGATGGTCTTTTCCAATTACCTTGGGGATGTTAGTTGTGACTTGTCCACAGCTCTCAGCAGCACCGCAAGAGTTGCAGTTAACAGGAGTGTTAGTATTTTATGATTCTCAGTGGTTAGGAGGAGGGGAAAAAAGAAGCAGAAACGGGGAAGGGGAGGTAGAAACAGCAAGGTGGGAGGGTGGAAGTAAGTAGAGAGAAAAGCAGAAGGGGAGTAACTCGTGAAGGGGGTATCTCTGAGTCATGACAACAAAACCCTTAAACACTCCTCCACCAGTGGTTACTTTAAACTTAGAAATTCCAGAGCAGGTTGAGGTTTGATCCATGTATCTGAAATCCCTGTGTCATCACTGGAGAGGGAATGGGATGGGTTTATCTCCTGACAGCTGACCAGTTACAGTCTGGTTAGACTGGAGCAGCACACTGTGTGGAGGCAAAAAAGTTATGTTCTTCCCAGCCCTTCCCTCAACATCAGAACGGCTATACTGGGTCAGACCAATGGTCCATCTAACCCAGTATCCTGTCTTCCGACAGGGACCAATGCCAGATGTTTCAGAGGGAATGAACAGAACTGGGCAATTTCAAGTGATCTATCCCTTGTCGTCCACTCTCAGCTTCTGGCAGTTGGAGGTTTAGGGTCACCTAGAATATGGGGTTTCATCCCAGGCTTTACTAGCCACATGCCATGGCTAACTTTATCTTCTCTTTTCAGTCTGTGTGTAAAGACTCCTTAATCCCATGACCAGCCCTCATGCTGAGATAGCAGGAGCAGCCCTATTTGGTTTCCTCTCCGGGCACCTACCAATGAGCATACCTGATCTCTGTCTGTGTTGGTTTGACTGGTTTTGAGTTGTCTGCCTTGTAACATTTCCCTTATTGACTGAAAATAAGTACTGCAAGTTGTCACACAACCCTTTCCATGCAGCTGCATCCCGTGTGTTGCTTGCAGCGTTTTCCCCAGGAATTGAAATTAGGGGGGTGTTCAAATTTACGGGGGGAAGAGGGGTGTCAAGGCCAATGAGGGGTGAGACCGTGAGGGTGAAGGTGGGCTGTATGGCACCATAGTAAAAACTGAAAAAATGTTTCATGACCATTTTATTAGATTTAACTCATGTTTTAAAACCATCACACAAATTGGCTACTCAAGTTGGCTACTCAAGCCTTCTATGAAGCACTATAGCTACATCCTTCTAGGTTTCTTGTTATAATTTTGCACAACTCTGTTAATGAACTTATTGAATGCAGTGTGTTCATCTTTGGTGGCCTCTCGTGTGTCCGCTACTTCAATTCCTTCAATTGATATGCTCATTAGTTCATTCACATGATCAGGCAGAAGGCGACTTCTTTCAGAACACCCAATTCTATTCAATGAGGCAAAAGAACACTCAACTGGGACTGGGAGTAGCAAGAGATGAATTCCTACTTCTTTCATCCTAGGAAAGCACAAAGATCGGGTCGAGCCACTAGGGAAGATAAAAAAGAAGTTGAAGACAAATCTTCATTCATTCGTTGTGTGATATTCCATTTAAATTCCATGTTAAAATTCTCTATTCTGCCCTGATCCCATGGCAGCCCCATTGCTGGTAGTGCCTCACTCCACTCAACTGTCGGTGTTTTATAGGACAGGGATCTGTAAAAGCCACGTAGAGGTTGAGTAGAATCTAGAAGTCGCTGTTGTAGATTTTTAAGAATCAAGTCTGTGTACTTTTTCAGTTGTCTTAACAAACACTTCTTGTCCTCTTCACATAAAGATTCAATATAAATGCCTTCATTAGTCAACTTCTGGACTGAAGTCTTTGCTTCTTCCAGTACTTTTTCAATGGATAGCTCTCTGATTGATCCAAATGTAGCTTCTGTTGCTGGACAAAGATCTACTCCTGTTGTAGCAGATGCCTGGATGGCATTGTTTAATAACCCAATGGTTGCAACAGTAGACTTACAAGAGAGAGAACTGCAATAGTCTTCTCTGAATGTGGTAGCAAAAGTAATCCACCAGCCTCACTACTTAGATCCATCCCATCTTGGTAGATACTTTCCAAAGCCAGTAATAACGCCTGGAGTAATTTTAAGACAACAGCCAAGGATCGCTCATGAGAAAACCAGAGGGTTTTCCCAGGTTGGACTAATTTGAACTTGAGTCCCAGTGTATCTTCTATATTTTCCAAGATATTCGGTCTTTTTGGACTCTTGCTGAAAAAAGAATATAATGAGGACATTAAATTGATAGCTTTTTAAATGTCTTTTGAAGACTCTGCAGCTCGTACTAGCACTAGTTGGAGTAGATGGCCTCTGCAGTGTGTAGGAGAGATTAGGGGTACACTTTTCTCTGAGCAAAGCTTATACTCCACCATGTCTTCCAGAGAAGTTTGCAGCTCCATCAAATGCACAAGCAGCCATCTGTTTGGGGTCCAACTGACAAGCATTTAACTCTTCTAAGATGTGAGTTGTCACAGATGCAGCCGATGTGTCTTCTATAACTTGAACATCTAGAAATGCATCTACTGGCCTACCACTGACATCAAGATAACATACACAATGACTTAATACTTTGCCCATTTGCATCGGTGCATTCATCAGCCATGTATGCAAATTTTTTTAATGTGGTGAGAAAGTTCTTCACTTTTTCAACTGCTGAACTTTTTCACTGTTGCACCACATGCTTCTAGCCAGTCAGTTGAGTTTCTTGCAGAAAGACAGCGAGCATTTACTGGTCTCATTCGGAACCAGTGTTCAACTTCAGGATGAACAAGTGACAATGCACTTAATATTGGCCTCCAGTTTGTACTGTGTGGTATCTCTTGCTTAAACAGAAAGTATGATGCCACAGCCATGTTTGT
The DNA here is from genome assembly GCF_015237465.2 of Chelonia mydas. NCBI lineage: Eukaryota > Metazoa > Chordata > Testudines > Cheloniidae > Chelonia > Chelonia mydas. The sequence goes on along the minus strand of NC_051253.2, from coordinate 19,693,481 downwards.
TCGCATGAACTGTGTTGTGTCGCCAGCATTCGTAACAGCCTCATTAACACTGACAGGTGTTGTCTTTGGTCAGTGGAGACTCAGAGTTCAGAGGTGCTTTCACATGAGTTCACCTCCCACATGTGTGGCAAGAAGGCACCTTGGTCGTTCCTCCAGCTGCTCACTGTTCACTCTGGCCACTGTTGTTCATTGTGCCACCGTTCACTCCATCGCTCTGTTGCCAATGGCCCTGCGCCATCACCTTCTGCCACTGTGACCTGTGCGAGTTGGTCTCTTGAGGTTCCACCAGCTCTCAGTGGGGGAACCTTGCTGCTAGTGTAGACTGAGCCATCTCTTCCACAGAAATACTGTCCCACAGCAGATCTAAGCACTTGGACCTGATTATCAGTGATTTCAGCTGTAGTGGTCACTTAACAAAACAAAAGACTATCTATGGAGCCTAATCAGCTCTGTCTTTAAACAGTGGACAGGGGCAAGTCAAATAGTACTTCTGACTCAGGCAGACCATCAAGCAAAACACCTGTCCCCACCCTCTCTCTTGATGCCCTCAATCAGCACAGGCTAAGTACAGTTCTACTGCCCTTTACTCATACAATAAGAATAACAATATTTCATTATCTCCCCCCCTACCCCCCGCCATGCATTCAAGTGATTTGTAACCCAACCCCAGCCAAAATCTATCACTTTGGCAATGCAGCTCTGTTTGCTGGATACCTAGGTAGATTACGAGTGAATGTAAATACAATCTGGTCCTGAAGCTTTCCCCCCAGCCCTTTGCTCATCACTAGCTGTCAGGGAGAGCTCATTTAGACTTTGCTTACAAATCATAATTTGAAATTATTAGGTTGGCCAACATCACTGAAATGAATGCACTGACATTGTCCTAAAAAACAACAGCTGCATAAGGAAGCTAGTCTATGTTCATACTTTTCAAATCTATTATACTTTTTCAGATACACGTATTTTATCATACACTGTATATGCTTTTAAAGTGTGTATTAATGTTTCAATTTCAATTCAAATGTCCAAATAATCACTAAATTGGCAACACTGCATGTAACTAGTTCACAAAACCGGGGTGGGCGGGGGGGGGGAGTGTTGGGGAAATTCAGGGGGGGTGTAGGGAAATCCCATGTTCCATGAATCTGTGGTGGTGATATGTGAAGGAGACTTGGACTGGAAATGCTGACAGCACGTCTTTGTCTTTGCCTGTTCTTGGCATTTAATGCTGACAAATTCTATTTTCAGCTTAATACAGTTTTTTTTTATATGCTCTGGATCTGGAAGCTTGTCAGTTTGACATCAGCCAGATTCAAAGTGCCTGCAGTAAACTGGATGGGTTGCATTCCTAACCAAGTTGGAATAATTATTGATCTGCTTTACCAAGTTTCACATCTGAGTGACTTTAATTTATTTTTTTGTTTGAGCAACTTTTAAATATTTACGTATTTATTTATATTTGGAAACATGCTGAGAACCTCAGGCTTTCCGATTCGTGCCTGAAAACAAATCCAGAACAATATTTTCTCACTTCATTGTCCCTATTGTTGTTGTTTGTATTGTGAGAAACAATGGAAGGCCATTATGAACAACGGAAGACTGAGCCCCATTGTGCCAGGTGCTGTACGAACATATAATAAATGGCAGCCTCTGCCCCAAGGAATTTACAATGTAGAAAATAGCAATCCTGTGGAAACTCCATCCTGAACTGTGACATCAAATTCACCTTAGAAATATGGTACATGTCAAACTCCTGTACAAGCGCAGAGTGGCAGCCCAAACCAGCAAGTTGCTGAGTGCCCTCAATTCCCATTCTGGTCAGCATGGTGCACTACATCACTCATCACTTTGTGATGTTTTAACTCACTCTCCAGGCAGTGGGAAGTGTTGACTTCAGATTGCAGGGCTGCCTGAAAAGGTCCAGGGGCTTGGGACTATTTCAGACAGAAAGAGGTAGGAATGAATTCCAAATATGAGAGGTCGCTCTGAGAGTTGCAGCAGGTCCCTCTCCTGTATAGTAAGGGAGTTCCAACCTGAGCACATTGATTGATCTCAGCTGCAGCAGTACAGAATGGGGACAGAGGCATCTTTCAAGTGGAAAAGTCTCAAAGCACTTAGGGCTTTCTAGGTCAGAAGTGACGCTTTAAACTCCACCTGGAAGTCACCAGGCAGATCCCAGGGCATGAGCTTCCAGCAGGTTATCCCATGCAACAAGCAGGCCACCACCTTCTTCACCAGCTTCAGCTTCTGAATTCCATAGCCAGGAGAAAATCATTAACTAATGCAACAGGTACAGGCTCTGGGCCATACCAAAGCTGACATCCTAATGACCCAAGGTCAACATGGAGGCTTCCAGATGCTCAAAGAGTTGTCCTGCTTCAAGCTTTTCCATAATCTGAGCGGAGAATGGAGGATTAGATGCTGGTTCTGTGAAAGTAGAATCAGTTCCCATCTGGATATGGTGTTAGCATCAAGAGATGGTTTTCTGAGCAGAGGCAAAACACAGCCTTCTTCTAAAGCAATCAGCACCCTGGTCACACCTCAAGGGAGGTGTTGACAGTGTCTCCCAGCAAAGGCCTGTAACTGGCCTTCACCAGTCAGGAGGGACAAGTGTTCAAACCACAGGTCATGGCTCAAAGTTCTCCTAACAGATCCAGAACCTCCAGCTGTGGTATTGATGACAATTCAAGCAGAAATGAGCTATGGTACCATTTATCCCTCAGGATATTGATTGCCCTGCCACCGCAGCCTGGTCAGTACCGGATCAATTTCACCCACAAAGTAACCAGAAAATGTTGTCATGATCACATTGCATCCTGGATAGTTATTGATTCCACTCACTGCCGCAGTGTTCTGTGGTTCCCAGGGCTTCCTGTGTATGTGTATACTGCATCCTGCTCTGAAAACATTTTTAGACTAATAGTATTGGCATATGTAAGCAATTTACATTCTTGAGCCAGGCTAGGCCACTTACTGACATTCTCCTTGTGGGTTATAATAGGCTAAATAGCTGGAGATGGGATTTGAGTTTTTATGATTTCACTTGGATTAATTTTTGTTTTGTGCAGAACAAAGAGCATCTCATACAGTATAAATATGTGCTTATGTCTGTGTAGCCTTTCTGCTGTTTAGATTGCAGCTGCTTCCCTTGACACTCATTGTAATAAAGAATAAACAAATCATGGAATGGGCGGGAAAGTTTGCCATATTCTAAGTAGACTCATCTCTTTACATTCCTACTATGTTCCCACTCCTTATTTGGAGTCCTTATATTAAAGCCGGATTGCTTTCAAAAACATGGGTATCCAGTTGAATGCTTAGTTTGTGCCTCTGATGCACATATGAATAGCTAGTTAGGCACATTAGACTGACTACACAGTTACTGACTTGAATATATATTCACGGTGATTGCGCGTACACATTGGGTGTGCAGCTGCACTTGCATTTTGCATAGGCAATTGGGTGTCTGGATATTTTGAAAATCTGGTCTTTAATCATTAATTTATAGTGTCCTCCTGCAGTACACAGGTATGAAATGTTAGAGTGCCAAGGGCTATGCATTCTTCAGCTGACATCTTCTCTTATAGCTGTCCTGTAGTATACACGTTATCCCATAATAATGAGTCCAGTTAGGGAAAGAATCACTCCATTCATGCAAATGAAAAACCAGTTATATTTTGTTTTATACATGTTTGTTTTGAATGAAGATTGCAGAGTAACTTTCTTCACTCCAGAGGAGCTGGTGTGCACACCAACCCACCTTTTCCTTCGAGCCACGAGAATCGTTTGAAGTCATTACGGCTTTCTGCTCAGCTACAGTACAGCTCGCCAGGTCTTGACTCTTTTTGTTATGCTTTCCTTCTCACTGAAACTTTAACGCACAGTCTTCTAGGCATGACTGCGTTGTCTCAGAGGGTCACACAGCCTACAATCAGACCAGTTCTCTGCCGGTGTAAATGGTTTGAGCTCTGGCAGTGTGATCTAGTGGATAAGGGATTGAGAGTCAAGAGGCCTGCGTTCTAATCCTGCCATTATCCTGCTGTGTGCCCTTGGGCAAGTCACTTCACCTTTCTGTGCTTCTGTTTCCCCTCCCACCCACTGTCCATCTTGTCTACTTAGACTATATGCTCTTCAGGGAAGAGACCCCCTCTCACTATGTGTCCGTCCAGGGCCTAGCACAATGGGACTCCAATCATGGGTGCAACTGTAATACAAATAATAATATTTTTGCAATAATGAAATCAAAGGATCTACGCCTATTTATACCAGCAGAGAACGTGGCCATATTTCTCTTCTCCTTGTACCATATTTTAGCTCCATTGGAGCAACACTGTTTCCTTCACTAATGGCACAAACATTCTAGAGATGACTTGTTTTCTTTTACAGTGATGAGCAGAGGGGGAAGGTTTTCTTTGGCCGCTTAATGCTGGTGTTATTTTAATTGCTGCCCTCTTCATTTGGTGTAGCATCATTGCAAAAGGGTCTCTTCCCTCTTGTAATGACCATACACCCTCACTGCCTTTGTCAGAATGGCCTGTTAGCAACTTGGGAGGCAAAGAAGCTCTTACTCAGCTTTTTTCTGACATTTCTTCACCAGATATTGATATATGGCCCCTGTTAGCAGAATTAGAAGTGATGAAACTATGAAATTAACTCCCGTCCCACCCCTGAGTTAATGGAATGGAACTGGAAGCTCAGTGAAGCAGAAAGCCAGTGTCATCAATTTGCTTTCCACTTACTCTCCGGGAACACAGCAGCATCAGGATTTCAGCCACTGCGATCTCTCTGAAGTGCGGACACAATGGAATAACTGGTTTCTGCCTCGGGTCAACAGCAGCTTCACATTCCCTCCGTATAATCTGGTGTGCAAGGTCAGTAAAAACTCAGTCATGGTTTCTGGGTTGAGGCTGAATATTGCATATAGTTCTGTGTGCTGCTGGTGATTTAATGGGTATAATTCCCTGGGCGCCCAATAGAGACATTCTTGTGTGCATAGCTTTGGTTTCCAAAGCTCACCGTTTTCAGTGACGGACACCATTGGGGCTGAAAATAGCTAGATACAAAGGAAATCACCTCAAGAACATCTAATGGGGTATCAGCAGAGCCTTGTTACTCATCTGTTCTCTGACGCTATCTGAAGCCGCAGACTAAGGCATATAAATATTGTCAAATTAAGGAGGTAACTACTTTTACTCGGGCAGATCCCTCAGGGAATCTCTTCAGTTCTATCTTATTTCAGTGTTGACTGTCTTCTAGTATTATTGCCACGATAGCACCAAGGAGCCCTAGGTAGGGACCAGTTCCCCTTTGATAATACCTGTTTTTCTCATCTGCTTCCATTATTGATGCTGTGAAGCCCAATCTGAATATTCAGTTTCCAACGTCACATACGAAGTTCCTCTGATCACAATTTAATTTCCTAGATAAGTTTCAGCTATAAAACTTAACCACAGGAACACTCTCCCGTTAGCTCTGTGCATGGTAAGAATGTGGTTTTTGCTTAGGATAAAAGAGAATAAGAACAAATTAGCAAAACCATATGCAACTTTTTCTACCTATTGGTAAAAGCAGCTGCCCACCCACGCACTTTCCCTCCCATAATATAGCAAAATCTTTTGGTCTTGCTTTGCATGAAAATATTTTCCCAACTCTTTCACTGCAGGCTCTTCTCCTGAAAGATGAATTGAGAGGAATCAGACACAGCCTCTCTGCTTTGTAAATTAAAGGTGTTTAAAGAAGTGTTCATATTTTTATAGGCCAAATCCTTTGTGCTGTTGTACACGTATAGACTATGCCACATTCCAGTCCTGATCCTTTCCTTTCAGCAGTGTTCCTCTGGAACAGCAAATGTCAGCACAGGCTGCAGCTGAATCAATCTTAGGGGATAAAACAAGTTGAGGCCTAATTAGGGACAGGCAAAGCAGCTCAGCCAAATAAGAACTGAAGCCTGAAGCTAATTTGAGGTTCATGAACACTTAGTTAACTTTAATTTTCTCCATGATTTTTCATTTCCATGAGGTTCTGTCCCTCCTGCAGTAAAAAGGAAATGGCAGTAAGTGAAGAGAGGATGCTCTTTTGGGCAGCTCCAGCAGGAATGCAGGGAATCTCATGACAGAACCTATTTTTGTGAGATTACCAGGCTGATTCTGCAGACCCATGAGGTTCAGAGAAGATTCTGATATGAATTGAAACCTTTTTGATGCCTCCCTCTGAACCTTTGAGTGTTTCCCCTTCAGTAGAAGTCTTAATAATAATTAATAATTGCTCTCTTTTGTATTGTAATAGCACCTACAAGCCCCAGTTATGGACAAAGAAACCATTGTATTCGATGCTGTACAAACATGGAACAAAAAGATTATCCCTGCCCCTGACATGGTGCTAATGAAACAAACGCGCAAACCCAGAATGATGGGTTTTTTCCTTTTTCTTCTAAATAACATTCCTAACTAAAGCAAACTATTTTTACCTAATAACAGATGGCAGTAGTGTTTTACTGGCTTTTGTGTTTATTTAGCTCTGCCTTTTGTATACTAAATTTTCGAGTGCTCAGCATCAGCAATAAATACAGCCACCATTCAAAGCGTATGTTGGGGAAATGCAATTAATTTTAAGGATTTAAGTTTTCTAAACCAACCAGCCTGTGCAGAAAATACTAATTGGGCTGTGCACCAATTTGCTGTCTTGTTGGCAGCAGTAGTAGCTAAGAATTGAATAGTTTTGGAGGGGCAGAAGTCTCACAGAAAGAGGGGCACAGAGAGAGTACAAGGTTCCCTGCAAGCCATCGCTGTATGTCTGATTCTTTGGAGGCCGGCCCGTCACTAAGACTCGCTACAGTATCACTCTGCAAACGGACTCCTTTGGCTTCAGAAGCACTCGCCTAAAGGGGCATTTCCACTCGCTCACGTAAAAGCAAGAACTGTTAGGCATGTGCAGGTCCAGCCTCCACGCAAAGCACACTGGTCAATGGGAGACTTCAAGGGGTTTGGATCAGGCCTTAGAGGGCAGGGATATACAAGCCTCTGCAACATAATTCTCATGTATCATTAGGTGAAAATAATTTGGTTTCATTAAGAACTTTATTTTTTAAAAACCTTGTGCCAATCTTTGGTGATATTGCACCTTTAAAAATTAGAATTAATAGAATAATAATTATAGTGACTTAGCTCTATTATAGAGACAAGGTGGGTGAGGTAATATCTTTTATTTGGTCAACTTCTATTGGGGAAAGAAACACACTTTTGAGATACACAGAGCTCTTCTTCAGGATAGTGTGTCAGACTTCTGGGCCAGAAACAACAGGTAATGACAGTTGCTGGCCCTTTGTCCAGCACAACACAGAAGGACACGATCAGGGGCTCATTCACCTGCACATCTACTAACGTGATATATGCCATCATGTGCCAGCAATGCCCCTCTGCCATGTACATTGGCCAAACCAGACAGTCTCTATGTAAAAGAATAAATGGACACAAATCAGACATCAGGAGTGGTAACATACAAAAGCCAGTAGAAGAGTTCAATTTCCATGGACTTTTAATAACAGATTTAAAAGTAGCCATCCTGCAACGAAAAAACTCCAAAAACAGACTTCAAAGAGAAACTGCAGAGCTACAATTCATTTGCAAACTTAATACCATTAATTTGGGCTTGAACAGGGACTGGGAGTGGCTGGCTCACTACAAAAGCAATTTTTCCTCTCTTGGTATTGACACCTCCTCATCAATTACTGGGAGTGGACCACATCCACCCTGACTGAATTGGCCTTGTCATCACTGGTTCTCCACTTGTAAGGTAACTCCCTTCTCTTCATGTGCCAGTATATTTATGCTTGTATCTGTAATTTTCACTCCATGCATCTGAAGAAGTGGTTTTTTACCCATGAAAGCTTATGCCCAAATAAATTTGTTCATCTTTAAGGTGTCACGGATTCCTCGTTGGTTTCATAGAAGACTGAATCTTCTTGATCTTCACTCGTATTCTAAAAGGCGTGTGCTAAATAAATTAGATTTTAATGCCTCCAGCATAATTTCTGCTTTCACTTTGTACAGTGCCTGCCCTGTCTATACTAGTTCTCATTGGTCTGACCTAACCCCTTTTCTTAGCTAGTAAATTTGAGCAAAAGTGTACTGTCACTGCAAACTTTGCTTATTGCAATACCACATTTCACCAGTAGGAGGACATTTTTCCATATTATCCTGTTGACTCCATGATTCATGCTCATCAGTAAACAACCATATGTTCACTATTAAAGTCCTACCAAGCCTGCAATCTCAGGGCACTGCCCTGACCATACAGTGGTTAGGATTGCTTTGCCAGGACTTCACCCTTGATGTTGGTGTTGTCAGTGATTCAACCCATTTGTTGATGCTGCCAAGAATAAAGAAACGTACTTTCCTGGAATTAGACGCATTCGTCAGGAAGCCTTGTCTGTACTCCAGGGAGTGCTCGGATGCGTGTAACCTGCTCAGAAACCCGTGAAAAGGCTTTATTTTGGTGTGGAGTGGGGAGGGTGTTAAAACCGTTTTACGTTTAGCTGTAAGTAAAAGCTGCTCAGGTTACAATGTGTGAGTCTCTTGGATGGATGTGTTGAGGTCCTGTCTATGCCGCTTGAACATTAATTATTCCATAGGGCACTTTTAAAAAACCTGTTGTTTTGGGATCCCTGGCCACAGTTTCCATTCTCCCTGTTGGTATATAGTTTGCTTTGCCCCCTCCCCCATTAGTTTCCAACCTCTGTAACACTAGCTGCTGGAGACAGTGAGGGCTGATGCCTGCCATGTGACCAGGGTATTAAACTTTTGTAACCCTCACCCGTGTCATATAACAGGGACCAAAAAAGAATATCTCCTGATTTCACAAGCCACCCCAGAGTTGGCTGCATTTTGGGTTGTGTACATTCTGTAAAGTTAGTTTGGGTTCTTCAGGAGGAAGGATGCTGTGAAGAGGTAAAAGTGATAATGCTTGATTACTAATCATTAAATTAAGGCATGTCTGTGGTACTAATGCACCGCTGAGGTATCGAAATACCACGATACTTGGCTCCTATAATTAATGTAATAACAATGGAATACATACTTGCTACCTATGGTTTGAGTTTCCCCACCACCTATTCTAGCTGCTTTAAACATAGGTTTCCCAACAAGAAATACTTTTGCCCACTAAAGCATTTTCCTTTACTTCATGCCTGATGCTGTGGATCCCAGTGACTCTATTCTGCATGATACTTTTGAATTTATCTGCCCTGTGGTTTTTTTACTCCTATGGCATTGCATTATTGTAATAATCTGTAGTGATGTAATTGACATTCCTGCTTTGTGTGAGTAATGATGTACTAACCCAGGAATTTCCAAAAGATAAATAGGTATTTGATACTCCAGGTATATTCCGGTGAAACATGCTGCTGTGCTTATGAATGCTCTTGGCCCCACTACACAAAAGCTGAAGGCACCAGCTTTGCAGGTGAATGTTCCAGGAACATCCCAGTAGGATGCACCTGTTGTGCTAATTTGTAGTGGGTCTGTCCCCTTTTCTTATCTAGTCTGTTTGCAGAAGCATTACACTTGCGCACACGTTTTCCTTGATGTAATATCACATTACACCAGTAGAGAGATATTGCCAGTTGGGTCTCTTAATCATGCTCATCAGTTATTTATTAAAGTAAGTTTGCCTAATTCTTTTGAGCACCAACAACAAACCTGCTATAGGGACCCAATCTGTGCTAACTGAAATCAGTGGCAAAGCTCCTTGACCCAGATCCTTAAAGGTACTGAGGTATTTGAAATCAATAGGAGCAAGGCCCCTAAATATCTTCGAGGATCTGGGCCCTTCTGACTTCAGTGATGCAGGAGCAGGGCCCTCAATGAGGCGACAGATATCAATGTCCAGGCTCAACACATCTGCTACGGTGCTTATCATTCCATGTACATCCAAGCAGAAGGCAACTGATCTGCTGAAGGTGCAGGTATAGCTAGGGGGAATGCAGCTGCTGCTGGCTGTTCGAGGCACGTCCTGAAGGAATGCAGCTGCCGTGGTGTTGGATTTACCAGGCAGGTGCCAACATTCCATTGATTGCAGCACACAGTGGCATAGCGGATACATCGGAAGCTCAGCAGTGGCAGCGTTAATCTGCATCCAGCTCCTGGCTCCACAACAGCGCTATAGTCAGAGGAAGCTGTGCCTAGCGCGTGCTGCAGCTTTTCAGCAATGCACTCCTTGCATCACATGTAGTCTTCTGCCTGAGCTTCACAATTAGGGTTTGATCTCTGCCAATACCCACCCAAAGAATTCCACATTGTATCAAGAGTAGAAAATGAACAAGGAGGTCTCTGGCCTGCACTGTTTCACACGAAGTTCCCTTTCTAGAGCTGGAAATGACCCAGCCATTTCCTGGGTAGGGGTGCAAGGCACACTTTTCTCACCGGCTTCAGAAAAGCCAGTAAAGAATTTTGCATGGAAACCTGCTCAAAAGTATCAGGAATTATTTGTCATTCCTGTATTTTCCATGCTAGCACATCTGCTTTGACAAAAGAATGAATTGAGACATTTATAGGAACAGGCCCAAAGTCTTACACAGAAGGAGAGCCTAACACCCAGACACTGCATCTGTAGATTCCTTTGTGCATGAGAAATGGGTACTTGCACTCTTCGGCGCATGCATTACCCACGGTGGGTATGCAATTTTCTTGCAGTATCAATGGAGACATGCACTTCTTTGCAACCACCTTGGAAAACCTGACCTTGGTATTTCATTTCCCATGTCATAAATAACATGCCCGCTATAACAATTCAGATTCCCTGATGTGCTTTTGCTGTCAGCTCCCAATATCTGGCCATTTGGGACGCAGTCTGTGCAACATTGCTCCCTTTGAAGATCCACCAGAGTGAGAGTCCAGCAGCCTTCAGGAGACAGCTTGAGGTGGTTTTGTTCTTAATGGGTCCTCAAAGAGCCTGTTTCATTTTCAGCTATTGGTTAGCTTGGAAGCCTCCTTCCATAAACTCCTCAAGCCCCATCTATTACAGGGAGCATCCTGGCGCTGTGGGTTATGCCCCATTCTTCCTTTGCTCTGTATTATAATGAAAAGTTTGTGCTCTTGGGATTAGGGCCTTGTTGTAATGAATCCATGTTTGCAAACAACAGGCATAATTACAGTGTAAATCTCACACATTCCATCTGGTTCCTTCACTTACACAACATAAATCTCTCCCATTTGAGCTAACGGAGAGCTGCCTTGCTGTTTGTACTATCTCCGTGAGTTCAGCAAAGGGCCACCTCACTCACTCACTCCTACACACTCCATTATACGCTATCACGTATTTACAGCTCAATGGCTTATAGATGTGAATAATAATAAAAGCACAATGGGTGGGGATGGGGTGTCCTGGATCTGAGTTAAATGAGATTTGACTTGCCTTAAATGATTGGCTGTTTTTTTTAGCAAACTGTTGGGTTCCTAGATGCCTAGGCATTTGGCATCACATAAACAAAGAGACAGATTTTCAAAAACTTTAGACCTAAAATATTTACCTGTGCTGCCCACTCTCCATGTATATTAACTACATTTGCCCATGCAAATTGTTGTAATTGCTTATGCACCAAATATTTTATAACAAACTGGCCTACATTTTTATAAATAAGGTAACAGCCTGTTGGCTCTATCCTGCCATGTACATATGTCAAAGGTACTTTGAAGGATGAAATAATAGTGATGAAAAAATTAATGTCCCTCTAATTTAAATGACAGGATGTTGTGATCTTTGATTACTGACTGGAGTGGATCATATACTGTCAAGGTTCCTTCCCCACTCTAAACTCTAGGGTGCAGATGTGGGGACCTGCATGAAAACCCCCTAAGCTTATTTTTACCAGCTTAGGTTAAAACTTCCCCAAGGTACAAACTATTTTACCTTTTGCTCTTGGACTTTATTGCTGCCACCACCAAGCGTCTAACAAATATATAACAGGGAAAGAGCCCGCTTGGAAACGTCTTTCCCCCCAAAATCCTCCCCTAACCCTACACCCCCTTTCCTGGGGAAGGCTTGATAAAAACCCTCACCAATTTGCATAGGTGAACACAGACCCAAACCCTTGGATCTTAAGAACAATGAGAAGCAATCAGATTCTTAAAAAAAAATTTTAATTGAAGAAAAAACTAAAGGAATCACCTCTGTAAAATCAGGATGGTAAATACCTTACAGGGTAATCAGATTCAGAACATAGAGAATCCCTCTAGGCAAAACCTTAAGTTACAAAAAGACACAAAAACAGGAATATACATCCCATTCAGCACAGCTTATTTTATCAGCCATTTAAACAAAACAGAATCTAACGCATATCTAACTAGATTGCTTTCTAAGTTCTAAGACGCCATTCCTGTTTTGTTCCCCGCAAAAGCATCACACAGACAGAGAAAACCTTTGTTTCTCCCCCCCCCCCAGCTTTGAAAGTATCTTTTCTCCTCATTGGTCATTTTGGTCAGGTGCCAGTGAGGTTATCCTAGCTTCTTAACCCTTTACAGGTGAAAGGGTTTTTCCTCTGGCCAGGAGGGATTTTAAAGGTGTTTACCCTTCCCTTTATATTCATGACATATACTAATCATGTTTTTTAATGCAATCTCTCAAATGGCATGTTAGGAAAGACACAACATAAAACCAAACTCTCTTGAGTCTTGTATAGCTGTGAGCTGACATCTGCAGGAATCCCAGCAGCTTGGCCCCATGTTCTGCCCGCCAGGGTCTGACACCATTGTGATAAGATCACTGGTATGTGCATGTCAATGACACTTAGCCTCAGAATGTCAAAGAACCTTGCGAGGTTTGGAAGAGAGACCAGAGAATCACATAAGAGAGGATATTGCTCAACTGCCTCCCTTCTTTCCCAGAATCTGAGAAACAGGCACCTGGACAACTCCAGGTGAAGAGTTAGCTGGATGCAGCGTTAATAATACACTCGCTAGTCTTCATTTCTCCAGGTGTTGGTTTACTCTATAGAGAGACGGCCTCTGCACCTTTACACCAACAAGGGCAGGGGCGGCAGGTTTGTATAATTTTTGGTGTTGCCCAGAACGGGTCCAAGTCCCTCCCTCCCCCCACCTGCCTAAGGCTCTGGGAGAGAGTTTGGGCGCCGGAGGGGTGCGGGTTCTAGGAGGGAGTTTGGGTGCTGGGTGCAGGCTTTGGGCTGGGGCAGGGGGTTGGGGTGCAGGAGAGGGTGCAGGCTCTGGGAGGGAGTTTGGGTGCAGGAGGGGTGAGGGCTCTGGGAGGGAGTCTGGGTGCAGGGTGTGGGCTTTGGGCTGGGGCAGGAGGTTGGGGTGCAGGAGAGGGTGAGGGGTGCAGTGCGTACCTCAGGTGGCTCCCGAAAGTGACCTGCACACCCCTCTGGCAGTGGCTTCTAGGTGGGGGGCCCCAGGGGTCTCTCCATGCCGCTGTCCACAGGCACCACCCCCGCAGCTCCTATTGGCCACAGTTCCTGGTCAATGGGAGCTGTGGAGTTGGCACTTGGGGCAAGGGCAGCGTGAGAAGAGAGACACATCCCAGAGCCGCAGGGACGTGCCGGCCGCTTACGGGAGTGGGGCGGAGCGAGGGTGGGCAGGAAGCCGCCTTAGCCCCACTGTGCTGCTGGCAGTGGCAGCAACGGCCGGGGCCCCGGGCCCTTTTAAATCACCCGGGGGTGGCAGGCGGGGTCAGGGGATGCTCTGGGGGAGGCATGCCGGGGGCGGCAGACAGGGCCGGGGGAGAAACCCGGCCCTGAACATTGGTGGAGCTGGGCCCCTGACCCTGAATATTCCTAGAGCACGGGCACCATGGGCCCATATAACTCGCCACCCCTGAACAAGTGTTTACCCTCCAGGCTTTCCAGACCAGTGGGTGCAACAGATACTTTTGCAAAACTACACACACAGACATTGTGTCAGTGAACACGGCTCTCTGTGGGTACCCAGGAGTTTTTGTAGATTCATCTGTTCCTTTCAAATTTGGCCTTTTCTTTTGCGGGGGGGGGGGCACACTTGGGTGATCTAATGCCTCTGCCTGCACAAGAGACCCAACAGTAATTCCTCAGACAAAGCCCGAGGACAAGGGCTTTGCTTGTGGTAAATCTTGTGGTAAACCTAACAGAACAGGACTCCTCAACCCCCAAACTGACGGCAAAGTCCAAGGCATCTGGTCAGCAGGGTGCAGCCCAGCTGTGTGTAGGCAGCAATGGGCGCTGCAGTATAGTTGTGCCCATGTGGAACCACTGGCCAACCCACTGTCATGGACATGGCGAGCGGAGAAGGCCCGGTGTGGAGCTCCTCTCCATGGCGCAGGCAAAGTGCACAGCCCCTCTGCATGGCATCTCCTCTGCTCTCATCCCAGTGTGCAGCTCTTAAACTGCTTTTGGCCCTTACACCTCCACGTAAAAATGTCCTAGGGTTGGGCCAAAGGCTGACTGCTCTGGGGTCATATCCAGATCCTAACATCTTTAGTGATGGAGGCTCTATGACTTCCCATCACATGAGGGGGTTCTGCAGCTGCCACACTGACCTCACCATTCAGAATCGTTGCCTGATAATCAGCTTGAAGCTTCCCTTTCTGGCTTGTGCTCCTGCTCTCACAACCTCCAAGCCGCGGAGTAATTCCTCCCCCTCAGAACAGCCTCATTTCCTATCTCAGCTGTCACTTCCCCCCAGACTGTATCTGCGTGGTGCCATCCTCATATTGTGTTCATCTGCTTTTACCTCGGAACACGTAGGTGATTTTTACATCCCTCATTACCACCACAATATGGACCACAGCTCACATATCACGTAATGGCAGTTAATAGTCAGTAACAATAGGTGAATCATGTAATTTTCTACTTGTAGTCATCTTCCTTTACCACATGGATTTTCCTTCGACTCTGTCTTCTTCTATCTTAGTCAGAATTTGGGCCTCCTCTTATCTAAATGACAACTCTCTACAGTGGGTGACTGACTAAAGTGGAAGACACTATTTTACCATGTAAGGGAGTCTATCTACCATTACACTCACACAGGGAAACTTTGGCTAGATGGGATATTTTGACCCTTAGCACCATTTAAGTCCTGCAGGAATGTCTCCATCAGCACGAGCACTTGTTTAAAAACCACATCCAGCTCTCTCCCAGAGCACTGGAAGTCTCTGACATGGAGACATTTATAAGGCCAGCTAGTACAGTCCAGGGCAGCCAGCCCGCTTTTGTTTAACGAATGAGGATTTACTGGACACATTTTGTAGCCAAACTTTCTGAAGTGGGGTGGGGAACGATGTCAGCATTAGATTTCAGCTGAAGACCATGTGTTCTATGCCGTGGACTCTGTCTGCCTTTTGGGTCCAGATCTTTCCTACTCCCACTGTTCAATAGACTCCCATCTATGTAGCTAACAACTATTAAATGCACTTTGGCGAGAGTTCAGTTGAAAGGCGAGGAGACTCGGTAGTTCATGCTGCATTCATTGTTCCACCCTTTCATTCAGTGTTTGCATTTTTTGACCCTCTGTGGTAATCACAGTGCCTTGTTTTGACATCTAAACGTGTCATGCTTTAAAGGACTTAGTGTTTCCATAGCCACCCTGCTGTCTGTTTTTATAAATTTGTGCTGTTTGTACAAAAAGACCCACAGAATTTGTTTGAGTTGTGTGTATTTAGCCTGTTGCTAATATTCTGGAATTAGTGATAGTTGATTCTTGCAGGTTGTTTTGCATGCCAACCAAAACGTTGGGGTTTTGGGGGTGTGTGCTTTCTTTTAAAGCCAGTTTTCATTTCAAGGAGAACAAACTGTGCGTGTGAGTGCATGCGTCTGTGTGCATCCACATTAATTTTGTAGGACTGGCTTTACTAGCCTGTCAGTTTAGAATTTCTGATCAGATGCAATGAGTTTTAATTACACTTGCAACAAATCGTTGATTGAGAGATGTTTATTTAAATGAGCCAGGAAAGTAATGCCACAAAATTCCAGGCCTGCTCTTGCTTCCAATAAAACTCTCATTGACTTCACTGAAACATGGTTTGGTCCCTTCACGTGTAAGTTAGGGCTCATCTATACAGGGGGGTTAATCCACATTAATTCGCGATAGTCCCATTTGAAGATGCCCGTGTACACATGACACAATTCATTAGATCACAGTAACTCCACATTTACTGCAAACTCTGGAGTCCACTTTCAAAGTGTACTAAGTTTGCTGCAAATTGAGTTAGTGTGATGTATTGAGTTTGTGTGCATGCAATGCTGCTGTGTTACTTTGGCAGTTCTCCCAATGCTATCCTACACTGCTTTGCTACAGTGCTATCCTACGCTGACTTGTCTACCTGTGTTCCCTCTGCTCTAGGATCAAGTTGACCAGATGTCCCCTCCCCCGTTTAAAAACTGGCATGGGGTCGGACTTTGCCCATTTGCTCCTCGGTTAGAATATATCAGCACTGCTGCGATATTACTCTAGAAGCTTTACAACATGTCTTGAGCAGCTGCCGGAGCCATGCAGAGACCCCAGATCTCCTCACCATCTGTAGAGAAGCATCAGTGCAGCAAGCTCTTGGGGCCAGGCACCGCACTAAAGATCTTTTTGTGGGCGTTGATAAGCAGCTGTCTGCGTGCGAGGGGCTAGAACCGCAATGTCGACCAGTTCCAGATAAAGAGCAGACAGCTCAGAAGGACTTACATTAAAACCAGGGATGCCAGGAAACAGTCCAGTTCATGCACCTATAATCTGTCCATTTTTGGAGGAGCTGCATAGGATTTTGATTAATGACATTGTTACCGACACCCATCCCTCCCACATGAGTGATCAGTGGCAGAACACAAAGAGGCCAGTGAAGAGCTTTCCCCAGAAAGCCAGGATCTCTTTGGGACTCAGGACCCCAAATCCTATGGAAGGAAGCTGGACATGTAAGCATCTCTCTTTACAATTTATTATTATTCTAGCTTCTGTTCCAGGTGCCCCACAGCCATTTTGGGGGGTGTGTGAACTATTAGCCTGAGTGAGTCTCCAGCCCTGCCTTCCTTCCGTGGCCCATACTGTCCGTTTTCAAAATAGTGTCTGCTCTGGCCAGGCAACTGGCTTCTGTCTCCTGCTCAAGCCCTGACCAGTGTCTGTTTACCAGCCCTTGTCCCTGAGGGCACATTCCCAGCTGCCTATTTTCCTTTCCCCTCCCCGCCTCTGTCTTGCCCAGTGAATGCCCCCATCCCCACCAATCCTCTTTGCTAGCTCAAAATGGTGTCTGCAGTCTCCATTTTGCCTCCCCTCCTGCCAGTGGTAAAGTGGTAATAAAAGAAGTGGGGAAACTAATCTAAACTAACCTCCATGTTCCCCGAATGAGAAATGGGTAAATTCTGTTTTTCCCTGATGACACTGCTGCCCCCCACAGCATTCCTGAACAACAGCAACATTCAACTGGGCAAAATGTCGCGCTTCATTGAGACACTGGGTATGTGGAAAGAAGCTTGGATACTTGTAAAAGAGTCTTTCCGGGGTGCCTCTCTAGCAGGGGCTGGGCCCCTTGCCATGCCCAGTTACCACCACAGGGACAGCCCTGTCCAGGCCCCCGCCTTTTAGTCCTTGCCGTGGGCCCGGTCTCTGGGTGCCTTCTTACTTCGTTTACGTGTGGGGAAAAGCAAAAGTTCAAACTCAGCAGAGAATAAGCCCCGCACAGGGTCAGCCAAAAGATAAAAGGTCAGTGGCATCACCTTCCTGCAGGGATGCCCGGGTAGCCAAATCAGTCTCTCCCTGTCCGGCTTGCTCTTGGGGTTCGCTGGACTCTTTGCGGAGCTGAGGGGTCTGAGGTGTGGGGGTTCCTTCTGCTGCTGCAGGAGCCACTCCCTCTCAGGGCATCCCCCACACTGATTGCAGCTTCCTCCTTTTAGAGCTTTCCTCCCCACCATGCATCACTAGCAGGGTTGGAGGGCCAGGGCTACCTTAGCCGTGCAGGCAGTGTGGCTGGCTCTGGCCAGGCGGCAGGCTGTGAGCTCCCGCTGCTCTGGGCGGCATGGTAAGGGGGCAGGAAGTGGGGGGGTTGGATAAGGGGCAGAAGGTCCTGGGGGGCAGTCAGGGGACAGGGAGCAGGGGGCGGTTGGATGGGGCGGAGGTTTGGAGGCAGTCAGGGGACAAGGAGCAGGGGGGGTTGGATGGGGCGGAGGTTCTGGGCGGGGCAGTCAGGGGACAGGGAGTGGGGGGGGGTTGGATAGCCGTGGGAGTCCTGGGGGGCCTGTCAGGGGGTGAGGGTGTGGATAGGGGGCGAGGGAGGCAGTCAGGGGACAGGGAGCAGGGGGGGTTGGATAGGGGGTGGGGTACCAGGGGGCGGTTAGGGGCAGGGGGTCCGGGGAGGGTCGGTCAGTGGACAAGGAGTAGGGGGGGTTGGATGGGTCGGGTGTTCTGAGGGGGGCAGTCAGGGGGCGGGAAGTGGGAGGGGCCGGATAGGGGGCAGGGGCCAGGCTGGTTGGGGAGGCACAGCCTTCCATTCCCGGCCCTCCATACAGTTGCGCAATCCCGATGTGGCCCTTGGGCCAAAAAGTTTGCCCAACCCTGCTCTAACCTATTCCAAAAGCAGCACCACCTTCCTTTCAGACGGCCGAGCGCACACTCCACTGTTATTCTGCAACTACAGAAGTGATAGTTAAACAGTTCCTCCCTTCTGTCCAAGTGGCCTGTGACTGACTTCATTAACCAGACAAGCAGAGGTTCTCCTGGGCTAACCAACGCAATTGCCCTAGCATCGTGGACCTTCCCAGACTACCCTGCATTTATGTTTGTAAACCTGCCATGGTGGTCAAACAGCCCTTTGAGCATCATTGAGAAATACCCCTTTTCTGGTTATAAACCCTGAGCCCTGGTGCAGGAGGCAAATGATAGGCACATAGATCCCATCAATTGCCCCAATACCGTTTGGGAACCTCATGCATGCAAAGCCATCAGTAATCTCCTGATTGTTACCAGGCTTTATAATCTGAGGCAACAATACCTTATGCATGGTGGCACACCTCTGCATGACCAACAGAGTCAATCTCCCTATACCAATCTGGTTGGCTATGGATTGGTAACCTTTGGGAGTGGCCAACTTTCCGATGGAAATGGCGAGTGCTTCTCAACAGATATGGGGCACCAGATGTTGGTAAGCTGCCACTGAATCTCTGGGATGAGTTCAGCGCAGATCTCAAAAAAGGTCACCTTTGTCATCTTGAAATTCTCTTGCCACTGGAGGTCATCCCAGGTCTGGAGAATAATGCTTTCATGCTAATTGATGCTGTTTCCCGAGCCCAGAAACAGTGCTGCACAGTGGCTATGCAACTTAAAACACTACAGGTGCAGCACTTCAGTGTAGACACTTTACTACAGCAATGGGAAGGAAAGTTAATCCACCTCCCTGAGAGGCGGTAAGAATTCTTCCATCGCCCTAGCACTGTCTCCAGCAGGGGCTTGGTCAGCTTAACTACATCTCTCAGGGGTGTGGATTTTTCACACCCAGGGGAGTTGTAGCTATGCCAGTGTAACTTTTCAGTGTAGACCAGCCCTGTGTGAAGCTACTCCATGAATAGCTCTCGTAGTAGCAGTTCCTCAGTGTCATCCTCTTCTTCCTAGCCCTCCTTCCTCTGCTACCACCACTGCTGCTGGAGGAACTACTCCTGCAGCCACATCATCGGCTCGGTGATGTGGCTGGTGAAGTCCAAACCTGAGGCCACCTGGCTTCAAGAGCGGAAATACAACTCAAGCAGCCTCTGTGTATGCACAGTTGCCAGCACAGTGGCACGGAGCATTGTTGGGTCCATGGCGGCTGACAGCAATTTGAAAATGGCACTAGCCCACCCAGAAAGAGAGGAAGCATAGGACAGAGACAGTGAAATCATGGAGTTTTTTGGAATTTGACCCCGTATCCCAGAATTCCACAGGCTTCTCTCTGGCTCCACTAAGCACCCCATAATGGGCAGCGAGAGACATCCCAGAGTACTCTCTGCAAGGATCACAGGATCCCAGCCTGTATACACAACAATGTGAATTGAAAGAGTGCACAGCTGTCCTGTGTGTATGCCATTAGTAGGGCTGGCGTGTTGTGCATTAACTAATGCACGTCAACTCACTGTGGATTAAAACCCTTTCATAGACAAGTCAATCAAAAGCCACAATCAGTGCCTGATTTCCAGAAAGTCTGAGTGTCCCTCACTCCCATTAGCTTTCACTGGAGTTGTGGGTTCTCAGCACTTCTGCACAGCAGACCCTTAGTTGCTGCCCACAAAGCAATTTCACATCATGCCAAATGGTGAGGTTACGTAAAGGGAAACCAAGAATTAAAAGGCACCTTCAGCAGTAAGGAAGGGACTTGGGTCAAAGTGGATTCATTCTGAATTTAGGGCCCTTTCCAAACACCACTGAAGTCAAAGCCCATTCTAACCTGCACTCAGGACTAGGACTGCTAGGAAATCAGGGAACTGACCCCTTCTGTTGTAACCTGCCTAAAGAAACTGGCCCTAGATCATTATGCAAGGTAGCCTATTTCCCCTTGTTTTTTCCTCCTCCCCCCCCGCCCCCCCCCCGACGTTCTGGTTAAACTTGGATTTATGCTGGAAGTGGCCCACCTTGATTGCCATGCACAGTGTGGGGAGAGTGGTCAGTTTGGATGAGCTATTGCCAGCAGGAGAGTGAGTTTGTGTGTGTGTGTTGGGGTTGGGGGGGGGGTGAGAAAACCTGGATTTGTGCTGGAAATGGCCCACCTTGATTATCATGCACATTGTAGGGGGAGTGGTCACTTCGGATGAGCTATTACCAGCAGGAGAGAGAGTTTGTGAGAGTATGGGGGTGGGGGAGTGAGAAAACCTGGATTTGTGCTGGAAATGGCCCACTTTGATTTTCATGCAGGTTGTAGGGAGAGTGGTCACTTTGGATAGGCTATTACCAGCAGGAGAGTGAGTTTGTGTGTGTGGTTTTTGAAGGGGGGTGAGGGGGTGAGAGAACCTGGATTTCTGCGGGAAATGGCCCACATTGATTATCATATGCATTGTGAAGACAGTGGTCACTTTGGATGGGCTATTACCAGCAAGAGAGTGAGTTTGTTTGTGGGAGGGCGGAGGGTGAGAAAACCTGGATTTGTGCTGGAAATGGCCCAACTTGATGATCACTTTAGATAAGCTATTACCAGCAGGAGAGTGGGGTGGGAGGAGGCATTGTTTCATGGTGTCTGTGTATAAAATGTCTTGTGCGATTTCCACAGCATGCATCCGATGAAGTGAGCTGTAGCTCACGAAAGCTCATGCTCAAATAAATTGGTTAGTCTCTAAGGTGCCACAAGTCCTCCTTTTCTTTTTGCTAGATCTTTAGGGCATTCTGGGGATAAAGATTGCATGGAAGACACAACACATATTAAAGATTAACTGCAATGGCTGTTGAGCTATTCAGGAAAGAGCAAACAATGCAACAACTATTGCACTTACAAAGGATTATCCTGCACTTTTGCCTTTTCACTTTATAATAAGTTCTGGAGAAAGCGGTGCAGGCTTTACAATAGGTTTTACTGCTTGTTTACTCAGCAATGAACGTCAGCAACAAAGGCATGTGTATAGTCAACAGAGAGTGTTCGGCTATATGCACGGAGGGGACTTTCTTATGCAGTTCAGAGGAAACAAACTCACTGAGGATTAACTCAAGAATCGCACAGAGTGATAAATGTCAAGAAATGCAGCATTAAACCTGACACACTCATAGCCTTAATCCTCTTTAAAAGGGTTGAAACAGTAGGAGTCGGGCTCAGCAAATGCAGTCGTTTTGAATTTCCTGAATTTTTGCTGGTTTCTTACAAAATCCTCATTTTATTCTCAGATTCTTTTTCTATTACTTCTGTTTTATTTTGCTCTCCATTGTTTGTATGGGCTTTAAATATACAGTGGCTAGTGAGAATGCATTTTGCGCCCAGGATGAAATTGTTCCTGTGCAGCACAAGGTCTGTGCACCACTTATGTCCATAGGCCTGTGTGGGCCTTCTGCACAGTGGTGAATTTCCATTGCATGAATATACACAAGCAGCTCCAAAATCACACACTTCGGAGTGAAATTCACTCATGATCAAGGCCAGCATTATGCCCAATGCATCACTTAAACCCTTTTTAAGGACTTGATCCAAAAGCCATTGAAGTCTCCGGGGGTCTTTGGGTATGTCTACACTGCAAAGAAAAACCCACAGCTCCAAGTCTCAGAGCCCAGATCAGTTGACTTGGGCTCATGGGGCTCAAGCTGCATAGCTAAAGATAGCAGTGTAGACATTCAGGCACAGCCTGGACTTTGAGACCCTCCCCCCTTGCAGGGTTTCAGACCCTGGGCTCCAGGCCAAGTGTGACTGTCTACACAGCTATTTTTAGCCCCACAGCCTGAGTGCCAGAGCCTGAGTAAATTGACCTGGGCTCTGAGACTCACTGCTCAGGGTCTTTTATTGCAGTGTAGACATACCCTGAGAGGCCTCAAGTTCTTAACATGGGGCTTACATGTACTTAAGTGGTGCATGAGACTTTGTGTGGATCATCCACACTGGAATGAATTTCATCCGTGGGATATAGAAGTCTCTTTATGGCCCTGCAAATATAATCCAGTTTCAGAGCAATACGTTAACACTATGCAAATCTCATGAGCACGGCCTGCCAAACCACAAGAGAAAATTTGGATGCTTAGTTCACTAAAACTTTTGCTTATGATGCAGGTCTAGCGACAGATGCACTATACGTATGTAAATACCTTTGCCATTCTTCCAGTTACCCAATAACAAGCAGTGGTAGAGATCTAGTGGGTTTCTTGTCTCCATAGCCGAGGAAAACGTGCTATAAACTGACTTTGGACTCAGGTCAGTTAATTATTCATTAAAAATGACTGAGGCGTTATCACTGGGCTGTACTGGAAAAGGGTAGGTTGTGGAGTGGTGTTGAGAAAGGCTTTTCAAAGGGATGGAGACTGAGTTTCACTGTTACTTCCTATGCAACTCTCCCTGTCTCAGAAGAACACGATTCATCTACCAAGAATGTACAAAGCAAAATCAACCTATTACCAAGCAGAACTGCAAGCAGGGAGTCAGCTGGGATGTGGAAGTAACAACATAATTATTTTTTTTAAACAAGAGTGCGGTTGGGGGTGACACAGCTGTACAAAAACCAAGC
This sequence comes from Chelonia mydas, assembly GCF_015237465.2. Lineage (NCBI taxonomy): Eukaryota > Metazoa > Chordata > Testudines > Cheloniidae > Chelonia > Chelonia mydas. The sequence continues at coordinate 19,670,368 of NC_051253.2, read as the reverse complement.
ATTATTCTGAAGTGCAGCTGCAAGCTGAGATGAAATATGTGCATGGAAAGGGTAGCACTGGGACCTGTTTGGCTGACAAGTGGTTGGACAAGTTGACCCAGAGGATCCCTACCAACTGGATTGCCTTTGAATCTAGGATCTGAAACTTGTGCTGGAGAGTTATGCCAACTGAGAACTCTCACAGGCCAGGGCACTGTTGGGTACTCATTCTATGAAAACGGCATTAGAGGGAAACAGTGTAATGCCATGAAGATATGCACCTCTGAGGACTCTGCAGCTGACAAAAGGCCAGGCCAGGGCAGGGCCAGCAATCCCCTGGGCCTTCCTACTTCACTGACATTAGAGGTGGAAAAGACATATTAGGTCATCCAAGGCTCACAAATCGGGATGACCTAATACGACTTTTGCCTTCAATGGGACTACTTATTTTAAAATATAGCACATGCCTAAATGCTTTGCTGGATTAGGGACAGAGTGCTAAGCATCTTGTGGGATCATGCCTCTAGTCCATCCACCAGCAAGGGTATCATTGCTCCCCAAGTGGAGTCTTGCCACTCTTGATCTTGCCAGGTAGCTGGGTAAGCAGCAGCTCCTGCATCAATGCCAATCCCACAGCCAAAACCTGTCACTTCTCCTGTGCAAGGCAGGCCTCCAACTCTATCCCTCAGGCCATCTGGCTTGTGTTCTTGTAAGTTTTAAAGAAACCAAACAGTGCTTCCAGTGATGAGTTAAGTATTTATTTGCTCTTTAACATGATATATTAACTCAGTATAAACTACCCATGGTTTCTTTGGTGTATATCAAAGGAGGACCTGGACACTGCAGCAGCTGAATGTGATAAATATCGGGCATTTTTCCAAATAGCAAAGTTTCTCACACTTTGGCAGCTGCACAAATCTGGATCATTCTTATTATTTAAAGCTCTCTTCAGAATTGCAAAAACCTACTGCTGAATGTCATTTAATGTTCTAACAATTGCTGAAAAATTCAAGCCATCTGAACTGGAAAAGACAGAGAGGAGAAGAAGGTAAAATACCAGTTTGTGGCTATAGCTTCTGCACTATGCAGAGGACAACTGCTGCCAGCAATAACAATCTATCTACTTTGGAAACAATGAAAATATGATCTTTGCTATCAGCTCTTTGGCCTTTTCCTCCTTGCATTTCACTGCAGTGGGCTTAAGTCTTCTCTTCCTAAATACTAGCATCATCGGCATGTAACATTTAATGCCCACCTATTTCATGCAATATTGGGACAGGTCTTCATCAAGTTTAAGCATGAGACAGTACCAACAAAATGTGTGACTAATTTGCAAACACACAGTTATTAAGATTGTGCACACAGATTGGGCATGTAACTGTGTGCTTATTTTGCATGCGTATTTATATGTCTACGGTTTTTTTTAATCTCTTCCACATTTTCAAATCTTTTAGGGCCAAAATTTCCAGAAAATTTCTGTGTGCAGGCACCACGATTGAACGTGCTAGTGTGGAAATTGCTATTCCAAATTACCACTTGCACACATAATGGATCGTTCTCATGTATAATTACTAGGACGTTGAATGCAGTCACATCACATGCACACTCAAATTAGGCATGCAATTGCACACCTACTTTTTTGAAAATTTAGGTCTAGGTGCACAAGAGTAACTGTAAAATGCAATTGCATGCCTACAGGTTGTGAAAAATTCTCTGTAGGATTCCCCACTATAATCAGCTTCTGCATCATCCCAGGCATCATTCAGAATTCTGCAGCCATTATCCTAATAGAGCACCAGCCTCCTAAAACTTTAAAAGGCAAGTTTGCTGTCAGCAGCTGCATGGTCTTGGAGGAGATGGAAAAGACCTAAGGCATGTCTGCCCAGTAAGATACATAACCTACTGTGACTGAGCCTGCAGCATGCTGCCACCCATATAGCCATCACCAACGAACCCAGGAGCTGTTGTATTACTTAATAAAAGATATAACTGTACTGCTCAGAGCTCCTATAGACCTTGTCATCCTCAAAACCCTTTACAAGCCACAATCAGTCTGGCGCTGGGTTCTCCTCTCCCAGAAAGACCCCAGAGACTGGCCAGCCCTTTGACTGATGGTCCTCATACGTGACACGCAGTCCTCACTGGTCATTAGGTACAGCAGGGGGTTCAGGGCACTGTTGAAGCTGGCCAGGCCCCAGGTCACCTGGTAGGAGACATAGATGTTTTTTGAAGTCTGGGTGCAGAACCCCTAGAGTTGCCAGCTTTGGGATAGCAAGTTAAGATTCCTGAAGACATGATATGGGAGGAAACAGACAGAGAACAGGACCATCAGTAACACCACCAGTTTGATGCTCCTTCTCTTGAGGTTTGGGTCCACATTTTTATTCCTCCAGAGGACCACCACCACATGGCAGTAGCAGCCAATGATTATGAGGAAGGGGACTACAAAGCCAGTCATAGTTACAACCAGGACGTAGGGCAGATAGGTGCCCAGGTTCTCATGTCCTGTTGTATCATGACACCGTGTACCATTGCTATCCATTTTGCTGAAGGCAAAATCAGGAGACACCTAGATGATGACCCATGCCCAGACCAACACACTGATGAAGAAGGGGGGGCCCAGAGTCTGGCACCTACCCAGCATCTTCAGTGGGTACACGATGCCCAGGTAGCGGTGGATGCTGATGCAGGTCAGGAAGCCAATGCTGGCATAGAGACTGAGGTGGAAGATGGCCCGCGTCAACCTGCAGCAGTCTTTCCCAAAGAGCCACACGCCCCCCTGGAGATAGTAGGTCACCAGGAAGGGCAACGTGATCACATAGAGTAGGTCTGCCACCCCTAGTTTGCACACCAGCACACTGAGGGTGCTCCAGCTGCTCCTCTGGGACCCGGCACACATATTCCACAGGCCAGTCCATTCCCCAGCAGCCCCAGCAGGGACACGATGAGGTACACAGCCGGCAGGAAGTGATGGGTGAAAATCTGGTTCACCGGACACAGGACTGAAGGTGAAGTTGATGATGTCAGAAATCGAAACGACTTCCTCCACGGGTGCCATTTACTGCAGAGGGTTCTACAGGAAGCAGATGGGGGGTTGTTGCAGCAAGGGAACAAGTGAGTCCTTAGGGAAGACGCATGAGGGGTCGGTGCAAGGTGGAATCTCCCACGTCCTAAGGGTGGTGCAGAAGGGAATCCCTGAGTCCTTAAGAGGGAAATATCCTCTTGCAATTGGGGCTGTGGGAGGGATCCACAGACCCCTATGGTGGAGGGGGAGGTGGGGATGCCAGGTCCTTAAGGGGGGCAGGGCAGGAGGGGCTCCCCAGAATCCTATGGGGGAGGGAGGGATGCCAGGTCCTTAAGGGGGGCAGGGAAGGAGGGGCTCCCCAGAACCCTAAGGGGAAGGGCAGGAGCAGGTACCTCGGTCCCTATCCTAAGGGAGAAACTCCGGGTCCCTAGGGGGATCCCCCCGGCCTCTGCGCGGCTCCCCCCCCCTTCTCTCGCTCTTCTCTCGCTCTGACTCTTGCCGGAGGCGGTGCTAGCCCATTGGGGGTTGTAAGAAGAAATATTTTGCCCTCTCCCGAATACTAAAAAAGTGAATACTGCCCCCATCCCCAGCTGCCCAGGGCCCTAAATAATTGCTTAGTCTGCTTATGGCTAGCGCCGGCTCTGTTCTTGCCAATGATTGGCACCAAAAATGATCAATACTAGTGACGTGCAGGCCGCAGTCTCCAGCTGAGCAACGCTGCTTGCCGTGGGGGTGGGTCATAGCCCGCTAAATGCTGCCCACTGGCAACCAGGGCACCCAAGGATTGCCCAGCGTGGGACGGGTTTGGGGGATGCTAAGCTGCTCCAGTTCATTTTTGGGTTTGAATTAATTCAAGGAGGCGGAGGGAGCTCACAGTAACTGAATATAAATTGTCTCTATACAGCGTGTGGCTATTTCTGGTGTGAACACTCACCTGGCGGCGCGGAGGGGGCAGGAGTTGGAGTCTGACAAAAGAGTTATTCTAAATTAGACCCTCATATCAGCATCTCATACAACCAGACACGTTAGAGATGGAGATGCCTCATTAGGTCCCAACCAGTCCATCCCCTCTATGGGCCAGGGTTGTTCCCTACAGTCTATTCCCCATTGTTTTGTCCAGTCCAGTTTTAAATGACTTGAGTCACCACGTCGCCTGGTAGTCTATGCCACCAGCCAGTAAGATTTCCCCATCAGGGAATGTTTCCCAGTGTTCAGCCTCAAGTGTCCTTGTCTCAAAGCGATGCCGAGACTGCACTATCGTAGCGTGACATAGGCCAGGAATGTTTAAAGCTTTCTGGAGTACTGACCAGGGACGGGTGGCGGGGAAGACAAAAGATCAGTTACCCCTGAAACTGCTATTCCCCACAACCCTGGCTACACTACAATAATTACCTCTTGCCAATAGTGGGTGTCAATGACAGGTGCAGTGGAACAAGTGTTGAACACAGTTTAGCTTCAGGTGTATACAAGGACAAACCATGTTTAGAACCAGTTTAGCTGCACCTGTTGACGCTATTGGTGACAATGGATGACAAGAATGACACCCCCTTTATCTCCAAACTCCTACCCTAAACCATAAACAACCCAAAAAAACCCACCCTACCCCAACAGTTTTTGACCCCAGAAAGGGAGAAGTGCCAGAAACTACATACAGTCCCCTAGGGACTTCACTATCACTAATGATTTTACATGGAAGGTGCTGAAATACTAGGGTGATGGGCAGCAGTATAAATATGAGAGAGAGAGGCTGGCCGGCCGGCCAGAGCTGCACACCCATTGTCATCAATATGTAATTTCTGTATCATAGAATCATAGAATATCAGGGTTGGAAGAGACCTCAGGAGGTCATCTAGCCCAACCACCTGCTCAAAGCAGGACCAACACCAACTAAATCATCCCAGCCAAGGCTTTGTCAAGCCAGGCCTTAAAAACCTCTAAGGATGGAGATTCTACCACCTCTCTAAGTAACCCATTCCAGTTCTTCACCACACTCCTAGTGAAATAGTGTTTCCTAATATCCAACCTAGACTCCGCCCCCGCACCGCCCGCAACTTGAGACCATTGCTTCTTGTTCTGTCATTTTCCAACTTGAGAACAGCCTAGCTCCATCCTCTTTCGAACCCCCTTCAGGTAGTTGAAGGCTGCTATCAAATCCCCCCTCACTCTTCTCTTCTGCAGACTAAATAAGCCCAGTTCCCTCAGCCTCTCCTCGTAAGTCATGTGCCCCAGCCCCCTAATCATTTTTGTTGCCCTTCCCTGGACTCTCTCCAATTTTTCCACATCCCTTCTGTAGTGGGGGGACCAAAACTGGACACAATACTCCAGGTGTGGCCTCACCAGTGCCGAATAGAGGGGAATAATCACTTCCCTCGATCTGCTGGCAATGCTCCTACTAATACAGCCCAATATGCCATTGGTCTTCTTGGCAACAAGGGCACACTGCTGAATCATATCCAGCTTCTCATCTACTGTAATCCCCAGGTCCTTTTCTGCAGAACTGCTGCTTAGCCAGTCAGTCCCCAGCCTATAGTGATGTATGGGATTCTTCCTACATAAGTGCAGGACTTTGCACTTGTCCTTGTTGAACCTCATCAAATTTCTTTTGGCCCAATCCTCCAATTTGTCTAGGTCACTCTGGACCCTATCCCTACCCTCCAGCATATCTACCTCTCCCCCTATCTTAGTGTCATCTGCAACTAATCCCATCATCCAGATCATTAATAAAGATGTTGAACAAAACCAGCCCCAGGACCGACCCCTGGGGCACTCTGCTTGATACCGCCTGCCAACTAGACATCGAGCCGTTGATCACTACCCGTTGAGCCTGACAATCTAGCCAGCTTTCTATCCACATTGTAGTCCATTCATCCAATCCATACTTTTTTAACTTGCTGGCAAGAATACTGTGGGAGACCGTATCAAAAGCTTTGCTAAAGTCAAGATATATCACATCCACCATTTTCCCCATATCTACAGAGCCAGTTATCTCATCATAGAAGGCAATCAGGTTCGTCAGGCATGACTTGCCCTTGGTGAATCCATGTTGACTGTTCCTGATCACCTTCCTCTCCTCCAAGTGCTTCAAAATGGATTCCTTGAGGATCTGCTCTATGATTTTGCCGGGGACTGAAGTGAGGCTGACTGGTCTGTAGTTCCTCAGGTTCTCTTTCTTCCCTTTTTAAAATATGGGCATTATATTTGCCTTTTTCCAATCATCTGGGACCTCCCCTGATTGACATGAATTTTCAGAGATAATGGCCAATGGCTCTGCAATCACATCAGCCAACTCCCTCAGCGCCCTTGGATGCATTAGATCTGGACCCATGGACTTATGCATGTCCAGCTTTTCTAAATAGTCCTTAACCTGTTCTTTCACCACTGAGGGCTGCTCACCTCCTCCCCATACTGTACTGCCCAGTGCAGCAGTCTGGGAGCTGACCTTGTCTGTGAAGACCGAGGCAAAAAAAGCATTGAGTATTTCAGCTTCTTCCACATCATCTGTCACTATGTTGCCTCCCCTACTCAGTAAGGGTCCCACACTTTCCCTGACCTTCTTCTTATTGCTAACATACCTGTAGAAACCCTTCTTGTTACCCTTCATATCCCTTGCTAGCTGCAACTCCAGTTGTGCCTTGGCCTTCCTGATTACACCCCTGCATGCTCTAGAAATATTTTTATACTCCTCACTAGTCATCTGTCCAAATTTCCACTTCTTGTAAGCTTCCTTTTTGAGTTTAAGATCACCGAAGATTTCACTGTTAAGCCAAGCTGGTCGCCTGCCATATTTGCTATTCTTTCTGCACATTGGGATGGTTTGTTCCTGTGCCCTCAATAAGGCTTCTTTAAAATACAGCCAGCTCTCCTGGACTCCTTGCCCCCTCATATTCGCCTCCCAGGGGATCCTGCCCATCAGTTCCCTAAGGGAGTCTAAGTCTGCTTTTCTGAAGTCCAGGGTCCGTAACAGTTACACATTGGTAGGGCAGGGAGAAGGGATCTCAGCAAATCCAATTTAGTTACCAAATTAAGGTCAGAGTAAGGAAGGAAATAGTGAAAAACAGACAGGGCTTCAGAGCCCAGCAGAATACACTGGTAGTGGTCATGCCACATCTCACAGCATCCTCCCAGTTTGGGATATGAGCTCTCTGCATGTATCTTTATCACACTGCAAACTCCATTTTGATTGTCAGGGTTGCCTGCCTCTCTGCTGTCTTCCTACCTCCATCTAAGGGTGAAAAATCCAAAGCGTAGTGACACAATGCTAACAAGGAGCTAGAAATGAAGGGTCGTTAAACCTTGGTAGTATTCTATTCAAATGGAAGCCTCCTTAAACAAAGAAGGCAGCATACCAAGAAAACCCGTCCACCCAGATAGGCTGGTAACTAAGCTATGGATTTCCTCTTGGGGACTTTGATCACCTGATGAGGCTGATTTTGGGTCACCTGACAAAAGGGACTGCAACTTTATAAAAGGAGTACTCTTGTCATCCGATGAAGTGAGCTGTAGCTCACGAAAGCTCATGCTCAAATAAATTGGTTAGTCTCTAAGGTGCCACAAGTACTCCTTTTCTTTTTGCGAATACAGACTAACACGGCTGTTACTCTGAAACCCGACTCTTGTCATTGTTTGTCTACACTACCGCGGGGTTGATCTAAGATACACAACTTCAGTTCTTAGATCTACTTACTGTGGTGTCTTCACTGCAGTAAGCTGACAGCTGGCGCTCTCCTGTCGACTCTGCTTGCGCTTCTGGCCAGGTTCCAGCTTCCCAGAGATCGAACCACTAGGCGACGAGAGTCCCCGAAGCCCCTCCGGGTCTCGGAATGGCTCCAGTGCTTCTGATCCGGTCCTGAGTTTCTGCTGTCGTAGGTTACATCCCCCCCGGCCGCTACTGCCTTAGGTTTATATGCAGTCCCGTATACACCTTGATTATCCTTACACGGTAATATTTCGATTCAAGCCTTGCAACTGGTTTCTTACACTCACCCTGTCTCACTCACTTCTTACATATTGATTGATTACATATTCATACGCGTAGAATTGGTAATATAGATTTAAGCAAGCCTGTCACATCAGCGAGGACTTCTGTTGCAGCTTGTGGTTCAGACAAGAACTGTGCAAACTGCAAGGTACAGGAAGCTTACACAGACACATAGACAGCTTGGAAGGCAGAGGGTGCGGGGGGAGCATGGGCAGCCCTTCCTCCCCATGGAGCAGAAGCTGCTCCTGTCTGGCAAAGGCCAAGCCATGGATGGGGCCACGTCCGGCTACACTGGTCTGTGAGGTTCCCACTTCCATGGTGGGGCGAACATCAGATTCTGTGCCCAGGAAGCATGCCAGAGAGACCAGAGAAAGAGTCAATGCTGAGCCTACCCAAACAGAGGGACACTTAAGAGCGCACAGGTCCAACATGCTGGGACCCAAACACAGGAGCCTGGTGAGTGTCCTAAGAAGAAGCAGAGGTAACTTTACCAGGTCTCTGACATGTAGAAATTAGAGATAGAGAAGATAAGCCGGCTGGTTCCCTGCAACACATGTACTAGCAATTTGCGTAAGTTTCGGAAATGTCACCTAAGTACTGGCGGAAGTTGGACTCCCCTAGATAAGAGGGTTTGCCAAAGTGGTACTAATTATAGGCATCTATCTTGGATTCAGAGAGACAACAGATGCTTCACAGAGCTGAAATTGTTCTGCAGGAGGATATGGATTATTAAATGACTATGTGGTAAAGTCAAGTTGCTAGGAGCAACCCCCAACTAAGTTTCTATGGCTTACCTTTGATAGGAGGGAATGTGAAGTGGTTACCATATAAATAAAATTTATTCGTTCCATTATTGTGGGCCAAAGTTTGCCTGATAGTAGAGGTACAGATGGCTGGGACTTTGGCACAAGAATCCTGGAACAGTGCAGACAGGAGTTATTAACCAGAAGTTACTCATTCTTCAGGAAAACAACCCTCTGTCCTACACAGTCTCTCCTGCCTGCCTTCCTTCACCACAAGGAGTTTCGGGTAGTGATCCTTAGGGCAGTGGTTTTCAAACTGCGGGTTGCGACTCAGTACTGGGTCGTGGAATGGAAGGCACTGAGTTGCGGCGGCTCTGGTCAGCACTGCCGACTGCTCTGCAAAAAGTCCCATCAGTGGTGCTGCCTGGCCAAGGCAGGCTAGTTCCTACCTGCTCTGACACCACGCTGTGCCCCGGAAGTGGCCAGCAGCAGGTCTGGCTCCATTGGGTTGCAGGTGATAACAATTTTCTTCAACTGGGTCACCAAAAAAAAAGTTTGAAAATCACTGCCTTAGGGTACCTTACAGTTACAGTTGACAGGTAGAAAAGGGTTATATCAGGATTATCACCATCCTCATCTCATTGCTTTGATGAATAATATGTTTATTACTAATTTCAGAGTAATAGCTGTGTTAGTCTGTATTCGCAAAAAGAAAAGGAGTACTTGTGGCACCTTAGAGACTAACCAATTTATTTGAGCATAAGCTTTCGTGAGCTACAGCTCACTTCATCGGATGCATACTGTGGAAACTGCAGAAGACATTATATACACAGAGACCATGAAACAATACCTCCTCCCACCCCACTCTCCTGCTGGTAATAGCTTATCTAAAGTGATCACTCTCCTTACAATGTGTATGATAATCAAGTTGGGCCATTTCCAGCACAAATCCAGGTTTTCTCACCCTCCGCCCCCCCCCCCCCCCAACTCACTCTCCTGCTGGTAATAGCCCATCCAAAGTGACCACTCTCTGAAACCTCTCTTTACAATGTGTATGATAATCAAGTTGGGCCATTTCCAGCACAAATCCAGGTTTTCTCACCCCCCCCCCCTTTTTTCCAAAAACCACACACACAAACTCACTCTCCTGCTGGTAATAGCTTATCCAAAGTGACCACTCTCCCTACAATGTGCATGATAATCAAGGTGGGCCATTTCCAGCACAAATCCAGGTTCTCTCACCCCCCCCCCACCCTCATACACACACAAACTCACTCTCCTGCTGGTAATAGCTCATCCAAACTGACCACTCTCCTTACAATGTGTATGATAATCAAGGTGGGGCATTTCCAGCATAAATCCAAGTTTAACCAGAACGTCTGGGGGCGGCGGGTGGGGGGGGTAGGAAAAAACAAGGGGAAATAGGCTACCTTGCATAATGACTTAGCCACTCCCAGTCTCTATTTAAGCCTAAATTAATAGTATCCAATTTGCAAATGAATTCCAATTCAGCAGTTTCTCGCTGGAGTCTGGATTTGAAGTTTTTTTGTTGTAAGATAGCGACCTTCATGTCTGTAATCGCGTGACCAGAGAGATTGAAGTGTTCTCCGACTGGTTTATGAATGTTATAATTCTTGACATCTGAATTGTGTCCATTTATTCTTTTACGTAGAGACTGTCCAGTTTGACCAATGTACATGTCAGAGGGGCATTGCTGGCACATGATGGCATATATCACATTGGTGGATGTGCAGGTGAACGAGCCTCTGATAGTGTGGCTGATGTTATTAGGCCCTGTGATGGTGTCCCCTGAATAGATATGTGGGCACAGTTGGCAACGGGCTTTGTTGCAAGGATAGGTTCCTGGGTTAGTGGTTCTGTTGTGTGGTATGTGGTTGTTGGTGAGTATTTGCTTCAGGTTGGGGGGCTGTCTGTAGACAAGGACTGGCCTGTCTCCCAAGATTTGTGAGAGTGTTGGGTCATCCTTCAGGATAGGTTGTAGATCCTTCATAATGCGTTGGAGGGGCTTTAGTTGGGGGCTGAAGGTGACGGCTAGTGGCGTTCTGTTATTTTCTTTGTTAGGCCTGTCCTGTAGTAGGTGACTTCTGGGAACTCTTCTGGCTCTATCAATCTGCTTCTTCACTTCAGCAGGTGGGTATTGTAGTTGTAAGAATGCTTGATAGAGATCTTGTAGGTGTTTGTCTCTGTCTGAGGGGTTGGAGCAAATGCGGTTGTATCGCAGAGCTTGGCTGTAGACGATGGATCGTGTAGTGTGGTCAGGGTGAAAGGTGGAGGCATGTAGGTAGGAATAGCGGTCAGTAGGTTTCCGGTATAGGGTGGTGTTTATGTGACCACTGTTTGTTAGCACTGTAGTGTCCAGGAAGTGGATCTCTTGTGTGGACTGGACCAGGCTGAGGTTGATGGTGGGATGGAAATTGTTGAAATCATGGTGGAATTCCTCAAGGGCTTCTTTTCCATGGGTCCAGATGATGAAGATGTCATCAATATAGCGCAAGTAGAGTAGGGGCGTTAGGGGACGAGAACTGAGGAAGCGTTGTTCTAAATCAGCCATAAAAATGTTGGCATACTGTGGGGTTGTTTCTGAGGCTGTGGATGGCATTGTGTTCTGCACGGCTGAGGTTATGGGGCAAGTGATGCTGCTTTTCCACAATTTCAGCCCGTGCACGTCGGCGGAAGCACTCTATGTGGAAGTCCAGTCTGCTGTTTCAACCTTCAGGAGGAGTCCACCTAGAATCCTTCTTTTTGTAATGTTGGTAGGGAGGCCTCTGTGGATTAGTATGTTGCTCAGAGGTATTTTGGAAATATTCCTTGAGTCGGAGACGTCGAAAATAGGATTCTAGGTCACCACAGAACTGTATCATGTTCGTGGGGGTGGAGGGGCAGAAGGAGAGGCCCCGAGATAGGATAGCTGCTTCTGCTGGGCTGAGAGTATAGTTGGATAGGTTAACAATATTGCTGGGTGAAACAACTCTGACATCATAATCAAAAAGGCTGACAAAGAAGGTGCTGTTGTCATCATGAATAGGTCGGAATATGAACAAGAGGCTGCTCGGCAGCTCTCCAACACCACTTTCTACAAGCCATTACCCTATGATCCCACTGAGAGTTACCAAAAGCAACTACAGCATTTGCTCAAGAAACTTCCTGAAAAAGCACAAGATCAAATCCGCACAGACACACCCCTGGAACCCCAACCTGGGATATTCTATCTACTACCCAAGATCCATAAACCTGGAAATCCTGGGCGCCCCATCATCTCAGGCATTGGCACCCTGACAGCAGGATTGTCCGGCTATGTAGACTCCCTCCTCAGGCCCTACGCTACCAGCACTCCCAGCTACCTTCGAGACACCACTGACTTCCTGAGGAAACTACAATCCATCGGTGATCTTCCTGATAACACCATCCTGGCCACTATGGATGTAGAAGCCCTCTACACCAACATTCCACACAAAGATGGACTACAAGCCGTCAAGAACACTATCACCGATAATGTCACGGCTAACCTGGTGGCTGAACTTTGTGACTTTGTCCTTACCCATAACTATTTTACATTTGGGGACAATGTATACCTTCAGATCAGCGGCACTGCTATGGGTACCCGCATGGCTCCACAGTATGCCAACATTTTTATGGCTGATTTAGAACAACGCTTCCTCAACTCTTGTCCCCTAACGCCCCTACTCTACTTGCGCTATATTGATGACATCTTCATCATCTGGACCCATGGAAAAGAAGCCCTTGAGGAATTCCACCATGATTTCAACAATTTCCATCCCACCATCAACCTCAGCCTGGTCCAGTCCACACAAGAGATCCACTTCCTAAACACTACAGTGCTAATAAACAATGGTCACATAAACACCACCCTATACCGGAAACCTACTGACCATATTCCTACCTACATGCCTCCACCTTTCACCCTGACCACACTACACGATCCATCGTCTACAGCCAAGCTCTGCGATACAACCGCATTTGCTCCAACCCCTCAGACAGAGACAAACACCTACAAGATCTCTATCAAGCATTCTTACAACTACAATACCCACCTGCTGAAGTGAAGAAGCAGACTGGTAGAGCCAGAAGAGTTCCCAGAAGTCACCTACTACAGGACAGGCCTAACAAAGAAAATAACAGAACACCACTAGCCGTCACCTTCAGCCCCCAACTAAAACCCCTCCAACGCATTATGAAGGATCTACAACCTATCCTGAAGGATGACCCAACACTCTCACAAATCTTGGGAGACAGGCCAGTCCTTGCCTACAGACAGCCCCCCAACCTGAAGCAAATACTCACCAACAACCACATACCACACAACAGAACCACTAACCCAGGAACCTATCCTTGCAACAAAGCCCGTTGCCAACTGTGCCCACATATCTATTCAGGGGACACCATCACAGGGCCTAATAACATCAGCCACACTATCAGAGGCTCGTTCACCTGCACATCCACCAATGTGATATATGCCATCATGTGCCAGCAATGCCCCTCTGACATGTACATTGGTCAAACTGGACAGTCTCTACGTAAAAGAATAAATGGACACAAATCAGATGTCAAGAATTATAACATTCATAAACCAGTCGGAGAACACTTCAATCTCTCTGGTCACGCGATTACAGACATGAAGGTCGCTATCTTACAACAAAAAAACTTCAAATCCAGACTCCAGCGAGAAACTGCTGAATTGGAATTCATTTGCAAATTGGATACTATTAATTTAGGCTTAAATAGAGACTGGGAGTGGCTAAGTCATTATGCAAGTAGCCTATTTCCCCTTGTTTTTTCCTACCCCCCCCCCGCCCCCAGACATTCTGGTTAAACTTGGATTTATGCTGGAAATAGCCCATCTTGATTATCATGCACATTGTAGGGAGAGTGGTCACTTTGGATGAGCTATTACCAGCAGGAGAGTGAGTTTGTGTGTGTATGGGGGTGGGGGAGGGTGAGAAAACCTGGATTTGTGCTGGAAATGGCCCACCTTGATTATCATGCACATTGTAGGGAGAGTGGTCACTTTGGATAAGCTATTACCAGCAGGAGAGTGAGTTTGTGTGTGTGTGTTTTGGGGGGGGGGGGGTTGAGAAAACCTGGATTTGTGCTGGAAATGGCCCACCTTGATTATCATACACATTGTAAGGAGAGTGATCACTTTAGATAAGCTATTACCAGCAGGAGAGTGGGGTGGGAGGAGGTATTGTTTCATGGTCTCTGTGTATATAATGTCTTCTGCAGTTTCCACAGTATGCATCCGATGAAGTGAGCTGTAGCTCACGAAAGCTTATGCTCAAATAAATTGGTTAGTCTCTAAGGTGCCACATGTTTATTACTAATGTTAGCAAATTTGGTGCAATCCCAGACTATTCAGGTAATAGGTTCAAGGTCATTTAGTTACCAGCTCAAGGTATTAAAGAAGGTGACTGCAAATACTCAGCTGTAATGAGCATGTCAGTGCCAGCCCATTCTCAGTCCTGCCAAACCGTGGCAGGGTGTGCTACCTCTTTAAGAAACAGTCTGAAACTTACAGCCAACATAGCGTGAGTTCACTCAAGGAGCACCCTGCCACACCCTGGGGGCTGGGCTATATAAACAGGAAAAGGAAGCTGAGTGAGAGAGGGGGGGTATGGTTGTTATTACAGGTGTAGACAGTCAGATCATAAGTCTGGCTCCTAGATGCTTTGTTTCTCTGACTGTAAGTTTGGTGGCTCTGAGCTAAGGGTCTTATGAAGAGGGTTAAGTGGTTCCTTCTTTGACCCAGCACCCAAAGGAAAGGGAGAAAGCCTACCTCAGTCCCAAAACAATAAAAGAACTAGGCACTCTGGTAGCTGGGTTGGTTTGGATGCATTCTTAAAGGGGACTTTTTGTTAGTTTGGTTTGTCTTCCCCCTTCTAGGATTCTGTGAACAACCCCAACCATTCAAAAATCAGAAGCCAGGCCCTATTCTGATACTTGCACAAAAATCAGGGAATTTTTAAAAACAATACATTAGAGTTTTGATTTGCCTTCTGGCTTTGAGCATTAAGGGTGACCTTTTCAAGCTTTTCTCCAGAACCATGAGGACTAGAAACTTACTCTTCTTTAAAAAATGAGACCTGAGGTTCTCACCTAATCACGTGTGCAGTGAGCAAGGGGTCTTCTTAAAAACACCAAATATTGTGAACCTCACAATTAAATTACAAGAGTTGGTTACACTGCATTCTATGGAAAGAACAATCTTTCCAGTTCATTTGCATGTATTCATTTATTATATAGATATTTCCTGCTTAGCTAATCAGTGAGAAATGGCATCTTGCCGAAAAAATAAAGGATAGCAAAGAGGTATATTGAGTCAGTAGTAATTGAGATAAGAATTTCAGGTTTCCTTTCAAAAACTGTGAGCCGTGGATTTTTTTATCAGTGTAAGAGATGAATTTGAGCAACATTTGAAAAGTATTTAATAAAGGTACCAAAGAGAATTAATTATAAGTTCTTATTGCATGTGCAGCCTGAGCTATGCTCCATTTTTCTGTACAGCTGACTGAAAAACATAAGACATTTTTTTCACCAGTTATCTATATACAGGGACATGGATCAAAATTGTCAACATATTTTATCAAAAGGGGTCACCTTAATGAACAAAGAGTACCCACATTTCATATAGACATAATGTGTTTAAAGAAAGCATTCCAAAGAGATTTACTCCATGGCTTGAAATGCACTGTACTCTGCTGGTTAACAAAGAGTATGACTAGAGTTATGCATATTTTTCAGTGAGCATTGCACACTTCTCAGCCAACCACAGGTCAGTTTCACCTTTGGCAGCTGTGCACTGTCTGCAGGAGAGACAAGTACCATCTGTTGTTAAGACTTTTGTTTCTGCACTCCCAGGTGTGTATTTTGGTGCTGTGTTCACGTGTGTGTGTGTGTGTGTGTGTGTGTGGTAGGGAGGGGGATCAACTCTGATGATGACATTTAGGGAACACAGCCCAAAATGTGGAAAAATATTGGTCCAGATCGTGTAGTCAGGGAGTCAGTGGAGATTTAGCTTGAGTAAGTGCTGAGTTAAGGATGGAGAATTCCGCCCGTAATTTCTCAGGAAGATGAAGAGTGGTTAAAGTAATGTGTATTAATGTTAACTTGACACAATGAGGGAGAGTGAAATGATATTGTAATTTAAATCATCTACACCCCCCTCCGCCCCCGTGCCCAAGTGGTACGCATCCTCATGTACAGAGGCACAAACTAATGCATATACACACAACTCAGTCATATGTGTGCCTGCCTAAAGATATAGCCACAGTCCAACAGGTACAACACATACAGATACATGCACACATCATCATCTTTTTTTTCTGTGTTTGTCCAGTGCCTAACTCAGTGGGGTCTGATCCATGGCTGGGACTCCTAAGTGACACAGTAATACAAATAATAATAATACTATTCATCCATGTACACCCCATGTACACCCCAGCTGGTACAGATGCATGTATACAGAAATATAGCAAATTAAAATAGAAACCAATGTAAAGATTTAACAGTGTTTAAGAAACATTGAGAGGCGGCAAACAGCTGACAAAATCTTATGAAATTTTAAATGTTTTTATTTTGCCTGCGTTTCTCTTATCGAAATTTAAGCTTCCTGAACTGCAGACATATCCAAGCTGTTTGGGCCTGATTCTGATCTCATTTATACTAGTGTAAATCAGGTATAACTCCACTGATGTTAGTGAAGATTCACCAGCGTAAAACTAGTGTGAGATCAGAACAGAGCCCACTCTCTTTAAGAGATGCACTAATACAATCTATGCAGCTAGGTGAGCACACTTTTATTTTCAGATTCACAAAAACAAAACTGAAATTGCCAGATCTTGCCTGGATTCATAGTCTAAAACACAGCTCTGTTCTAGTTGCAATTCACATTTGTCCATGGGATGAGAAGTGTGTTGCCTCTGCAGATTTAAATCAAGGCCATTAGAGGGCATTTAAACTTCAGTTTTGAATAACCCTAAAAGATTATCACTCTGAGAAAATAAAGCTCGGGATGCCTGCAGAATAACTCTCCTCAGCTGCTCCTGCTGGAACAGCCCCTCCGTGTTTGAAAATGGCCCTTTCCCAGTTTTGTGGTTCGTTTGCTGTTTTGCTGCCTTTCTTTTGGCCATGGACTTTAGGTTTTTGTGCTTGGATATTAGGTGGCATGTCCGGAGCTTCGGAATGGGATCACCAGTGTGTGAATTCCTTGTTTGCCTGGTTGAAAGACATGCCAAGCCACTGGTATTGTAGACGGAATGCAGCGATGCTAAAGAGAATGTTTTCTGCTGGATAGGAACCTCATTGTTACTTTCAGAGGGAAGTATTTTCAGAGAAGGAAGGTGAATTAAAACTATCATAAGGAAGACTCCTGTTCTGATGACAATTTGAATATGTGCTATTTATTTGTGGTAGTAGCTGGATATAATGAGCTGATTGTATGTGAATCATAGAACTGTACAAATCAGAGATAAGAACTTATGGTATTAGGTGCCATCTAGTCCTTTCCCTGAAGGTCCGTACAGAATTGTTCCCTACAGTGTTTTTTCTAATGTTTGAGACAATCAATGTCTTGGCATTAGCTGGCAAATTAAAACAAAGCAGAGCAGTATGTGTGACATTTGGGTGAAGGAGCAGCATTGTTGATGCACCCCTCACTTGTGTGTGCACAAACCCTAATGTATACGTGTATCAGGAGTTGGCTGCAGGCATGTTGGGCCTTTGAAAATCTGGCCAGTAAGAAATATATCAAGAAATCATCCCCATACCTTGGAAAGAAGCATTCCCCTCCTTGCAGGCTACATCTGGAGAAGTAGAAGGATTTGGGGTGGCCATACCTATTTCTTGTTCTAAACGTTTTGGTTTTTTATTCATACTTCAATATAAAAGTTCCCAAACTTTTTCTGGGCAACTGTGCCAAGTTAATGGACTCTGAGTCATACTCTACCAGCAGGTAATGATTGCTTCCATTTGACAGTATCTACTCTAACCCCCGTGGCGCTTGGCCTGCTTCATGCTCCTGTCTCACAGTGGTGAGCAGCCGAAGCTCTATGGAAGGCGCACAACCAAATGGAAGGTAGGCCCAGCAAAGAGACTCATCCCAAGATAGAGAGGGGATCCTAGAGTACCAATTGCAAAGGCCGCTGAAGCATAGGCGCCGACTTCTCTGGTGCTGGTGGGTACTCGACGCCCCCCTGCCCCGACTCCACCCCTGTCCCACCCCCATCCCAACCCCTTCCCCAAAGTCCCCAGCCCAACTCCGACCCCTCCCTGTCCCTATTCCAACCCCTTCCCCAAATCCCCGTCCCAGGCCCACCTCTTCCCCTGAGCGCACCGCGTTCCCGCTCCTCCCCCTCCCTCCTAGAGCTTGTTATGCTGCGAAACAAGCTGTTTCGCGGCAGCAAGCACTGGGAGGAGAAGTGGGGACCCGGCGCGCTCAGGGGAGGAGACAGAGGTAGAGATGAGGTGAGCTGGGCCGGGGTGGGGAGCTTGACTGTCGGTGGGTGCAGAACACCCACCAATTTTTCCCCCTGGGTGCTCCAGCCCCAGAGCACCCATGGAGTTGGTGCTTATGCGCTGAAGCACCAGTGATGCTGTGGGTACTGCCCCAGAGCTTGGGAAGGCATTCACTGCTTTAGAGCACGCATCGGGATAATCCGAGCCAGACATTCCCATAGGCAATGCTGATAGCCGAGCGTTCCATACGGGACCCTAATACAGACAGAGGAGAGGCAGAGATCTGCTAACCTTTAATAATGCTTTTAAATCCATGTACAGGGAATTGCGCTCTTCAGCACTCTCAGGGCCTGATCCAAAGCCCACTGACATCAATGGGAGTCTGTCCATCGACTTCAGTGAGCCTTGGAGCCAGCCCGGAACGCCGAGCACATTTGTGTCTGAAGATCCAGCCTTACTGTACCCTCCTTGCCTCCCTTACTGCAGTGACTGCTCCATTTGAGCATTTCCTGGGGGATCCCGGCACTCCTAAGAGATCCCTTCGTGCGGGTAGCCAGAACCTGCCTGAGAGTGACAGCTCCAGGCTCCACATACAAAGCTAACTCCAGACTAACCCCATTGCTTAATTCTGAATGATAAAAACCTACTTGGAAAAGCAGTGACAGCCTGGCCTGCTGGGGCATTATAATTACTCTCCCACAGAGGGGATCATGCATGATCCCGTGAGTGACTGTACCCACACAGCATCATTTCCAAGGGACAGACTACAACAGCGGTCACAAGCTGGCAATAAGCTTACGTTGCCACTGCACGGTTTAAAATACACCTGGCAGGATTTCCCCACATTGTCAAGAGAAACCATAATGGGCACGAGCAAGAGGCCAGGGATCTTGTTCCAGATTCTTCATCCTCCTTTGCAGCTGAAGTCAGTCAGTTCTTCCCTAGCTTCATTGGGGGTAGAACACCCATTTCTGCTGCAACCGTAGCAACCTGGGCTTGGGTCAGTCTGAGATGAAGTCTTGACACCAAAATCTGAACTGTGTGGGCGGGGCTACAAACCACCTCCTCTTGCCCTCTGGAAAGACACAGCAGACAGTGTAACTTTTCTCTTACCCACTGACAGTGTACAGACAACCCGGAGACTAAAGCATCTTAGAATTGTTTCTCTCCTGTCTCTATCAGTGACATGTCTCTCAAACCTGAGTGAGAATGACCTGTGCACTGAGAGAGGAATCTCTCATGGCGTTCTAACCGGATGTCACTGCTGTGCTTTAACTTCAGGGACATCACAGATTACCTGAGTTTATTATCCTGCAATCATCCTGGGAGTCGGAATACTATTTTCTTCAAAGGCAGATGATGTCTGGGATGGCATCTGCCCTCTGGCCCATTGATACTGCTTAGTAATTATGCCTAGAGTCATGCTTCACCATCCCCGCCACATGTGTGCCAGAACTAACTCCATTTAACACAAGCAGATAGACCAACATTTTCTCCAGGCTTCTGCCTGCCTTCTCTTTCTGTATCCACCAAATATGTATTTATATGCAGTACAACTTTTGTGTTTAGAAAAGCCCTTACACAGACAATGATGTGTAACTCTACCTCCTGTTGACTTCTCTTTACATTCTGTGGGCCAGATTTCCAAAAGGACTTTCTCCCTTTATGGGAGGAATTTGCACCCCCACTTCTATGTCTGCAATTGCGTTGCAAACACAAATCAAGTAGTTAGAGGGGCAAATGCTCAGACTTGTGCCTGCAATTCATTTTGCAGGCGCAAGATTGGTGCCACATAGAATCATAAAATCATAGAGTTTAAGGGCAAAAGGGACCATTATGATCATCTAGTCTGACCTCCTGCACAACGCAGGCCACAGGATCTCACCCACCCACTCCTGTAACAAACCCCTGACCGATGTCTGAGCTATTGAAGTCCTCAAATCATAGTTTAAAGACTTCAAGGTGCAAAGAATCCTCCAGCAAGTGACCCGCGCTGCAGAGGAAGGCGAAAAACTCCCAAGGCCTCTGCCAATCTGCCGTGGAGGAAAATTCCTTCCCGACCCCAAATATGGCGATCAGCTAAACCCTGAGCATGTGGGCAAGACTCACCGACCAGACACCCAGGAAAGAATTCTCTGTAGTAACTCAGATCCCACCCCATTCAACATCCATCACAGGCCATTTGGCTTATTTACCGCTAATAGTCAAAGATCAATTCATTGCCAAAATTAGGCTACCCATCATACATCCCCTCCATAAACTTATCAAGCTTAGGCTTGAAGCCAGATATGTCTTTTACCCTCACTGCTCCCCTTGGAAGGCAGTTCCAGAACTTCACTCCTCTGATGGTTAGAAACCTTCGTCTAATTTCAAGTCTAAACTTCCTGATGGCCAGTTTATATCCATTTGTTCTTGTGTCCACACTGGTACTGAACTTAAATAATTCCTCTCCCTCCCTGGTATTTATCCCTCTGATATATTTTTAGAGAGCAATCGTATCTCCCCTCAACCTTCTTTTGGTTAGGCTAAACAAGCCAAGCTCTTTGAGTCTCCTTTCATAAGACAGGTTTTCCATTCCTCGGATCATCCTAGTAGCCCTTCTCTGTACCTGTTCCAGTTTGAATTCATCCTTCTTAAACATGGGAGATCAGAACTGCACACAGTGTTCCAGGTGAGGTCTCACCAGTGCCTTGTATAATGGTACTAACACCTCCTTATCTCGACTGGAAATACCTCGCCTGATGCATCTCAAGACCGCATTAGCTTTTTTGACAGCCATATCACATTGGCGGCTCATAGTCATCCTATGATCAACCAATACTCCAAGGTCCTTCTCCTCCTCTGTTACTTCTAACTGATGCGTTCCCAACTTATAACAAAAATTCTTGTTATTAATCCCTAAATGTATGACCTTGCACTTTTCACTATTAAATTTCATACTATTACTATTACTCCAGTTACAAGGTCATCCAGATCTTCTTGTATGATATCCCGGTTCTTCTCTGTATTGGCAATACCTCCCAGCTTTGTGTCATCCACAAACTTTATTAGCACATTCCCACTTTTTGTGCCAATGTCAGTAATAAAAAGATTAAATAAGATTGTCCTCCTCTTCCTCATCACAGTCCTGGCCAGGGGGTCTCTGGTGTATTATCTAAACCTCTGCATTATCCAAATCCCTTCCTGGTTCCACACCAAGCAGAGGGCATGTATGTCATGTATGTCAGTGGTTCTCAACCTGGGGTACGTGTACCACTGGGGGTACACAGAGGTCTTCCAGGGGGCACATCAACTCATCTAGATATTTGCCTAGTTTTACAACATACATAAAAAGCACTAGCAAAGTACAAACAAACTAAAATTTCATACGACTTGTTTATACTGCTCTATATACCATACCCTGAAATGTAAGTACAATATTTATATTGCAACTGATTTATTTTATAATTATATGGTAAAAATGAGAAAGTGAGCAATTTTTTAGTAATAGTGTGCTGTGACACATTTGTATTTTTACGTCTGATTTTGTAAGCAAGTAGTTTTTAAATGAGGTGAAACTTGGGGATACGTGAGACAAATCAGACTCCTGAAAGGGGTACAGTACTCTGGAAAGGTTGAGAGCCACTGATGTATGTCATGCTGGGGGACAAGGAAGGAATTCAGATAATGCAGAGGTTTGGATAATATGATTTTGGATAAACAGCAGTATACTGTATATTGATTTAAGAATAATCACACCCCCAACTGACTTAGTTAGACCAGTACAAAAGTCATTGGGTAGGCCAGTCCTTAGTGTGAGCATAACTTACCCTGTAGGATGGTGACAGCTAACGCTACTCACAGGAGGTATTAAAAGGTGGCCGATAAAGAAGGGAAGGCCCACAATGGCACATTAGTTTGCCATTTCAAACTTCCAAGTGAATGTCACAGACATTCTTTGAGGGGTTCATAGCTTAATAAAAAGCTCTATTCCTGGGATCAAACTGGCTTCAGCTCAGTCCCGATTTGATGTAGATGACACTGATAATAAGGAGAAAACATCAGGGGACCAGGGGAGTTGTGAATGCACCTTCTGTCAGAGGGTATGTCCAGGCTTTGCCAATTCCATTAGCAGTCTCTGGGTAATGTTGGACCCTTCACTGCTCTTGGAGTCACATAGTTAGTGGGCAAAAACTCAGGTTTGCACCACTCAGTTTAGTTTCAGGTTTGGATTTTCTAGCTGCAGTTTGTGCTTGCAAAAAGGAGACAGCCTTTCTGAGAACCTCACCCTGGCACACAGCTAACTGGTGACTGGTGCTTGTGTGGTCACAGGCTGCTAAGAGGGTTACAGTGGTCCTTACGTCGGAGTGGTGGTTGGGATTTCCTTTTTCTATAAAATCTGTTGCCAACTACAGACCTGCTAGCAGTGTTTTACTGGCTGAAGCCCAGCACTTACTATATTAGATGTTCCTGGGAGAGCCTGGCAGGGTCTAAGCATGCACAAACGTTGGTGAGTTTCGAGCCTGCAGTACCGATTCTGGTTTGACACCCGTGTAGAAATCCCCATGCCACAGGTTGCAGAGCAGGCACTCCACGCTGTGCTCCATTCTTCACAGAGGTAGGAAAAGCTTGCTGATGCTGTCCCAGGTGGCCTAAGCACTGGACATGGAAAGAGACTTTTAAGCCACACACAAATGTACTTTGCTCTGGGTCAGTGGTACGAATCCAGCCCAGGCTGGTAGTGACCAAGGAGCACCAGCAGTCTGTGAAAGGAGTTGGGGGTGGGGTTTCTCCTTTTGCTGTCCGAGGTTGATGAGTGAATGGGCCATGTAGACCAGGGGTTCTCAAACTGGGGGTCGTGAGGTTATTATCTCAGAGGTCGCGAGCTGTCAGCCTCCACCCCAAACCCCGCTTTGCCTCCAGCATTTATAATGGTGGTAAATATATTAAAAAGTGTTTTTAATTTATTAGGGGGGGTCGCACTCAGAGACTTGCTATGTGAAAGGGGTCACCAGTACAAAAGTTTGAGAACCACTGATGTAGACTGATCTGTCATCCCACCCTTAGAGGGCTCCCTCCCGAACAAAGATAAGGCATTTTTAGGTACTGTTGCTTAGTTGCTCACTGTTGCAGGTTACACAATGTAAGGAACCCAATTGCAAGAACAGGTTCCATTTGGTTTAACCCTTTCAATGGTGAATGTACCTTCCAGGGATGTTACTTTACCTATAAGGGCACTCAGGACTTTACCTGGCTTGGCATCCTGAAGGAAGTGACTGTTTTGCTTCTCACAGATCCATTCCTGACAGCACTTCCCTGGGACCGCCACACGCCTCGGATGGGGACAGTCCGGAGTGGGCAGGCGGACATCCTCGCTGCAGAGGGGAACGCAGGTAAAACCTCCGTCTGAGCAGCGGCACTGGATTTTACAGCTGGGCTGGAACACCTCACCGTCTTGATAGATCTTTCCATTCACCTCGCAGCTGTCGTCTCCCTCCTCAACTGCAACCAACATCCAGAGTAACCCAATAGTAACAAAGCAACCAATCAAACGCAGAGAGAAGGACTCAGGTTCCACTGAGGGCAAACATACAATAATTACAAAGGGGACTCCGTCATTTGTGGGCTCAGCTTAGGGCCTGATCCAAAGCCCACTGAAATCAGAGTGTCTTTCCATTAACTCCAAAGGGCTTTGCATCTGGCCCAGAATGGCCAGGTGAAGGAGGTAACCGACCAGATTAGCCAGGTGGTTGGCTTTGCTGGGGCTGTGATAAACTACAGTGTCTATCTGGTGAGCTCCTCATGCCAGGTATTGCGTTTTTCTCCTGGCTCAGGGGGTGGTGATCACAATGTAAGTGCCTGGACAAAGAGAAGTAGCTGAATTCTCTCTGTTGACCACCATGCATGCTTGTGGCACCGGATATAAATATTAAATAAGAATAGAGCTGGTCTAATAGTGATGTAATTTATTTTCAAATAAACCTTTTAGTGCAAAGAATTCTTGGATTAATTATTTAAAGAATATAATTTGTCCCTCTGCAGAGCTGGTGAGAGAATGAAAACAATGATGTGTGCTTAATTCTGAGACAAATGCCAAAATGCGTCGGATAATTTATTCACGATGAATCATTGGACCAGCACTAACTAATAAATAAATAATAACCATCAGTGTGTAGCACGTTCTGCGGGGACACTCAAAGTCCAGACTTCTTAGTATTCTCAGCTGCCAGGTGGTAGCAGCCAGCCACTGGGGCCGCTCACCAGGATCCCTCATCAGAGGCTGAGCTCATTCTGTGTGCATCCAGCCCATTTCCTCAGCTGAGCCTGGAACCTGGACCGTCACTGGCCACAGGCAGAAGCTCTTGTAGGGGATTCCTCACTGGAGCAAGGAACAAGACAACAGGAGTTTTGCTGCGTTTCTCTTGAGAGGGAGTCACTCACAATATGATTGACACACTGAATGTAAAGCTCTCAGGCTGCTGCCTCCCTGTTCTGGGTGGAATCAGAACCCCAAAGACTTCCTCTTGGGGCAAGTCTGCAGTACAAAATTAAGTCAACCTAAGTTACATTGATGTGCAACCAACTGCAGTAATTGAATCGCTTTTACATGTCCACACTTCACTCCTTGTGTTGGCAGTATGTCCCCTCACCAGGAGCGTTTGTGCCCATTTAACTGTCAGTGTGGGGAATTGTGGGATGGCTTGTGAAGGCCACAACAGTTGATGGAAGGAACACAGTGTTACACTGACACCGTGTCAACCTAACTACATTGACCTAAGTGCTACTCCTCTTGCAGGGGCGGAGTTAGTGAGTTGGTGTCGTGGGCGAGTTACATCAGTGGGAGAGACATTTTAGTGTAGACACAGAGTTAGGTTGATATAAGCTGCCTTACATTGACCTAACTCTGTAGTGTAGTGTAAACTAAGCCTTGAAAGTGGTGCTGGCTGTGCCAACTTCCCCTGGGTGGAAAGTACTTTTGAGGAGCAGCAGCCACATGGTCCCATGGCCCATGTGCTTTGAAGGTCTCATTTGAGAAGATAGAAGGGGAGCAGGTATAGGACAGGACCCTATTCTCATTGCCTGTGTCATCAGCAGGAGAAATGTACCCTGGCAGAGATGTACCCTGTGTGGGATCGTAGGAAGCTGTGTTCTTGCCTGAGAGGGTCCTGAAGGGATAAACTAAGATTGAATTGGACTGAAGAGTGTCAGGCCACTGAGAGAGTGATTGAAGAGTGTGTGTCTGTGTGTGTGTGTGTGAGAGCGACAGACAGAAAGAGAGAGAGAGAACAGCTTCTCAATAGAGTCTATTGCTTCTCCTCCAAAGGGGTCCCATCCTCCTTCCCAACCTTCTTG
The DNA here is from genome assembly GCF_015237465.2 of Chelonia mydas. Taxonomy (NCBI): domain Eukaryota; kingdom Metazoa; phylum Chordata; order Testudines; family Cheloniidae; genus Chelonia; species Chelonia mydas. The sequence goes on along the minus strand of NC_051253.2, from coordinate 19,644,819 downwards.
CCTGCTTCCTTGTAAATTGCTCAGAGAAGAGGTTCATCAGCCTACGAGAGAACCATGGACACTTTACTTTGCAAATGTCCTTCATGTCTGCAAAGTTTTAGGACTGTGACAGCCCAGCTGCCCCCTAGCACAGCACAAAGCCCAGTGGTATGGGAGCTTAGGTACTATGGTATTGAGCATCCCAGAAATACCTAAAAAAGACAGGTAAGTCCTCCAAACTAGCAGCAACTGCCATTTCTTGGGAACCCCCCAAAGGAAGTGTTTCCGTTGCCCATTAGCTCTTGTGGGGAAGGTTTGATGTTTGCTCAGCTCACATCCCTGTCAGCTTACTTGAGCTCTCGGAGGAGGACAGGAACTCAAGGAGTGTTTGTTGAGTTTGTTTACGCTCCTGTGAGAACTCCAGATAGAACAGAAGTTGATGATGTGGCATAAAAGTGTGTCTGTTCCCTGCGCTGAGGTCAGAGCCTTTGTTTAACAGGCATGTTTTGGGGTTAAATGTTGGATCTGGGGTTCCATATAAGCATGTTCCAGATAAATTTCAGCCCTCTCTACCCTGGGACAGTTGTTTCCTTTGCTAGCTCTGTGGGTTGGTTGATATTGGGGACATTTCCCTCAAAATTCTAACTGGCTTTGAAACCGGGTCAGCAAAACCATCTTGCAAACTGGTTTGAGCTACAGCGCAGAGCAGACACCAGGCATCCAGAACCACTTTTTATTAACCACTCCCATGACAGCGGGTCAGGCTACCTGGTCTGGCTGCAGCTCCCAACCGTTTTAGGATGGGGTTAGCTGAACAGGCTGGGATTTGGGGGAGACATTCCCCCGGTGTCAGCCAGGCTTTAATGAAAAGAGTGAGAGGAATGTGCTCACAGTTGCAGGTTCCTCCTCTCTCCAGGCGGGCATCACTGTAATCACAGATGAGGCCCTGGCTCCGATCACACACATTGAGGTGATTGCAGGGCTCTCCCAGCCGTCGCGCGCATATCCTGCAGCAGCCGCATCCGTCCAGAACCAGAGGGGAGCCGGGAGGGCAGCGGGGCGGGATCCAGGGGCAATAACATGGTGTCCGGCAGAGCTGAGTACAGACCTGCGGAAGCAAAACCACAAGTGTTCACAAAGGGTTTTTCCTTAGCTTGATGCTGCAACCTTACAGTGAATCCCACTGAGTTCACCTCAGGCTTGCCAGGGGTTTAGTTTCATAGGGGTCAGGGTTTTATTCCCAGCATGACTCAGGAGACTCTGCATTCCACAGAGAGACTTCAAGATAGATCTGAAAACAACTGTTCCTATAGGGCTTGATACCACAAGATTCTGAGCATCTTCAGCCCCCACAGAAACCAATGAGATTCGAGGATGCTCAGCACTGCACAGGATTAAGCCCCAGATTAGAAATTACTCAGAATGAATAGCAGGGGGCATCCTATGTACTGGTCCAGTTTTGATTTAACAAACCAATGAGAATTGGTCTTACTGCATTGTCTCTTTATTTCCTCCAGTACCTGAGTCTCCCTCTCTTTCCCCCTTACCTTAATGACCATGTTTTGCAGTGAGGCCTTGGGAATGTCACATAACAGCTTTGTGCCTCAGTTTCCCCATTGGTAAAATGAGGTAGATAATACTGACCTGCCCTGGAACAGGGGTTTGAGTTAATTATTTTTTACACAGTACTTTGAAAATGTAAAGTACTAGGTAAGCATTAAGTATTGTTACCATTTTGGTACTTTAATGGGAGTTTAGCCTGAGAACAGGCAGTAAGGACTGAATAGAAACTGAGTCACAGCCTCAAGACTTGGCCCAACAACAACTCTACACACCAACACAGTGTGGCTGTGCAAAAAATGATGCAGGTGTTAGACAACAGCTCCTAAGTGTGTTACATTGTTAATAAGCTGTGCCGGTCTGTCCTGTTGTGGAGCGGTTAAAATGTGAGTTATTGACATACAGTAGTACATTGGAACAGCTTCCCTGCAGGCATTACATCGTATCAGACCAGTAGGACATCTTACCATCTTCTATGGGTACCCAAAATTAGGCTTGCTTAATCAAATGAGTGAAACTAAATGAGTGTCACTACTTCTTGCTTTGGCCCCTAGTGTGTCCTTAGTGATGCTCTGAGCCCTAGCTGCTGCAGCCTCTGCACCAATTTGGCCAGTTGTGCAAGTGGCACACTTGGCTGAAATTTTCAAACAATGGAAACTTAGTTGTGCTTGGAAAATATAGCTGCTCAGATAGAATGGATAATTGCTTAGGAAAGTTTTTGCACAAATGCCTATTTGCATGGACAGTCAGCTGATTTGCAGTGCAGTGACCTGCAGGAGTTTAGGTAGATAGATAGATATAAATATCGATTATCCATTCTGCATGCACAATTACCTGTGTGCAAATATATTTCGCAGACACAGGAAGGGCCCTGTTTGCAAATCTGGCTGTGAACATTAATATGTTATCACAGAAAAAATATCAGGAGCTATTCATTTGTATTTTTCAAGTGAATTCATTGCTGGTGAAAAATGCTGGATTGATAGCCCTCTTGTGTACAACATGAACAGCAGCAGAGTAAATTTCCTGAGAACGCACACTGCCCCTACCAATGTGTCATGCATTCCTGCCTACTAAATGAAGCCAGAGCAGAGTTTAGTCTCCATGCTGATTCAGACCTTGGCTTTTCTGCTGTGACTGACAACGAGGGGAGCAATCCGTGGATTCCACTGGAATGTTCATATTAATTACCATTTTCCTTTCCCTCTTTCATTAGCAGCATGTCTCATGGCAACACCCTCCCATTCTGCAGCGTACACCTGGACAGACTGGATCTTGGTGCTGCTGTTTATTTTCCTCATCAGCAGCAGTGCCACTCACATGATGACCCTTTATCTCCCTGTAGTAACTTCAATGGCAGGCGCGAGAGTCAAATGTATCCAAGATAGCTAGCACAATCCCCTCTTTAATACACTTCTGTTATTTAATTATGTTTTTACTGAGACAAAAAGCGTAGTGAGATTTACAGGAATAACAATAGGTACAACAGCTACAGTTACACTGGCTAGGATGAAATAACAAGAGCTAACAATCATCATTCTTCAGGAAATAAGTTGAGAGCTACAAGGGTCAGGAAGAAATTTTTCTTCATGTACAGCTTTGTCCAGATGTATCTTTATAATGGGTTTTCATTTTCCTATGAAATATCTATTATAGGCCACTACTGGGGAAAGATTATCCAGATGATTGATCTGATCTGGTTCCATTAATCCTGTTTTCCTCTGTTCCTTTGTAGTTAGCTTGTCCTTAGATGACAATTTGTCCTAATGATTAAAGGCCAAAAGTATGCGGGTTAAAATTCAAACAGGCATCACATTGCAATGATCTCAATGCTTGTGGTGTGTCCAACTTGAGGAATTCAAGCAGCATTTCAAGAAATTTGCAACTGAAAAATTCAAAAGTTTTAAATTTTCCTGCTCTTTGCAAAGGGAATTGTTTCTCACAGCACTTCAGATTCAGGAAAAAATTTGGTTTTAGAGCAACCAAAATCCTGTAGGAGGCATCAGCTGTACATGTGCTTCACTACATCTTGGGAGTGAAAACTGGATAATGACTGAGTAATCCTGAAAAAGCAGTGCGGGTTACTTGGCTCTGTGTCCCCAGAGGCTTCAGTGCAGGACAATGAATCTGGAGAAGTAGGTCTATAAACCATTACATACAATTGTCTGCAGGTAGCAGGTATGCATGCTGGAGCCTTGGACACAATTAATAATGGAGATGGGTCATGCATATAGGTCCAAACTTACCTTTGTTGTCATTCCTCTGCCTTTAGTGGAATTGCACTAGAGATACACGTGGCTCATTAATTTTAAATCATTGCTACTTAATTTAACATTTTCCTGATAGTCATGAACTCCCTGCCTCTACCTTCAAGGGGCTGCATGAATATGATACATTCTGCAGCATGCATATTAATAAACTTGGTAAGATCTTTGAATTGTTGCAGTTACAAAGCTAGTTTCTATTGGTTACAGGTTGCTCTGTAAGTAAGAACCAAAAGCTTCCTTGACTAAGAATAAAGCCCCCACTTCCTTACCTTGGAAAGGACGCAGAGAAGAGAGAAGAAGAGAAGCTGCTTTTCCAGTTGGCTTCTCATGCTGCCTTACTCTCTGGCACTTCAGCACATCAGTCCCCAGGCACTTTGGAGGCAGCAATGTGTTTGCAGTTTTAAAAGTCTCGGAGTAAGGTCCTGCTGGTGTTTATACTCTTCCCTGCTCTGATGTCACTCACAGGCTCCAATATAAACATGAGTAGGTTTGGACAAGCATCAAGATTTTTTTTTTCCCCCCAAACCCACATTCCAGCTGACATTTCCACTCACTTCAAGGTGAGAATGTGCAGCCCACTGAGAAAGCAAAAAGAAGGGAGAGTCTCCCATGGGCTTGAAGGAGCAGGAGAAGCAGCAGAAGAGGGGAGAATGGGCTGTACTAGAATGCAGGAAAGTGTGCACAGCACAGAGAGACTGCAGTAGGGAATGGCAAACTGGCCATAGCTGAGGTTGGTATGAAAGCTCCATACTTAGTTACCATTTCCTGCTGTTTCAGACTCAACGTGAATAGAACCTATTTGTTTACTGAACTATTTCCCTGCTGATTTTGAATTTCTAGCCTGCAGGACCTATTCATCCCTGGATTTGTACGTTAAAAGTGATTCCACTTTTTATAAACCTTTTTCTGGAATATCTGCCCCATTCTCACATTTCCTGCCAGTGGAAAATCAACATACACAGATAATCTGGCATCCCCCCCAAACTCGTGACCAGGACGTTGGAACAACCAGAGAGAAGCCTGCCCCAGGGAATCCATCCTAGGTTTTACACTGAGCCCACATGCTGGGACAGGACTTTGAAAGTGGAGAGGGTCAGGGTGCTGTGTTGTTACTCAGGCAGTGTGGATATCTCAGGGTTATGTACCGCACTCACTATGGAAGTTCAATGAGTTGCTTTAGGCTCCCAGAAACTGAGGACACGAAGTTTGCAAGGTGAGCTTCTCTCACTAATTTCAGGTTTATCTCCTCTAAGTCGAGGTGTTGCATTAACACTGGAGAATTGGTTTGTTGCAGTGGCTCACCAGCCTGTTGCACAGAGCTTCTGTTGCTGAGAGAGGTTATTTAAAGGGTGTGTTCAGTTTTGACTACATGCAGGTGTTGGTGTCTGCAAAGGGCAGGTACAAGGGGCATCTGAGGGCCTAAAATCTGGCCCTTACAGCACTGTTGCCAATCCCTAGTGTTGAAAAATGGTGAGGCAGGCCCTAAAAAATCATGAGATTTTTAAGCCAAAATTTTGAGTGCTTTTTATTTGCCTTCTGGTGTTAAACCATTTGGGCGGTGGGGTTCACAGTCTCCAGGTTTTCTCCAAAACCAAAAGAGCTAGAAACTTACTTTAAAAAAAAGAAAAGAAAAGAAAGCAGAAATTCATGAGTCCAGGAGGTGGGGCTTTAAGAAAAATACCAACTATCTCGAGACTTGGGATAAAATCATGAGAGTTGGTAACACTGGGGCGGGGGGGGGGGGGGACTATGTTGCCATTTGCCACTTCTAACAGGACCTTGCATAGAGGGATGGGCATGATCTCCACAATCCAAAGGGGAGAGCACGGTACCAGGGCTGGATTAAGGCAATCTGCCATAGATATACCATGACACTGAGTCCCTTGTAGCTCTAACCCCATAGTTCCACTCCCACCCCATTGACCCCACTGAGGACCATCCAGGGGTCACATATTGCCCTCAGTCTGGTACTACTGCTGGTAGGGGACATCTCCTAAGGTCTGTATCCTACCTTTGATTGAGGAACACTGGTACAGCAGGGGTCAAGAAAGGATTCTCCCCCGTTGTATTCTGGGGTTTTGTTTTGTTATCTCCTTCCTCTGAAGCACCACAGATGGCCACAGCTGGAGATGGGACACTGGATGGGGTGGGCCGGTGCTCTGAGGTGGTACACAGAATTCTCTCTCTCAGGTGCTGGCTGGCTGGTTCTTGCTCATGTGCTCAGAGTCTAACTGACCACCGTATGTGGGGCTGGGAAGGAATTTTCCACCCAGGTCAGACTGGCAGTGAGCTTGGAGGGGTTTCAGTTTCTTCTGCAGTATGGGGTGCGGGTCAATTGCCAGAATTATCTGGGTGCATTTGATCTAATAAATTCCTTGCCATTGCACAGGCATTGGACACTAGTGCACGTTGGTCCCTCCTATTCTTCTGAGGTCTGTGATATTTTGGTCTAATTTTGGTTGTTGGGTTTAGTGGGCCGGTGCTGGGTGGTGTTGGGGTCCTGTAATACTGGATGATCTGGTCGTCCCTTCTGGCCTCAAGATCTGTGACTCTGATTCCAGTGTGGGCTGCATGTGTTAACTACTTCTAGTGATGCCCTGTATGCCAGTCATGGTATGGAGCTGGTGAGATTTCCCCTCGCTCTGTGCCTGATGGAAACCACTGGAACCATTATTTGTATGTCTTTGTATCAGTGTTTACTCTAAAGTGAAGTAGAGGGCTAAAATGACAATAAGCAGGAAAAGACATTTTTCTCTTTTTTCCTGGGTGCAAACTGTCAAAGCCCTCATGTCATTGAGATTGCCTGAAAGGGAAGAAAAAAATAAAAGAAACTTTTGTCACTGTAACATCAGTCTTAGATCTCTGCTCCTGTCTTTTTGCTGTACAAGCCTTCTGCATTGCTTGGTACTTGAAAGCAGATGCTACAAAGAATACGCAAATGCTACCAGGAACATATCTGTTCTTAAAACTTAGAGCAGGAATGGAAAGAGTGGATCAAGAAAATACTTGGACATTTTCAGTTACCAACTTGATTCTCCACCTCCTTATTACCCAGCTGTCTGTGGGAGTTCAATGTTCTAGCTCAGCAAAGCATTAATTGTAAGCAATGTGTTAATGAGACCTTGTCCTCTGTGCAGCTATAACCCCACCTCCCAAAGGCAGCTGTAAAATCGTACAGAACAGAGGGCAGGAATTCCCATTATTCTGGGCAAAACCGATAGTCTCCCCACTTCAGGAGAGGCTGTGTCAGACAATCAGGGTCTCTTTCTCAAATCTGTTATCACTCAGAGACGCGTTTTTCAAGTGGACTGGGCAGGCTGGGTTGAAGACCGTGTAGGGTCCAGTAGAGGCTTGGGCTGCACTTGTTCCAGTTATTCTTTATCTCCTTACAAGCAGCCGTGTTCCTTGGTGGAGCAAGGATGCCGCTCCACAAGCACCCGTCAGTCGAAACCTGCAGTAAAAAGGCTTTAGCCAAGTTGAGCGTTCCACCTTGTCTTCTGTTTCTAGCTGTCTGGAGGGAGCAGTTCTGGTGAAGCCTCAAAAGCTTCCAGGAAAACAATATGCTGTGTTGGAAGCTACGCTGCTCTGAGCGTCACAAGGCCCCAGGCAGGCCGCTGGAAATGGCAGCAGAAGAAGAACCCCACGTCAGTTACTCCTTGAGAGTTGCTGAAAGGTTGGTCCGCGCCTGGCTCAGGTGCAGTGAGTTAATTAATTATTCCCGTCTCTCTGTTCGTTATTAGGGGAGGCTGATAACTGGCAACACGTCCAGCTGCAATGTAGAAATTACGCTGGCACTGCGTTCATGGAAATGCGATCTCTGCAGTACGCTCTCTGCTCTCTTCAATTAGCAGCTTCGAGAGCAACTCGTTACAATGAATCAATTAGCAATCTGCCCAAGGCCTCTGGGTTTCTGACAGGGCTAAAGAGTGCTCCAGCCACTGTGTGCTGGAGTAGAGACGCATGGAAAAGGCTGGGGAGCCAGTGAAGCTCCCCCTCCACCCATCTTCACCGTGCCACAGAGTGTAGCCTCGCTATGAGGAGGAGCCTTCCCTTGTCTGTGGTAGATTTACGATCCTTTCCTGGATCAAGCATGTCCCACCTCATAAAAGTCAGCCCACATTCCGTGTATCGCTGTTACTGAGGAAATAGCTGCACTGGGCACAGGTGAGCTGCTGCCAGGAATACAGCCCTGCGAGCCAAGCACCTCCAAGCACATGCTGGACGTTAGTGATCATTGCTGCCTGCCTGGGGTAGGGCGTTGTTGCTACAAGGCGGGGAAGGGAGGCACAGACAAGCAAGGGGGCTTGTCCGAGTGAGTGGGAGGCCTGGCAACATGGTATGGGCTTGTGGTTCGGGCACAGGACTGGGGCTCCTGAGAGCTAGGTTCAGTTCCTGGTTCTGCACCAGACTCTTGGTGTTATTGCAGGCAAGTCACTTAATCTCAGGTATCCATCAGTTAAATGAGGATACGAAAGCTTAATTTCTCAATTCTTTGTCTGGCTTCCCTAGTAAGCCTGGGGGGATCAGGTCTGTTTCCTTCTACATGTGTGCACAGCGCTTAGCACAGTAGGGCTGTAAGTGCTACAGCAGGGGTGGCCAACCTGTGGCCTCCGGAGCCATATGCATCTCCTTGTATAGGCAGTGACTCCAGGGCTGGAGCTACAGGTGCCAACTTTCCAACGTCCCGGGGGTGCTCACTGCTTAACCCCTGGCTCTGCCACAGGCCCTGCCCCCACTCCACCCCTTCCCACCCCCTCCCCTGAGCCTGCCGTGCCCTCCCTCCCGCCCCCCCAAGCCTCCTGCACTCCACGAAAGAGCTGATCGGGAGGTGTGGGGAGGAAGGGGGAGGCACTGATCGGCAGGGATACCAGTGGGCGGGAGGCTCTGGGAGCTGGGGGTGGGGAGCTGGTGGGGGGCTGCTGATGTATTATTGTGGCTCTTTGGCAATGTAAATTCGCAAATTCTGGCTCCTTCTCAAGCTCAGGCTGGCCACCCCTGTGCTACAGCAATTCATTGATACTAGCAGAACCTGGAATAAGAGTCCTGGCTCCCAGGCCCCCTGCTCTAGCCACGTGACCACACCTCACCATGCCTGGCACTCAAGATCAGGACATGTTCACTAGTGAATGCCTGACTCCAAGACACAGTGTCTTCTGTTCTCTTTATGATCATCTCCCTCTCAAGACTAATGACATATACAGTGAGCTGAACTGCAAACCCTGCTTGTGAGGCTCCTGGGTCATCTGTCGCTGGTGGATATAGGGAAATAATGCCCAGTGGATGGCAGTCTCCCCTGCAGGCTGGGCTTTCTCTCTGAGCTGGTTCGCAAAGTAACTTGTGAAGAGAGCCCTTCGAGGAGGAGGGAGAGTTTGAAATTGCCATAACAAGTGATGTCACTAGGAACCCAGCTGAGCTCAGGCAGCGAGAGGAAGCTGCAGCGTTAAAGAAAATAGCAAGGGATGAAGGAGGCCAAAACCACAAATCCGAGCACAGCCAACTGCCCATACTTAGGATTTTATCATGGCTGTTTACTGAACAAGTATCCGCAGAGGGATCCACTCCAACCTCATTAGATTTCCTGGCTGCTCAGAGGGAACCAGTCCAGGGACTGGGCTTCTTACCCACAACCCCACTGGCTCCGGTCCTTAAGGAGGCTGCCACACTGGCTGGGATGCTTATGGGCTGACAGAGGAGTGGGATACATGCTGTTAACTTCCACCCAAGGTGTCAGTGAGGAGGAAGGTGAGCTGGTGGAGACAAGGTGCCGGGTTGGTTACCGGTGAAATGCCTCTCAGAGGAGGCCTTGCTGCTCCATGCTCAGCTCTGCAGAAGGGACCCTGCAGGCACACAGATGGTATAGAGGCTGCCATCTGCCTGGTGCCATTCTGCCAGGGGGAGGAGGGGTGAGCGAGCATGCAGCCTGCCTTCCTCTCCTCAGGCCCATGTGGGAGTGTGGAGTGGACGGAGTTAGTGTAAAAGGTGCACGTCTCTCTGAGAGAGAGAGAGATGTGACTAAGCAGCTCCCATCACCTTCTGCTCTATGGGCCTGATCAGATCAGATCAGATCAGCACATAACAGGGTGGGTGCATCTGGCTTTGAAGTTCCTTGCATCTCCCCCTCGACGATGATGCCATTTTCCCTTTGACCCAGTTTGCTTCAACCCTCCTCTCCTGTCACCTTCCCACCTGGATGAACTCCTGGCCTCGCCGCCATCCCCCATCAGTAGCCTCAGTACTTTTCCCTTTGACAACTCTGCAAACCCCCGGGCATGCCATTCTCTCTCCTGCCCCCTGCCCCACCTTTAGCACCTGCTGGCGTTTTCTCCCACATGCGCCCTAGTGACAGGCACAGGCCGCACTTGCCCATGCTTTGCAGGACTGTCAGACATTCCCCACAGAAGATGTTTTGTGCTACCAGAGGACGACGATGAGAAAACACCACATCTACTGGCATGGCAGGTTTCTGCTCATCTGGCCCTGATCTGTGGTGGGTTCCTGCCACAGATGCTGACTTTCTTCTTCCGGGTGCTCCGCCCCGAGGTCCTGCCCCTGCTCTGCCCCTTCCCCCAAGGCCCAACCTTCGCTCCACCTCTTTCCACCCCACCCCGTCCCCGAGGCCCGTCCCGCCTCTTCACGCACCTGTCCCCTCCCCCAGTACCTCCTGCCTTCCATTGAGCAGCTGATCGGTGGGTGGCTGGTGGGTGCTGAGCACCCACTATTTTTTTCCCATGGGTGCTGCAAGGCCGAGAGCACCCATGGAATCGATGCCTATGGTTCCTGCTCAGAAGAGCATTAGAGGGGATTGTCAGTGAGAACGAAAGGCTCAGATGAAAGGAAGTAAGATTCCTGCAGTGCGTACAATGGCGTGGCCTGGGAGCCTCATCACGGGCTCCCAAGGAGCACATGCTAAGGACCAACTCCAGCCCTGCTATAGCACCGGGAGAGCCACCCACTCCTGTGATTGCCTAGGAGGCCATGATGAATGATCCTCCAAAACACTGTGCCCCCTTGCCACGTGCACTGAAAAGTAGGAGAGATATAATGGTAGCCGAGGATTAGCCCTTGGTGTCCTGTTTCCTCGCTTGGAGGCGATCCCCCTGTGATCAGGGTGGAGTGTGAAGGGCAGGAATGTAGTGGTCCAGCTGATCATAGCTGAGTCATTTCCTCCCAAAAATGAAAATGATTTTTAAAAATCCAGAATCTTCTACAGAGAGCGTGCCAGTGCAACAAGTGTCCCTTCACCATTGGCGCTCACCTACTGGCAGCCTCACAGAGAGGCCAAGCAAGGAATGATCCATGGAAATTGAACTCCCCTCCTGCATGCACAGGAGGCTTCTCCAGGGCTGGGCTGAGAGACACTGGGCAGGTAGGGAAAGCCTGCACGGCCATTACTCTCAGCTGCGTGTTGTAACTGTTCTGCGTCTAACTCAGAGTCCAGCACCATCAGCCTGGCACCACTCATTAACACAGGAATTACCTAACAAAACTGAAAAATGAAGGGAGGCAGCATTGTATTAATATCCATAAAGGCGTATGTCTCCGTATCTGGGTCTGGGGATCTTACCCACATGCTGCAACACCCACTCATGGAGAATCCTGCCAACTAGAGAAGTGCCTGAAGAAATAAGGCCTGCAAAGGAAAGGCGATTGGCACATGGGATGGGGAGTTAGGCAGTTGGAGACACACTTACATTAGTCTAGCTTTTAGTTTACTACACTGGCTCAGAAACCTCTTGAGCTGATCCAAAGCCCACTGAAGTCGAGAATCTTTGCTTTGACTTCAGTGGGATATGCATCTGTCCCTGAGTAAGATGGAATGAGAAACTCAAAACACCAAGAGAACATTGGCAGGCAGAGAAGTTCGACTGAGGTTCTTCGTAGAGTCACTAATGTCTGATTATTTCACTGTTTTAGGCTGCAGTGGTTGCTGGGTACTGAATAACTGAATCACACCTGCTTCTGCGCTAAAGATGTCAGGGAAGCTAAGTACTGGGGAAGGAGAAGATTTGGGTAGTAAGCAGCTGGGTGATCAGACACTTTAATAAAATATATGCCCATCGCTGCTGACCATATTACACAACTCGGCCAGTTACTGGATGCTATATAGCGCACTGGAGCAACTACCTAATGTACACAGTCAAAGGGAAAACAGGCTACATCATGAATCTGGGTGTTAGCTGCAAACTTGGCTAAAATCCTTGCGTCACCCATGCTAACACCAGGTGGCTTTCTGTTGTCTTTCAGAGGCTACACCACTTACAGAGGTTTATGAGTTTGCTACTGCCTCTGTGCTAATGGACTAGGCCCTTTAGCTCAAACAGCAGTGACTTATGCTTACAGCTTCAGAGGTCCTGGCTTCAGTCCCTACAGGTGATCCAAGCAGGGCTCTTGTTACAACTGAACTGACTGCTACCGGCCTGTGCATGGAAGGAGGAAGTCCAACTGGCTGGTGATGCTTGTTGGAGATGGGGCTAGGTCTAGTTGTTTAGCGGCTCCAGGGAGGTGCACCAGCCTCTAGACTAGAAGATAGTACTGTTCCTGGCTCTGCAAAGGGCAATCAGTTTTTTCTAAGCACTAAACGAGTGTCCTGAGTTGCAGAAGTGGAATCCTAGTGTGTGAACGGGACAAGCCTGCATTCCAGCCCAGCCTCCCACTTCACTTCCAGTGGGACACGCAACTGCAGACTTAGGAAGGAAAAATTTGTTTTTCGTGGGTAAAAATATTTTCTGCTGATGGCTAAACTGCCCCAAGCTGAACTGCTTCCAGTACCTGTAAGGTCCACGCTGACTCTGTGCCTGCCGATTGGGGGTAGCCTTGAGATGTCTGGCATTTCTCATGAGTGACACACTCAAGTCTCTGCTGTCTGATTCCTAGACTGTTAGTCATGGTAGCCTTGGGCGAAGCTGGGTGTTCTTTTGCTGCCTGCAACTGGAGCTTGGACCACCAGCGGCATCTGAGTAAAGGGTCTAAGAGAGAGAATGAGGGGGATCTTCATCCCCATGAGAATGACATGGGCCATGCTCAGACGCTGAATCACAAAGGGACCTCCAGCAGCACAAGACAAGGAGATTGGTGGTTTGATTTAAAAGTCCTTGTAACATTTCCCCATTGGAGCGTGTGCCCCATATGTGTTCTGTACCATGCATGTGATTTCATCATTTGTAATGAAATCCATATGTTATGCTCTGCACTTTCCGTGGTATTAAACAGTTGGCGCCTCTTCTTGTGGTCAGTTGTGCAAGAAAATAGTTGATACACAGATCTGAATAAAACCCTTTGAAACACATTGGCAGGTTTTGCTGTTGCTATAGAAATAAAGAAACGGACACAATGAATTTACATTTTATGCAGCTATTCTTCACGTCAAAGCCATTTAACATACCATCGTTGATAACATCACATATATTTTCAGTGCATTGTACTCCACTGAAATCACATACATCTGTGATTAATATAGCACATTTTCCCCTAATACCTTTCATTTGTTTAAAGCTGTTATGTCCTGTAGCTCGAACAGGGCATCCTGTTCTATTTTGCATTGCAAAGGCTAGCCGTGATAACAGGAATCTCCATCCAGGGCTGGAAACTTTACTCTGCTTCTTCCAGTTCTTTCGCCATCATTTAAAAAATAAAGTCTGGGTTTGGAGCACTGGCTAGTCCAGGGGCTTGGGAATGGGATGTGGAGTCTTTTACCTTTGGTTCACTGGTTCCAATCCAGGCCCAAACTAGTAGAGGCTGAAAGTATTTACCATCTGGTGACTGTTCAAATGATTTGTGAGAAAAGAATGTAGGCCTTAGTCCAGTTTCTAATGGTCAGGTGACCACATCATAAAACCACAAGCTCATCTGGGACCAATTGACCCCCTCTATGTTAGCAGAGGCCCAGGAGTGAGTGCGCAATGACAATGAATTACCCCCGCCTACCCAAAGATGGTCCCTGCAAGTCAGGTTTGAGGCACGTAGGTGGGACAGTGAGAGGGTTAGCTTGCCCTGCCAGTGCTCATACTCTCCCTATTCTGTGGAGAAGGGTTTTCTTCTCAGTGCTGTCTGTTCATCATCTGTCAGGGGCACTAGATAACACCATTAAAAAAATATTAAAAATGGCTCTCTGTACTCATGCTCCAATTGTCTGTTGTCAAATTCTAAAATGTCCAGGGAGAAGAAGCCAAGAGATTGTACCGGGGAAAAAAAATTCAATAATGCAAACTGAAAAAATAGTTCGCTTAGCCAAATACATGGAGAAATTTCATAATTCAGACCCAGGGGGGGTTATTGTTATTATTGCTACAGTGTAGCCAACCATAGATCAACCATTGTGAAAGGATAATAAAAATGTTTTGAGTAGACATTTAATCCTGGCAGGAATTCTGTGTGATTTTCGCTAGAAGCCAGACAAAAATAATTTATAATTGTCACCATAAATTCAATATTCAGATAATCCAAAGAATAGGAATTTGTATTACAAAGCTTTTGTGCCCGTATACTTCACTCAGAGGAGCCTTTTTCACTATTGTTTGGTAAGCAATGTCAGGAATCTTCAAATCTCAAACACTATAGTCTTCTGAGAGTTTATTTTTGTTACCAAACATCATCAAACATAAGTGCCTTTAAAAAAATCTTAATATATGTTTTGTCTTTCAGCTGAGATGTAAAACCAAGGTCCTGGCCTTGTGTGGTGACAGAAGAGCCCATGGTAACTTTCGCAGGAGTTGCATTGTTAACTCAGGTCTCTTGATCAAATTGCTGTTCCTTCTGCCTGCTGTGATTCTCCCTACAGTTTCAGCTACGTAGGGTATTTTTCTTCACTTCCTGTCATAATCTAGCGTGTTGCGTTACTGTGGACTGTTAAACAGCTGCAGTGTCCCATCCCAGAGGTAGGTGCACTCCAGATGACGACATGGTAAAGAGCTTTGGGGTGAGAGGTAGGTACATGGCGTATGTCTATTAACGTAAGATTTTTTTCTCTCTTTTTCTGGGCTGTTTGCCGTATGTTCAGGAGCTAGCCTAACATTCTCAGTGTACGTAATTCAGAGCTAAACCAGCACATAGGGCTTGTTTAGCCTCCATCAGCAGGGCCTGGAACACAAACAAGTAATCAAAGAGGTCTTAGTTGACAAAGGTGAATCAATCCAGTTACCTCCTTGCAGTTTGCGGTCCTAGCTTCTGGTGTGGTACGCCGTCTAGTGGAGATGTTAAAAAGAAAATGACGTGTAAAGTCAGGTCTGGATTCCACAGTGGCATTGGTGGATTCTGGAGAGAGCGCAGGCAGCTCTCCCTGGCAGGACCCTGTGACAGGGGGCTTTTCAGAGTAGGGGTGGGAAAGGGAAAGAGGAGAACAAGAGATATGTATAGGGTGGTGTTGGAAAGTCAGCCGCTTGTAGAAGAGGTTTTATTTTCCTGTCCTTGGCTCCAGCTACAGAAGCTTTATTGTTCTTGGGCTAGCTCAGGAGAATGAGGCTCTCCAAGCTCACGCGATGGCTGCTCTCCGCCCCCTGGGCTCGCTGCAAGTTCCCACTTGTCTTTTTATCCATCCAGTGTAAGCCTGAAGGGAAGATTGCAGAGTGGTCCCTCTGAGTGCTACTGTTTTTCTCAGAGGGACCAGACCCCAAAGGCAGGACAGACCCCAAAGAGAAAAGGGATTTGGCGGGATGGGGGAGTGACATTTTACTGCAAAACCCTTAGGAGAATGGGGACCACATGGTATTTCTGCTGCTTGTTCTCTTCTTCAGCAAATAGCCACTGAGCTGAGTGTGGCTTTCCACAAACGTGTATTTCAAAGGAGAACCCAGCTATGTGGGGGCTGTGTGGCCTAAGGGAGAGCAAATAGGAGGTGGAGCATCTTCCTCTGTGAGGCAGTGGCAAAAATCTAACCTAGCTTCCTAGGGAGTGAGAGCTATGTTATCTGATGGCTGTTTGGTGGCTTCCATGTAAATGAATTAGTGGGTCTTAGAGCTGGTCTACACTAACGCTGTAGGTCAATCTAAGTTATGCTAGTTCAGTTATGTAAGTTATGTAACTGAAGTCGACATAACTTAAGATGACTTAGTGCAGTGTAGACACGGCTGTATGTCAATGGGAGAGTGCTTCCGCCTCTCGGGGAGGTGGAGTACAGACGTTGATGGGAGAGCGCTGTCCCATTGACTTAGCACATCTTCACCAGACCTGCTAAATTGACACCACTGCATCGATCGCAGCAGTGGCGATTTAGCCGGTAGGGTAGACATGGCCTTAGTCTGTTTCCCAGGACAAGATTAGCCATCGGGGTACTTATAGCTGAACCCAGCAACCGCCTTCATCAGCAATGGTCTAGTTTCACCAGGTTGCTTGGTATATGTCACGCTGTCTGGAGTGGCTCATGACCTTGAGTGCCTACCTCAGGGCAGACACCCCAACTGGGGGTGCATTCTATAATTAGATTTCACTAACCCACTACCACAGGTGAACTCTCAACGTACAACAATAGGCTCATAACGAAGTCCTAGACAGTCCCCTTAGACACTGCAGTCTATCTTGCCACCCAGGCAAGCTGGACTATGTAATAAATGTCACTTGCACACACACACAAAAAAAAAATCACAAAATATTCAGGTTACACCCAGTCCCAAGAGACCATTCGCTCACCCAGGTCAATTAGCATCCTAGATGTCACACCAAAGATAATGCAGGTAGCCAATTCTAAAGTAAACTAACTAAAGGTTTATTAGCTAAGAAAAAGGAAAGAGAGTTATTGAGAGGCTAAAGCAGGTCATGCATTTAGGGATTAATAACAAGAATTTTTGTTATAAGCTGGGAACGCATCAGTTGGAAGTAACAGAGGAGGAGAAGGACCTCGGAGTATTGGTTGATCACAGGATGACTATGAGCCGCCAATGTGATATGGCCATCAAAAAAGCTAATGCGGTCTTGGGATGCATTAGGCGAGGTATTTCCAGTAGAGATAAGGAGGTGTTAGTACCATTATACAAGGCACTGGTGAGACCTCACCTGGAACACTGTGTGCAGTTCTGGTCTCCCATGTTTAAGAAGGATGAATTCAAACTGGAACAGGTACAGAGAAGGGCTACTAGGATGATCCGAGGAATGGAAAACCTGTCTTATGAAAGGAGACTCAAAGAGCTTGGCTTGTTTAGCCTAACCAAAAGAAGGCTGAGAGGAGATACGATTGCTCTCTAAAAATGTACCAGAGGAATAAATATCCTGGAGGGAGAAGAATTATTTAAGCTCAGTACCAATGTGGACACAAGAACAAATGGATATAAACTGGCCATCAGGAAGTTTAGACTTGAAATTAGACGAAGGTTCCTAACCATCAGAGGAGTGAAGTTCTGGAACAGCCTTCCAAGGGAAGCAGTGGGGGCAAACGACATATCTGGCTTCTAGACAAAGCTTGATAAGTTTATGGAGGAGATGATATGACGGGATCGCCTAATTTTGACAATTAATTGATCTTTGACTATTAGCGGTAGATATGCCCAGTGGCCTGTGATGGATGTTGAATGGGGTGGGATCTGAGTTACTACAGAGAATTCTTTCCTGGGTGTCTGGTCGGTGAGTCTTGCCCACATGCTCAGGGTTTAGCTGATTGCCATATTTAGGATCGGGAAGGAATTTTTCTCCAGGGCAGATTGGCAGAGGCCCTGGGGTTTTTTCGCCTTCCTCTGCAGCGTGGGGCACGGGTCACTTGCTGGAGGATTCTCTGCACCTTGAAGTCTTTAAACCACGAGTTGAGGACTTCAATAGCTCAGATATGAGTTAGGGGTTTGTTACAGGAGTTGGTGGGTGAGATTCCATGACCTGAGTTGTGCAGGAGGTCAGACTAGATGATCATAATGGTCCCTTCTGACCTTAAAGTCTCTGAGTCTATGATTCTACAGGTGAGTCTCCAGCAGTGCTCTGTTAGAATCCAAACTGTCCAGAGATGAAGAATTTTTCCTTGTGTCCATATTTATAGCTTCTTCTCACAGAAGCCAAGCTGACAGCAAGAGTTCCCATGTAGGGCCCTTCCTCATGAAGGGGAGAGCAATGCACTTAACAAAGTCTTTGATGTTTGCTCTCACACACAACGACCAGTTGCTTGCCATGCCCAGGAATTAGCACTTTCCTGTTAGAGTTTTCATTTTCATTCAACGAGGCTTCTTTCTTGTTTGATGAGTTACTTAGTTACAGGGGTATGCACCATGCAAATGTTTGCTATTGCATTATAACAGGGTACAGATAAGTGGAAACAATGCATGTAACATCCTCCAAGTCTTCATGAAATTTACTAAACACTAAACACATTCTTATACATTTTAACTTTGAACTATACTACCACACAAGCGAGCTGGTCTGGCTTCCAGCCGTGAGTTTGTCAGATCTCAGCTGACACCTAGGCCTTTGCCAGAGCTGGCACTTGGGTTACCAGCATCACGGTAAGGACAGTCTATTCGGATAGAAGACCAATGAAGCACAAAGCATGTTTCATGGCAGCGAGTGCATCACTGGTGACCATGTGTTTAGCGGTCACGATAAGATTGGCAACGATAGACAAAGAACATCCAGCCATGCCATCTTAAAGACCTAGACGGAGACCAATCTAACCAGTGCTCCATCTGCACGGAGGCCACGGCCCTTTGAGATTGGCCTGGATGATGATGAGAAGGAGTCCATTTCCCAGCAGAAGGTGTCCCTGTCCCAAATAAAGACCATTACAGCTAGCACTTGTTGGCATCCTTGTTTGGTGAGACTGAATTCTCTTCTCATCCACAGAGAGGGGCCCTGCTGGGTCAGACATGCGGCAAATTAGCAGGGCTACGTGGGGGAGCCCTAGGGCCTGTTCTGGGGGAGAGTGGAGGACTTCAGTCTCCAGAGCTGTCAATTCAGCATCTTTCACTAGCACTTGATTCACACCCAATATTTAAAGAGAACAAACTGCAGCCAAACAGGAGCTCAGCTGTGACACCTGCTTCTGTTCAACAGCCACAGCCCTCAGTTCGCTGCAGTGCTTCGGGTGGGAGTTCAGCTTCCTGCCTGAACGCGGGGACGAGCTCCTTACACCAGAGCTGCTGGCAAAGCCAGAACCAGGCTTTCTCTACAAACTCCCCATCTGCAGAGCAATTTCCGGTGGCAACCTACAGGATTAGAATCCTGCTGCTGGGGATGTTGCAGCCATGGCTCCATCCACATCTGTCCACCCACCCTCCGTGCTGGAGACATCTGGAGGCGTCTCTCTCACACACAGAGATCATATAAACCAGCGTAAGCTGCTCCTCTTGTCAGCATCCCAAGCCAAGTCAATAAAGAGGCGACTGAAACCTTGGTGTGTGTGTGTGGGATCCAGTTGAGAAAAACAAACCTCTCCGTCTCCATACGGTTATGAAAGCAACGATGTCGCCTGGAAAATATGTACCGGAGAGCAAAGAGAACTCCCTGTATCAGGGGGCGTTAGGGGAGGAGGTGGGCACCCGCTCAAATATGACTAATCCGTGGAAATTATTTCTTATTAACGTAATTACTTCGGCTCCAGCCCTGATCAATATGAGGAGCTGAAATGCCCTTAAAATGGCCTGGAATGCAAACTATGCACAATGATTTGTGAAAGGTATTTGCCTTGGAGTTCTATCTCAGTTGTAGTGCTAATTGTGGGGCAGGGTGACCCACTCTTGTGGACGGGGGAGGGAGGCGGCTTGAGAGCTAAAAACTGATCTCTGCCCTCCCATCCCTTAGGGAAAATCCACAGCGCCTTCAGGCACATGAGGATAGGCAGCTGCTTTGCTCGGGTCTAGGACCTAATTAAAAGCAAATGGACTGTTTGGCTAGGATTATTTTATATTCCAACACAACACAGCTGGCACCAGAGTGCCCTCTACAACAGGGCCAGACTCTGCTCTTGCTCACCAAGTCGGGGAGGTTTCAGGGAGCCTGCACCGTCCATGCCGCAGTGTAGAGACCAGACACAACTGCAGTCTGTTCCCCAGCTTGCAGGGCCTGCTGCTGATCAGCGCCCCTAGAAATGCTGGCCACCACAAAGAGCGCAGGAAGAGAAAGTGCCTTGGCCCCGCAGGCCCTCCAACTGGCCAGCATTGCCAGCCCGGCTCAGGGTGATGGACACTCCACGGCCCTGGAAGGGTGAGCCGTAGTTTTACTCTCTGAAAGCTGCTGCAATCACATGCCTGATTCAGGGGCTCAGGTGTGAATTTTCTGTTCTCTGACTGTTCCGAAAAAGAAACAGGAATCGATTTGGGTTGACCCGGAAACAGTGTTGTTGTTTTTTGACGTTTTGGAGATTCAAAAAGGGGAAAAAAAAGTTTGGGGTCAAATGAAATGTTTTGTTTTGATGGGAGGGAGGGGTTAATGTTTTGGCACTTTAAAAAAATTAAATAGAAGAAAATTACAAAATAAAGTAATTTTGACTGGAAAAGTCAAAATGATAGAAACCAAATATTTTGACTATGTCAGAATTGTTTTTTCCTGGCTGACACAATTTGGCAAAGCCCTCACAAATTTGCATAATGTTTCAGTGTCACCAAATCTGCATTTTTCGTCCAAGAATTTCACCCAGCTCTACTGCACGCTGTTCCTGGGCTGTCAAGACAACATTGAGCCCTTTGAGATATTGTCCTATCACTGATCTCCGGGGATCACAGTGAAGTGGGACCAGAGGAAAAACCTGCCATGGGAAATCCTCAGGTGTTGCAGGCTGTGATGGGGTCAGTCCCTGGAGATGCCTTGGGGATGCAGGAGATTTCCTCATGAATTGTGCAGCTGAAGTTTCCAAGGCCTGGATCTTAAAATATAAAATATGAAGAGATCCCAACAGGGATGAACTGAACCTCAAACTGAGGAACTTCCCTGATACAGTGAGGAACAGGAAAATGAGTGGGTGTACCTTTTTCTCAGTTTGTGTAGATGGAGTCCCCTGTTATTCCTTTCTCTGTGTTTCAGTTAATCAGCTGGCAGAGACTGGCTCCGAGTTAGCTAATAATATTTGTACTGGCTTAATAGAAACCTGATAAAACAGAGAGAATGGAAAAACCCAACATTGAGGCAAAATATGAACACCACCCTCTGCCTGGTTTTTTCTCAGGATGGAGCCCCTGAGCCCCAGAATGGGAGAGGTCTAGAAATATAAAATCTGGATTGGTTGGCTGCTGGGCTGGAATTTATCCCCATCCACCCATATTGACTGAACATGGAACAGGAATGAGTGTTTGCAGCAAAGGTGCCACAAGTACTCCTTTTCTTTTCACAATACCATCACTCTCCCTGCCACACTGCAAGGAAAGGGGCTGTGTAGTAGATGCTGATTTAGCTTTCCAGGGTATGTCAGCAAAATCATCCGGCACTCATTTAATGGAAACCCGTAGGCTTTCCGCCATGCTTGTCCTGCTCCCTTTCAAGGGAATCTCATTGGCTACAAAGTGGAAATATGCCCAGCCAAATCCCCAAGCCTTTCACTGCATAAACCTTCCCTGCTGAATCCCTGCTGCGGAAGCACACGGCTTTGTGAGCTGTTAGAACTTGCTGGGACTTCTAGATTTTCTGCTGATGATTTCTGAAGCATTTTATAATTATTTATTTAAAACAAAGCAAAAAAAAAAAAAAAAAAAAGCCCATGCCTGGCTCAGTGAGAAGTGTCGTGATCTGAATTAGTGCCTGCGAATTCTGGTTTGTGTCCCGTATGCCATGAATTTATGGCTTGTCATTTCTCCTTGCTTAATTCAGCCTGTTCTGTTGGTAGTGTTGCACTCTGGAATTCCCTCACTCGAACCACCTGGGCAAACTGGTCACCAGTAAAGAGGTTGCTTTTGACTCTCCCTTTAAAAAGCTTAAGCAGATAAAGTCTCCTGCCCAGCCTAAAATGAGAGAGGTGGCCTGTGGAGAGCTGCAGGCCTGTGGATTGAGAGGAGGCCTTGAGGGCCACTTTAGCATTCATCTCTGAGTGGGAATATGGCCTGTATGGTGAAATCTGTTACTATACTGAAGACAGCCCAGATTCCTGTGACACAGAGCAAAAATAGCAGGAGCCCCTGCTGGGGATCAACAGAGCAACACTTCCTTCTGTAACAATTTCCCTCAAACCTGGGAACAGGACCAGCAACTTGGCTCACAGTGGAGATGGAATGGAACTGCAGCAAGTAGCTTCTTCCCCAAGCACGCTGGCCCTCGTATCACATAAACACAGCCTGGGCTTTATTTAGGGATTGGAATGCACCCTCCCCCCACTACCCCTCAGGAGAAGGGGCAGCAAGACCCTGTGGCGTTTGCTTCTGCCTGGGGGTGATGCCAGAAAAAGATGCGAGTGGCTAGATTATGGGACTGGCCCAAATCCAAATCACCCTGCACTCACCCAGTTCAGAGGATGTTACATTCTGTCCTTCCACAACCCCTTTTAAGAAACAGTGTGAAATGCCAATCCTGGAAATGGAGGAGAGGACTGAGGCATGACGGTGAAGGGAGCATGGATGCTGGACTCCTCTAGAGGTGAGCTTTCCAGATCAGGGACAAAGCACGCTAGCAGGGCGTTGTAGAGAGTTTTGCCTTGTTGCTACCTGTGCTATACCTGATCTGGGGATAAGCAGAGGCACTTATCACCAGCTGGACTAAAAGGTGCAAGTTATCCTAATGAAGCAGCTGCCTGAAGTGAAGAAGGATGCACCCTTCTTTCCCCCCTCTCACTAGGAAAGCGCATCAAAGGGTCTTCTCACAAGGCTGCTCCTCTCACATCCCAGACTCCAGATTGTGATTTGAGCACCAAAGGATTTGCACAGGCAATACACTGGCAAAGTACGAATCACATTCCCCACGACAGGCTGGCCCAGTAAAGGGTAACAGCCTACTACATACAGATCTGTGCTGTGGATATGAAGGTCCTAAGTACAAACCCTGCTGATGACCAATGCTTGATGTTACACATGCCCCAAAAGATAAGGTGCTTGCAGTTGCAGTATTAACCTCTTCTTCTTCCTGCCTGTGTGTGTCTCAGTCACAGTTTGAAAAGAAGATCCGTTCAAATGAAAGAGCTGTAAAAACCTACCTCACAGCCTTGGCTACACTGGAGCATTTCCTGGGACGTGCCCGACGCTTTGGAGCAACCCAGAATTACTCTGGCCAGGTGTAAACCATGGTTTCCCCATGATATGGCTTTGCTGGAAACCACACTTAGGCCATGTCATAAATATAAAGGGAAGGGTAAACATCTTTAAAATCCCTCCTGGCCAGAGGAAAAATCCTTTCACCTGTAAAGGGTTAAGAAGCTAGGATAACCTTGCTGGCACCTGACCAAAATGACCAGTGAGGAGACAAGATACTTTCAAAAGCTGGGAGGAGGGAGAAAAACAAAGGGTCTGAGTCTGTCTGTGTGATGCTTTTGCCGGGGACAGAACAGGAATAGAGTCTTAGAACTTAGTAAGTAATCTAGCTAGGTATGCGTTTAGATTATGATTTCTTTAAATGGCTGAGAAATTAAGCTGTGCTGAATAGAATGACTATTCCTGTCTGTGTGTCTTTTTTGTAACTTAAGGTTTTGCCTAGAGGGATACTCTATTTTTTGAATCTAATTACCCTGTAAGGTATTTACCATCCTGATTTTACAGAGGTGATTCTTTTTGACTTTTTACTTCTATTAAAATCCTTCTTTTCAGAAACTGAATGCTTTTTCATTGCTCTTAAGATCCAAGGGTTTGGGTCTGTGGTCACCTATGCAAATTGGTGAGGATTTTTACCAAACCTTCCCCAAGAAGTGGGGTGCAAGGGTTGGGAAGATTTTGGGGGGAAAGATGTTTCCAAACAACGCTTTCCTAATAAAAATAAACCCAGATAAACGTTTGGTGGTAGCAGTGGAAGTCCAAGGGCAAAGGGTAAAATAGTTTGTACCTTGGGGAAGTTTTAACCTAACCTGGTAAAAGTAAGCTTAGGAGGTTTTCATGCAGGTCCCCACATCTGTACCCTAGAGTTCAGAGTCGGGAAGGAACCTTGACAGGCCACGTCTACACTACCCGCTGGATCGGCGGGTAGTGATCGATCTATCGGAGACTGATTTATCGTGTCTAGTGTAGACACAATAAATCAATCCCCGATCGCTCTGCTGTCGACTCTGGAACTCCACCAGGGCAAGAGGCAGAAGCGGAGTCGACGGGGGAGCAGCAGCCATTGATCCCGCGCCGCAAGGACGCGAAGTAAGTGATTCTAAGTCGATCTAAGGTACGTCGACTTCAGCTACACTATTCTCGTAGCTGAAGTTGTGTATCTTAGATCGATCCCCCCTAGTGTAGACCAGGCCTTAGAAGGTGTGGACTGGGCCTGCTGGCAAAGAGAAACAGTGGCACAGGTTACCAGTGACCACTATAATCATCAGCTGACCCTAGTCAAACCACTGGCATTCTTCACTTCTCCCAGTCCTGTTGAGATACAGCAGCTCTTTCTACGGCCTATGCTAATGCAGTACTCCATTGATCTGGTGTCCAGGAAAACATGCTGTCAGAGCCCAAGGTCCTGAGCCTGTATCCTGTCGATGAAGCCTGTCTGCATGTGCACGCAGCCTTGAGCCTTTGTATGTTTCAGGGCTAGGAATCAATATTTGTGAAGTAACCTTATAAGCAGAGGAAGGGATTTTTCACCATTGTGCATGCAAAACCCCACAGTCTTGGTAGTTGCACGTGCAGATGGTTAGAAGTGCAATGGGTCAGTTCTCTGCACAATTGCTACAATTGCAAGCATAAGCTTGGTAATTACATGTAGGTTCACAAAGGTAGGCACACAAATGCAAGCACATTTTTGTGTGTGTAATTGAACATTCCTGAGAATCTGGTCACATCCATATTTATCATTTTTATAACATTTTTGCAGTTCTGTTTTAGCTGTGTTGATCCCAGGATATGAGAGAGACAAGTAGGTGTAGTAACATCTTTTACTGGACCAACTCAAGTGGAGGTAGTCTCTTGAAATGAAGTGGGCATTTGGGGGTTAGATTGTTATGCATAAAAGGTTTAAAGTGGACAATTAAGGGTAGCAGGAAGTGTGATGTGGTACAAATTGTTGTAATGAGCCATAAAACCAGTGTCCCTGTTAAGTCCATGGTGCTAGGTGTCTAGCAGACTTAAGTTCCTAGGCTTGGCTTTTGAAGATGTTGTGCTGGGTTTCCTTTGAGGACAAGTATTGAAAGATCAGATATGGAGTGATCACTGTGAGAAAAGTGTTCGCCCATGGGTGATAGTGTGGTTTTGTCTTTTATCATTTTTCTGTGGGAGTTCATTCAAGAGCACCATGTTTTGTGTGATTTCACCCACACAGGTATCCAGGCCACCTCCACCATGCCTTACATATTCTGCTTAACTATCTGTCCCAAGTTGTATTTAGCTCAGACGCCCTGCTTCCTTACCTAGAGCTGAAAAAGAGCTCAGTGTAGCTCAAAAGCTTTTACTTTACAGCAACAGAAGTTGGTCCAATAAAAGATCTTCACCTACCTTGTCTCATTCACATAACTGTCAGCCATCATCTTTACATTTCAAGTCCAAATTTGTTGCTATCCTACCTCCATTTTGGGGGTTCTCGGTGCCATTTCTGCATATTATCAACACCAGGAAAAGCAAAATCTGGAGCTGGAAGTTATAGACAATGTTATTTAGGCTGATGAAATGTAGCCCATGTTCAGCATTTTGGTTTTGGTATGTGCCCTGCATTCTGGGTCTTTATCCCACATTTGGGCCTTGGCAGGCTGAGAATCCTGCTTTTCAGGTTTAACTGTGGAGATCTCTCTCCTCTGACCCACAGCTGTGTCCTACATATTTGTTGTCATCACTAATGAAGGCTGTGGTGCTAGCCACACTGCTCCCCCGGTCTCCTTCTCCTGTGCTCAGCTTTGTGCCTTCTTTGATGCTGTCTGCCACGCTTAGACCAACCTCCTACTCTGCCTGCGCCAACCATCCTCTGCCTCACTGCAGCTGTGGATCCCCTGACACTGATGGCTTAGGCAGCATTGTCTTCACGGACTTGGGAAATCCCTGCTATTGCCCCAGTTGTTGTTTTCTCTGTGTTTGACTGCAAGCTGCAGGGGTCAGGGGTCTGTTCTGTCATGGGCCATGTACGTTTGGTATTGCCATAGGACTATGGTCAGGAATAGGAGCCTCTGGTTGCCCCACCTGACGAACAGGTATTGGAATCCTGGAAGGAGAGGCAGGTTCATTACTGCGGATTCCCTGGGGCAGGTGTGGCTCATTAGACCCCACCTTGAATATAGAAGAGGAAAGTAGGATCACAGGCAGATAACCAACTCACATGCCCCTCCACAGAGCAGCCAAGCCTAGGCTGAGATTCGGGGAGTGTTTGAACTACCTTTGTGTTAATATAACCATGCCTAAGGAAGGGGTGACTCTCTACAGCAGTGCGTGGCTTTTGCCTGGCGCAGGGGGGTGCCTCACCAGCTGATAGTCATTATCATCAGAGTGCTGGGCTGGTGGGCCCCTGCTCCTGGGCCACGTTCTCTTTGACACCCGGTGAGAGATATGCCCTTTCCAGGGACGTGCCTGTCTAGAAGGAGAAAGCACAGGTTCCCTTCCTTTGCCCAGCGTCTCGCCTCCTGCCTCCAAGCACAGGACCCTGGCAACATCTGCCAGGAAATAGCTGACAGTGTTGAACAGGAAGGCAGGAAACGCTGGGTTTTTATTTCTAAACATTGTGGCTCTAAAGCTGTTTGAGGAGTTAAAAATAGCAGTCCAGGGAACCTGCCTTTTTCCTGTTTGCTTCAAGCTCACACTTTCCTGCCTGTCCCTGCATTCAAACCTGGCCCTATTCCTGACCTCCTGAAACAGGACTTTGGCACAAGAGGGCTTGCACTAGTGAAAACTATATCACATTTGCAGCACAACTGAAAGAGCGTACGAGGGGGGGAGGCAAAGCTTAGACACAGCCTCAGCTCGCAGCCCTGGGATGGGGTACCATAGAGGAGACCTGGGGGTGGGGACTCATGGGGCAGGGGGAACATGTGAAAAACAGAAAGTACTCAGCTACAAAATTACCTCCCCCTTGGTCTGTGTGTCTCTGCCTGTAGCTGCACATGCCTGGGTCTCCCCGGCCTGTCTCCGTGCCTTATGTCTGTGTACTTCTAGCGCTCCATGGTTCTGTGCCTGTCTCTGTCTAACTACGTTAAGGGCTTCTGCTGCATCCATCACTATCGTATCTAAATGCTTCCCAGGGAAATGAGATCTGTGTTACTATGTCCCTAGTGGATTTCATGGGGTCTCTGCTTTTCTCCCGTGTCTCACTCTCGGAAGCTCTACGTGAGGTATTCTTCATTTCCTAAATCTCTACCTGTCTCTAGCTTTTCCTATCTCTGCATGTCTCTACGACTTTGTGTGTTGGCGGCTGTCTCTGCATGTCTGTCTCTGCATGTCTTTGTGGCCCTGTGTGTGTCTGTGGATGTTACGTCCTGTCTCTGGGTGACTGCACTGACTTCCCCTGACCCCGCAGCACAGCAGATCAGCTCCTAGCAGTAGTGCTAGCCTTTTCTAGTGCATCTCCACAGCTAACTGGGCAGCACTGACTGCTCCAGTGTGGGTTCTGCTGAGCTGAACCATCAGTTGTGAAGCTCCAGCTTGAAACCGTGAAATCCCAAATTCCCATTGCTCATGCCGAAGGCACAGATTCCTTTCTGGCTCTCTGCTCCAGCCAGGAGCTCCTAGGCCATGTGGGACAGCTGCCTGGCAGATGCTGAATACTTACCAGAGGTGTGAAAGAACAGGGTCAGTGTTAGCAAAGGTGGTTCTTTCTGCACACCCCTCTTCCTCCTGGAGGACAATGCCTTCTCCTTGTAATTTTGGGGCATCTGCATTCCCACTGCCCACCCCAGCTCTGCCAGGTGGCTCACCTGGCACTGCACTTTCAGTCCATGCTTCTACATTAAAAGGAGAGGGTTTGTTTTGTTTCATCTGCTGCTGATCTCATAAGCTGCTTTGTGTTAAGTGCAGTTACAAAGAGTAGACAATAGCCAGACGAGGGAGACCAAGCTGGTCCAGGGAACTGGGTGCCAGTTCAAATCCAGGCCAAGTTAATAGTGAGAGGCGTTTCCAGCTGATGGCTGCTTGGTGCTCCCATGTGCGAAATGCGTTCGGTCATTTCACTCAGTCCAGTTCCTATGGTCAGGTGTCTGCGTCACACAAACCATCCTCACAGCTGGCACGAATGGGCCCCCTTGTCGGGAATCTCAGCAGAAGCCAAGAACAGAATGGATCATGGAGACAGAACTCCCAACTCTCTCTAGGTTGGGGCTGAGACCCATTGGCTAAGCAGTCCTGTTGCTGCCCTGGGATACAGCACCAGAACACAAGAGGCAGTTCAGCGAATCCTCCCCTACCGCTTCTCAAGGACATTCCCAGCATCCTGCTTTCCCCCTTCTGCTTCAGCCCCATTCTCTTGGGTTTGTCATGAGCTGAGACCAGGAGTCAGGTGGGTACTTTGGATGAATGGAGGGAGAGGCTGGAGTGTCAGACCCAGCTGACTTGGAAGACCGTGCACCATGGAATTGGTTTTATTCTGGGTCAAGCTGTTCACGATGTTCCTTGGCTGAAGCAAGCTTCCGTGCAGGTGAAATAACAATCAGGCCAGCGTAGGAACAAGGTGGGGATGGGAAGATTAAATGAAGGGTTTACATTCTGAGTGGAGACGGTCCCATCGTGGTCTCTGTGTTTGTGCAAATGATCCTGCATTGTTGCATGCACGTGAAGGCAGAGTCCAGATTTCCAAACTGCGTGCACACTTCTGACACCCCTGTATGCAAATACCCCAGTGCACCTGGCGAGCTGTGCCACGCAGGTGCAGAGACCCAACTCGTGCATTGAGGGGAGGGGCTGTTCACAAAACACCAGGGCCCTGCTGCTGCTGCTGCAAGTAATCTCTGTGATTAAGGAAGTCTTTCCTGAGTGGAGAGGCTCTGTTGCCCACATATCCATGGGGATGGTGGGCATTAAAGGAAGATGTGAACACATATCACCATCCTCTTCTCCACAGTTGGTGCACTGGTGTGGGGAAGAGATTCTGCAGGTCACTGGGAGCAAAGACCTCTCACCGGCTATTTGGAGAGGCGGGGCCACGTTCAATGTTGACATAAATGGGTGCAAATACACTGACGCCAATGGACCTGGGTGTACTTTGTTAGCCAGTGAATTTGGGCTCAAATATACACAGAGCTTGAGAGGACAGGGCACATGAGTCTGCTCTTCCCCCACGCTCCAGAGCAGGTGAAAGATTAATGATGGGGTGCAGAGAAAGGACTAAGGAAATGATGTGGAAATAGCAGCATACCTTTCATTTGCGAGACAACACCCTGTCCCTGATCCATGTGGTTTTCTTGCATACTGCAGGTGTACAGATTAAAAGCTACATGCTCATTTCTCAGAAGAATATGCCGGCTGAACGTGTCTTGGATGGAGGCTGGTCCCTGATTTATTATGTACTTGGCTCTGGGAACTTCCAAAGATTAAGTCCTGGCAAATGATGAGACGCAAGTGTGTGTACGTATGGATTGCATTAAACAAAACCCTGCCCTGTAGTAATGTTATAGGCGCGACTCAACCGCTCCGATGCTGGGGAATTCAGAGTATGGCAGAACAATCCATCCTGATTTGCATTCCTCTCCCCCCCCAAATTCTTCTTTTTAAAGTGATTTTCACACTGATGAATGGGGCTGGCTGGCAGCTCTGCATAGTCAAGTTCTCTCTAAAGCCACAAAGCAGAAGATCAAGCTTTCCCCACAGTGACCTAGAAGGACCCCACCTAAGCATAAGGCAGAGCTGCTCCCGCAAAGACATTTGGCCCGCATTGCAATGACATTGAACAAGTGTCCATATCACACGGGGACTGGACTCCTTTCCCACCATAGGTCACTAGTTTTCAGACAGCAGTGGCTCTTGGTCACTATTAACCCCAGCTGAAGTGGAACCAGTTACCTACAGATGAAAGGCTCTCACAGGGTCAGAGAGTTTAAGGCCACAAGGGGTCACCAGATCTATTCTAGTCTGACCTCCTGTGTATCACAGCCCATCACCAACGCCACCCAGGACCTGCACACTAAATCCAACAATGGAAATGAGACCAAAGTATTACAGCCCTCTGGAGACTAAATTGTTATGTGCCACAGGCAGAGGATAGAAGGGACCGAGCTGCACCAGTGCCCGAGACCCCTGAAATGGCGGGGAAATGATTAAATGAGACATAACCAGATAATCCTGACAAGTGACCTGTGCCCACATGCTACAGAGGAAGGTGAAAAACTCCCAAGGTCACTGCCAGTCTGATCTGGAGGAAAATTCCTTCCTGACCCCAAATATGATGATCAGTTAGACCCTGAGCAAGTGAACAAGAACCAGCCAGCCAAGCACCTGAGAGAAAGACTACTCGATGCCTCAGAGCCCTGGTCCGCCCTGTCCAATGTCCCATCTCCAGCAGTAGCCATCCCTGATGCTTCAGAGGAAGGAGTTAAAAAAAATCCAAAACTGATGGGGGTGGAGGGGAGTCTCTTTCTGACCCCTGCACGAGGCCGGCTGAAATGCTGAAAGCACGAGTTTTTAGGAACATAAAACATAAACCAGAAGTGAGCCCCAGGCCTGTTAAGCCCTGTTCCTACCATCACAAGCAGCCCTGTCATACAATCACAGTCATATATTTGTCCATCTCTCTCTTAAAAACAATTCAGTTGTTTGCCCCTGTCATGGGGTGTCCATCTCCACAATGCAGAGCAGGTTAAATTAGGTCAACTAACCTAGTAGGCTGCGCCTGGGAGAAGATTTAGGCTTGAAGGACCAGCACTAAGTGAAGGTGGAGCCCAGTGGGGAAGGAGCAGGTTGGGCCTGTATAAAGGGAGCTGAGAACAGAAGAGGGCTGCCAGGGGAGCAGTCTGCAGTCACTCCCTCTGAGAAGGGAGAGGTATTTGGGGCTGCAGAGTTTGGCAAGAAGCCAGAGAAAGGAGTAGTCTACAGCTGCTTCTTGGGAGGATGACATTAGGGCCCGTAAACCCAGGGGGCAGAGGATAGAGCAGGGAAATGGGAAGCAGTGCAGTGAGTTAGTGACCAGGTCTGGGAGCAAGCAGACCATAGTTGCTAGACAAAGGGAACCCGGAGTAGTGGGTAGTCCTATGTTCTCCTACCTGGGGAAGTGGCACAGGACTTGGCCTGGACTGGAAGATTGTCTGGAATAGCAGTTGGACAGCTGACCCAGTGAGACTTTGATAGCCCATAAGGGGAGGACTATAGTGACCCGGCTGGAGGGCTGAGTCATGAGGAGGGAGCTCCCCAGTCCTGGAGAGAGAGAGGCCATAGTGCAAAAAGGGGGCATCAGACCTGAGTGAAGCTAATCCCCAGACCTAGCCACATGGAAGTGCTCCAACAGTGTGTGAACTCCATCACAGCTCCCACAACTCCTATCCCCTCTTAGCTGCTTTTGTGCTAGACTAAACAAGCCAAGCTGTTCCCGTATCCTGTCATAAGACAGGCCCTCCATTTCCCCGCTCATTCTTCTTTGCCTCAGTTCTGATTTAAATTCCTCTTTCTTGAACATGAATGAGGAGAACTGTACACAGTATTCCCACTGAGTTCTTACCAGTGCCTGGTACAACGTCATTAATACTTCTCTATCTCAACTGAAAGTGCCTCACTTGATACATCCTAGGATTGCATTTGCCTTTTTTCACATTACATTGGTGGCTCATAGTCATCCTTTGATCGACCCCCACACCCAGGTCTCTCTCCTCCTCTGTAGCAGAAATTCCTATTATTAGACCCTAAGTGCATGTCCTTGCACTCTGTACTATTGAGTTTCATCCCATTTCTCTTACTCCAGACTTCAAGGTCATCCAGATCTCCCTGTATAATATTCTGATTCTCCTCTGTGTTGGCAATGCCTCCCACCTTTGTTTCATCAACAAATGTTATTAGCACCCTGCTACGTTTTGTGTCAAGGTCATTAAGAAAAATATTGAATAAGATTGGTCCCAAGATCAATCCTTGAGGAAATCTACTAGAAACTTCCCTCCAGTTCAATAATCCACCTTTCAGCACAACCTGTTGCTTCTCCATTTTAGCCAGTTCCTTATCCACCTTACAATTCTTGTACTGATCCCCATCTTCTCTAATGTAACTAATAATTTCCCATGTGGTAACATCTCACTTGCTTTACTGAACTCCAAGTACTGCACTTCCCTTATATAAAAAAACGGTTATTTTCTCAAAGAAGGAAATCAGGTTAGTCTGGCATGATCTACTTTTGGTAAACCTTTGGTGCATTGCAGCCCCTTTACCATTTACTCCATGAATTTAATGATTCTTTCCTTCACAATTTGTTCTAAAGCCTTGTATACTACTCCGGTCAGACTAACAGGTCTAATTTCCTGGATCACTTTTCCCCCTCTTTCTTAAATGTAGGTTATAACCTTCGCTAATCTCCAATCATATGCTACTACCCCCGAAAAAACAGATTTATTAAAAATCTTTGCTACCAGACTAGCAATCTCATGTGCCAGTTCTTTCAGTACTCTGGGATGGAAGTTATTGGGTCCTCCCACCCCCCTGATTTGAGTGTGTTAAGATCTTTCAGTTTTTCTTTCACCTCAGATGTGGTCATTTCCATTTCTAGACACTCATTTCCATCAGCCACACTGCCTTCACTCACATGTTCCATATTATTGAAAACTGAGGCAAAGTACTTATTTAGGTTTGGGGCCATACCTAGATTATGTTTAATCTTCTTCCCATCCACACTGCATAGCAGCCCAACCTCATCCTTCCTTATTCTCTTTTTATTTATATAACTAAGAAACCTCTTATTTGAATTTCCTTGGCAAGAGCTAATCCAGCTTGGCTTTTCACAATTCTCAGTTTATTCCTTTATTTTCTAACCTCCATGATGTAGCTTTATTTGCATGATGTAGCTTTCCTTTTCCATTTCCTAGAGGCTCTCTGCTTACTCCTAATAGCCTTTCTGAGGTGGTTCATCCTGCTGGGTCTGAAGCCTTCCTCTACAAGTTTTCCCCTTGCTTGGGATGCAAATTTCAGGTAGTTTTTGTATAGGTGATTTAAAGAAATTCCACGTTCTCCACATTTTAAATTCTTGACCTCTTCAGTCTACTTGACTTCTTTAATTCCCTTAACTTCTCAAGGTCTGCCTTTTTGAAATAAAAAATCATAGTTGATTATCTGGTTTTGATTATTCTTCCATGCAATTTAAACTGAATCACTCGATCCAGTGACCATTCGGTCCAAACTTACTTCCTGTGACCAGCTGTTCTAAGACGTCCTTAGTACTTACCAAAACCAGGTGTAACACTGCATCACCTGTCGTTAGTTTGGTCACAGTTTGATTAAGAAAACTGCCATATATGTCATGTATCACATCCAGGAGTAAGTGGGCCCTATCAGCATTAGGAGCATTTCTGTGTGCAGGAATTGGTCTTCTGTTATGACACAATTCCAGAAGTATTTATCTGTAATAGTATTAAAGAGATTTCTATGCGTATCTGAGTCTGACCCTGGGGGTTTATAGCAGACAATATCCCAGTAGAACTCTTTTACGATCCTTCCCCAAAGGAAGGATTATACTATCACTTCTGGACCACTGCTGACTCCACAAGACATCCAGTCTCTCAGCCATTCACTTCTGATGAATTTGTGAATGGGAAACACAAGCCAGCCTCTTGCATGTCTCACGCAAACTGCAGCTGAAGGAGAAAATAGCCATTCAGAAAGAGTGTTAGATCTAATTAGCATAATCCATTCCAACCTTCCTTTCTCCAAGAGGCTAGCTGGGCCAGGAAGGAGAATCGAATGAAAGTACGCCAAAGTAGTGAATAAACTACAATAAATAACTGCTCTGGTGAATTTTTCTGTTTGTGGAACATTAAGTGGATCGCAGTTTCCTCCAATTTTATTTATCATGAGAACTATCCAGATGCGTATCTTCTCATATTTTTAGCTCTATAGACTGATCAATGAGAAGGAACAACTGAAATTCAGGCAGTGCTACTTCTAAGATTGAGGCTGGTCAGTTAAACCACTTGGGGTTGTTTCCTGTTCCTTGGTTGGATGAGCACCTAACCACTAGAGTGTGTGGGCCTCTGTCTTCCTCTAGTGGCTGGTGCATGCAAGAGGAGGCCGAGTCTTGCACAGGACTTAGGGTATGTCTGCACTGCAGTCGGAGATGTGACTGCAGTGTGGGTAGGAACAGCCTGCTAGCTTTAACTGAGCTAGCACAGCTGAAATAGCAATGAAGATCTGGTGGCACACGCATCAGCACAAGTCAGCATAGTCCCCTGGGCACCCTTCGGCATTGCTAGCCCACACCGATGCCCATGCAGCTGCTGCTTCACTGCAATTTTAAGCTGTGCTATCTAGATAAAAGCTAGTGTAGATATGCCTACCTGAGCTGCAATCACCTCTGAATGCAGTATAGACAGACTCTTATTTTAAGTGGTAGAGACTCGTGCTTTTAGCTCTTAAGGTCCTGGGCTTAAGTCCTGTTCTCAGCCCAAACATAGTCAATTATCCAGGCAAATTTAGCATCCAGTTCCCATGCATCCATATGCGGGTGACTGCAATTCACCTTCTGTGACTATGTTTGCCAGTAAAATTCTCGCCCTCGGATGTGCCTGGGAGTGTGAACACGACGAATGTGGATTCACGTACAGATTCCAATGAATATTTGCATTATTTGCCCTGATTGTTCACAGATATTTACCCTTTTTTAAAGCAGAACCGTCCAGTTGCCACTGGGGAAGAGCTTATTATAGCCCAGACTTGCATCATAGCTGGGGAATGGTCAGGAATGGAGCCAGCTGCGTAAGAGACAGTTGTCTAAAAATTGAAGTCGTTTTCTCCCCAATAATCTGTTTTCAATTTCTTTACCAGTCTACCTTGCCAAGAACAAAACAAAACAAAAGCTAGAAGAGTTTCTATAGAATATGAGTTGGTGGGCCAGAGCCCTGAATTATACAAGTCAAATGGAGTCTCCAGAGAATTCAAGCTCTGAACAGCAAGGATCAGTTCCTTTTTAAAACATTGTCATTACTTTTAGATATTTAAGAACTAGAGAAGGCTTGTGCCCAGGCTGCCCTGGGCCTGGAGTCTTCTGTGAATCTGCAGAAGAGCCAGGGCAGCAGCAGTGCTTTGAGCTTCCTCAGCCAGACCTGGGAGAAGGGAGTTGAGTCCCTATGGCCTTGGAGGTGAGGGCTGTGCTGCTAGTTTGTGGGTGCTGGGACACCTCGCCACTAGAAGTCGAACTGCGAACATAAGCCACCAAACAGCCACTAGGGGATCGTGATTGTTCCAGCTAACTGGAGTTCGACATGCCAGCACGATGGGTTCCTGCTACCCCTGCATTCAGTGCTAAACAACTTGTTACTTTTGTTGCTCTCTCCTTTCTCCCTGTCTGCTTGTTTTGTCTCATTCACCGGCCCTGGCTTGTCTTTTACATTCTAAGCTCTGTGGGGGCAAGGACTGTTGTTTGTACAGCACCCCACCCTGGTTGAGGCCTCTAGGCAGTACTGCCATATTAATGATAAGTAATAAACATGTAGGGCCAGATCCCCAGGTCTGGCTGAGCTGATGTCAGCACAGGACCCAGGGGAGGGAGAAACTAAGTGAGCTGTCTGTTCCCCTGATCCTGCAGCTGTTCAGGGGCTAAAGCAGTCCCTGCATAATTCAGAGCAGCCTTGGTGGCTGCTCTAAATTATGCTGACACCTGCTAGGGATCATCCCCAATAGGCTCCTTACACCTGAAATGGGGAGTGGGTAGCATAGACATGGTTGTGCCTACACCAGAGCAATTCCTAGATATCTTCCTTGTGAAGCTCTGGAGCTGCAAAGGGGATGGAGTCAGGGCCAGCATCTGGTCTGAGGTGTAGGAGAAAGTGTGTCCTAATGAAGCGGGATTGGAGGAGGAGGATGGGGGCTAGTGATGCACAGGAGGTGGTGCCCCTTAAATCTGCACACGGCAGATTGCTCATGGCACAAACAGTATGGGACACCCCTCATCACTGCAAGAAATAGGGGCGCCACACAGCAGGGCAACACTTCTGAGAGGAGCTTATTTGACACTGGAATCGACCAGTTGATTGTACAGTTACATTCTTACCGCATGGCTAAAAGGCTGGTCAAATAGTGGGGCCCTCGGGACATGTTAGTTCACTGCTCTGTTTCTGGGTGGGTGCAGTTTAGGGGGAAGCATCCCTTTTCCCCTCAACCCCTGCAGCCCAGGATTCAGATGTAAGGCATAGAGCTCTCAAAGACCAGCCAATACCTTGCAGCAAACCAATGGTTAATTTTCGCCAGGGCTGAGCCCCGGCACCTCTAGGCTTGGCAGTTCATAGCCCCAGCACCCGTGGGTTTGCCGCATCAGTTATGAAAGTAAAAAATTGCTTGAGCCCCGGCATCTCTTTCACTACAAATTAAGCACTGCAGTGAACACACTACAGCGAACAGCGCCATCTAGTGACTATTAAATTACTTTTGGCACAAAACCGATCCATTACTTTCCTTGGTTTTCCTTTTCCGTCTCACTAGACTTGGAGAGGGAACGCTAGTGCCACTGAGGAGAAGCACCAGCTCTTTGGAACAAGTTCTGCCAGAGCAAATGGGGAGCTAAAAGCTGTGACAGTGCAAGGGAGACTGGCACTTGCACTAGAGGAGTCTAGAAGGGCGAAAGGAAAGCCCTGAGGATTGAGTATAGAGGGAGTTCTGGTTCCATGCAGGGGCATAGAAACTAGATGATATGGGGTCTCAGTGGACTGAGCGGTGTGGGTTTCTGTGCACCATCAGTGGAATAACATTGTGCATTTCATTTTCATGCAGTTTACAAGCCCTACTGAGAAATGCAGCAATCTCTGGGGTGGAGCATGGCAAGAAACGGGCTGTGTCACGCTGTCTGAAGTGGCTCACGACCATGAGTGCGAACCTCACGGCAGACTGTCAAAAAGCAGGGCAGACACCCCAAACTGGTTGTATGTTCTAGAATTAGATTTCACCAACCCCAGTAAAAGGGTGAACTCCTCACACACTATAAAAATCTCACCTTGGAGTCACATACAGTCCCCTTGAGCATTTCAGTCTGTCTTGCCATCCAGGTAAGCTAGACTTGGTGATAGATGGTCCTTTACACTAAAAATTATGGCAATATTCAGGTTACTCCCAGTCCCAAAGGACCAGTCACTTACCCCAAGTTAATTGTACTCAGATTTCAAACCAAAAGAACACTTGTAGCCAATCCTGTAATAAACTAACAAAGTTGAAACAGGAAACATATACACACAAATGAGTTACAGTCTTAGATTTGAAAAGGTAATATAAGGTTCTGTAATAAGCAGCTCTATATGTCCTTTAGGGCTGACCCACACCAAGCAACATGGGAATCTTTGCCCCTCAGAGTCCAGACAGCATAAAAAGACCCAGTTTCTCATTGTCAAGGATTTTTATTCCTGTCAACCCAGAATCCAAGATGATAGGATGAGTTTATGCATAGGTCTCCCCTTCCTGGAGGGAATTAGGAATGCAACCAATAAGGTCTCTCTGTCCTTTGATGCTACACAATCCCTCATTTGCCTTCAATGGCTCATCATGTGTGTGAGTTATACAATTACAGAGGTTTACAATGCAAACACTCAATATAACTTTATACCAGTGGTTCTCAACCAGGGGTACATGTATCTCTGGGGGTACACAGAGGTCTTCTAGGAGGTACATCAACCCATCTTGATATTTGCCTAGTTTTACGTGAAAAGCACTAGCGAATTCAGTACAAACTAAAATTTCATACGGACAGTGACTTGTGTATACTGCTCTATATATTAGACACTGAAATGTAAGTACAATATTTATACTCCAATTATTTTATAATTATAAGGTAAAAATGAGAAAGGCAGCAATTTTTCAGCAATAGTGTGCTGTGACACTTTTGTGGTTTTATGTCTGATTTTTTAATCAAGTAGTTTTTAAATGAGGTGAAACTTGGGGTAATGAAAGACAAATCAGAATCCTGAAAGGGGTACAATAGTCTGGAAAGATTTGAAAGCCACTGCTTTATACCACGGGATACAGATATTGTAAGTAGGATTAATACATGCAGCATCCTATAAGCAGTCCCTAAAGTCTAAACACATGCTTATAACGCTAATATCTATTGTAACTGTACTAACCCACAGGTGAGCGAGACTGGTTCCAGCTATGCCTTTGTCAGTGTTCAGTGAGGCCCTGGCCCTTAGCCTGAGGTCTGCCAGTGACACACAGGCACAGAGCAGTGGAATGAGGATAATTTTGACCACGAACCCCAGTGTAAACCCTGACTCTTTCAGGTGACATGGGATCTTTAACATCCAGGCCAAGCAGACAGGACTCCATGGCTTTTTTTTTTTAAGGACCCATTCCAAAGATCCATACATAATGAAGTGCTTGGAATTCAATTCATCTGTCTGAGAGGGATGAAAGGCAGAACTGATCCTGCTGGGATTGGACTCTATAGTGCCAACAAAGTTAGGTATTTTCTGCTTGCCACATGGGCCACTAAACCATCCCACAGTGGCAGCACTGCAGTTGCCACAAGGGGGCGCAGTAGTGAAAAGGTTCAGTGTCTGAAGAGCGAAGGGACCCATGCTGGAGAGTCAGCTTATAGTGAGAGCTGCCATCAGCCCACTGGGCAGTGCTTTGTCACTTTGACGCATTGTAACTAAACTGAACAGGGAGCTGCTGGCAGCGGCACTTTGTGATGGGAGTGGCGAGGGGCCAGGAAGGAAAGTATTTTGGAACATGATGAATGCAAACCTAGAAACAGAAGAGAGCTTGTGGGGCGGCTAGTGTCCTACAGAGGGCTTGTGCAGTCTGTACGGGACCCATGGCCCCCTTCAGAATGAATGGTGCCTCCACAGAACTGGACGCTGTCGTTAATAATAAAGTACACACCATATTAGGCTATTGGTAAGCCTCTTTGTTTTCACCCAAAAATTCCCAGGTTTTACAAAAAGTATTATTCATTTTTTTTCTGATTTTCACCCTACTTTTGTGTCATTCAAATATATAAAAATAACGTGTTTTATTAGGAAAATACAATACATTACATGAGCTATATGTATTAAAATAATACATTAGTCTCTGAGTATATGCAAAGCTGCCTGTTCAGGTAAGGCTATATATTAGTCTATAACAGTGGTTCTCAGACTATTGTAATGGTGACCCCTTTCACATAGCAAGCCTCTGAGTGCGACCTCCCTTATAAATTAAAAACACTTGTTTATATATTTAACACCATTATAAATGTTGGAGGCAAAGCAGGGTTTGGGGTGGAGGCTGGCAGCTTGCGACCCCCCACATAATAACCTCTTGACCCTCTGAGGGGTCCTGACCCCCAGTTTGAGAACCCTTGGTCTTCTAGAAGATACACACACTAAATAAACAAGCAGGCACGCAAGCTCTGAAGTGTGTGCACATCTGCACGTACTGATGAATCTCACGCCCACCACGTGCACATTTCAAGCAGTTAGCAGATAACGGTTTAAAGTTTTGACACACTAAAATGGGAAGAAAACGAAAATCTGCCTCAGACTACATTTCAGAACACAAGGAAGTATTCAAAAGTTTAAAAAAACAAAACCAGGAGAAAAGGATGAAGCTGCAAATGGTGTGGCCCAATTATTAAATATAATATTTATAGGCTAATAGTTCGAAGTCTACAACAGTAAACTGGTCATTCAAATGAAAAGTTTTATTTGGGGATTAGGGATATATTGTTTTCTTAAATGTTTTCTTAATGTTTCTTAAACAAAACAGAGGTGGCATTGTGTTTTGAGTTCTGTTTTAGTTCTGCAGCAAATCACAAAAATGAATGGAATTCAAAGCATTAATCTAGTCAATACTTTCCCCCGTCTTTCCATCCACCAAAACAAACCCTGATATTTACCCAGAAAAATTATTAATATTTTTACACTGATTTTCACCTGTTTATGTTGTTGTGGTAATAAACACTGATAAATTCCCCGGAAAAAATAAATAAAATAAAAACTTGAAAACAAAGAGCCCTAGCTATTGGTTATTTACTGTAAAAATATAACAGAAGGCCTAATTCTCCACGAACTTGCCTGGTCACTTACACCTGTGCAGAAAGGGCCATATCCTCAGGTGGTGTAAGTCACCATATCTCTGTTAAAGCAGTGATGGGTGGCAATATAAAACCCTATGATAGACTAAGGGCACATCTACACTGGCAAAGTTACAGTGCCGGCAGGTACAGCGCCGCTCAGAGAGCACCCAAGGAAAACTGCTGTTGTGTTCACACTGACAGCTGGCTGCGCAATAGCGTGTTCACACTTGCGGTGCTATTCGGAGCAGTGCACTCTGGGCAGCTATCCCACAGAGCATCTCTTCCTCTTCCACCGCTAAGACTTGTGGGCAGGCGGAAGGGGTTGCAGGGCATCCTGGGTCCAGTCCCCATGCCCTGTGATGCATTGCTTCGCATTCCAGCAATCCCTGTGCTCCCATCTGCATTTGGCACTATCTTTCAATGCTTTGTGTACTGTGCGTCCTGCCCTGCCTCTTCAGACTGCAGGAATAGATCCCGAGCTGTTGACCAGTATGCTGTTCGCACTGACCAACACATCACAAGTGGCAGTGGAGTTATTCCTTGAACTACAAAGTCAAGAGAAGTGCGACATTGATCTCGCCACGTGTAGTAGCTACAACACGAGATTGATTGTGGCATTCACGGAGGTGCTGACCACAGTGGAACACCGCTTTTGAGCTTGGGAAACAAGCACTGAGTGGTGGGATCACATCGTGATGCACGTCTGGGATGACGAGCAGTGGCTGCAGAACTTTTGCATGAGGAAAGCCACACTCATGGG
The DNA here is from genome assembly GCF_015237465.2 of Chelonia mydas. Taxonomy (NCBI): domain Eukaryota; kingdom Metazoa; phylum Chordata; order Testudines; family Cheloniidae; genus Chelonia; species Chelonia mydas. Next base: position 19,604,172 of record NC_051253.2, on the reverse strand, counting down.
ACTGTGTGATGAGCTCGCCTCAGCCCTGCGGCACAAGGACATGAGAATGAGAGCTGCCCTGCTGTTGGAGACGCGTGTGGCGATTGCACTGTGGAAGCTGGCTACTCCAGACTGCTACCCATCGGTCGCTAACCAGTTTGGAGTGGGAAAGTCGACCGCTGGAGTCGTGTTGATGCTAGTGTTCAGGGCCATTAATGGCGTCCTGCTCCGAAAGACTGTGACTCTGGGCAATGTGCATGACATTGTGGATGCTTTCCACAAATGAGCTTCCCTAACTGCTGAGGGGCGATCAATGACACACACATTCCAATTCTGGCACCAGGCCACCTAGCCACCGAGTACATTAATTGCAAGAGGTATTTCTCAGTGGTTCTCAAGGCGCTTGTGGATCACCGTGGGCTTTTCACAGACATTAACACAGGCTGGTCCGAAAAGGTGCATGACGCACGCATCTTTCGGAACACTGGCCTGTTCAAGAAGCTGCAAGCAGGGACTTTCTTCCCAGAGCCGAAGATCACCGTAGGGGAAGTTGAAATGACCATTGTGATCCTGGGAGACCCCGCCTACCCCTTAAGTCCGTGGCTCATGAAGCCATACACGGGGCAACTTGACAGCAGCAAGGAGCGGTTCAACAACAGGCTGAGCAAGTGCAGAATGACTGTGGAGTGTGCATTTGGCCGTTTAAAAGCCTGCTGGCGATGTCTATACGGGAAGCTGGACATGGCCGATGACAATATTCTTATGCTTATAGCCGTGTGCTATACGCTCCATAATATTTGTGAAGGGAAGGGTGAAAGCTTCATTCCAAGCTGGACCACAGTCTCCAGGCACTGAGCCTCTGAGTTTGAACAGCCAGAGACGAGGGCTATTAGAGGGGCACAGCACGGGGCCATAAGGATCAGGGATGCTTTGAGGCAGCAATTTGAATCTGAAAACCACTAATATTTGTTGCTATGCTCAGGATTGCAGTGCTTGTAATGCTAGGAGGTGACTGGTGCACATGATGCAAGAAGGGACCTTAACATAATTGTATGTTGCTTTGCAGTGCTCCTTTTAGAATAAAGATTGCTTCCAAAGAAACACAATTCTTTTATTGAAAGACAACAACCAGAGGAGAGAGTCAAACAAAAAAATCATCAGCAGGGAGGGTGATGGGGGAAGGGAAGGTCTCAAGGGGAGGAGGGGTCCCGGGACGGCTACAGATTTGTATATGTCCAGGGATCGTACCCAACCTTCTCCTTTGGAGTACGATGCTGCGGGTGCTGGACTTCAGCAGAGCCAAACTGCAGAGGGACGGGTGTTGCATAGGGTGACCAGATGTCCCGATTTTATAGGGACAGTCCAGATATTTGGGGCTTTGTCTTACATAGACACCTATTACCCCCCACCCCCATCCCAATTTTTGACACTTGCTGTCTGGTCACCCTAGTGTTGAGTGCAGTGGGTAGTGGGAGTCCACACTGCTGGACTTTGAGGAGGGAGGAGTGGAATGCTGCAGGTAGAGAGTGGAGCCAGGAGGTTGATAATAGTGTGTTGGGGGGGAGGGGCATGGGAAAGAGTTTTGCGACAGAGGCTGCAGGGGAGGGCGGGCGCAGAACTGCTCGGGTTGAAGAGCTAGTATTGCCTGAAGCATGTCCGCTTGGCACTCCATAACTGTTAGGAGCCACTCCGTGGCTTCTTTCTGGTGTGCCGCGTTCTCCTTTCAGTCCCTCTTCTTGCTGTCCCGCCACTCCTTCGATTCTTTTTTCTCAGTGGTGGAGTGCATCATAGCCTCATGCATAAAGTCCTCCTTAGTTCTTCTTGGATGCTTTCTATTCTGCACAGCTGTTCTGCCGCCGATAAGGGAGGCTGGCCTCCCAAGGTTATCTCTGTGAAGTTTAAATGCAACATTTTACAGACGCAGTATTGTTTGCAACAGACAACGCTGTTTCAGTGCTTTAAAACACAGCCAGTACTCACACACCTATCACTAACTGGCTGACCCCAAGCAAACACACATGAGCCACAAGACCCCCAAAATGGTGAGTAGCCGCAGGGGCAGGGTAAATCACTGTTCCCGAACCCTGCTGTACACTGGGCACGTGGCTCTTGGGCACTTGGGGAGAGCCAGCACTGTGGGGTGGGCCCGATAATCATTCCTGTCCCCACACTTTCCACACGAGGTGATCATTATACAAGATATCTCGCTGCTGAGGGTGAGCAGGGAATCAAGGGAGGGTCCTCTCCAAGTCTGCGGCTTCCGCCCTGGCCCCTATGCAACTAGCCTGTGTGCAGCAATGGTCCCCCCACCCATCACAGCAAAGTGGCACGGAGAAGTTACCATTAATGGGGCCAGTCAGCCTCACCTCAGTCCCTGGAAAAATCATGGAGCAGGTCCTCAAAGAATCAATCCTGAAGCACTTAGAGGAGAGGAAAGTGATCAGGAACAGTCAGCATGGATTCACCAAGGGAAGGTCATGCCTGACTAATCTAATCGCCTTTTATGATGAGATTACTGGTTCTGTGGATGAAGGGAAAGCAGTGGATGTATTGTTTCTTGACTTTAGCAAAGCTTTTGACACGGTCTCCCACAGCATTCTTGTCAGCAAGTTAAGGAAGTATGGGCTGGATGAATGCACTATAAGGTGGGTAGAAAGCTGGCTAGATTGTCGGGCTCAACGGGTAGTGATCAATGGCTCCATGTCTAGTTGGCAGCCGGTGTCAAGTGGAGTGCCCCAGGGGTCGGTCCTGGGGCCGGTTTTGTTCAATATCTTCATAAATGATCTGGAGGATGGTGTGGATTGCACTCTCAGCAAATTTGCGGATGATACTAAATTGGGAGGAGTGGTAGATACGCTGGAGGGGAGGGATAGGATACAGAAGGACCTAGACAAATTGGAGGATTGGGCCAAAAGAAATCTGATGAGGTTCAATAAGGATAAGTGCAGGGTCCTGCACTTAGGACGGAAGAACCCAATGCACCGCTACAGACTAGGGACCGAATGGCTAGGCAGCAGTTCTGCGGAAAAGGACCTAGGGGTGACAGTGGACGAGAAGCTGGATATGAGTCAGCAGTGTGCCCTTGTTGCCAAGAAGGCCAATGGCATTTTGGGATGTATAAGTAGGGGCATAGCGAGCAGATCGAGGGACGTGATCGTTCCCCTCTATTCGACACTGGTGAGGCCTCATCTGGAGTACTGTGTCCAGTTTTGGGCCCCACACTACAAGAAGGATGTGGATAAATTGGAAAGAGTCCAGCGAAGGGCAACAAAAATGATTAGGGGTCTAGAGCACATGACTTATGAGGAGAGGCTGAGGGAGCTGGGATTGTTTAGTCTGCAGAAGAGAAGAATGAGGGGGGATTTGATAGCTGCTTTCAACTACCTGAAAGGGGGTTCCAAAGAGGATGGCTCTAGACTGTTCTCAATGGTAGCAGATGACAGAACGAGGAGTAATGGTCTCAAGTTGCAATGGGGGAGGTTTAGATTGGATATTAGGAAAAACTTTTTCACTAAGAGGGTGGTGAAACACTGGAATGCGTTACCTAGGGAGGTGGTAGAATCTCCTTCCTTACAGGTTTTTAAGGTCAGGCTTGACATAGCCCTGGCTGGGATGATTTAACTGGGACTTGGTCCTGCTTTGAGCAGGGGGTTGGACTAGATGACCTTCTGGGGTCCCTTCCAACCCTGATATTCTATGATTCTATGATTCTAAGAAACAAAGCAGCTCTGCCGAGGAACCTGCAGCAGCAGATTGCCCAGTATCTCCACGAGAGTTTCCTGGAGATATCTGAGGGAGATTCCCATGAAGTGAGGGAGTGTATCAACAGCCTGTTCCACCACTCAGGCTAGGCATGAGGTGGGAGACAAGCCTGCTTTCTGCAACCCTCCTGCCCCCAACAACTCGCTTCAGCAATTCCCCAAATCAGATCCACTTACCGGGGGCCTGCTCTCCTGTTTGCACTTCGCCAAGCTCCGACTGGCTAGGCTCCTCTGGGGTAGAATAGAGCTCCTGACTGCATGCATCTCTGGACTCCGAGTCATCCTCTGCCTCTGGGTCCCCCTCCCCCTGTTCGTCCAAGATTGCCTCCTCCTGGCTTGGTCCACTCTCGACTGGCACGCAAGGCAACGAAGTATCCACAGGGTCCTTCTCAGTGGAGGTGGGGTCGCCACCGAGTATCGCGTCCAGCTCTTTGTAGAACTGGCAGCTCATGGGCACAGTACCAGAGCAGCAGTTTGCCTCCCATGCCTTGTGGTAGGCGTTCTGCAGCTCCTTCACTTTGACCCTGCACTGCAATGTGTCCCGGTCATGGCCCCTGTCTATCATGCATCTAGAAATCGGTCCGTAGGTATCACAATTCTGGAGCACAGCTGGGACTGCACAGCCTCCTCTCCCCAAATGCCGATGAGGTCCAGAAGCTCGGCATTGCTCCAAGCAGGGGATCGCCTGGTGCGTGGAGCAGGCATGGCCACCTGGAAAGATGCGCTGAGACCACTGCACGCAGCACCAAGCAAACAGGAAGGGGACTTTCAAATTTGCAAAGCAATGTCCGGGGTGGGGCTGACGGTTGGTCACCTGAAGGCAGGGCAGTAGAGTTCAAACCGATGGCCAGAGAGGTGAGAACAGGCATTGTGGGACGCCTCCCGGAGGCCAATCGCAGCGCTGTAATCACCACGGTGTCTACACTGGCACCGCAGCACTGTCGCCCCGGCACAGAAAGCTCTACGCCTCTCGTCGGGGTGGGTTTTTTTAAAGTGCTGCCTCTGCGCAGTGTCTGCGCACTAAGTGGCTTGGCCGTGTGTTCACCTCGGGAGTTACAGCGCTCAGAGCTGCTTTACTGCACACAAACTTGCCAGTGTAGACGGGGCCTAATAGCCAATGGTGCTCCCCGCATTTTTCAGCTCAGGATCTGGCCCAGTGAGTGCAACGGGAGTACCCTCCGGCTTTGGTGGCAGTTCACACCATCCTTGCGCTTACTTAGCACAGGTGTAAATTACTGCTCCAGGTGCAAAGCAGTGGGATGACGCAGACCTTAAGACTCTTGCTGTTGGATGCCGTTGGTTAACGCCTCCCCTGGGAGTTTTGCCTGCTCCACAGCAGCAGAATCTGGTGCAGTTAAATTGATTCTAATGAGCTGATATTTGCTCCACTGCCCAGGGCAGTTTCTGCAATCAGCACTGTTCAGTGATCCCGCTGCCACCAACCTCACTGTCACAGGACACACCCAATATTCTTCAGTCTGCTTCATGCTAATTTGAAGAAGCCAAAGAATCCAGACAAACAGAGACAAACACCTACAAGATGTCTATCAAGCATTCTTACAACTACAATACCCACCTGCTGAAGTGAAGAAACAGATTGACAGAGCCAGAAGAGTACCCAGAAGTCACCTACTACAGGACAGGCCCAACAAAGAAAATAACAGAACGCCACTAGCCGTCACCTTCAGCCCCCAACTAAAACCTCTCCAACGCATTATCAAGGATCTACAACCTATCCTGAAGGACGACCCATCACTCTCACAAATCTTGGGAGACAGGCCAGTCCTTGCCTACAGACAGCCCCCCAACCTGAAGCAAATACTCACCAGCAACCACATACCACACAACAGAACCACTAACCCAGGAACCTATCCTTGCAACAAAGCCCGTTGCCAACTGTGCCCACATATCTATTCAGGGGACACCATCACGGGGCCTAATAACATCAGCCACACTATCAGAGGCTCGTTCACCTGCACATCCACCAATGTGATATATGCCATCATGTGCCAGCAATGCCCCTCTGCCATGTACATTGGTCAAACTGGACAGTCTCTACGTAAAAGAATAAATGGACACAAATCAGATGTTAAGAATTATAACATTCATAAACCAGTCGGAGAACACTTCAATCTCTCTGGTCACGCGATTACAGACATGAAAGTTGCGATATCACAACAGAAAGACTTCAAAACCAGAGTCCAGGAAGAGACTGCTGAATTGGAATTCATTTGCAAATTGGATACAATTAACTTAGGCTTGAATAGAGACTGGGAGTGGCTAAGTCATTATGCAAGGTAACCTATTTCCCCTTGTTTTTTCCTCAGACTTTCTTGTTAAACCCTGGATTTGTGCTGGAAATGGCCCACCCTGATTATCATACACATTGTAAGGAGAGTGATCACTTTAGATAAGCCATTACCAGCAGGAGAGTGGAGTGGAGGGAGAGAAAACCTGGATTTGTGCTGGAAATGGCCCACCTTGATTATCATACACATTGTAAGGAGAGTGATCACTTTAGATAAGCTATTACCAGCAGGAGAGTGGGGTGGGGGGGAGAAAACCTTTTGAAGTGATAAACACCCATTTTTTCATGGTCTGTGTGTATAAAAACATCTTCTGTATTTTTCACAGTATGCATCTGATGAAGTGAGCTGTAGCTCACGACAGCTTATGCTCAAATAAATTGGTTAGTCTCTAAGGTGCCACAAGTACTCCTTTTCTTTTTGCGAATACAGACTAACACGGCTGCTACTCTGAAAAGAATCCCAAGTGAGCTTTGAGTCATAGAAAGATCACTTGCGTGTGCCGGGGGTTGCCAAGTAACGGAGTGACTGTTGATTCTCTCTGTGTTTCTGACATCCAGGGTTTCTCCTAATCACAGGTTCGCAAACATTGCAGGGGATGGCTCAGTATAAACATTGGTTTCTATTGACATTTGTTCTAAACCAATGAAAATATTTCTGTTAGACTGGGTTTGAGGCCTGAACTGTTTGGATTCCTTCCTGTCTGTTTTGCCTTTGCCATCAGTCTCTTGGTGTCTTTACTGATGACTCTGCCTTCCTGTTCCCCTGTGGATACCCAGGGGAAGACGTCCTGTGCTCAGATTCCCACCTGGCGCTGAATCATTTGAATTCTGCTGCAGCGTGCTGTGGCCTATTGCCTGAGCAGAGCATGTCAGGTATGCTGTACCTTGCGAAATATGCTGTTAGATTCCCCGTCACAGTTCTTGCCTCAGTGTCCTAGACCATCCACCTCCCAGAAATTGGAGTAAATAAGCTACTGTGATTGTGTAGTTCCTGTCATTAAAAGTGAACAAGTCTATGGTCCCCTTTTCCAAGGACAAGATGGGATTTCATGAGGCTGTAGAGTCTCCTGTTATTGATCACTCTACTGTTTGCACACCTCGCACTGTTCCACGTATGTTCCCATCTGGGCATTCAGGCCTGGCCAATAGCGACACTCCTTCTGGGTCACTGATTCCAATCCCCTGCTTCCACAGGCAACCGCATCAGAGAATCCGGTTCAGAAACGTATCAAGCTCCATTTTAAAACTACTTAGATTAGCAGAAGCCAAGACTTACCTGGCAGGGAATTGAACCCCGTATTCCATGTAACAGCTAGGGATACACCCCACCATACTAACAAGCACCTCTAATGTGGAAATTTAGTGTTTGTCACTGGGACTATGCATGAGAATAAAAGGCAAGAAGGACTTGGCTCCAAAAAGCCACTGTTGTTTCATTTTTAAAAAAATCTGCAGTGTGTTTCTCTTCCATTCAGATGAGGAGCTGGGAAATAAACAGTGTACACCCCTTTTGGCCTTTCCTATTTGCTTGATAGTTTACCCCCTTGTATTTGGAACAAGGCTGAAAGGCATATTGGAGTTCTCCACAACTTCAGCCTATGTGGCTCCTTATTGCACCAGGGTGGGTGTGCTGCAGTGCCTGCATAAGGGTCGACACTGATCTGTGCTCTGGGAAGCATGCGTTAGTGACAGTGCTGCTTGAGAGCCAGCAAGCGGAGCTCCCAACGCTGATTTCAGGTATGCTAACTCTAGGGACAGCCTCCACACTGCTGCAGAGCTGGTGCAAACGGTTTGCTACTAGTCAGCATATGCTGAGGACATAGCATTTTACTTCTTTTCTTTGGCATCTGCCTTTGTACTTATTTTGATTATTTGCCCTCGTTGGGATAAAGTTTAGATTTATTTGTTAAAGAGTCCAGAGGATTTTCTCAGTATTGAGTCCCAAGCACTCAAAAATCATTAGCCAGACCTCAAAATATCATGAGATTGCCTTAAAATTAATGAGATTTTTAAAAGTAATATATTTGGGGTTCTTTTTGTATGCCTTGCAGTTTCTGAGCCTTTAGTGGACACTCGCTTCACCTTTTCAAGCTTTTCTCTCCAACCACTAGGGCTATTTTTAAAATGAAAGTTGGGTTTCTCATGCAATCCAGTCATTCCAGCAGCTGGGGCTTTAGGAAAAATATTAGCTGTTGTGAGGCTCACGAAAAAAATCAAGGAGAGTTGGCAATGCTGCTTTCTGTGTGACTAAAATGGAATAAAATATGCAGAGCCTGCCTCTCAGTTCTGCTCCTTTATACCACTCTGGACTTGACCCCTTTACATTCCCACAGCATCTTAGTGTAACTGAGAATTCAGGCCATATTTGTGATTTAATCACAAATTAGTGTATTTCAAGCCATTTAAAAGGGGTGCTGACAGGTAGGGTAGGTTTCATTTACTCCCCTCCCCGCTACACTGATGCTGACAATTGTCAGAGACAGGTTGCTAGGCTAAGTGGACCATTGGTCTGGTTCAGTCTGGCAATTCCTCTGTTCCACAAATTGTTAGATCAACACATATATTTTCAAGTTTTATTTTGTTTTTTAAATTCAGTTTTAAAAGTTTTATTTTTGGTTTAAAGACTCCTCTGTAAGGCTTGGCATTTTTTTCTCAGTGAATAGTAAATTTGCTAAAAAATGCATTTTTCAGGGCCCCGAAACTGTTCACAAATTTGAGTTGAATTTGGCAAATAGTTTTGGCTGAAGAAAAATTTCATTTTTTTTTTCAAACTAAACTAAGTAAAAAAAAAAACTCCAAAATTTATTTTGATTCTTTTTTTTTTTTCCATTTCAGGTTGTAGATTTTTATCCAAAATTATTTTTGTTGTTTGTTTGGTTTGTTTCAGCGAGGGGAAAAAACAAATTCAACTTTAATTCAAAACAAATGGAAATTTTGTGTTGGATTTTTCAGTTAGGTCACCAGACGAAAACCTCAAACCCAAAACCTTATTCTTTGGGCTCTCCTCCTCTGTCATGTCAGGAACCCAACAAGGCATGTGAGAAGGACCAAAACATAGTATTGACTAGTCCATCTGAGCTGTCCAAGGTTGGGGAAATGGCCAAAAGTAAACCAAACAGCATCATGGGTGAAAAACAAACAGGGGTCACGATTTCACATGGGATCTGCACGACTGGAGCCTTTGCGTATGCTTAGACCCAGTGACAGTGTGGGAGCCATGTGGGTCCGATTGCAGGATCAGGGCTGCGGTATTTATAATCTCCTTCTGATTTAATATTCAGAGGTGGTGGTAGTGGCAGAGATCAGGAAATTTGGTACAGTTTTCACCTGATGGTGTGCCATTGGCTGACAAGCCACCAAGGCTCCGAACTGCCACTGAAGTCACCTGGCCCTAAATCCTCCTCAGACACCTGTATTGGAAATCACCCCATGATGATTAAGGCAACCACCTGGTCACAAAATCCATCATTCTGAAATTAAGTTTTCCGGGGTGGAGGGAGGGGAAATGATTGTGGACAATCAAATACAAAAGATTTCATTTCTCAGCCACTTTGATTTCTTTGGCTCCTGCTCCCTGCCCCACAACTGTGGGAGCAAACATGTCCTGCATCCCCTTCTTGCCCCCAACAGCCCAGGGTTGTGCCATCGCTTCAAGTTAGGGAAGGGGGATTATATTGCCACTAGCGATACAATATCTGGCACAAATATTAGTTTGCTTCTTTTTAGCACCATCAGAAAGCTCCACCTTTCTTCCTCGAGGCCTCCAGTGTTCAGTAGGGGATGTCCAAGATGTCCCTGTGAATCAGGGCAGAATTTGGCCCCAGTGGCTTTCCTGCTTTGTTAGCAGGAGAATAGCAGCATAGTAGACGGTCTCGCTGTGATTAGCTGAGCCTAGAGAATCCATTTGTTCCTGTCCGGGCCGTAAAGGATATTCAAACTGTCTGGGGGAGGTGTGGTCTGAGCGCAGGCCTAGGACTTAGGAACTCCTCCATTCTGACACTGAGGCCTTGTCTATATTGGTGATTTTAGCTTTGCGGGTAGCTGCACCCATACAGCCTCGGTAGCTTAGTCGGGAGGGACACGGTGCACTAGGCAGAACTGAGGAAGCTGCACCAGTGTAAGCTGTAGCTTATGCTAGCACATGCTGTCTTTTGTAAGGGTTTGCCCCAGCGTAGCTACATCAATGTGCTGGTGGCTAAAACCCCAGTGCAGACAAGGTATTATCCCTCTGTGGCTTTGGTTGAGTCACTCAACTTCTCTGCCTCGGTTTCCCTATCCATAAAATGGAGATAATGATCCTTCGTCGCCTCTCCGGTTGGATTGGCTATTAATGAGTTGGAAGCGTACTGGTAAGGATGACAGAAGAGCTGCTGTATGTTGCAGTTATATAACAGACAATATCATTAATAGTTGATGTACTCTTATTTTTTGTTAATACAAAGAAACATCCACAAAGAAAGAAAATCCAATAATTAACCCTCCATCCAACCACCCTGTAGCTGAGGTCCTGTTGGGAATCAGTCAGTCCATATTATCTGGGCCCTGACACAGCTAAGAGTAAAAAAAATCCACCTGGCTTACTTAACTGGTATCTTTGTCCTTATCCTGAGTGTTCCTGCTCTGAAGCCAGCTAGGCCCCCACCCTACAGACATCTCTTTGCTGATATGAATGGACCCTGTGCTGGTAACAGCACCTTCCCACAATGCACAAAAACACGATAGCCTTGTGTAACTACGGGTGAGGAGGGAGTCGGGTTTGAAAAACGTGGGGCACCTTCAGCTGGGGAGACGTGATACTTCCCTCCTCCCTTATCAACTTGACAGCTGCAGGCTGCAGCAGGTTGATAGACTGTTGACTTTGTGGCCTGAGAAGAGGCTTTCCACCTTGTGGTAGTGAGGCATCCATTGTTCATGGTTCCCACTGATGCAAACAGACTCCAACGAGAGACTGCTGAATTGGAATTAATTTGCAAACTGGATACAATTAAGTTAGGCTTGAATAGAGACTGGGAGTGGATGGGTCATTACACAAAGTAAAACTATTTCCCCATGTTTATTCCCCCCCTCCACCTCCTCACTGTTCCTCAGACATTCTTGTCAACTGCTGGAAATGGCCCACCTTGATTAACACTACAAAAGGTCCTCTCCCTCCCCCCCTCCTTCCCTCTCGCACTGGTAATAGCTCACCTTAAGTGACAGGTTTCAGAGTAACAGCCGTGTTAGTCTGTATTCGCAAAAAGAAAAGGAGTACTTATGGCACCTTAGAGACTAACCAATTTATTTGAGCATAAGCTTTCGTGAGCTACAGCTCACTTCATCGGATGCATACTGTGGAAACTGCAGAAGACATTATATACACAGAGACCATGAAACAATACCTCCTCCCACCCCACTCTCCTGCTGGTAATAGCTTATCTAAAGTGATCACTCTCCTTACAATGTGTATGATAATCAAGTTGGGCCATTTCCAGCACAAATCCAGGTTTTCTCAACCCGCCCCCGCCCTCCAAAAACCACACACACAAACTCACTCTCCTGCTGGTAATAGCTTATCCAAAGTGACCACTCTCCTTACAATGTGTATGAAAATCAAGGTGGGCCATTTCCAGCACAAATCCAGGTTTTCTCACCCCCCCCCCCCCAACTCACTCTCCTGCTGGTAATAGCTCATCCAAACTGACCACTCTACTTACAATGTGTATGATAATGAAGGTGGGCTATTTCCAGCATAAATCCAAGTTTAACCAGAATGTCTGGGGGAGGAGGGGTAGGAGAAAACAAGGGGAAATAGGCTACCTTGCATAATGACTTAGCCACTCCCAGTCTCTATTTAAGCCTAAATTAATAGTATCCAATTTGCAAATGAATTCCAATTCAGCAGTTTCTCGCTGGAGTCTGAAGTTTTTTTGTTGTAAGATAGCGACCTTCATATCTGTAATTGCGTGACCAGAGAGATTGAAGTGTTCTCCGACTGGTTTATGAATGTTATAATTCTTGACATCTGATTTGTGTCCATTTGCCCCTCTGCCATGTACATTGGTCAAACTGGACAGTCTCTACGTAAAAGAATAAATGGACACAAATCAGATGTCAAGAATTATAACATTCATAAACCAGTCGGAGAACACTTTGCATCTCAAGGGGAAAAATTGCAGAAACAACTGATGATTGTGGCTGAGGATTTTCACTCAGCAAAGTTTAAAGTAACACTGCAAGTGGCATCAACACTTATAAATATTTTCGTAATGGGTGTCACAGGGGATATTGGGCCCTTGAAGAGGTCCAGCCCACCTGTGCCTCATTTACTGCCTCTCAGTGAGGTCTGATAGGGGACAGCAGGTCTCTATTTAAGAGCCAGAGGGGAAACAGAAATAGGGAGACAAAGCTGGGGCAGAAGCTGTAGAGAACAGGAGGATCCTGCAGGAGACCGTTGACCCTGGAGGGCCACTTGGAATATGTCTACATTTTGTAGCCTATGGGAGTCAGCCTCCAAGCCCAGATGGATGGACTCGGGTTAGAGGGGCTCACGCTGTGTAGACAGCACTTTGAAGTTTCAGTTTGGGTTGGATCTCAGGCTGTGTCGCCCACCCCCAAGCACTTGGCTTCAGAACCTGAGCTCCGGCCCAAGCCTCTACTTCAAAGCACTGCCCACACAGCAATTTTTATAGCGCCAGCGCAAGCCCTGCTAGCCCAACTCTGTTGACCTGGGCTGACAGTCTCCAAAATGCTGTGTAGACACACCCTTGGATTGTAGGCTGTGAGCCTGCGGAAGACTCCAGGTAAAAAGACCTGGCAGTGGCTGCTTAGAGCAGAGAGTGTTTAAAGGAGCACAGAGTGGGTTGAGGGGAGAGATTGAGCAGAGCCCAGGAAGGGCTGAAAAGCTGTCCCCCCTGGAGGTGATGTGCAGGGGGGCATGCAGGGTCATGTGCCCCTCAGAGTTGCTGCTTGGCTTGTACTGAGCATGTTTGCATAGACTGAGCATGCTCAGTAACATCTGCTGAAGCAGCTTCCCTCATTGTGCCCCCATTATTGGCAGATACGGGTCACTTTGACTCACTCCGTGACCAGAGGTGGAATTAGCAATCCTTAACCTTGCTCACTTGCAGATACCCCCCGAATCCTAGTCCCTATGAGTCTGTGTTGTCCTCCCACTTACACAGATTTAAATTAGGAGCAACTCTGCTGAAGTCAGTGACATGGCATGAATGTAAAACTGAGTGTGGGGAAGGTCAAACCAAAGGCCTGTACTGCCGTGCTTTTCCTTAGCGCGACTCTGATCTGTGTGTAATATACCTGATGTTGTTTAGATCAGATGGATTTCCAGCTCCTCAGCATCCCACAGATTTAGTCAGGGCCAAAATAAAATGCTTGTTGTTATTTGCTTTCGTTTTTTTGTTAACAGTGAAGTCTCATGTAGCATTTGTTATCCTAGAAGGGAAGGGGGCAGGCAGTTCTCTCACCAAGTATCACCGTTAGCATGAGAATACTTACAAATACCTGTTCCCCTAAGCTCTACCAGGCCCTGAAATCTCTCTCTTTGGAAGCAGTAAAAATATGCATAAGTACAGATGAATTCCCTCATGATTTACAGAATCAAAAGCTTTAGCTAAGTTGATGAACACCATATGAAGACCATGGTTTTGTTCCCAGCATTTTTCCTGAAGCTGGCGAGGTGTGAAGATCATGTCTACCATGCCCCATGCAGACTGAAATCTACCCTGAGACTTGGAGAAGATGGTTTCCACAAGATAGGCATTAATTCTATTCAGTCTGGAAACTATTCAACTATGGAAATTTTGTTCATCCTTGGATGTCCTGAAAAGTTTATTTCTGTCCTTTCATGATGGGATGATGGCCAGAATGGTAGAAAATGGCAAGAGGTCAGACCCCTTTCCAGTCACCAATGGCACCAAACAAGGTTGTGTGCTGTTTCCTACACTCTTTTCCATCCTTCTTTGAGTTATGCTTGTGGATGCATTTCATGACACTGATAGAGAAGTAGTTATCCAGTTCGGCACTTATGGGAAGTTGCTCACAGGAAAGAGGCAGATTTACTCATTAAGGACCTTTTACTCAGTTGATGACATTCAATTTATAACTGATCACTTCCCTTGTGCAGTTATCAGAGTGGTAGCCATGTTAGTCTGTATCAGCAAAAACAACGAAGAGTCCTTGTGGCACCTTAGAGACTAACACATTTATTTGGGCATAAGCTTTCGTGGGCTAAAACCCACTTCATCAGATGCATAGAGTGGAACATACAGTAGGGAGATATAAATACACAACATATGAAAAGATGGGAGTTGGCTTTCCAAGTGTGGGGGGTCAGTGCTAACAATCCAATTCAATTAAGGTGGAAGTGGGCTATTCTCAACAGTTGACAAGAAGGGGTGGAAATCACTTTTGTAGTGCTAATGAAGCCAATGTAAACAAGGTGGCCCATTTCAAACAGTTGACAAGAAGGTGTGAGTATCAGCCGGGGGAAATTAGTTTTTGTAGTGAGTTTTTTGCAGTTAGTCGCTTGGGTTATACAATCAGCCTAAAGAAAACTGAAGCATTGTGCTGGGAGATGCACGTGTCTACACAGTGATTAAGATCAATAACACTCCTCTCAGGTCCATAGAGAAGTTTTGCCCTGTAGGGCGTATGCTGTCACAGAATGCCACAACTGATTATGAGATTATCCTTCTCATAGCCAAAGCCAGCTCTGCATTTGGAATGCTGTTTCAGCGCCTATGGAATGACAAGGGCATCAAATTAAGCACTAACCTAAATGTCTATTGGGCAATCATGCTCACAACATTTCTATATGGTTGTGGGACATTGACATCATATCACCATCATATTAGGAAAAAGAAAAGGAGTACTCCTTTTCTTTTTGCGAATACAGACTAACACGGCTGTTACTCTGAAACCCATCATATTAGGAAATCTGATCAGCTCCATAAGCACTGCACTCAAAGTTGAAAGCATGTCTGGTTGACCCCAGCAACTGGGAAGTAAGAACGCAGAACAGGGCAAGATGGGGGAAGATTTGTCATGTCTCTGTTAACTGTTTTGAAGCCAGGGGCTTTAATACCTTATGTGAAAAACGTGAACAGCACAAAGGATATAACAGCCTGCAATGGCCAGGGACATTCTTGTATGCCCCACATGTAACTGTGTTTGTGGTTCTCGCATAGTTCTGACCTCACATATACATGTTCACCAAGAGTGTTTGCTGAATCCTCTCACATCAGCACCCTGAGATTCCATTATCACAGATGAATTAGGACATAAATACGCTGCTTAGTTACTGGTGCATAGTCCCTTTGACCAATGTGGCTATCCAGTCTGATGACCAGAAAAGTGTGGGGGAGACATACAATACTGGAACCTGTTACACATAAAAACTCCTTGTGAGACCAATGTTTATAGATGACTGGTGACTGGGCAAGAATTACTATTTGCCTGAGTGTTCCCCCACATTAACTATGGAAATTAAGTGAGATAGGTACATTGATTGCTTTGAGATACCTGGAAGATAGGGCTGTGTAAGTAGAAAGTATTATTGTTGTTTCCAGTTCATGTATTAACTGTCTTTAAGTCAAAGAGCAAAATTATGACTGCTCATTCAGACCCTCTGTGCATCCACTCACATATATAGTACCAGCTCTGCGGAGGAAGAGCCAGGTTTACACTGTTGTAGCATTAGGGTGCAAACTATCAATTTGTACCAGATTATGCTAGTTAACTCAGACTCTTCTGCCTTTTGAGCCTTTCCTGCTGCTAAGAGATGCCAGCACTGAGCTTTGAATATAGCAGTAGGATTTCAGTGAGAAAACTCTGGTTTAATATAAATAGCAGGGCAGTCATAGCAACCACCTGATTAAGTCAAGATGGTAAAGATGGATAGGCAGGATCAAGGTCAGGCCAATTAAAATCCACTTGATTTCCAGAGCGTTGCTCCAGCGAGTTGTGTGCTGTAAACAATGGCACCAATGTTTACATTCTCCTGCAAATGGCTGAATATGCAGCACATGCTTTATTTGCTCAGCAGAAAAAAATAAATTTAATCTTTGCAGCCCTGATGCCTGAGTCTAAATGTGTAATTCAGCCCACTTTGCATTGCTTTCCTCTGCATTCACGACTTTCCTCTTGGCAGAAAGGTAACTTGATGCTATTTTTATACTTAGTTTATGATGATTTTTTTTAATGAAGTCAAATTTACAGGGGTGCCTATTGAAATCTCAAATAGAAGATTACTGACGGCGACATTCCTTCCATTATCAAGTGGCATCTCTTACAGGCATAGATGTCTATACAAGGCCACTGTGTTGTAAGAGCTCTCAAGAGAGAATATTGTTTTCAGTAGAGATATTAGACAATTAAAAAAAAAAATCTCAAAATGGTAACCAAATTGGGAGACTCACTATATATGCAAACAGAACTATATTTTTGAAGGGCCTTTAAAAATATGTATGTATAATTTGGAAGTGTAACTGTTTGCATATGCCAAAACCCAGCTGGTCACACAGATTGGGGAATTTTATACCCAGCTGCCCATTAGCACATTCAGATGTCCAATTTTTGCACAAGTTTGCATGCACAAATGTGGTATTTTCCATGTGTGAATGGAGGACCCGGAAAATCTTTTGGAGTTCTTTGCAAAATGTGGCCTCAAAAGTTTGGATGGTTCAGAGAATCACGGAAACTAGAGCCGGAAAAACCCATTACATCATCTCATGCATCTCCCATTGGCCAATGCAACATATTTCCTACTGTTTTGTCCACTCTGCTTCTAAAAGCCCCATGCAAGTGGCTTTCACTACTTCTGTTGAGAAACTGTCCCACAGTCTAATATATCTCATTCTGTTCTTTGCAGGTTCTCAACTAAATTACACTCTGTCAGAAATGATTTTATAAAGGTTATTGCTGTTTATTGGTTAAATGTCAATAATGCGCTCAGTGCTGTGCAAGATACAAAATCAAAGATCTCAACAAATCCTTGCCATGAGGTGTGGGGAAGGGAGTAGTTAATGAGAACATTTTGGTGAGACTTTTGCCCCCTCCCCCACCAACTACTGCATCCAAGAATTGCTTCAGAGGTTTGAATGTGGGTTTAAAACGCTATCCTTTCCTCATCTGACACTTTCTTCTTTTGATGTTTATGGTTACTATTTATTATTTGTATTATAAACCCCAATCAGGGATCAGGGCTCCACTATGCTAGGCACTATCAATGGGATTTCCAAAAGAGCCTAAGTAATTTAGGAGCACAAGTCTCATTGATTTTCAATGGGACTTCTGCACCTAACTCACTCAGGCACTTTTGAAAATCTCAACCTATACAAACAACTCCTTAAAAAGCTATGGGAAACTTCTATGCGGACACTCTTCAATCAATGCAAACCTGGTTTATATCGATTTTAGCTAAAGTCTATTCCATACTGAAATAAGCTAAATTAATATAAATCAGGTTTAAACTGAGTTAAGAGTGCCTTCACAAGGGTCTGCACCAGATTAGTTAAATCAGTTTAAAACACACCCCTTTAGTTAAACTGCAGCAACTTTGTTTTTACACAACACCTGAGTCTCAGATGTGAAATACCTGCAACCCCAGATTCAAATCTCAGCAGAGCACTCAACAGTTTCTGCTTCTAAGGTATTACATTATAGGTGGGGCTGGCAGCACTGCTAAGGCTGCTGAACACTTCCCATTAGAAGATCCTATTTTCAATTGTTTTTAAATTTATGAAACTTTAACCATTTGGGCTGAAATTTTGCATGCCAGATGCCTGCCTTAGGCTGAATTTTTCTGGAAATTGTCAGCCAAAACATTTCAGCCATGGAAAAAACACTAAATGATCATGTAATTAAAGACTATCAATGCATACGCACAAGGGCTCCAAATTAAGGTTGCACAGGCAATCTTAATATTTGCATTTCTTAACTTTTGAATGCTTGACTTTGCAAACTTAATAAAGTTTTTTAACATAGGTTTTTGTGCGTAATATACATGCAGTTTCCTGTGTAGGGGTCTTTTGAATAAGATGTATAGATATTGTAGGTCCCCTGCTAATGGATGCCTTAGTTTGTAAAGAGCTTTGGGATACATAGGAAAGAAAGGTGCTATATACATGTAAAATATTATTACTTGCTATGGTATGTAAGCAAAGAAAGAGGTTAACAGTGTACACATGTATGCTACCACAAATGTTTGGAAAAATAAAGCTTCCTTAAGTTAAACTATTCTCCCTGTCCTAGCTGGGTTTACAATGCATGTATAAACAGGCACAAATATGGTTTAAAAAAGCTTGTGGCATCTCTGTTGTAATTTCCAGCTCAGGGAGTCGTACTTGTGCCAGCTCTGATCGAGCTTGTGCACTAAAAATAGAAGTGTGGCCAAGGCAGGATGGGCTACCAACTGTGATTCCTTCTGAAACCTTAGGTAGATACTCGGCAAAGCTAGCCTCTCCAGCTGCTTGCGCAGCCTCAGCGATTCTGCTGTTTTTAGCACATTAGCTCTATCAGAGTTAGCGCAGATCTGTTTCCTCAAGATGGAAATTACACCTTCCAGCTGAAGTAGATGTACCCACTGAAGGATTTCGATGTGTTAGGCCTGACACATGCTGTGGATATAGTGTCCATTGTGAGGAAGCTCGCAGTACTGTTGCCATGTTATATCTGGCTTGCAGATAAACAGACTACTTCAGTATCCAGGGCTTTCAATCCAGCACCTTTCACAAGGGCTAAAATCTACAAATGTATTATATTCATTTAAAATTTGTCACGTAAAGAAAGATAGTAAGAAATGAAACTCTTTCCTGTGATTGACTCGGGCCAAAGCAATAGTAATGTTTCTGTGCCTGCAGTGTCTAAAAACTGTAACGCACGAATAAGGATTAGAGGCCTGTGAAAGGATTAATAAAGAGAAAGAAAGGAAAAGGGTCTGAGAACCTGTGTGTACTTACCTGTCATATATGTGGGCAGGTCAGTGTCTGCATGTTTGGATATGCAGACTTATTAAATTAATAAAGCAGAATCAGAAGAAAATTCCTTGGTGTTTCTTCAATGCCAGTTTAAATGGTGTCCCAATATTGACAAAGAGAAACTCAGTCCTGCCCTCTAAATGGCTCCATTCAGTCTAATACCTGATCCTGTCACATGTGTGGGCAGGTCAATATCTGCTTTCTGAGGGGGGGAGCCACATACCTGGGTGCTAGGTTTGTATAATTTTTGATGGTGCCCAGAACGGGTCCAAGCAGAGCCATCCCATCCATAGGACTGACTGGGGCAACCCCCCCGGGCCCTGTGCTTTGGGGGGCTCCACACTTCAGGGGGATGGGGGTCCAGGGCAGCCTGGGGGGTTAGCAGGGTGCCTGGTGCCAGCAGCAGCAAGCAATCCAGCCCCAGCCCAATCCGCCCCACCGGCTCCTGGCGTCTCTCAGGGGAGGGAGGTGGAAGCGGGAAAGAGGCAGGACAGGAGCGGGTGCTTGGGGGAAGGGGTGGAATGAGCCAGAGCAGGGGCGGGAAGAGGCAGGGTGGGGGTTTGGGGGAAGGGTTGGCGTGGGGGTGGGGCAGAGGGGGGTGGGCTGGGGCTGGGGTGCTTGCTGTTGCTGGTGCTAGGCCCCCTGTTAACCCCCCAGGCTGCCGTGGACCCTGCGTCCCCCTGAAGCATAGGGCCTCCCAAAGCTCAGGGCCCGGGGCGGTTGCCCTGGTCCGTCCCATGGACAGGACAACTCTGATTAAATATAAGCCGAAACATTGGTGGAGCCAGGCCCACGTTCCTGAATATTGGTGGAGCATGGGCACCATGGGCCCCTATAACTTGCTGCCTGTGAGAGCACCTTTCAAAGCCTCACCATAGAAAACAGAGTGATATGGTGACAAAGGTAGGCTGCCATGTTCCTGACCAGGTGCTGGGCTTCCTGGTGACTGTAGGGAGAGGGTTTGAGGAAAAATTATCCCCGCCCAGAGTTAGGAAAAAAGATAGCAAAAAGGAAGAGGGGACGTCTGAGCTATAATAATATTTGATGTTGCTGGTACAGTATTGGAGAGGGAAGGGCGAGGGTTAGCCATAAAGAGAAGCTGAGACTAGAGGGTTCATTTTGAAGGGAGATGCAGAGTCTGATTTTAGTTTGGCTTTAAGGGTTAGTGTTGTTATGAAGTGCCAGATCTTTAAAAATAGTTAGGCACCCATTGGGATTTTCAGAATTGCCAAGATCAGGGGTTCTCAAACTTAATTGCATCACGACCCCCTTCTGAGAACAGAAATTACTACATGACCCCAGGAGGGTGGAGCCAAAGCCTGAGCCTCCTCTCCCCCACACCCTGAGGTGTGGGAGCCAAAACCCGAGCCCCACCACCCTGGGTGGGGAGAGGAGGGCCAAAGCTGAAGCTCAAGGGCTTCAGCCCCAAACAGGGTGCCTGTAACCTGAGTCCAGCCACCCAGAGCTGGAGCCCTCGGGCTTCGGCCCTGGGCGGTGGGGCTCTGGCTTTGGCTCCAGGCCCCAGCAAGTCTAAGCCAGCTCTCATGACCCCATTAAAACAGGGCTGTGATCCACTTTGGGGTCCTGACCCACAGTTTGAGAACCACTGGCCTAGATACCTAATACCCATTGATTCCAAATCCTCCTGGGTGCTTATTTTAGGTGCCTAAATATCTTTAAAAATCTGGCTTGAAGAGTCTAGAGTTATGTTTATTTAGCAGTAAAGCATGGCTGGCACGGAACAAGATGCCAGGCCAACAGAGACCTCACCATCTTCTACTAAGAGACACACAGCAACTCCAGGACTGAAAAAAAACCCTGTTCAGGCTGCAACCTCATTATTACTATTAATAGTAAGTGCCTGACAAGGTCCCTGCCCTTGATGTTATGGGCTAAAAGGCAAAAACACACGAGGGGCAACCAGTTTGAGGTTTTCCGTAGCAACTGGAAACACATCAATACCAGTTGATGATAACTGAGCCAGGCAACTCTATCGACTGAGGGACAAGGAACTTCAATTTTAAACATCGTCTCTGTAACTCAGAGTTAAATGAATGGTCACATGGCAGCAGATGGAGCTTCACCTTCAGCCCAAGTGGTAGATACCTTTGTTTTTAGAGCTGGATCCCATTAAGCAGATAGGAAAGACAAAGGGAGGGGAAATGAGTTTAATACACAAACAGAGTGAATAGTGTGTTGGCAGCAAATGTCACAACGCTCCCGCTCTCCTGTAGCTGCAATGGTGCTGGTTCCTTCTGCACAGTGGTTTGGCACCTGCACACAGGTCTCCCAGGACCGGCTACCCTCCCCGGGCTGCTGTTGGAGGTTGGGCTGCAATGGACCCCTGGTTTTCTCTCTCTTCCCTGCTTTGTGCCAGGGTGCGACGGGTCTGACAGGGTTGGCGATGGTGGCACCGTGGCCCCTGGCTGCAGGCGTCATCTCCTCTCCTTCAACCCAGCAGCCCCCAGCCTCACTCACTGCAGCCCACCTCAGGGCTTCTCCGGACAGCGGGCACCTCCGCAAAGCCTCCAGTAGGGGGCGTGGGGGGTTGCATGGAAGTTGTAGGGGATCTGAGGGACCCGGGTGTTTGGGGGAGAGAGGAGGAAGCTGCTCGCCAGGGAGATTCGTGCGGGAGCCCCGGGCTGCAGAGGGGAGCGGGGTCTGGGGCAGGGCCAGGCTGCAGAGAGCAGCCAGGGGCCGGCGGATCCCAAGCAGCTGGGAGCACCGAGAGCCGCGAGCTCTGTCCCGCGGAAAGGGCGCGGGCGGGTGTCCGCGAGGCGGGGCCGGCCCGAGCGCTGGGCGGGGCCGGGCTCCAAGCTCCCGGCAGCCCCGCTGTCCTGCCAGAGCGGGCTGGAGGGGAGCCGCGGCTGCAGCATGGAGCGGAGCACGGGGCAGAGGGCGCCCGTCTTCGACCTGCCTAAGGTGAGCGAGCGGGTCAGCGCCGCCGGGCCGGGCAGCGAGCTGCGGCTCTGAGCCGGGCGCCGGCCGCCTCCCCCGTGCTGGGTGCTCCTGGGTCCGAGCCGGGGGCTGCGTCCCTTCCGTGGGCGGGCGGCTCCGCGGTGGGGCAGCCCCCCACACCCGGCACGTGCCTGCCCCCCGGGGCAGTGGGGGGCACTGCCTAGAGCCAGATTCGTGGCCACCACGCGAGCCGGGCCAGCCCCGAACCCCTGGGGCTGGTGGGCGGCGCGAGCCCACCTAGGTCTCCCGGGGACACGCGGAACGCGGGGAGACCCAGCTGTTCCTCTCCCGTCAGAGGCGCCTGCACCGCACGGGAAGGGCCATTGCGCGGAGCCGGGCTTGTATTTATCTTGAGTGGCTTTGCCAACCAGAATCTGTCGCCACCCGTTTTGCTAGTAAGCGTTTGTGTTCTGCTGCTTCCACTTTCTTTCTTGCTCATCCTGCTGACTTATTTGTACTGTGGTTAGCAGCACCCACATTGGGCTAGGCGCTGTCTATGCACGCGGGAAGATGCTGTCCGGTTCTCGCCCTAAAGGGACTGTAGTAGGAAGCCTGGTCTGACAGCAGAACTGCAATACCTGTTGCTGCTGAGAGAGTCGCTGACACAGCACTGACACCGTGTAGCGGCAAGTGTTTGTAGTTTCCAACTACAGCTGCACCAGTTGTTGCTGCCTTTTGATAGCAGTGAGCAGGGGCGGCAGGTTTGTATAATTTTTGGTGGTGCCCAGAACAGGTCCAAGTCCGGCCCCCTGGCCTGGTAAGCCAATATACTGTATATTTTTAAAAATAATGTAAAAATGTGAGGGCTCTGGGGTGGGGCTGGTGATGAGGGGTTTGGGGTGTGAGAGGGGGCTCAGGGCTGGGGCAGGGGGTTGGGGTGTGGGCTCTGGCTAGGGGTGTGGGCTCTGGCCAGGGGTGCGGGCTCTGAGGTGGGACAGGGCTCAGGATGAGGAGTTTGGGGTGCAGACAGGCTGCCCCGGGGCAAGGGATTGCGAGGAGGATTCTCCCCAGCCCTCTCCCTGCAGGCAGCAGCGAGCTCCAGGGGAGGGGCCCCCACTTCCCCCCTGCACCACACTCACCTCGCACCACTGTCAGTGCACATGCTCCTAGGGCCCCTCTCAGGTACAGGAAGCCCCTTCGCCTCCCCTGTGGTGGGTGCCCGGGGGGCTGCCATCCCATGTGCGCCTCCTCCCCTGCTGCTGCCCCTCACTGTAGCCTCACTGGGGGTGGGGCTTCCCCTTGTCCAGCATGGGGCAGGAGCGGTGACTGCGGACAGGAGGCCCCCTGTGCTGGTGAAGGGTCCTGCTGGAAAATGAAAGGGTCTGAGCGGGAAGGGCAGGCTCAGGGTCAGCTTGCCCTGGCAGTAGTGCATGGGGGTCACTAGGACCCTGCGGCGGCTGTTGATGCCAGGAGGCAGCATGGAGCTGCAGGGGAGAGACTCTGCTCCAGGGCCCTGGGGAGGCGCGCAGGGGTATTAAGTAGGGACCGGGGGACATTCGGGGGAGGCGCGTGGGGACGTCAGACGGGGCCTGGGGAGAGATCTGGCCCTGAACATTGGTGGAGCTGGGCCCCTGGGCCCTGAATATTGCTGGAGCCCGGGCACCACGGGCCCATACAACTCACCGCCCCTGGCAGTGAGTGATGATTGTGGGTAGCCAACGTTCAGGAAAATAAGCAACATATAAAAAGATTGTTAATGCAAAAATAATTTAAACTAAGCACCAAGCATTAAATGAGCTAGAGATTGATGGAATCCTTTCACAACAGTCACCAGCAAATATATCCCAGCAGTACTGTCAGTATATAGAGTTGATAACAGTACAAGCAGTGAAGTGAAAAGTATCTAGCAGCACAAGCAAGCCTATAAAGAAAATGGTGTAAGGGATAAGATGTTGAAAGTTTAGCTCATGGTCTGTTATATCCATCCATCCTGTCTTCTCCCCCCGCCCCCCCCCCCCCACACTTTTGTCCCCTCCCCATCATCCAAGACAGGAGGGCAAAGGATGTTTTTTCAGACTCACTCCAGACAACTAAAAATCACAAAATACTGATTGTAAATTTTGCCATTTTAGAACTAATTTCCATATTGAAAAAAGGTCTAACACTGAGATTTAAACTTTTTGTTAATGTGAGCAAGCAGGAAAAGCAGGCAAGAGATGACTTTCTAGGAATGACCTAGAAGATTCTTTATTGACTACCCAAGCTTATGATATACCCATTAAGCCTCCTAGTGAAATCAGTGCAGGAAAAAGGTGTCAAATTTATGGTCATGGAGCGTAAGGGACTGCGGAAGACTCTGTGATGGCCTAGCTAGGGAAGAACGCTTTCTCGTGCAGATGGTTACTATCGGTCAGTGTCGGACATGAGGAACCGGTCCTCAACCGGCCCCTTGCGAGTAAAGGAGCACAACCCTGTAGTAATTATACATGAGCTGATAACGTTAAGTGTATATTAATGCCTGCTACCCGCCCCTTCATTGGACTCTGTCCCAGGCATTGCTCCGGTGCGCTGGGCTCTCCGCCTCCGTGACAGCAACGCTTGGAGTCCCCGTTGCAGGTGTGTCACTTACGTTCAATAAAGCCAATAATTCGCTGCTTTGCCGCGTTTGAGCCTCGCTTTTTCGGAGCACCCCTGTCAGGCCTCCCGGGCCTAGACCAGAACATGGAGTATGAAGTCCTGTTTATTGGGCAGACCAGGGGCACAGCATGGGAAGCAGCAGTGCAAGATTCCTCCAAGCTATCCTGCTATTGTAGCTCAATGCTGAGCTGGAATTCCCCCATTAGGATCAGAGGAGAGTTCAGTCTACATGATGCATGTGGTCCTTTGCCTCCTGGTTGCTACTGCCAACAAAGGGGGAAACTAGTGGTAGTATTTTTGGGTGGATACCTGTCTGCTTTGATCTGGATGGAGGCCACAAAATTACTGTTAGATGATCCCTTTCAGTCACTATCAGTATGAGTTCCATCAGAGCCATTGATCTGTAGGTGAAATGCTGTGTATATTCTCAATTCCCTGAGTCATCCAGCTTCCCATCACCTTTACAACCACCATTTAAAACAAAGGATATTTGAGAATGTTCTGCTTGCAGCACATTGAAAGAATAATTTACACTCTGTGTTAGATGAACATAGACCAAAAAGTTTTCTTGGTCTTATTGAATTTAGATAAATACATCTTTTGTGTAATGTGCAGTATGTTTGACATTAAACTGTTCAGAAATAAGCATAGGGTCTAAGCTGGTCTCAGTGTGTCTCATTTAATGAAAAATAAAGGTCACGACACACACCACTTTCTTTAATAGCTTATTATTTAAAACTTAGGCTTTCTGGAGAACCTCTAGTGGCTGAGTAGTCCATTGTTAGAAAAAATCAAACTTGGAGCTTACATTTTTATATATATATAAGCTTCAGTGACAGTGTGCTGATAATCACATGTTGATAGGATTTTGGGATATGTACTAAGGATGCTCTGGCTTTGGGTTATAGAGTGGTTTTTGTTCTCTTAGAACCCTCATTGTTGTAACAGGCTTTCTGTTTCAGATTTTTTTTATTTTTGGGGGTATGTTTTGTTCAGTTCTTTGCTGGTGACAATTTCTGTCTGCCCAAAGACATCACGCAGATCACAGCTGTAAAATGTACTCTGATATTTCACTTAGCCATTTGCAGTACAAATACATCTGAAGCAAGGTCATAGGTTACACTTTACTTATACAAATCATGGTGTTCATTGTGTTTATACTTGGACAGAAAACATAAAGAAGGAGAGAGGGAAGAATAGAAAATAGATGCTTAGTTTCATATCTTTGGTCTCTTGCAGAGAACATCACCAAAGAAGCCGCCTCTTGGCTAGCTTCTGATCTCGGTTATTGTGGTACAAACCTGGCATAAATGATATCAGAATCTGGCTCTCTCTTTGAATCTTCGACTCGCTTCAATCTTTGGTTTACTTTGGTTGCTGCTGGT
Organism: Chelonia mydas; assembly: GCF_015237465.2. NCBI lineage: Eukaryota > Metazoa > Chordata > Testudines > Cheloniidae > Chelonia > Chelonia mydas. Next base: position 19,578,233 of record NC_051253.2, on the reverse strand, counting down.
AGGACAGAATTCAGCTTTCAACAGGCACTTTATCCAAATGGGTGGCAGCTAATTCTCAATCTATGGTTAGTTATCCTCAACTGAAAGGAGGAAGAAAGAGAGTGGATGTGAGACATCACATTGTTGAGCGATCTTCCTGGTTTTTCTGCAGGGTGAGAGATTAAGTAAAAGATAAACATCTGCACAGCTCATTAAAATTTCAAACAGCTGAAAATGCCTCTATTCTTTCAGTTCCTCAGAAGTCAGAAATCATAGAAATGTAGGACTGGAAGGGAGCTCAAGAGGTCTAGTCCAGTCCCTTACCCTGAGGCAGGACCGAGTATATGCACCCATTGCAGAGGTTTATCAACACGTTCTTAAAAATCACCAGTGATGGTGATTCAACAACCTCCCTTGGAAGCCTATTCCAGTACTTAATTATCCGTATAGTTAGAAAGCTTTTCCTAATATCTACCCTAAATCTCCTTTGGTTCAGGTTAAACCGATTACTTCTTGTCCTACTTTCAGAGGACATGGAGGACAATGGATCACTGATCTCTTTATAACGGCCCTTAACAGGTTTGAAGACTGTTATCAGGTGTGTGTGTCCCTCCCCCCTTCTTTTCTCAAGACTAAACATGCCCAATTTTTTTAACCTTTCCTCATAAGTCAGGCTTTCTAAATCTTTTGTCATTTTTGTTGCTCTCCTGTCAACACTCTCTGATTTGTCCATGTCTTTCTTAAAATTGGTGTCTAAAACTGGACACGCTACTCAACTTAGGCCTCGCCAGTGCCGAATAGAGCGAGCCAATTATCTCCGATATTTTACATGCGACACTCCTGGTAATACGCCCCAGAATTCTATTAGCCTTTTTTGCAACGGCATCACATATCTCGTATTCAATTTGCGATCCATTATAATCTCCAGATCCTTTTCAGCACTTGGTCAGTTGTTGTTCTCCATTTGATTTTTTCCTCCCTAAGTGTGGTGCTTTGCGCTTGCCTTTATCGAATTTCATCTTTTTGATTTCAGATCAGTTCTCCAATTTTTCAAGGTCATTTTGAATTCGAATCCTGCCTTCTAGTTTCCTAGCAACCCCTGCCATCTTGGTGTCATCCACAAATTTTATAAGGCTACTCTTCACTCTGTTATCCAAGTCATTAATAAAAATGTTGAATAGTACCAGACCTAATACAGACCCCTGCACGAACTACTTTTTGAGTACTGTTTTTCAATCAGTTGTGCACCCATATTATAGTAATTTCATCTAGACCACATTTCCCTAGTTTGTTGATGAGAGTAACATGTGGAACTATGTCAAAAGCCTTACTAAAATCAAGATCTATCACATCTGCTGCTTCCTCCCATCCACTAGGCCTGTAATCCTGTGAAAGAAGGTGTCAAGGTTCCTTCCCCACTCTGAACTCTAGAGTACAGATGTGGGGACCTGCATGAAAGACCCCCTAAGCTTATTCTTACCAGCTTAGGTTAAACGCTGCCACCACCAAAGTGTTACACAAAGAACAGGGGAAGTGCCCACTTGGAAACATCTCCCCCCCCCCCCAAAAAAAAATCCCCCCCAAGCATTACACCCCCTTTCCTGGGGAAGGCTTGATAAAAATCCTCACCAATTTGCATAGGTGAACACAGACCCAAACCCTTGGATCTTAAGAACAATGAGAAGCAATCAGATTCTTAAAAGAAGAATTTTAATTAAAGAAAAAGTAAAAGAAACACCTCTGTAAAATCAGGATGGAAAATACCTTACAGGGTAATCAGATTCAAAACATAGAGAATCCCTCTAGGCAAAACCTTAAGTTACAAAAAGGTACAAAAACAGGAATATACATTCCATTTAGCACAACTTATTTTATCAGCCATTTAAACAAAACAGAATCTAATGCATATCTAGCTAGATTACTTACTGACTTTTTACAGGAGTTCTGATCTGCATTCCTGCTCTGGTCCCGGCAAAAGCATCATACAGACAGAGAGAGCCCTTTGTCCCCGTCCCCCATCCCCCCCCCAGCTTTGAAAGCATCTTGTCTCCTCATTGGTCATTTTGGTCAGGTGCCAGTGAGGTTATTTTAGCTTCTTAACCCTTTACAAGTGAAAGGAGTTTTCCTCTGGCCAGGAGGGATTTAAAGGTGTTTACCTGATTTGTTTTTGATAAATCCATGGTGGTCATTATTTATCATCCCATTATCCTCTAGATGCTTGTAAGGTTCATGTTCTTTCATTCTGAGTTTTTTCTCCTCTGAGCTTGAGCTGACATCAGAAAAATACAGCTACTTAGAAAAGTATGTACACAGGTATTCTTATGCATGTTTTATTCCAGTAATGTGTGTGCCATCTCTGGTGGGAGATGCCTCTCTACAGTCATGCCATCAAACCCCAGCCATCCTTAGACATTAGACACCAAATCCTACTTGGAGTTACAGTGATGGAACTCCAGAGAATCAGTACATTTTGTCAGTGCCATTAAGAGCAGAAATTGACCCACAGTGATTACTTTAATTTTTTGCCATCTGAAGCATAAATGACTGCTTCTCTCATTTATGCATCTCACTGACTGTTAAAATAGTGGAGTAGCAGGAGCCAGTAAAGACAAGATATGATCCAGGGGAAAAAAATGCTGTGTAATTTGGAATCTGATAGGTAGCCAAGTCATGCTTTGCATAACTTTTCCAGATCCTGAATCCGTTTGTGAGCCCAGATTGCCTCTTTTCAGTTGTAGCACCGTTTGGTGCCAAGAACTATCATCTTATTTCATAGAGACATTCGCTGATCACTTGGCTGGCTTCATGGGCCACCAAGAACAAGCTAAGCACAGGTCAGGACCAGAAACATAATGCCTTTTTCCAGGAATTCAGCCTATTCACGTAAGACATCATAAGAAGCATAGAAAGCACCTGTGACTCTGACCCCTTCTCTTTCTGGATTCTAAAAGAGTACAGAACATCTGAGACTCCTCTGAGCAGATATGGTCAACCCCTGTTTTGACAAGAAGGATCTGTCACTCGCTCTGAAACATGCAATAGACAGTACCGAAGAAACTGTCTTTTGACATTGAGACTGTACTAACAACTGCTTGGATGTCTAACCTGTTTTTCCTAAGCAAGCAAATTGAGAAGCTAGAAAAAAGCAGTCTGTAAAAACTAGTAGTATTCTGGATTCCTCTGTCAGGCTACAGTCTAGGATGTGGTATGGATACAGCCCTTGTTGCTTTAGTGGATGACTTTCTCCTGTTACTCAGAGTCCTTGGGAGGGGACAGATACTACCTATAGTAGAAAATTAGAATTTCTGGCCCAGTGTCTTAGTAGAAAAATGTTGTCCCTTGCTGTCAACCTTATGACCAGCATAAGTACTCTGACAAGGACCTCATTTCATGAGTTGTCTCTAATTAGCGTCAAGGTGCCTGCTTTTCATCATAGCTGTTATAACTTCCCTGAGACATAAGGCGTGACTAGTTCCTAATTGACAGCATGCATCTGAACCAGCTGAGCAAGGTGCTTCTGAGAGCAGGAATCTCCGCACTTTCAGTACTTTGTCCATTCAAAAGAACAGCGGTAGCAGACAGGACAGTGGGATGAGAACATAGGCTGGCGTGCGACATGCATATGCTGTCCAACAGACTGTGTAGCATTGCTGTTGAGTTATCAAACCCTAATAAATCCCAGGAACTTCTAATGTAGGGCAGGTGTTACTCCAAACCCTCCAAGGTTCAATGTGTGTGATGGGCCTTTTTTTAATGGTGACAAACGCCCAACACGAAGTAACAGAGGAGAGATGAGAAAGCAATATGTGGCATCTGTCTAATCAACAGCGTTTTCTGTAACCTTGCTGTAAAGATCTCACATTTCTAATACCGATGACTTACATTAAAAACCCCTAACAGGAAGCTTTCTTCTAGAGACTACATCTAGATGCCATTTCCACAACCATTTCACCACTGTCTTAGTATCAGGGAGTTTTGGGTGAGCTTCCATTTATAAATAGTAGTATCCAAACAAGATGACTGTTTTCTCCCTGTGTGTGTGTGTGTGATATGCTAAAGAGTGGAATTGCTTTTTGGGAATGGAATTGACAGTTTAATGCTAGATATTGCACATGCTCAGTCACTGCCCAGGAAGCAACAGGCTGCAAGCTGGATGGGTATTTTCTATGACAGAAAGATTTTTGTGACTTCCCAGAATTTTCTCATTTGCTGAAAGACTTTTGACATAGGGACAAAGTACAGTTTACTGGGAAAAAAACAAGAATGGGTGGATGATGCTATCATGCAGCGTCAAAGTTTGATTTTGCTTTTCAGATCACTACCTTGGCTTCAGACAGTGGATATTCACGTGTACAGGTCCTCCTTCCTCCTACCACATGCTGAGTTTTGACCTTTTTAAATTTTTTCTACTTGAAGTTTTCAAAGTTATTCAGTAACTGAATGAGTCAACGGATACAGCATGCAATGACTGTAGTTTCCAGTTCATGTTAATATATGGTGGTTTAGAAAATGCTGATGATGTGCTGATACATACACCTGAGCAAAGTGACTAATGATTAAAGGCCTTTTTAATTATTAAACAGTCATTGACTGGGTTATCCATTAATACCCACCTCAATTGATCAGCATAATGTGTGGAGTTGTGTGCTCATTAATACAAATTATTTGGATCCTTAGGTTTTGATCAAATCAACCACTGATTGAATTTAGGAAACCCTGAAAGTCAAATTGTTAGGGGAAAGGTTGACAGCGCCTCATTCCCATTTCATTTACACAGTTAGTAAAAATCAGTATTAGAGTAATAGATCTTAAGGCTAGAAGGGACCACTAGATCATTTACTTCAGCCTCCTTCATAGATATCACAGGCCACCGACACCACCCAGCACCTGCACACCAAACCCAACAACCAACGTTAGATCAAAGCATTGTAGCCCGGAAGAGAGACTACTATTATATGCCACAGGCATGGGTGGCAGGTGAACCCCACTTTGGGGAGGCTAGCCTGCCAGCCCTGCCCCTTCCACCCAAGGCCCTGCACACTGGAGCCCCAAAACCCCCATCCCACCCCATAAAAGGAGAAGCCCTGACTCTGAGGGGGCCCCCATGACTGGAGGAGCCACGGCCGGGCTGGCCGCCCCAGCCACATTGGGCCAAGCTGCCACCCCCCCCCCCCCCCGCCATCTCCCCTCCAGCCACCAGGCACCCCCTGCCAGAGTCAGGCCTGCCCCAGCTCCGGGCCAAGCTGCTGGTCTCCCTGAGCACTGGGCCGAGCTGCTGGCCCCCAAGTGCCTGCCGGGCCGAGCTGCCCCCACGCGCCCCCCAGAGTTGGGCCAAGGCCAAGCTGCTGGCCCCTTAGTGCTAGCTCCTTGGGTCCCTGAAGTGGACCCCAGCCAAGCTGCTGACCCCAGCACCTGGCTGAGCCTCCTCAGTCTGCCGGCTCTCCACATCTCTCCTCACTCCCCTGTCTGGAGGACGAGGGACATGGTGAGCAGTGGGGACCTGTGTGGGGGTGGAGTGTAGAGTGGAGGAGGCGGTGGGGGTCTCGAGGAAGGGCCGGGGCCACCGCGGCCCAGGTGTCCAGCAGCGGGTCGGCGGCAGCCTTGCCTTCTCTGGCCTATTATACCTGCCGCCCATGGCCACAGGCAGACAAGAGGAGGGGCTGAGGCCTCTGCAGTGGCAGGGAAATTAAGTGAGATATACCAAGATAATCCTGACAAGTGACCTGCACCCATATGATACAGAGGAAGGCGAACCCCCGCACCACAGTCAGTGCCTGTTGGACGTGGGGGGGGAACTCCTTCCAGACTACACATGTGGTGATCAGTTAGACCCTGAGCGTGTGAGCAAGATCCAAGCAGCTAAGCATCTCTGAGAGAGACTGCTTGGTGCCACCTGAAAGCCCTGACCCACTCTGTCCAATGTCCCATTCCAGTTGTGGCCATCCTTGACGCTTCTAAGGAGGGAGATTTGAACCCCACCCACCACCCCAGAATACACTTGGAATCCTTTCCTGACCCATGCAGCTGGCCAGCTGAAACCCTGGAGCATGAGCATTTAGCGATATAAACTGGAAGTGAGCCCCAGGGCTGTTAAGCCCTGCTTCCTACCATCACAAGCAATCCCATCATACAGTCACACTTATAAATTTGTCCAGCTCTCTCTCAAAACTGATTAAGTTGTTTGCCCCCACCATTCCTATTGGGACATAGTTCCAGAACCTCATCCCTCTGATTAGAAACCATGCTGTACTTTCCAGCCTGACTTTGTTCATGGCCAGTTCATATCCATTTGTTCTTGTGCCGACGCTATTCTTTAGCTTAAATAGCTCTTCACCCTCCCAGGTATTTACCCCCCTACATATTAACTTCCATGGACCTTTCCCTAACTTTGGTGTAAGTGAAAAGGAAAATCAGGCCTTAAAACAGAATGAGTAAACACTCTATATGTCACCTGGCTCAAAGGCTACTTTTCTGGGTCACCGTATCTGATGGCCTTTTTTTAAAAGCCATCTGTGAATTTACTGATTATGTATGTGAAGGGCAAATGGCCCTGTTGAGAGCCAGGTATGCTGGGTACCTGCACTTTCTGTGCATGCTTACCCCTCTTGACCTTCAGTATTGCCTCAGCTAATCCAGTCTTCTCAACCAGGCTTGAATATTGTGACAGTTTGCAAAGTGGATTTTTGACATGGACCAACCAGCTGATGATCAACAAGCTCACTCTCAGCTAGGGCACAAATAGGATTTGAAGCCAGATCTCCAGAAGGGAAGCAATTGCACATCATGTCCCATCTACCCAGCCATCTTTAAAGATGGCTTGAAGAACATGTTGCTGGTCGCAATACTGATGAAGACCCATGGACTGAGCAATAGGTCATCATTTGTCAAGCAGCCCTGAAAGAGTTAACACTCAAAGAAATTCAAGAGACAGCTTTATCTGATTTGGCCCACTGTGGAGTTAGTTTTATAAACCAACAAGCACAGTCATCCCTTCCATTGTCCTCTGCCAGTGCAGATGTAGCCTGCTTCTAGCCAAGGGAGGCTTAGCCTATTTGGCAGTACTATGTGAGGGCACCAGCTGGAGGGGATCTTTCAGGGGGAACATTGCGCAACAGGCAAAACCCTGACCGAGAGTTAGTTGATCTGCAGCACATTTATAACTTAGTCCAAACTGCAAGGCCTTACTAGTACTATATCATTTTGTATATACTATAGCTGTTTCCTCTGTCCTGTCATGCAGGGCAATGTATTTGAGAGCATAGCCTCTTCCATCTCTCACTGTTCTGGCCACTATAAGGGTATAATATAAATGTTCCTTAGTTCTCTGCTTGCTTTAGCTTATTTGCACTTCTCTGTGTAGAGATGTGGTTCAGTGAAAGCTGATTTATCTAAGTCCTTAGTTGTTGGAGAACTCATTGATCTAAAATAAGGTCATGTCCTTTGAATACGTTGATGATTTTCCCAAACATGCCTAGTCTACTGAGGACCAGTGTGCCAGCCAGAATGACCGTGGTTGATCGTGTCACACCAGGCATCATGTAGCGAAGTTCCCAGATCTGGCTCAATCCTGTGAATCCACCAGTCTCTGGAGTGGCCCTGCAGGTGGCGCCAGGTGGGGTCAGTGTGCACCCCTTTGCCCTTCAATGGAAAGTTTGAAGTAGTACCTGATAAGGGCCCCACTCAGAGTAATGAGCGAGAGCCAACGATGGACCAGTGGATGAGGGCCAAGTTCCCCAGCAGTGGTGAAGCTGGATGAGACATCACTGGATGTTTGGACTGCATAGGGTAGAAGAAGAGCTAGATCTTTGTAACGGTCATCCACGTCCTCAAGAACCAATAGCACCTGGCAGAGTTTCTGGGAAAGGGAATGGTGTTCCCCAGTCCCAAGGAGGCAGAGTGAAACAGAGTCGATCAGCCATGATAAACAATGCAAAAAGTTCTGTGCTTATCCAGTTCCCTACTTGTCCATTTCATTTGGATAGACAAGGCTTTTGTCAGATTTTGCTAGTTCCTAGTAGCCCAGGGAATCTGAGGGTGCTGCGCATTTTCCTTGCAAGCTGCACGCTACTTTGCTCAGATGCGCCTCACCCAACTTTATTATCCCTGTTTTATTGCAAGCTATTTGAGGGGGAGAGAACCCTCTCCCGGGGACATGGAGTGGAACCTTGTTACTTTCCTGCTGCAGTTTACCAGTGTCTTGTTTACAATAGCAACAGAGGGTAGAGGCAGATGGCCCACAATTTAAAGGAAGCTACTTAATGTTGCTGTCACTTGTGGGTCGCTTTTGCAGGAAGCGTTTGAGATGAGCTAGGAACTTGTAGATGCACGTTGCTAGGATTTTGTACATGGCACAATGTGGAATAAAGATGGATAGCTACCTCGAAAAAGGGACGATCTTGGGAAAACCTGGACGGGTGGCAACCCCTATATGCAGGAGACAGCTTTCTCAGTGACTGGCCCAAAAGTCTGGAACTCCTGAAAGACAGCAGGATGGGCATGAGCAGAGCAAACTCCAAAACCCACTACTTCGACACAGAGTAGCAGGAATTACCAAATCGGACCAGTAGCCCAGCTAGTTCAGTTCTTGTTTTTTACTTTGCTCAGTAGCAACTGTGTCAGAGGTAAACCCTGAAGGGGACCGTTAAGGAATAACGTGTCAGTAGGGGTAGTTTCTTTCTAACCCCTGTCAGTTATTGGTTGGCGTATGCTCTGATGCCAAGAGGATTTATACCTCTTCCTTTTTTTTTAATAGTATTTAATGTAACTGTGGGTATTCTCATTATCAACGTAAATGTCCAGTCTTTTACTGAATCCTATTAAGTTCCTGAGTTCAATATCTTGTAGCAATGAGTTCGACAGGTTAAATTTGCATTGTGTTACATTTTTTTTATTCTCAGTCTTAAATTTATTGCCTTGAAAATTTCTTTGAATGTCCTCATCTCTCCTATTAACAAGCAAACAGGTGTGCCTCATTTACCTCCTCTGTCCCATTCATTACTTTGTCTTTCTTAATTCATACTTATTCATCTTTTCTCTAAACTGAACAGTCCAGATCTCTTAAGTGTCTATTCATAGGATAGTCTCTTTGTTTCAAGGTAGGTACATTGCAATCCATGCAGTTGTCAGAAAGACTTGGACACAATAGACATGTAATAACCAAGGTCTTGTGCTCTTCATAGTATGACTATCCTCACTCATCTCTCCGCTGAATGCCTGTTGTGATTTTAAAAAATGTTTCATTTGGTCTTGATAACATTTTAAAAACAACTGAGGGGCGTTTTCTCCTTGAGATTGCAGAGAATTATGTGCACAGCTCCCCTTAGTGCAAGTCAACAAGACGAGAAATTTCCCTTAACGGCTTAGTAATGTGGCAAAAACTTCAATAAAATGAATCTGTTCAATGCTTTTCGCTTTCCAAAAAGTCAGTTTTGGTGAACATGATCCCAGGAGATATCAGAAACAGCCTCTGTGGGAGGCCCATGGTACAGAAGAGCATTTGTTTACATGTGCTTCCAAGCACTGGTAAGTTGACACTGAACATTTATTATAAAGAAAGATGTAAGCCGTGCCTCTCTCCTCTCCACATGCCTGGAATTAATTACAATATCTCATCCCATTCTTCCTCTGTTATTGTGATGGACTTGAGAACTTCTTCACATTTTGTTTTGCAAGTCTCATTCTCTCCCAGTGTTCCCAGAACAATTGTATTTGCACACACAAAATATTGCTTAAACATCTTATCATCAAGGTTTTTTCCCCTTAATTTTGTGCTTTCCAAATCATTTTTATCAACTTTCTCCTAAATAATTTGCAACATCCACCAAATGTTGAAAAGGTACCAGTCTTCCATCTTCCAAGAGGTCTTGCTCCTAGCACAAATTATTTATCTTTGAAAGTGTGTGGCAGCAGGTTTAGAATTAAAGGTGATTAGGCCCATTACACATGAGACAATAGCGCAAAACTAAAGCACCATTTTGAAACATGATCAAAGCAGGAGTAGCTTTTGGTTGAGAAATTGACGTGCTTGTGGAATGGCATTCTCGGCAAGCAGAAATCAGGATTAGTCAGCCTTTAAGACCATGGTTCTCAAGCAGGGGTACACAGAGGTCTGATGGGGGTGTGACGAAGTGGGACTGTTCTTAATATTTTCTCTGAATATTGTGGGGGTGCCTCAGTTTCCCCTAATCAGTTCTTAAGTATCTAGGTGGTGGGATAAGGGCGTATGATCTTTGCAGAGCCCTAGAGGGCAGGTGTCTGGACACAGAGAATGGCCGACACCCTGTTTCCTGGCAACTGATGGCCTGGCCCTTCCCCCCTGCAAGGTGATAGCTAAAGGGTTGAAGACGAAGAGATCAGGTGACCTCCTGGCCCGGGAAAGAGACAAAGCCCAGAGGAGGAGGGGCTGTAGAGAGTTTCAGTTTGGGACTGGCTGGGGAGGCGGAGTGAAGTGCAGACGTGGTTGTCTGGCTCACTGCCCCCCAAAATGGACCCGGCTGAGGGGTCCTGTTCTCTGTACCTATAAGCTCTGTTTTAGACCATGTTCGTGTCATCTAATAAACCTCTGTTTTACTGGCTGGCTAAGAGTCACGTCTGACTGCGAAGTTGGGGTGCAGGACCCTCTGGCTTCCCCAGGACCCCACCTGGGTGGACTCGCTGTGGGAAGCGCATGGAGGGGCAGAGGATGCTGAATGCTCGAAGGTCAGACCCAGGAAGGTGGAAGCTGTGTGAGCTTTTTGCCCTGCAGACAGTCTGCTCACAGATAGGAGACTTCACCAGAGTCCTGCCTGGCTTCGTAGGGAGCAGTCCCAAAGCATCGCCCGGGGGACTCCGTGACAGGGGGTACATCAACTCATCTAGATATTTGCTTAGTTTTTCAACAGGCTACATAAAAAGCACTGGCAAAGTCAGTACAAACTAAAATTTCATACAGAGAATGACTTGTTTATACCACTCTCTATACACTGTACACTGAAATGTAAGTACAATATTTATATTCCATTTGATTTATTTTATAATTGTGGTAAAAATGAGTCAGCAATTTTTCAGTATTAATGTGCTGTGACACTTATATTTTTATATCTGATTTTGTAAGCAAGTAGTTTTTTAAGTGAGGTGAAACTTGAGGGTACACAAGACCAATTCGACTCCTGAAAGGGGTACAGTGGTCTGGAACAGATGAGGGCTACTGGTTTAAGAGATTATGAATATCAAGATGGAGCAGGATAGAAGCAAATGTCACTCCCCCGCCCCTACTTATTGGGGGACCAAATATGAGTAGGACAACTTCCTGAGCAGTGTAAACGTTCCTGGAAACAGAGTTTGCTTGTAAAGGAATGTTAAAAATGTGACCTCCAGGAAGAACAGTGAATCCAATTCTGTCAATTTTCAGGCATTCAATAAATAACTTACACTTATCAAGTATCTTTTCTATATCCTGTAGCTTTCTATGTTCTCTCTCTTAGCTCCCATCTTGTGACTCCACCACACTGGTTGTATTTGTAGCATCTTCTGATCCAGAGACTACTTTCACAGTTATATGAATGTGTCATTGTTCTTTGTCTTTTTTTCAAATTTTATTTATTTATTTATTAAACTAACTCATTTTTATTACAGGTAGAACTTCATGTCCACCTGGATGGAGCCATTAAGCCAGAAACAATCTTATACTTTGGCAAGTGAGTTGTTTAAAAATAACAATTTGCTTCAGTGTGTTTAGCTGGGTGCTTTGATTTTTAAAGATTTCCTGAACAGAGGCGCCTCCATGTAAAAAGGAAAGCTCCTAGAATTTGGCCCTGGCCTTGCTGATTAGGCCCGTGTTAGCTAGAATTATGTTTATACATCCTTTCCATTAGCAAGATTCTAGCTGACAAAGACAAGGATTTTTTGTTTACTAAGCCCTGCCAACAGTCTATCCTATAGATCACTGTATATCCCCACCCCTGATTCTGACATCCCAATTCTCAGACAAAAAGTTCTCTGTCCATGCCCATCAGGGAAACTCTGCTTGAAATGTGCAAACAACAAACGGCTGTCGCTAGCATGTCCTAGTCGGAGTGTAGACCAGTGCTGTGACTGAGTGCATGATGCACAGAGCTGACCACTTTCTAATAGTGTAGTAGGGAACCTGGACTGAATTGGTGTCAAATATGTAACCAAACAGTGACCTAGTGCCCCTCTCCTTATGCTCACAAGCCACAGAGCTATAGACAACAACATGAGCAGGTTAGATGAGGAAACAGATTTTGTGGTCAGGCTTCCGAACAAATTTAGAAAGAATGAGTTATTAGCCCATTTCTAAATATATCCATTAAACAGCACGGTGTTCTGTCCCATTAATAACTGCAAGAGTTCTGCAAAGTGCAAACAACCTTAGTGCACCAGCATTGCCACCGGCTGTCCCTTGTAGTTGACTGCCAGTCCCGGGTCTGCAGAAAGCAATTGGCTGGGTCAGTTGTACTTGCCACACTATTAATGCTAGTATTTGTGTTTTCAACAGAGGTTTTCTCTCTCAGCACTCAGTGTAAATTTTCTGTTTGATCCTGCCTTGCCAGCTCAAAACCAGGCAGATGGTATAATTCAGGCTGTGTGGATAACCAGATATTTGGTTCAGGGGCACGTCTGGAAAAAAAATTGTTTTTTTGGTTGACCTGAAATGAAAATGTGCTGAAATTTTTGCCAGACTGAAATGTTGGAAAAAATGGTTTGTCATGTCAACCATAATATTTGGTTTTCATTTTGAAATTTTTAAACTTCTTAAAATTGAGGGACATTCCAAAATGAAGAAAAGTTGAAACTTTTATTCTCAGCATGCCAAATTCAAACCAAATCTATGGGGTCAGGGTTTTTTTTGGCTTTTTGGAGGAGGGAAAAATTGGTTCTGCAGAAAAACAATTGTCTCGTTCTAGTTGTAACACATTGCCAGGGAAAGTCTTCAGTGCTATGGCTTCATTGCTGGTTTAAGCAAGAAGGAGCAGATGTGCTCTGTCGGGGAGGCAAACTCTGGTTAATTGACGTATACACTTGATGAGTGGCTAGATAAATAATTAACAACTTGAGGACCTGGCTCTATAATTTGAAACAAGATAAACATGAATCTTCTTCCAGGAGTGAACGTTTATTTAAACGTAAAGGACATTGGCAAACAATGCCAGATTTCTTAAGTATGGCAGAAACCCCTCTGATCAAGAACGTCATGATTAGGTTGAATTTAACAACCAGCCTTTGCAGGTTCTTTCCCATGTCCCAACAAATAACACTTCAACGTAGTTGAGGAGGCTTTAGCCATGAAAGCAATTTCCAGTAAAAATGGAATAGAAGTGGCATGATCTAAGATGGATGGATTTGATAAAATATTTTTGTATGGGAAAAAAATTACTTCTCAGGCCATGGCTAAGGTGCCTTCAGAACATGCAATAGTTTCTGCGATGCAGCCAAGATAAATATTCAGAAGGTGCATCAAGAAAATCCTTCTCATTAATTGCTGGATGCCCCTTTGGTATGTTGTGTAAGAATTCCCCTTGATTTCACCCATCTATACATATTGTAGGATCAAAGGAGTGGGTTAAAGATTTCAGTGTATGGATAGGTATCCTGTGCATGTGAGGGATTCATTGACACATCTGACTCTCTGGAGCTCTTCTACTTCCTTATGGCAACGTGCGTGATTGGGTTGTATGGTTAGCTGGGGGATTCTCTTGACTCCTGTAGATTGGAGTTTCCATACTTCAACCACCAGAGGGAACTGTGCTGGCAACTTGGCAGGAGCTCAGGGCTGCCCCATGCTTGTATAAAATGGAGGTGACTGGAGCTATTTTCATGTCTGCTATAAAGTTGGCGCCTCCCAGCAGATAGTGCTCAGTTCAGGGTAGAGCAAAAATGCATGCTGGTTTTTGTGCAGGGACAGCATTTTGTGGGGGCAGTCTAGGAGTCTGCTTTGAAAATCTGGCCCCAAGCATAGAATGCTGCTTGTGATCATGACACGAAAACTGCTTGGTACAGATCAAACAGCAAATAAGTAAAATTCCTGGGCGGTGATTGACTCAATTTGACTACATCCAAATAATGCAACGTTGTAGTGACACGTGAGAGAGACTCTGCATTGGTGCTCTAAGTCTTGTGTTTGCAATCCCTGCCTAGACTCCCTAAAAGCACAGGTTTGAATTCTGTCAGGCTTGACTGCACTCATCCACCTTTTATGGTGCATACGTTGACTTCCACACAGTCTAATGTGTCTAAGTCTTATATCTTTATATGTGTAGACGATCCCAAATTACCCTGCATCCAGCCCACTGTAGTTAAGTGTACCATAGACAGAGAAAGGCCTGCAGGAAGGATTTGAATGAGAATAGGATAAGGGCCTGTTCACGGGCTCAGGAAAGGCAGTGTTCAATGTAGGGCATGGCTTGGAGGTGTCTGTCATTTAAACTGGACAAACGATGTGTCATCAGAGTGGAAAGGGCAATGTGGAAAGAGTAATCCTTAACAGTAATGAATGATGTATGCTGAGTGCCAGGGTCTTAATCTGTGGTAACTGCCTTTGAACTCTGAATGTAGTGTAGATTTCCTACACCACAGAGCAATAAAACATGTGTGTACATTGAGCAGAGGAGCAATATCAGTCACGCTATTTTCCTGCAGATAGGTTGTGTAGTTGGCTGTTGGAACTGGAGAAGGCCAAGGTGTTGGATCATATTAAAGAAGTTCTATATTAAAATCACAAATGAGTTTGATTCCCCATAGTTTAAATTCCAGGGTATTACTAATTAAGAGGTCTCTTGGGTTTTGGTACTGTTTCTCTCCCTCTGTGTGTGAAACTTGCAAGCTGCTAATTGTGTTAGTACATTCTAAGACAGAGTCTGTTCTCAAAGCAATTCACAGAGGCTCAAAGCAATACTCTAACAACAGAAACAGCACCCAGAGACTCCCCGCCCTTTTGTTGTATTAACAATTGTGATTAAAATAGAGATAGAGGATGTATGTGGATGGATGCTTGGTGTGGATAATAACTGAATGATCAGGGAGGTGCCAGCCTAAGAATCCAGTGTCCATCGGCTGAAGAAGGCGTCAAGTGGAAATAACCAGAGGACCCCCGGAGGGCAGACTGGAATCCACCCAACAGCCTCAAGAATGGGAGAACCAAAGAACAAGATAACATCTTGGAGCCGTCAGGAATGTGCTATCTGCTGATTGATTCAGCAACAGCATGATGAAGCAATTCCCATAGACTGGCATAGGAAGAAATTCCTATAAAAATAGACTCTAAAAAGTGAGAACTTTGGGGTCTGATTCTGCAAACCAACTTCCAGGAGCATCAGATGAGCATCTGACAAGGCCCTGCTCCCTCCTCATGTCCAGGCCACCTGGCCAGTGGCTTGGCATGAGCAACTCTAAGGCTGGTAACTATGATAACAACTTTGCAGAACCTGTGTGTGTGTGTATGAATGAATGTGTGAATAAATATGAGATTGAATGGAATGTTATAGCTATAACTAACTGCTTACTATAATAACAACCTTGCAGAACCTGTGTGTGTGTGTATGAATGAATGTGTGAATAAAGATGAGATTGAATGGAATGTTACAGCTGTAACTAACTGCTTACTATGATTCTTTCTGTATTCACAATAAATGTGGTATTTTGCCTTTTTCCCTTTAATAAGATCCTGCTGGTTTTTATTTTATTGGTACAACAAAGGCCTTGGTATTGAGATCTGGAGCCTTTCCCCTCCAGCTCACAAGCTCAGATACAGCCCACTTTTGGTAGCAATGGAAGGGCTTTCCTATCTGGATGCTCTTTGGTGGCTTCTCTGTGAAGGGGCTTGTGGGTGTCAGCTTTGGTTCACAGTGTAAAGATTTCAGAGAAACGACATCACAATTGTTCGCAGCCTCAGCAGAAAGGTCAAGGATTGACTGGCTCTTGGAGACTAGTAACAGGCAAACCTGAGACGGTTCCGTGGCTCAGTTCAGATAAAAGCAATCCGATGTTTGGCAGCTCTTGAGCCTATATAAATGGGGCTGGAAATTTCTTTCTTGAAATAATTTGTCATTTATGCTTCCAGGACTAGGAAGTACCAAGGCATCAGGAAAAGAGAGGTTCTGTTTGGCTCAGTTTCTTTGGATAGTTCTGGGTCTGTTGTTGGTGATAGAGATCAGAGTCCTCTCTTATCTGGGTGGGGCTCCAGAGGCACATATGTGAGGTACCTTTTTTCTGTGCTGTATCCGTTCTGTGGAGAAATAGAAAAGTGAAATGTTTATCGATTTCTAGGAAAAGAGGAATTCCGCTCCCTGGTGACACTGTTGAAGACCTCTTGCAGCATGTCAGTTACACGGAGCCACTCACTCTCACCCAGTTTCTAGAAAAGTTTGCTCTCTACATGCCTGCCATTGCGTAAGTAACTTATTGCCTGGTAACCGCTGCAAGTTCTTATCGGTCTCAGGCGTCTGCAAGCTAGAATTGCCAATTTGGGGCTTGAATGGTCCTGAGAATGCTTGCTTGGGAGACTCTAAGCTACAAAATGTATTCATTTCCCTTTACTATGATAAGGATGATTGATAACATCATGGTATTTTATTTGCTTATCTGAAAAAAATCACTGGTTCCTGGGAAGTGGGGGAGTAGGCTTTTGCCCAGCTGGTTTAGAGATGATGCAGTCAGTCCTGGCACCATGCAGGGAGAGAAGCTAAATGACTCACTAGATAGGTCGCTTCCAAGCCAAAGGACTCTTGCATTCTAATTTCTCTAAGTGTGTGATGAATTTTCATGTGCTGGTGAGACGGGGATGCCTCTTGGGAAGCATTCAGACCCTCAGCGGGTCCACTCTCCCCTATCTTGTTGAACAGCAGCCCGTAAGTTGCTGAGAACTCATAAATCAGACTAATCCTGTTCTTTTCCTTACAGGGGGGACCGCGATGCTGTGAGAAGAATAGCCTATGAGTTTGTAGAAATGAAAGCGAAAGAAGGTGTCATCTATGTTGAGGTCAGGTACAGCCCTCACCTCCTAGCCAACTGCAAAGTTCATCCTGTTCCATGGGGCCAAGAAGAGTAAGTGAATCCATAAAGTGTAAGACTGTGTCAACACAGCACGCTGAGATCTGCGCGAAAGCCACTGACCAGCAAATGGAGAACACAGTTTTGCTCCCGGCAGACAATAAAGAGGATCTATAACTTGAGAGCCAGATTTTCATGGTTTTATATGCATAATTTTGTGCCTAATTTACATGTGCAATTACAGTAGTTTGTATAGGCACGTAACTAATTGGACACACTTGCTGGTAATTACCCAGTGAGCAAGCACAATTTTGATAATTGTGCATAGAAATTAGTGTGTGCAGTTCTGCTCCTAAACAAAATGTAGAGCTGAATCCATACAGGTGCATTGGAAAGCACAATTTAGTATGCCTTAACAAAGATATACACTAGTAGCTGTTTCATCTGTGCTTTGGTAACTGCTCCTTCTCCTGTCTTCCCACTTCCTCAAAGGCTTAATAGCAGAGTGCTGTAGTGACGTCTCGATTATCTTTTTCCAGAACATGCTTCCGCATGCTAACTATTGAGGGTTACAAGCAAAACTAAACTGCTGTTGTTGAAGTAGATGAACCAAGTAAATTTTGAGATGCCGTGTGTGTGTGTATAATTTTTTTTTTTTTTTGATCATTCACCACTTGGTAATCACTGAGTTCACTGGTTTCAGAGTAACAGCCGTGTTAGTCTGTATTCGCAAAAAGAAAAGGAGTACTTGTGGCGCCTTAGAGACTAACCAATTTATTTGAGCATAAGCTTTCGTGAGCTACAGCTCACTTCATCGGCTGCATACTGTGGAAAGTATAGAAGATCTTTTTATACACACAAAGCATGAAAAAATGGGTGTTTACCACTACAAAAGGTTTTCTCTCCTCCCATCCCACTCTCCTGCTGGTAATAGCTTATCTAAAGTGATCACTCTCCTTACAATGTGTATGATAATCAAGGTGGGCCATTTCCAGCACAAATCCAGGGTTTAACAAGAACGTCTGGGGGGAGGGGGGTAGGAAAAAACAAGGGGAAATAGGTTACCTTGCATAATGACTTAGCTACTCCCAGTCTCTATTCAAGCTTAAGTTAATTGTGTCCAATTTGCAAATGAATTCCAATTCAACAGTCTCTCGCTGGACTCTGGTTTTGAAGTTTTTTTGTTGTAATATCGCAACTTTCATGTCTGTAATCGCGTGACCAGAGAGATTGAAGTGTTCTCCGACTGGTTTATGAATGTTATAATTCTTGACATCTGATTTGTGTCCATTTATTCTTTTACGTAGAGACTGTCCAGTTTGACCAATGTACGTGGCAGAGGGGCATTGCTGGCACATGATGGCATATATCACATTGGTGGATGTGCAGATGAACGATCCTCTGATAGTGTGGCTGATGTTATTAGGCCCTGTGATGGTGTCCCCTGAATAGATATGTGGGCACAGTTGGCAACGGGCTTTGTTGCAAGGATAGGTTCCTGGGTTAGTGGTTCTGTTGTGTGGTATGTGGTTGCTGGTGAATATTCGCTTCAGGTTGGGGGGCTGTCTGTAGGCAAGGACTGGCCTGTCTCCCAAGATTTGTGAGAGTGTTGGGTCATGCAAGGTAACCTATTTCCCCTTGTTTTTTCCTACCCCTCCCCTCTCCCTCCCCAGACGTTCTTGTTAAATCCTGGATTTGTGCTGGAAATGGCCCACCTTGATTATCATACACATTGTAAGGAGGGTGATCACTTTAGGTAAGCTATTACCAGCAGGAGAGTGGAGTGGGCGGAGAGAAAACCTTTTGTAGTAGTAAACACCCATTTTTTCATGCTTTGTGTGTATAAAAGATCTTCTATACTTTCCACAGTATGCATCCGATGAAGTGAGCTGTAGCTCACGAAAGCTTATGCTCAGATAAATTGGTTAGTCTCTAAGGTGCCACAAGTACTCCTTTTCTTACTGAGTTCATTGAAATTTGCAATGAATCTCCCCATCTGTACAAATCAGTGAGGTCCCACTTTTGTTTTCAGCTCAGGCAAGGAGAAGCCTAGCACGGACCTCAGTTAGTTAATGTATAATCCAATCCCTGTTTATATAGGACCAGAGGGGGGCAGCACACCTTTTATTTCTATCTGGAATGCAGTAATAGTCATGTATACGCTTTTCCTTCCCCCGCCCCCCCCCTAAAAATGTTGTTCTTTTGGTAACCGCTCCATCTGCTGCCCTCTCCTGAGGACAACTTGCCCCAGGGGCATTGTCTTGTCTTTGTGTGGGGAAATAGCTGTTAGATTTTTGGCTTAAGCTGCTCCCCCTTAAAGAAGTCACCGGAGTTCAGATACACATCCCCTCCCCAACCCCCCATCCAAAATGTAACATTTTCTGCCAGCAAAGTTAGTGGGCTGAGCCTTTGGGAGCAGCCCTAGTAGCTCTCAGTCTATCTTTCTATGTCATCTGTGCTCTTTAGAACAGTGTGTCACTAAGTAAACCAGCACTGAGCTTTGCAAGGAGACTTCTGGGATTTCTCACAAAACATGGTTTGAGGCTTCTGCTGCTTTTTGTGTCACACCACTCACTACTGCCAGGATAGTGCAAAGCTCTGCATCTTAATCAGACTTTCTGGCCAAAAAATAGAAAAGGGAAAAAAAAGTTCCTCTTCCCCAGCTGGCAAACTGGTTCATTTACTCGAAGAAATACGGTACTCTAGCGCGGGGGGGGGTGGGGGGTGGTGGTGGTGGTTTGAAAGTGCATCTCTCAGACCAACATGCATCCCACGCAACCCTGCCGTGCCACCTCCCTCATCCTCCAAACAGATGTGGGTCACTGAGGACCTCAGTTACAAAGGAGGCTAGTGCTGCATGTAGGTGCAAAGGAAGATTCACAGATGCACCTAAGGGAGTCAGAGGCCTAACCTGCTTAGATACTTTTGTAAAT
This sequence comes from Chelonia mydas, assembly GCF_015237465.2. Classification (NCBI taxonomy): domain Eukaryota; kingdom Metazoa; phylum Chordata; order Testudines; family Cheloniidae; genus Chelonia; species Chelonia mydas. The sequence goes on along the minus strand of NC_051253.2, from coordinate 19,558,335 downwards.
GCTACTAAGGGCCTAAATCTTTGTAAATCTGGCCCTGAAACTACAGTTCCTGGCAGACCGTGCTCCCTCTTGCTCTGAGGGGGTGCAGTGTACTCCTTTTTATATATATAAATGTGGCCCTTAGCTTTCTGGCATTTTGCCAGTGTGGTCACATTGGTTGGGCAGTGTTTGGATTCTCCTGTATTTTACAGCATACAGCAATAATACAGCCAGCTCAGTGATGTTACATTAGGGAAGCAGTTTCTCTTCCTCTGGGATTGCTGGGGTGTCGAACCTCACAAGCTTGCTAGCTAACTTCTAAGTTTTCTTCCCACAGGGGCGACCTCACTCCGGATGAAGTGGTTCACCTTGTTAATCAGGGATTACAGGATGGAGAAAGGAATTTCAACATCAAAGCCAGGTCTATTCTATGCTGCATGCGCCATATGCCAAGTAATGTATTACAGTTCACCTGCTGCTCTGCTCCCTCCTTTCCTGACCCTTTGAAGGGTGTGTGAAATGCCTTGAATTGCGATCCTTTGGGGAAATGTTAGGGAAGCATCAGTTGCTCAGTTCTGGTTTGAATGTTGTCTCAGTGCCGTGGGAAGGTGATGGCTATTTCCCATGTAGGTGCTGGTGGAAGAGAGAGACAGAGGGAGGAGAAGACACTCTTCATACCCACTCAGTGATTTCCAGGTCTTTTCTCTCTGGGGAGGGGGTAAATCTGACATCTCCCCAGTCTCAAGATTGAAAGGTACCAGCTCAGTTTTCCCTATTTCTGCAGAAAGCAGTTTCTAACCAGCTTAGAGTTGTGCTCAGGTTAGTCTAAGCCACTTTATGGGGTAGGGTACATGCTCTGGCGTATCAGATGAATAGCAGCATCTCCTAGAGGTGCAAAATAGAGGTTAAGTGGAGTGTGCGTTGTTCATTTCCATTTCCTGCAGCTAGCTTTAAAATAAAAACCAAGAGCTGGGTAGACTGACACAGGACAGCTCCAGCTGGGGTTCGAGGAGATGTGGTCTGGTTCAGAGATTGCTCTTTATAACTGGGATTCAGGGCAGACAGGTTCCTTGTGAAGAGACTATTAGTTATGAATTGAAAGACCATATATAATATGTCTTCTTCTAATTCTGGTATTAAACAAACCAAACCCTTGAAATACACTGCTTCAGTCCATGCTAGAACCTCATTCAGTATTATTCCCTTCCATGATAAAGACGGGGAAACTTGAACTCCTAGTTGAGAATGAAACTAATTTCTGGACTCCGTTGGAGGGTGGCGTTGGAAATGTTTATCCTCTAGTGCTGTTCCCAGCATCCCAAAGCACAGTGCAGAACAAAAATGATCAGCAGTTAAAAGCAGTAACAAAGGTACCTGCCAGTACTTCAGGTAAAGCTGCAGAGTAGATGCTCAAGTTGGAAACATTCCATGGGCAAGGAGAACAATTATATAATGACTGCACTTCCGTTGTCTGGTTATGATGAGGGCTAACTAAATAACCTGTTGTTTCCATACTCTATGCAGGACCAGGTCCAAAAAACAGGTGAAATACGCTAAGCCACGTTCACTAAAAGCCAAAATTTTAAATGTATGTAGGTGCCTGAAAATGCAGCCTGGTGCCTAGTGGGATTTCGAAAGGTGCCTGAACATTTTTGAAAATCCCACTAGGTGCCTGTCTGCATTTTATACTCCTGGGGGCACTCTGCACTAAAAAATTAAATTCTGTGCACAATATTTTAAAATTCTGCAAATTTTATTTGTCAAAATAACACTACATAATCATACCAGTTTCAATTATTTTGGTAACTTATTTCAAAATACCTGTCAGCAAGTATGTCTGTAACAATACAGACAAACACAAAAATTCCCCCAGGATTAGAGAGTTAAAGAAAACCCTATGACACCCAGTTCCTGTTTCTCTGCTCCCTTCCCCCCGCCCCCAGAGCCCAATCAAGAGTACCAGACACCTACAATCCCTCCCACCATCCAGAGCCCAGCCGTGCCCCCAGCCCGAACCCCCTCCTCCCCACAGCCCAGCCATGGTCCCCTCTTGATTCCTGTTACTAGAAAAGCCCCTTCTGCTTTCAGCTCTGCACAAAGCATTGCCCTGCGAAGCGAAGCATTCTATGGATACTGTGATAATGAGAAAGCAGGGGCTTGGAGCTGGGAGTTCTTCCCATACCATGTAGTCAGGCACATACATTCTAAAGTGCAAAGTCACAACGTAATACAATCTACTGGGACTGACTCATGGAGTTTTGCTCTTGTCAAGGGCTGTAATGATAATGAAGGGCTCCCCCTTGGAAGGCCTAATAACCAGGGCTAAAACCTGTCATGCCTACCAACTTTACAGGCAGTGAGCTCACTTGTTAGTGGGGCTGTGACTCTGGTCTGTAAATCTGGCTCTAGGGTTTTGTTGCTTTTTTAGGGCTTCAAACTCAGGGAAAAATCCCAGAAGGCAAATGAACTAAATTTTTATATTCATGTGAACAACCACATCTGTTTAGACAAGAGCTCAGGGATGTTTTTCTTAAATCCTGCTGCTCTTCTTTCCAGGCTGGTCATTGGAGGTGGTAGAGCTGTGTAAGAAATACCAGAACAATACGGTGGTAGCCATAGACCTGGCTGGGGATGAGTTGGTGTCTGAGACCTTCCCAGAGCATAGGAAGGCTTATGAGGTTTGTTCAATGAGCTTCTCGAAAAATCTTGTATCAAATTCTTTCTGGTTAGTGCAGAAAACCGCACAGTACAAAGGGGATCTGGCAAGTAGTTCAGATCCAAAGTGGCCTGTAAGACTTATACATGTCTTAAAATTACTAGAAGTGTTTTATTGGCATAGTAGAAATATTACTTTTAATTTGGTTTTTAAATTGCTAATAGAGCATATACATAATTTAAGTATAAAGAGATGTTTTTATTTAAATGTGTCCCAGCTGCGTTCACAGCCTTGGTTCTGCAGCACTGAGCTAGTGCACAGAGCCACAAAGTGAAATTGGTGGTAAAATGATCATGCATTCAAATCTGCATGACTGCTCCAAGGACTGCATAGGGCTACCTGCTTACGTTGTTTTACAGGATCAGAACTCCATACCAGACATGAAACTGGCTAGTCCCTCTTCACTGTCTCCAGCTGAGTAAAATGCAAAAACTAAATCAATCAGATAAACAGTGTAAACATATGTTCAAATTTTTTTTCCATTGTAATAAACTAAGATGATGGTATTGGAGGAGATTTCTTTCCTGAAATGTATTCTTTTTAACTAGACAGTGTTACTTTACTGTAGCTTAAAAAGGAAGCCCCATGCAAATATCTCCCATCTGTATATAAGGATTTTAGGACTCTAGGGGTGTTTGTATTTTAAGAAGTTACGTGATTGGCATAGGTCAGTGGGAGCTGAGGGTGCTCAGGAACCCAGCCTCAGAGGACACTGGATTTAAAAATCGTGCTGGGTGTCAGGTGATTGGTTGAGGTAGAATCAGGGATATCTCAGGGGTATACTGTTGTAGTTAACAGTCCGACTGCCATCTGTGGTTGTCATGGGAATCATTACAAATGTCCTAATGTGAAAGCAAAAACTTGAGAGCAAGGGGAAGAGTATGGAAGAAATATACTTTGTTTTGCATGGCCCTGAACTTCTGTACTTTCATAATCGGTGTCTCCTTGCATAAATGCCCAGTGCCATTTTTGAAATCCATGCAGTATCTCACTTGCTATCATCTTTCCATTGAGCACTTATTGATAAGATATTACTTGCGTAGCAGTTTCTTATCCTTTCTAACATGCTGAAGTTCCTTGTCATGAGCACTAATCAAGCAGCTGTACCTTCATCTTGTGCAACTGTTATACTTGCATTATACAAGATGAATCAATTAGTTGCTTTTCACGTTAAACTACACGTCCCAGGTAGTTTAAAGGCAAATAAAACGAGATGGAAAACCAATTAATATCTAGCTTGCCTATGCGTGGGGTCTCAAAGTCCAAATTTCTCAACCAAAAGGATTTGAATTGTTCTTGTCTGAAAGCCAGCGTCTCATTCAGACTCAGAGAAACACGGAAGGAACAAAAGCTCCAATTTGTCAGGCTTTCTCAGCCAGCATGAAAGTAGAATGCTCTCTTTCTAAATTGCCCTCATACTGGAGCTTCACACATCAACAGTAACATGGATAATATGACTTATGAAATGAGAGGCTTATGATGAAGGGATTCGATGTCTGCCTTTGCACTGGTGTTCCCAGTTTTCAGTTGTGTTGCCATTTAAGCTCTGGCTGGGAGAAGTCAATGACTCTCACTACAATTGGGGGTAGTAGGGAGAGTTCTGTATGTGACTTGCCTGCAGTAGGTTGTGGGGAGATCATGGGAAGCCATGTAAAGATCTTGAAGCTGTGACTCTAGATAATTAGCTCATGCTAAAGTCCTAGGTGAGTGATGTTATAAACCAAAGAAGTATGCAGAGAGGAATGAATTATCTCCTTGGTTGGGAAGTTCTGGGTTATTTAGAGTCAGAGGAGGCTGTTTGGAGGGGACAATCGAGGGGTGTGATTGCAGTTCATGTAGACATACCTGAGCTAAGCTTTAATCCAGCTATCTCTGATCGTAGAGCAGTGAAGGTGTGAGAGCACGTGCTTCTGTGCAGACCTGTCTGTAACCCTGTGTAATTCTTGGGCAGCTACCCCACACTGAAGCATGCACTGCTGCAGCTTCACTGCTCTGGAACCAGAGCTAGCTAGATTAAATCTACTCCCGTATGTCTACCCAAGCTCCAGTTGCACCTGTGATTGTGGTGTAGACATACCCTGAGAATGGAGGTGTGGGAGAGATTTCTGGCTTCCCCATTGCACACCCCCACACCCACAGAAATTCCTGCCCATCTCGCTGTTTTCTAATCTGTATAGTGCACCAAAGAAGGATACATAAATGAACAATAAAAGCAAGCAGACACATCTGCTCTTTCATTAAGAGCTAGTAACTGGAACTGATGGAATGGAAGGTGCCATGTGGGGTTGGAGGTAGAATCTTGGAAAGCAGCAGAACCAGTTGCTCTGCTATTGTCTCTGTGCAGTACGCCACCCCTGACCCCCATACCGTGCCACTCTTTGATCACAGACGTTAGAGGAAATAAACATAGTTGTTTTCTCTGAAAAATCCTCCTGCAAGCTGCAGATCAGGTTAATTTGCTTCATGCACGTGACCTTGGTAAAGCGAGCTGGCAAAATGATGGGAATTGGGCAGGCAGAGAGACTCGCTCTGGGCGTGAGTGCCCCAAGAGCTGGCCTGTGCATTTAACACACGTTGGAAACAAAATAGTGTTTAAATCAAATCTTTGTTTATCTTTAAGACCTCTGGCTTCAGAGCCACCTCCTGCAGTTCTGACACAGTCAAAGCTCCCATAGACTTCAGCAGGAGTTTTGCCAGAGCTTGGAATCTTCTGTCTTTTAAATTGTTGACTCTGGGTTCTGTCAAACTCGTTGCTCGGAGCCCTAACCTGAAGGCCTTGTCATGCTTCATTGAAGTCAATGGCAAAACTCTCATTAACTCTTACTTAATCAGTCTTCGGGATCAGTAGGAGAAGAGTTGCACTCTGACAGTTCAAAGCCCAATCCAAAGCCCTCTGGATCATTCCATAGATATTGGGGGGAGAGGGGGGTTGGATTAATCTGTTCATCCTCGGAACTCCCCAGATTAGCAGTTTCTGACACAAATGAAAGGCCAGTGTGAAGGGAAAGACTGGTAAGCTTAGCCCTGACTGAATGGTCAGCCTTCGGGGTAACTGTCTGAGTCCCTATTCTGTGCAGGACATGTGACAAGTGTGTGTTAAAACAAAGCTATCAGTGCAGACACAGGGAGTCTCGATTTAGTTTTTAGTAGACTCATCTAGGGCTTTTCGTATTAACATACCAAGCGGAACCGTGTCTTACCCAGTAGTTCAGAGCAGAGCCTGGATATGCAGTGGCTGCAAACTAAGTGGAAAATTCACAAAGCACCTGAAAAATTCAGTAATACAAAACAGCAACCTCCTGAAGGGGGTGTGTGCACGTGCATGCTGCCTCTGGTAAGATCCCTATAACATCTGCTCAGTGCCCATTCACATGCCCAGGACTTTGGGGTTTGGGATTTCCCAGATTCATAGAATCCTGTTTTGTCACGGATGAAAGGTGCCAGGCTGAGAGCCCCCCTAGACAGCAGGCCCTGAACAGGTAAGGCACAGGTCACAGCAGTGAGAACTCCCCCCCCCCCCGCCATGTCACCTTAGCCAGCGTGCCTCGCGGGGAGGACCATCTCCATGGCTCAGTGAGTCCTTGGCCTGTCTGCTGAGACTGCCAGCAAGAGAGACAGTTGTACGGTAGTTGTTGGGGTGTTTGTGTGATGTGGACATCAGGGACTGGACTGAGACTCACCGAACTCGCTGCATGTGGGCTATGAATAACTGGCAGCTGGCCTGCTAGCCCAGCCTTAACTCCTACATCGTTGCCTTCTCAGAGTCAATGATCTGTTTTTAAAAAAAAAAAAAAAATGTTATTTGAGAACATCATTCATAGCTACACATACCCAGCACTAGGGAATGAATTTGCTTTCATTCCCTAGTGTGCTGGCTGGGCTTCCCAGACACTCACCTACCCAGCTCCTACGCTGTCTGAGATTGATAATTGATTTTCTTCTTATTTTGATTGTGTTGCTCCACAGTCGTTACTCCTGGGGTTGGAGCTCTCAGCCTAATGGTCTGTTGAAAGCATTCGCTCTGGCTTGAAGGCAGAGAGTAGTCAGTGGTGTGGTTGCTGTCCTAATAGTTTGTTCACATCCCTTCCCCCACCTGCCCCGCCTCTGTGCCTCCCCAAACCCACAGCAGCGTTTTCACTCTTTGCTTCATGTGGGCTTTTCCAGGAAGCTGAAAGATGTGGCATTCATCGCACTGTCCACGCTGGGGAGGTTGGGGCACCGTCTGTCATCAAGGAGGTAAGAAACCCCAGCGCAGGGCAGTGGAATAAGTTACAGCAGAGCTGCAAAATACTCTGTATTGTAATGCAGGGGACAAAGGTAGCTAGCGCCAAATCCTGGCCCATCACTCAGTAGCCCCTTGGAGCCAAATCCCCCCATTGCTCTAAGGGAGCAGAGTCTGTGCATCATACAAAGAGGGAGCCAGAGATTGAGCCTCATATAGCACTTGGAAGGAGCAGGCTCTCCTAGGACAGGGCCCCCATGTCCTGCATGCAGGAGTGGATTGGAGTCCTGGTTTGGGGCTTGGAGGGCTCAGGAGCTCCTGTGAGCTTGCCTGATCCTCTGGGGAGTAGGAGTCAGGCCCTTGCACAGAGCTAAGAGAGACTTTACATGTTTTCTATTCTCTACAGGCAATCAATGTTCTGAAGACCGAGCGGATTGGCCACGGCTACCATGTCCTGGAAGACCCAGCCCTTTATAGGGAGCTGTTGGGTAGGAAGATGCATTTTGAGGTAATGACTAATTCTGCAGGGGTGGCAGTTGTGTAACGATCATCTTGTTCCGTCTGAGAGTGAGGGATCAGCTCTTGGGTTGCATGACAAGTCAGCATTTTGAACAATGAACATGGACTTAAATGCCTTTACTATAGGGGTGAAATTGCTGCCACCTGGAGTCCAAGTGCTAACAGCGTTTAGAGTGAAATCCGCTCTCCACACCACAGTTTGAATTTAGCTGAGGTGCTTCGTGGAAACCAGACATACAAGGCTCCAGCATGTTGCTAACTGGGCTGTTGAGCAGAAATGCGATGTCACCAAGGGGATACAAGTCTGGATCCTTCTTTGTGCTGAGTGCCAGAGGTCACGTCATGCTCAGCCTTGGGGAAAAGGAGCCTGTATTATTTAGTCCATCTTCAGTGGGTGCTTGGAACAGCACCGGCTCTCTGAGTAGAAGGATGCCTTTACCCCTTCCCAGGCAGAGGATGAGTGGCCATGGTGTTAGGCTCACAGGAGTCACAGGCGGGAGAGTGGTGGCAGGTGAGATGTTGAAGAACCTGGTGGTTCTAAAAGGTCCCAGCTTTGGGAGCATGTCTTCCTCAGATGTGCAAAAGAACAAAACCCAGTCTGGGCCCTTAGTGTATACTAACTAGTACAGTAGAACCTCAAAGATACAAACAGCAGAGTTACGGGCTCACTGGCCAACCGGACACCCTTTGGAACCGGAAGTAATCAGGCAGCAGCAGAGACACGCATGCACAAAAAGCAAATACTTTACTGACTCACTTTAGCCCTAGGACTCGGGGCTTCAGCCCGGGGGCGGATGATTAGGGCTGCAGCCGCAGGGTGAGGGGGGGTCAGGGCTCCAGGCAGGGGGTGGGTATCAGGGCTTCTGACTCTTGGGAGCACCAGGGCTCAGGGCTTCAGCCCCATGGCTCCTTTCCTGGCATCAGCCCCAGCACTCCCCCTGGAGCTAGAGCCCCAGCGCCCGCTGCCCTGCTGAAATGGGGAACGGAGCCATGGGGAGCCCTGGCACCCCCTGCAGGGCAGAAGCCGGGAACAGAGCTGCAGGGCTGAAGCCCTGAGCCCAGGCACCCCCTGCAAGGCTGAAACCGGGAGCGGAGCCAGGGAACTGGAGCCCCAGCGTTCTCCCCAAATCTAAAGTTCTGAGCCCTGGTGCTCCCAAGGGTCAGAAGCCCTGACCCTTCAAATCCCCCCCACACACACACACACAGAGCCTTAAAACCCCCTTCCTTGAGGCTGCAGCCCCAACCCCACCAGTGGTTGAAGTCCCTAAGGTCTTGTTCAGAGTTATGGACATTTCAGAGTTACAGGTAATCTCCATTCCTGAGGTGTCTGTAACTCCGAGGGTCTGCTGTAAAAGCGTCCTGAGCAGATGGCTGTGGTCACTTTCCTAGCCAGGCTTTTCTTTATATATGGCAGTCATAGGTCACTGCTCCCTCTGATGTGAGCTGTTCTACGAGAATGGCTGCGGTGGGGTGGAAGGGAGAGGTGGGATGGGAATGACAGGGGCTTCTGTGCTCGGGCAGAAACACATAGCCGGAAAATAAAAGAGCTCAAAAATGTTTATATCCAGCAGGCATGGGGGTAAATACTTGTTGCGGAGACTGAGATTTAATGATCATTATTGTTTTCACAGAGCTGTAAATGTAAATGGTGCTTTTCAGGCCCAGCTCCTGCCTGGAGAGCTTTGGAATCTGTGTGCAGCAGTATTATGGAAGAGACTGACTCTGCCTTTTTTTTCCGTACACATATAGGCCTGTCCTTGGTCCAGTATCCTCACCGGAGCATGTGATCCAGATTTTGGGAAACACCCAGTAATTCAGTAAGACGTTTAAATATATTATTTTCAAGTAACTAACTCAGACTTCACTTATGTATAACTGCTTTATTACTTCACGTGAGAAGCAAGTCCTAACCACTTGTCAGAGTATTGTGCATCAGCTAAGGGACCAGTTCAGAGGCACTGTAACAAATATGCTGATAGATTTTTATCCTTAGAGAGAGCTTTCTGCCCGCCTCAGGCCCCTGCTTTGAGCTGACAAGGGGCTAAGCCCTGGATTGCAGTGCATTGCTGTCTGGCTCTGGAGTGGGTAGAGGGGTCAGACACTTTGAACATCCGTCCAACAAATGATTTGTTGTTGCATTTAAAAAGTAGGGTGGGAATAGCAATGTGAAGTTTGCAATGCAAACTACAGCTTTGATAGGAATTTGTTTATTTAGCTGGATACAAATAGCCAAACTTGGTGGAAAGCTGTGGGGTTTTTAGTGTATTTTACACTTGGAAAAACACAAACTATGCGAACTCTAATATTTGTCCCACTTTAAATTCTGTTTTCCCAGGTTTATGAATGATAAAGCCAATTACTCCCTGAACTCTGATGACCCGCTCATTTTTCATTCTGCAATTGAGACTGATTACAAAATAGCTAAGCAGTTCCTGGACTTCACTGAAGAGGAGTTCAAGAGAGTGGTAAGTTGTCTTGGGATGTTCTGTGCAAAGCCACGTGTTGGAGCCTAACATGATCCATTTTTTTTCTCAGATAAATCTCATTTTTAAACATGAAACCGGAAGAGAGTTCAGCGGAGTTAAAACTGTGGGGAGAAAAAGCTGAATTATGTGGGGGCACAACAGCAGTGTGAAGATAGGGTTTTTTCTGAGTCCGCGTCAGCTGGTGGGGGTGGAGGGGCGCTGGCCAGCACTGAGTCATCATGACGCATACAAATGGCCATCTGGAATGAATGCCGAAAACAGAGTATAAGTTCTATGGGTGTTTAGACCAGGATGATCTGCAAAGATGCGGCACACTTGACTAGCTTGCTGCATGGAACTTTACTAAGGATGAGTCAAGATGAAAATTTGTTCCCTGAATAGTTCCTCAGACTGGAATTGAGCAACAGAAGGTGGGGATGCTGGTCGCAGGTCGCTCGCTGCCCTTCCCTGTGTATTTGACTGTGATCACATGTGCAAAAATGTGTACATGTGTGTGTTCAATGGGAGCCTGCAGTTAGCCCAATGTAACTGTTATGCAGCAAACCATTTGGTTACAAAGGGGCCATTTGCTTTTGCCATTACTTATAGGGTCACATGGTGTCTGTCATATTTGCATGCAGATTGGCATGAGCAGTGTCCTGAAAAGCTGCTAATTCTGTTTTTCATCTGCCTTGTACCTAAGATAAAGGGACAGAAAAATAGTCTGATAGAACAAAAACAGTGAGGGGTCCTTGTGGCACCTTATAGACTAAGGACTCCTTATTGTTTTTGCTGATACAGACTAACACGGCTACCACTCTGAAACTAGTCTGATAGAGTTTCACTTCTTTATGGGTAACCTCTGATGCTTTCCTGTTTCACCGTTAGATGTGCACTGGGTTGAAAGGAGATATGTACTGTCCAGGCATTCATGCATCCTACCATATCTTGGAAACCAGTTGATTTCCTTTCTGTGTGTCGAAGATGAATTTGCAGAATGCAGCTGTGCAGGAGAAAGCACTGGGCCTGTATCAGGGGACTCATTTAAGGAGCAAGCGTCTGTCTTCCTGGAGAGTAGACTTATGCGTTAGTTCTTCCTTCCAGCTGTAGAAAGTTCTGATCTTTATACCGTTAAATCCATGGGCGGTTTTGCTGCAGGCTCCTGCAGAAGACGAGCTGTTCCTTTCTGTTTAATGAAAGGAAGCTTATAAATTAAGGGGAGAGAGACGTTTTTGTAAATTGTTAAGGGAAGCCAGTAGTGAACTTTGTTACAACAGCAGCATATCAGGCAGGGCCTGATCCAAAACTCATTGAAGTCAATGAGAGTCTTTCCCTTGACTTTAATAGGCTTTGGATCAGGCCCCTGAACTGCACATCCTGGAACCCGATAAAGGAATTTAAGACACATTGTTTATCTCCTGCTTTTTTTTAAGCCCATCACAAATCCTGAGTAGGAGCAGGTTCCTTTGAAAACTGAGGCTGCTGAAAAGAGCTCAAGAGTAGCAGTGCTAACAAAAGTGTCATTTGACTTACACCAACTCGCTCTCACTCACTGATGCACAAAGATTTGTGCACGTACAACCCCACACTCACACTTGTGGGTATTACCCAGCTATCTCAGTCTTTCTTCTTTTCTTCCCAGAACATCAACGCAGCTAAGTCCAGCTTCCTGCCTGAGAAAGAAAAGAACGAGCTTCTCAGTAAGCTGTATGAAGCCTACGGGATGGTCCCAAACAACCCATCCTAATCCTGCTTCTACCAGCCGGCAGGTTGCGTTCACCTCTCCCCATGTGTGCTCGACTCCTCTTTGTTTTAGTGGGAGCATTTGGGGAGGAGGTGCCATGGTATTACTTTGCTGACCTTTACAGTCCAAGGCATACACTATAAAGCAGTATTTCCATGGTTCCTACCTTATATACCTACATACAGCACCCACATACTAAATAGATATCTGATTTCCTAGATTTCTGACTCACAAATGTCCAGGTGGAGTTTTCTGGCATAATTCCATTGTGGCTTATGCCAGTTTTACATCCTGGTGTAAATGAGAGCAAAATAAGGCCCTCTTTCTTTGTGGTGGTGGTGGTAACATTTTGATGTGACTTTTTGGTGCTCTAGTTCCCTTGCTGATCTACCTTAAGTCCCTCTTTGCACTACAGAAGTAATCATGTTGAGCTGCGGCTGTGGTCAAACCATGGTAGAAGACAGTTTTTTCCCCACCTTGCTCGTGTGCTTCAAACTGGGTGAAATTGTTTCAGCAAATAGTTTATTTGCTGAAAAATGCAGCTTTAATCACCCCAGAGCCATTCACGAATTTCTCTTGCATTTGCTGAATACAATCTGAAAATGCCAGTGACCTAACTCAAAATGTTTTGAATTTGGCCATTTGTCTAGTGTGCAGAGGCCGGGGAGGACCTCCCTTTTACAGGCTTTAGCCCATTAGTTAGGGTACTGTCCTGGGGAGGGCTGCTCAGGCCTACTGATAAGACCTGACTGGACCAGAACCCAAGCTGAGCACAGCTGACCTGAAAGTGTCAAGTCTTTTTCAGAACGGACCTCCTGAACCAATCCCCACCTGCATCATCACCGCCACCACCTTGTTCTTAGGGCTCGGCCTGGTAGGAGTTTCCCACTCCCGACTCCTCCTCTCTGGCCACCTCGTGCCCATGGTGGTGCCTGCGTGTCCCACTCTGCCAGCTGCCCCCACCTCGCTGCTCTGAGTGTGCTGCAAAGTGGGAGGTATTGCAACTTGTCAGCATGCTCAACCCAGAGGGTCAGGTTTTTTCAGATCTGGCCCTGACACACCTACTCTTCTGGGATATGGGAGGCTCCAGTTCAGTTCCGCTCTCTGCCTGATGAGGAAGAAAGAATTGAACATGGGTCTCACACATTGCAGGAGACGGCCCTACCCACTGGGCTAGGGGATATTCTGGTGTGGGGCTTTCTCTGTTTTGCCTGTGAAAGCTGTTCTGTATATAAATAATTAAATAGTTGTTAGAGCTGGGACTTCAGCTTGGGTCAACATGCTAGGTGAGCGCACTAACAACCAGACTATCAAGTCATTTTCACTTTATTCCTAGTCCAGTGACTCTTCATTGACATTCAAAGTGGCAGTTCATAGTCATTCATAAAGACATTGAATGTAAGTGAGAATGACTCTATATCCGGATGGGTAGGGCACTTTGCTGCAGTGCAGGGAGACCTATTCAAATTCCTTTTCCACATTTGACAGAGGGGGAACTGAACTCAGGTCTCACACCACTGGGCTAAAGATAATTGAGGTGGTCATCCTCCCCCCAACCTCCACCCGGCATTTCATGATTTCTTCTTTGCTTTTGACAGATTCCCCAAATTCAAAAATGTCATGTTGGAATTAAACCTTTTGCTTCAACTTGACTTTTCAACTTTTTGATTCACCAAATTTTTTTTAAAAATATTTGTGTTCAGTTCAACCCAAAATGAATTTTTTTTTGAATTTTCTCAGAATGGCCAGTGAACTGAAAAATCCATTATTCACCTAGTTGTAGTGTGCATGTTATAATCATACGAGAGAACCTGCTTCTGACACTGGTAGATACCTAAATAACTAGTTTATTCTTGTTTGTATGGCTAGCGTTAAAACACAGTTTGGCCATAACTGTATGTAAACAAAATTTATTTTGTATTGTGAATGGGGACTAATAACAAGATGGAAAATGCAGCCGTGGTTGCACTTAGGCTTTCTGGTTGCAGAAATATAGGAACTTTTTTTTTTTAATTTAACAATTATTTTGTACTTTTTTTCATTTATTTAAAAAACAAAAAAACCTGTGTCGCAAAACCTTAAATCCTCAAAATGTCACTGCAGATGAGAGCATATAGCTCGGCTTCAGGACAGCTGGGGGTCTGTTTGGGGAGCCCAGAGACCTCCAGAGGTTTGCTGCATGTACATATAAAGTTAGTGCACATCTTTACAATTTCAGGACAAAATTCTCCTCTCAGATTCTCCCCTCCAGCATTCTGCACTTTGCAAGTGAGTCAAACTCCCAGGGGCTGAATTTTGTTCTTACTTTAGTCTATTTTTTTTTTTAAAAGATTCTTTAAAATGTGGTTAACTTCTATGTTCAATCTTTCTGACCTAAGGAAACCTTCAGATACTATTAGTAGAATTAAGAGAATAAACTAATGAGCTAAGGTCCAATATATTGTTAAATGTCCCGGGTGCCACAAGTGTTTCAGAAGGTACTTAGCAGAATTCTTGCTGGAAGTCCTGTCTTTAGTATGTTTGAGAATTTACAAAGAAAATATTAACATAATTCCAGTGCCATTTTGGTGCATTATGACACTGTTGTCCTTTTTATGCAAAGAAATGATTACATATTTGATTGACAGTAGGTTTCAGATACTTTTACCTAAGAGTTTGTAAACAGAGCTGAGGAAACTGGGGGGCAGGGAGTAGGGAGAACTCCAGTATCACAAGGGGTTGCAGAGACCCGGACCCCAAAGCTACCAACACCAAAAAGTTGCCTTTGATAAAGGGCTACATTCACCATTCTCCTAGACATTGGAAGACGGCTGGGATTTCCTCCTTTGATTTCAGACATCAGCAAGCCAGTGATGGGCTTGATTTTTTTTTTATTTTTTTTTATAAATGAATACAAAATGCTCTTCTCTTAAATACTTTGTGTGTGTATACACAAATATATAAATGAATTATTTTATTTTTTTAAAGCTAATGATAAGTTGTCAGTTTTAAGAATGGTTCTAACATTGTCATCCACAATCTTCTTTTGTTTGGAAATCTTTCTTCAGAAATAGCTTGTGAGGAACAGCTGTTTGCATTCTGGAGACTCTAAGTGAAGTGTTGTTCTGGTTTAATAAAATAACTTTATATTTAAAAAAATAATTGTATTTCTAATTTCTGCCTTAAGAGCTAAAGGGAAAATGTCAAATTCTGCACCATAATTCTAGCCAAATGTGACCCACATTGTTAGAACCTGGGGGATAATGCGCTCTGCATTTTTTTTTTATATAAGTATCTAATAGCATGTTGCCAAAATATTAAAGATAAAACATCTACCTTCTGGCCACCATCCCAAGCTGCTATTTTGACAGGACCTACAAAAAAGTAACATGTTGTGAATTCTTCCTTACTGTAGTTCTATGGGTAACTTTTGAAATTTCCTCTCACCTCCATATCCCTAGGGCCTCTGCAGTCAATCACAGCCAGTGGTGGAATCTGTGCAGTTACCCTGAGTGCCACAAGCTGGGCTCTGGTTGCTTGAAGGGAAAAATTGGAGATGGGATGGATGGAAGCAGAGGCCAGGTTGGACCTGTTCTCTCATTTAGCAGACATGTAAATTAGGAATAGCATCCCTGAAATCACAGGAGTTACACCATTATAGAATGGATGCATCTTGGATCAGAATCAGGCCCTGGGTGTACACATGGCAAATGTTGTTATTCAGTAACTTTGGGGCCTGACTCTTCCCCCCCCCCCCCATAATGGTACAAATCAGGAGTAACTCTCTCAGTCAGTGGAGTTACACGGTGTGGGAGGAGACTCCTGTTTGAAGTGCAAACGCGTCTCTTGTTCAGACATTGGAGGCTCACAAGTTCCTCAGAGCTGTTGATATAAGCTGTTCCAATTTCACACATCATTTACCCCATTATGCTCAAAGAAAGAGACCTGTCACTGCCAGACATGACAGTGTTATTACTGGGCATTGGGCTGTGATTTTTCTGCCATGTAGTCCGAAAACAATGTTTTGTTTGGTGTGTTTTCCCTTCTGAGCTGTGCAGAATTAATCAGAGCTGTGAGGCAATGCTGAACTTGGAACTGTTCCCTCTGCAGTCAGTGAGATCCTAGTGTCAGCTCACTTTTGGAGGCCCACTTTTGCAAGGGTCTTCTACCACTATGTGTCCGTGATCAGAGTTTCACTTCCACTTCCCATTGAAGTCCGTGGGAGCTCTGTGGGCCTAGCATCTCTGAAAGCCAGGATGTTACTAAATAATATGATGTGCTTGTTCTTTCAGCACAATTGGTGATGGCAGCTGACATGTCAAGTGACCATATTTCCCAATGCTGAATATGGGACACCTGGTAAAATTACTCGTACTCCAGTGAGTTCAATGGCAATCAATCAGAACTATGCAGTACAAACATTCAGATTAACATCAAGTTGACTGAGCCCCTGTTAAAAAGATAATACTGTATAGTTGGATTCTTTTACTTCTTATCTTTAAGGCTTTAGGGTTCACACTAGGGATGTAAATACCATTTTAAAAGTTAACCATTTAAACTATTAAAATTTGTCATTTAAAGGGTTAACTGATTAAGCGGTTGGGGCAGACTCCACTGGCGGGGCGGGGGCTGATCCCGCCGGCTTGGCTGTGGCCCCTCCAGCTAGGGCTGGATCTGCTCCTGCCGACGCAGGGCTGCTGGGATTGGCACAGGGTTAACATTTAAGGTTGGTTAACCAGTAAGACTGTTGCTTTCCGGTTAACTGGTAAGCAATATTTTACATCCCTAATTCACATGAGGAGGGAAGATACATACACCCCTACCCCCCCACACGCATACAGGGGGAGAAGTCACACACACGCACACCCGTCTGGTGCCTACCCCACCTGCACTCACCAGCCACCGCAGCTTGCAGCCCACAGCCAGTGTCGGCTGGAAATGGGATGGGGCCCTGCTGATCGAGAGCTGGCACACAACGGGGCTGTGCTGACAGACCAGTGGGGGAGCACCTACGGGGGCTGCGCTGACAGACCAGTGCGGGAGCACCTGGCCCTGCGGCCTGCATCATCACCCCGCCATTAGCCTTGCACACCCATCCCCATAGTCGGCCACGGGACCCTCCCACTCACCACTCGTGGATGGGTGGCTGGCGAGCAAGAATCCGGCCACCAGCAGGAGTGGACCCACCACTACTGATGGGGGTGGGAGGAGACAGAAAATATGGGACAATTTGCCCATTTTAAAGAAAAAGTTGGGACACTTGCAGGAGGGCTTAAATACGGGACTGTCCCTTTAAAAATGGGACATCTGGTCACCCTACTGACATGGGTCTTATTCTCACAGGGGAAACCTGATGCCCCCTGTCCTTCCTGTCCAATTGTAGTTTGCAAACAGCTGATTTTGGCTAAAAATAAAACTTGAATGCTCACTCCTGTGAGTTGAGAGACCTAATATTTGACTGACCCTGGCAGAGCTTGAGTTTATAGATGTGTATTATTCTGTCCCCTGCTCTGCCTGGCGGCTCCATTCTTGTGAGCATGTGGGAGGCTGGATGAGAGATGGATTCTACTCAGCCGGAGCTTTAAAGAACAGGAGACTTGGAGATTTAAAGCCCAACTCTGGTCTTACTGGAGTCACTGAGAACATGGCCAGTTTGCCGCGGACTTCAGTGGGAACAAGAGTGGGCTCTTACATGCTATGTTGGAGCAAAGTTGGCAGCATGATCCAGCAGAAGCTGATTGAGCTAGGTTAGTTGTTGGATTGTAAAAACAAACAAACAACAGGTGCAGCTTCTGCCTAGCTGCCAAATGCTTGTTTTCTAGGCGCTTCAGAGCCATAAATATCTCTACCCTGGCTCCGCAGTCATCTCATTTCTTTCAGAGTAGCAGCTGTGTTAGTCTGTATCCGTAAAAAAAAAAAAAAAAAAAAAAGAGTACTTGTGCCACAAGTACTCCTTTTCTCATTTCTTGGGCTCCTTGCTCCAGCACTTGGGAGCATATGAAGCTGGACAGCACTGGTGTCATTTGAAATAGCTCCTTTCCCTCTGTTCCCAACATAGATGTAATCTAGTGTGATGAGCTTGCAATTCCACGTTTCAGGAGATAGAAGTGGGGGGAACAGACAATTGCAGAAAAACCCCACTCAACTTTATTATCTGAGAGTTGTGTGTTCTTTATTACAACAAGCTTATAGTTTATCAAACAATTTTTAACACACACATGTCTCTGAAGAGAGAGTGTGTGAAACTTTTCCAGAAATAAATACCTTGGAGCTAGATGGATTCTGGAAGAGATTAGTCTGAATTTTATCAACTGTCAAAACATACAAAAAAGCCTCTTCTGCCCTTCTTGTAACAGTATCTGAAAACCCTACAATGCCAAATGGTGCCCATGTGTGGTGCTGCTGAGCCTGCAGGTGGAGTTTGTCCATGCACCTGTGAGCTTTGGTCCTTTTGTGATTCCCAAAAAGTAGCAGCACAGGTTAATAGTGTTCAATATTAATGCAGCAGGAACTCCCGTCACCCCTCCCCAGCTGATCCCAATGACTCCAGATGTCTCCGTCGGCAGCACTAAATATCCATTCATTTCTAAGCTGGATACAGAAGGAAGGTGAATTAAGGGAAGCACCGAAATCTCTAATCTATGGGAACAGGAAATAAATAAATAGTCTAAATGTACAGAGTAGAAAATGTACCTTATACAGTAAAGGCTGAAGTGTAGATTTTAAATGTCCTGTAGAGGAAAATTGCTACTGAGGCACTTTGAGAGTGGGTCATGTGACTACCACCCATGCAGTGTTGTTCTGAGCTGTTCTAGATGGGAGTAGAGTTCCATGGATGTACCACTCACTGATGAGCTTCCTACAGAACAGAATGTTCACGTATCTGAACAGAATGGTCGCAGCAGAGGCATTTAAGGGGAGAATTCATTGTTCTGGTTTGGCTCTCAATTGTCAGCAGATTTGATGGAATGGTCCCATTTTTAGTGTCTACAGCAGGGCTGTCAAGCAATTAAAAAAATTAATTGTGATTACTCGCACAGTTAATAATAGAATACCATTTATTTAAATATTTTAGCTGTTTCCTACATTGTCAAATATATTGATTTCAATTACAACACAGAACACAAAGTGTACAGTGCACACTTTATATTTATTTTTATTACAAATATTTGTGCTATAAAAACAAATGAAATAGTATTTTTCACTTCACCTCATATCAGTACTATAATGCAATCTCTTTATCATGAAAGTTGAACTTACAAATGTAGAATTATGTACAAAAAGACTGCATTCAAAAATACAAAAAAAATATGTAAAACTTTAGAGCCTACAAGTTCACTCAGTCTTACTTCTTGTTCAGCCCGTCACTTAGACAAACAAGTTTGTTTACATTTGCAGGAGATAATGCTGCCCACTTCTTGTTTACAATGTCACCTGAAAGTGAGAACAGGCGTTCGCATGGCACTGTTTTAGTCGGTGTTGCAAGATATTTATGTGCCAGATGCACTAAAGATTCATATGTCCCTTCACGTTTCAACCACCATTCCAGAGGACATGTGTCCGTGCTGATGAGGGGTTCTGCTTGATAACAATCCAAAGCAGTGCAGACCGACACATGTTCACTTTCATCAGCTGAGTCAGATGCCACTAGCAGAAGGTTGATTTTCTTTTTTGGTGGTTCGGGTTCTGTAGTTTCCGCATTGGAGTGTTGCTCTTTTAAGACTTTTGAAAGCATGCTCCACACCTCAGATTTTGGAAGGCACTTTAGATTCTTTAACCTTGGGTCGAGTGCTGTAGCTATCTTTAGAAATCTCACATTGGTGCCTTTCTTTGTGTTTTGTCAAATCTGCAGTGAAAGTGTTCTTAAAATGAACAACATGTGCTGGGTCATCATCTGAGATATGCTATAACATAAAAATATATGTCAGAATGTGGGTAAAACAGAGCAGGAGACATACTATTCTCCCCCAAGGAGTTCAGTCGCAAATCTAATTAATGCATTATTTTTTTAACGAGCATCATCAGCATGGAAGCATGTCCTCTGGAATGGTGGCCGAACAATGAAGGGGCATACGAAAGTTTAGCATCTCTGGCACATAAATACCTTGTGCTGCCAACTACAAAAATGCCATGTGAATGCCTGTTCTCACATTCAGGTGACATTATAATTAAAAAGCTGGCAGCATTATCTCCCGTAAATGTAAACATACTTGTTTGTCTTAGTGATTGACTGACCAAGAAGTAGGACTGAGTGGACTTGTAGGCTCTAAAGTTTTACACTGTTTTGTTTTTGAGTGCAGTTACATAACAAAAAAAATCTACATTTGTAAGTTGCACTTTCACAAAAAAGAGATTGCATTATGGTACTTGTATGAGGTGAATTGAAAAATACTATTTCTTTTGTTTATCATTTTTACACTGCAAATATTTGTAATAAAAATAAGATAAAGTAAGCACTGTACACTTTGTATTCTGTGTTGTAATTGAAATCAATATATTTGAAAATGTAGAAAAACATCCAAAAATATTTAATAAATTTCAATTGGTATTCTGTTGTTTAACAATGCAATTAAAACTGCGATTAATCGTGATTAATTTTTTTATCACGATTAATTTTTTTGAGTTAATCGCTGCGATTAATCGAGAGCCTTTATTTGTAATAAACAGAGCAGGGCCTTCTGCCATAATGGACAGATCCGCTCTGAAGGAGCCGCAGAGGGCCAAATTCCCCACTGAAGTAAATGGAGCCCTCCTATGTACTCTAGGGCTGGGTTTAGCTCTGCCAAGCTCATTCCAAGGGCCCACAGCAGTAACATTCTCAAGCTGTGGAAATGCAAGGCCTATTTCTTCAGTATGGTACGGCCCCTTTGTGCTGCTCCACTGACAAATAGGCCTTAAACTCAGCAGCCCAGGCCAGCTGAAATGGGGAGTGGCCAGTGAAAAGGATTGGCTGGAGGATCTCTCTGCTCTGACTATTTCCAAGTGCTAGAAGAGCTAGTGTAAGTTAGGAGAGCTCTAAGGTTGCTGTAAGTGATTCCAGGGGCTAAACAAAGAATTGCAGAGCTACCAAGAGAGGATAAAAGCCAACTTTTCCTTTCTCTTTGGGTCCTGTCCTGAATACAGGCCAGCCACACACCTGAGAAATCAAAATCATTATCATGTGACCTCAGGAGGCTAAGGTGATGGTTGGTGGGGTGGGTTGGGTAGAGAGATGGAGAAGAAACTGAGGATAAAGGTTAAATACTCCTTCATCCTGAGTTTTAACCAGACGGCTCAGCCGCAACAGCCTCAGGGGAAACATTTATAAAACTGGTATGTTTTAGCTGCTGATGTGACTCCGAGTGTTAATGTCATTTTAGTTAGTGCTGGGGATGACTCAGTGGCTGGGTGTTGGATTTGCAGAGCTGGAAAAATCTAATGACATAGGTGACAGATGAGCACAAGAGAATGGTGAGAGTGCAAGAAAACAGTGGGCTCTCTTGTGAGCAGTCTCCCAACAGAGAAGCCCAGGACTGAAAGGGCCATGAGACAAAGCAGAGGATAAGTCTACCCTGGAGCTGGAAGATGTAATTTCCAGCTAAGGGAGACATACTTGTGCCAGCTCTGGTCGAGCTTGAGCACTAAAAATAGAAGTGTAGCCAAGGAGGGCTAGCTAGCCAGCCCGAATATGATCCCTTCCATAACCTTAGGTAGATACTCGGGAAAGCTAGCCTCTCCGGCTGGCTCGTGCAGCCTCCGCGACACTGCTGTTTTTAGAACATTAGCAGCCCTCTGCATCTGTAGGGGAACCCCACTGACCCGTGGAAATCTGTGCCAGCACAGAGGTCCACCCACATGGATCAGTTTGTAGCACGGGACTGCTGGTCTTGTGCACGAGAGATTTCAGAACATTTGGTGTGTTATTTACTAAGAACATAAAAACGGCCATACTGGGTCAGACCAATGGTCCATCTAACTCAGTATCCTATCTTCCGGCAGCGACCAGTGCCAGATGCTTCAAAGGGAATGGACAGAAAAGGACAATCATCAAGTTATCCATCCCGTCATCCACTCCAGCATCTGACTGTCAGAAACATCCAGAGCATGGCGGTTGCATCACTGACCATCTTGGCTAATAGCCATTGATAGACCTATCCACCAAGAACTTAACTAATTCTTGTTTGAATCCAGTTATACTTCTGGCCTTCACAATAGCCCTGGTAACAAGTTCCACAGGTTGTCAGTGCATTGTGTGAAGAAGTACTTTCTTATGTTTGTTTTAACCTGCTGCCTATTAATTTCATTGGGTGACCCCTGGATAAATAACAGTTCCTTGTTCACTTTCTCCACACTATGCATGATTTTACAGACCTCAATCATATCCCTCCTTAGGCATCTCTTTTCCAAGCTGAGTAGTCCCAGTTTTTTAATCTCTCCTCATATACAAGCTGTTGCATATCCTTTGCCATTTTTGTTGCCCTTCTCTGTACTGTTTCCATTGCTAATACATATTTTTTAGATGGGATGACCAGCGCTGCATGCAGTATTCAAGGGTTGGGTGTACCACTGATTTCTATAGTGGCATTATATTTACTGTCTTATTGCCTATCCTTTTCCTAATGGTTCCTAACATTCTGATGGAGAACATGCATAAATTATTCACATTTATTACAGTAGAGCCTAGAGCCCAACAAAATTGTGTCCCCCATTGTGCTAGGCACTGTACAGAGCAGTAGCCAGGCCCTGTGCCCAAGAGCTTACACTATAAACAGATAGGAAAGACAAAGGGAGGGGAAAGGAGTTTAATACACAAACAGAGTGAATAATGTGTTGGCAGCAAATGTCACAACGCTCCCGCTCTCCTGTAGCTGCAATGGTGCTGGTTCCTTCTGCACAGTGGTTTGGCACCTGCACACAGGTCTCCCAGGACCGGCTACCCTCCCCGGGCTGCTGTTGGAGGTTGGGCTGCAATGGACCCCTGGTTTTCTCTCTCTTCCCTGCTTTGTGCCAGGGTGCGACGGGTCTGACAGGGTTGGCGATGGTGGCACCGTGGCCCCTGGCTGCAGGCGTCATCTCCTCTCCTTCAACCCAGCAGCCCCCAGCCTCACTCACTGCAGCCCACCTCAGGGCTTCTCCGGACAGCGGGCACCTCCGCAAAGCCTCCAGTAGGGAGCGGGGAGGCGGGCGGGGGAGTTGTAGGGGATCTGAGGGACCCGGGTGTTTGGGGGAGAGAGGAGGAAGCTGCTTGCCAGGGAGGTGCGTGGGGGACCTCCGGGCTGCAGAGGGGAGCGGGGTCTGGGGGCCGGGCCAGGCTGCTGGGATTCCCCGCCTAGCGGAGCACCCAGGGGGCGGTGGGCCTCAGGAAAGGGCGCGGCCGGGTGTCCGCGAGGCGGGGCCGGCCCGAGCGCTGGGCGGGGCCGGGCTCCAAGCTCCGGGCAGCCCTGCTGTCCCGCCAGAGCGGGCTGGAGGGGAGCCGCGGCTGCAGCATGGAGCGGGGCGCGGGGCAGGGGGCGCCCGTCTTCGACCTGCCTAAGGTGAGCGAGCGGGTCAGCGCCGCCGGGCCGGGCAGCGAGCTGCGGCTCTGAGCCGGGCGCCTCCCCCGTGCTGGGTGCTCCTGGGTCCGAGCCGGGGGCTGCGTCCCTTCCGTGGGCGGGCGACTCCGCGGTGGGGCAGCCCCCCACACCCGGCACGTGCCTGCCCCCCCGGGGACAGTGGGGGGCTCTCTCTCTCCCCCTGCTCCTCGCACCTCTGCCTGGAGCCGGATTCGTGGCCGCCGCCGCCACCCCCAGGGTCGGCCTTGGGGGAAATGGCACCCTGGGCGAACTTGCATTTTGGTGCCCCTGGCCCCCGTGGGCGTGGCGCCCCCATTGCCCCGGGCCTCCATGGGCTCCTCAGTCTCACCACTCTCCCTTCACCCCTAACCCTGCACTGTGCCTCTTATGCCTGCCCCCCTCCTGCGCTCCAGTCCCTGCACCCCTAACCCCTGCCCCCTCCTGTGCCCTAACCCCTACACTGTGCCCCTAATCTCTCCACTCCCTTCCTGTGCCCCCAATCCCTACACCCCCTTTGGCCTAACTCCTGTGCCCCTAACCCTTGCACTGTACCCCCTTCATCCCAACCCCTGTCCTCCCCTTCTGCGCCCCTAACCCCTGCATTGTGATCCCTTCATCCTCCTCCTACACCCACGTGGGGAAACTGACCTGGATCCATGGAGCAGCTGGCATGGTTGCTCGCTCCCCCTGCAACTGCTGCTCCTCTGCCCCGTGCACCCCTAAGAGGCTGTGAGGGCGGAGAGCGAGGAATGACATCAGGGCTCCCTGCATCCAGGTCACTTTCCCTACCTGGGCTGCATAAGGAGAAGGCAAGAGAGCAGCAGTTCCTGTTCCTCACCTCACAGCCCAGCCCAGGTGGGGAAAATGACCTGGATGCAGGGAGCGCTGGTTTTGTGTGTGTTGGGGGGACTGTGTGAGGGACGTTGTGTGTGTGAGAGAGAGTGTGTGTGTTGGGGCAGAGAGCGTGTGTGAGTGAATGCATGTGTGTGAAAGATTGTGTGTAAGTGAAAGACAGTGTGCATGTTGGTTCTTGGGGTAGTGTGTGAGAGACAATGTGTGTGGGGAGTGTGAGAGAGAGTGTGTGTATGTGTATGTTAAGGGGAGTGTGTCACAGAGTGTGTGAGAAACACAAAGTAATGCACATTGGAAAACATAATCCCAACTATACATATAAACTGATGGGGTCTAAATTAGCTCAAGAAAGAGATCTTGGAGTCATTGTGGGTAGTTTTCTGAAAACATCCACCCAATGTGCTGTGGCAGTCAAAAAAGCGAACAGAATGATGGAAATCATTAAGAAAGGGTATGGGCCTAAGTGAGTATATGAGCAAGCTTCAGAGTAGCAGCTGTGTTAGTCTGTATTCGCAAAAAGAAAAGGAGTACTTGTGGCACCTGAGAGACTAACACATTTATTTGAGCATAAGCTTTCGTGAGCTACAGCTCACTTCAGGTGCATCCGATGAAGTGAGCTGTAGCTCACGAAAGCTTATGCTCAAATAAATTTGTTAGTCTCTTTAAGGTGCCACAAGTACTCCTTTTCTTTTTATGAGCAAGCTGTCTCTTTAAGAAAGCATTCAGGATCAGGAGTCTGAAGGCTTGTTCAGACACTAGCAGCTGCTGGCAATTCTGGACCCAAAGAGGCAGCAGCACAGATTCCCCTCTGACCTGTTACCCTGGCTCAGCGGAGACCAGGTACTTGGGCAGGGGGAGGGGACACCTGACATCAGCTCCCCTCCCACCCCCTGCACAGCAGACAGGGCGCTCGCAGTCGCAAGCAGCGTGGCCAGGGGTGGATCCAGGGGAGAAATGTGAGGAGGGAACAGGAGTACAGATGCTGTCCAATAGACATGTAGCATTGCAGTTGAGTTATCATTCCCTAATAAATCCCAGGCACATCTAATGTAGGGCGGGCGTTACTCCGAACCCTCCAAAGTTCAACGTGTGAGACAGGGACCTTTTTTAAATGGTGACAGACACCCAACACGAAGTAACAGAGGAGAGATGAGACTGCAGTATGTGGCTTCTGTCTCAGCAACAGCATTTTCTGTACACTTGCTGTTAAGATCTCACATGTCTAATACTGATGATTTATATTAACATAAACTCCTTCCAGTCTACACATGTGGTGACCAGTTAGACCCTGAGCATGTGAGCAAGAACCAAGTAGTCAAGCACCTCAGAGAGAGAATGCTTGGTGCCACCTCAAAGCCCCGGCCCATTCTGTCCAATGTCCCATTCCAGTTGTGGCCATCCCTGATGCTTCCAAGGAAGAAGATTTAACCCCCCCTCCACCTCAGAATACAATTGGAATCCCTTCCTGACCCCTTCAGGTAGCCAGCTGAAACCCTGAAGTATGACCATTTAGTGGCATAAACTGGAGAGAGCTCCAGGGCTGTTGAGCCCTGCCTCCTACCATCACAAGCAACCCCGTCATACAGTCACACTCATAAATTTGTCCAGCTCTCTCTCAAAACTAATTAAGTTGTTTGCCTCCACCACTCCTATTGGGACAATCCACTGTTCCAGAAATGTTCCTGATGGTTAGAAAGGTCATGTCCCCTATATACATTGGGAAAATCATCAAACACACATAGTCTACTGAGGACCACTGTGCCAACCAGAGTGTCATGGTTCATGATGTCGCACCAGGCATCGTGTAGCAAAGTTCCCAGATGTGGCTCAATGCTGTAAATTCACACATTTTTGGAGTGGCCCTGCAGGTGGTGCCAGATGGGGTCAGTGTGTGCACCCCTTTGCCTAACAATGGAGACTTTGAAGTAGTACCTGATAAGGGTCCCTGCTCAGGGTAATGAGTGAGAGCCAACAATGGACCCAGTGGATGAGGGCCAGGTTCCCCAGCAGTGGTGAAGGTGGATGAGGCATCACTGGATGTCTGGACTGCATAGGGTGGAAGAAGAGCTAGATCTTTGTAACAGTCATCCACTTCCTCAAGAACCAACAGCATCTGGCAGAAGAGTTTCTGGGAAAGGGAATGGTATCCCCCAAAATAAAACCCCTGTACATTTCCCCAGTCCCAAGGAGGCAGAGTGAAACAAAGAAGTAACCCGCCATTATAAACAATAAGAAAAGTCCTGCGCTTATCCAGTTCCCCACTTGTCCATTTCATTTGGAGAGACAAGGCTCCAGTTAGCTTTGGGTAGTTCTTACAGCCCTGGGAACCTGATGGTGCTGGGCTTTTTTCTTCCAAGTTGCACGCTACTTTGGGTGGAGTTGCTCAGATGCTCCTCACCCAATTTCATTAACCCTGTTTTATTGCAAGGTATTTGAGGGGCAGAGAACCCTCTCCGGAGACATGGAGTGGAACCTTGTTACTTTCCTGCTGCAGTTTACAAGTGTCTTGTTTACAATAGCAACAGAGGGTAGGGGCAGATAGCCCACAATTTAAAGGAAGTTACTTAATGTTGCTGTCACTTCCATGAAAGTACTGCACTTGTGGGTTGCATTTGCAGGAAATGTTTGAGATGAGCTAGGAACATGTAGATGCATGTTGCTAGAATTTTGTACATGGCACAATATGGAATAAATATGGATCGTGAGCCTCAAGCCTATAATTTCATCAAAGGGTTGTGCGGCCACCAAAACGCTCAAGGAGTGATGCCTCTGTGAAGCCTCAGTCATTGAATGGAATTGGAGCCCAATAATTCAAAACTTGCCAGGTGTTTACATTTTGAGGAGGACGGATCCAGGATCTGTATCACTTTGTGCTCTGCATGGTCTACAGCTCCCTCCTGTTGCTGCACTTTCTTCCATTCACATCCTTCACTCCTGTCCCTCTTGCTAGCTTCTTCCACCTTGACTCCCATCCCTCCTTCCCTACTGCCACCTCTCTCCTTCTATTGTTGCCCCTGTCCTCTGCTCCCCATCTTGCCCCCCACAGCTCATTCTATTCTGGTCCTTGTCCTAATTATTAGAACCATATAATTATGTATGGGTAGAAATCTCATGCCTGTGAATGACCAGGTTTTGACCTTGTCTGTCTGGGTTCTTGTATTGCATCCATCTCCCTAGAAACTGAATGCCTCCCTAGAATAAAAAACAATAAAGCCCGCTGGCAGAGGTTGTCTGTATGTGTTTTTAAAAGTAAATGAACGAAACATGAGTGCCAGAATACGAGAGACCTATTGCTGGAAAGCTCAGTCGAAGAAAAATAATTTGTACTGTATTTAGACCTGAATGTTGTGAAGCTAGTGGGGTGAGCTGGTGGGGTGAATATTCAAGTGTCTGTCTGCTGTGACCATTTGTTTGACCATGTGCTTGTTTGTTTGAATAGTGTGACAGTTTGACCCTGTGGGTGTTTGATTGAAAAGTGTGAATTCGGAGTGCTTTGTTCCAGGTGGGCCTTGAGTGGTTGATTGGAGGGAAGGCTTTGAGCCGGGCCACCTGCTTCGAGCCAGCAGCCTTATAAAAAGGCAGCCAGTTGCGAACCAAGTGAGCAGTGACCCGAGGACAGGCAAACAGAGGGAGTTTGCCTGTGGGGAGTTTGCACAGAGTGTTTCTGCCTTTCAGGCTCCTGAGAGAGTACATACAACATATGAGGAGCCTCTTCGAAGGAAGACATAGATAGCGAGTGATCAGCTGTTGTGACCTGCTCAGAATGTGCCATGTTTGTCTTTCTCCCAGAGGACAGAGGCGACTTCGTCTGTACGAAGTGCAAGCTGGTATGCATATTGGAAAAGAAGGTTAGAGGACTTGAGAACCAGGTATCAACCCTGCATTGCATCAGAGAAAATGAAGATTTTCTGGCTAAAAGTCAGTGTTTGGTTCTGGAAGCAAAACATGCTGAAGAATCAGAGAGTGCAGTGCAGAGCGAGGAAGAATATTGGCAGCATGTGACCGCCAGAGGAAGAAAGAGGAGAACCTATGTACCTCCAATGCAGCTAGAGGTGTGAAACCATTTTCAGGCTCTCTGCACAGGTACTACTGCGGAGAAGGATTTGGAAGAGCCCTCTGAGGGAAGATATCAGAAGGAGACCCCCATCGGCCAGAAGGCATGGGATGCATTGTCCTAGGGGTGGAGGTTCCATGACCACCACTCCCAAGGGTGATGATGGTCGGGGACTCCTTTCTAAGGGGGACGGAGTCATCCATCTTCTGACCAGACTGGGAGACTCGAGAAGTGTGCTGCTTGCCTGGAGCTAGAATCCAGGATGTGACGGAGTGTTTGCCAAGACTGATGAAGACCTCGACCACTACCCATAAGAACATAAGAATGGCCATACTGGGTCAGATCAAAGGCCCATCCAGCCCAGTATCCTGTCTGCTGACAATGGCCAATGCCAGATGCCCCAGAGGGAGTGAACCTAACAGGTAATGATCAAGTGATCAGTCTCCTGCCATCCATCTCCACCCTCTGACAAACAGAGGCTAGGGACACCATTCCTTACCCATCCTGGCTAATAGCCGTTAATGGACTTAACTTCCATGAATTTATCCAGTTCTCTTTTAAACCCTGTTATGTCCTAGCCTTCACAACCTCCTCAGGCAAGGAGTTCCACAGGTTGACTGTGTGCTGAGTGAAGAAGAACTTCCTTTTATTTGTTTTAAACCTGCTGCCCATTAATTTCATTTGGTGGCCCCTAGTTCTTATATTATGGGAACAAGTAAATAACTTTTCCTTATTCACTTTCTCCACACCACTCATGATTTATATACCTTTATCATATCCCCCTTTAGTCTCCTCTTTTCCAAGCTGAAAAGTCCTAGCCTCTTTAATCTCTCCTCATATGGGACCCGTTCCAAACCCCGAATCATTTTAGTTGCCCTTCCTACTTCTCCACGTGGGCACCAATGATACTGCCAAGAATGACCTTGAGCGGATCACCGCAGACTACGTGGCTCTGGGAAGAAGGATAAAGGACTTTGAGGTGAAAGTCATGTTCTCGTCCATCCTCCCTGTTAAAAGAAAAGGCCCAGGTAGGGACCGTCGAATTGTGGAGGTGAATGCGTGGTTACCCAGGTGGTGTCTGAGAGAGGGCTTTGGATTCTTCGACCATGGGATGCTGTTCCGGGAAGGAGGATTGCTAGGAAGAGATGGGATCCACCTAACGAAGAGAGGGAAAAGCATCTTCGCAGGCAGGCTTGCTAACCTAGTGAGGAGGGCTTTAAACTAGGTTCACCGGGGGATGGTGACCTAAGCCCAGAAGTAAGTGGGGAAGTGGGATACCGGGAGGAAACACAAAGAGGAGGGTACAAGTTGGGAAGTCTCCTGATTCATACTGAGAAAGTAGGGCAATTTGCTAGTTATCTTAGGTGCATGTACACGAACGCAAGAAGCCTGGGAAACAAGCAGGAAGAATTGGAAGTCCTGGCACAATCAAGGAACTATGATGTGACTGGAATAACAGAAACCTGGTGGGGCAGTTCACATGACTGGGGCACTGTCATGGATGAGTATAAACTGTTCAGGAAGGACAGGTACGGGAGGAAAGGTGGAAGAGTTGCATTGTATGTAAGAGAGTGGTATGATTGCTCAGAGCTCCAGTTTGAAACTGGAGAAAAGCCTGTTGAGTCTTTGGGTTAAGCTTAGAGGTGAGAGCAACAAGGATGATGTCATGCTGGGCGTGTGCTATAGACCACCGGATCAGAAGGATGAGGTAGACAAGGCTTTCTTCGGACAACTAACTGAAGTTTCCAGATCACAGGCCCTGGTTCTAATGGGGGACTTCAATCATCCTGACATCTGCTGGGAGAGCAATACAGCAATGCACAGACAATCCAGGAAGTTTTTGGAGAGTGTTGGGGACAACTGCCTGGTACAAGTGCTGGAGGAACCAACTAGGGGCCGTGCTCCTCTTGACCTGCTACTTACAAACAGGGAAGAATTGGTAGGGGAAGTAGAAGTGGGTGGCAGCCTAGGCAGCAGTGACCATGAGACGGTTGAGTTCAGGATCCTGACAAAAGGAAGAAAGGCGAGTAGCAAAATATGGACCCTCGACTTCAGAAAAGCAGACTTTGACTCCCTTAGGGAACTGATGGGCACCATCCCCTGGGAAGCTAATATGGGGGGGCAAGGAATCCAAGAGAGCTGGCTGTATTTTAAAGAAGCCTTATTGAGGGCGCAGGAACAAACCATCCCAAAGTGCAGAAAGAATAGCAAATATGGCAGGCGACCAGCTTGGCTTAACAGTGAAATCTTCAGTGATCTTAAACTCAAAAAGGAAGCTTACAAGAAGTGAAAATTTGGACAGATGACTAGTGAGGAGTATAAAAATATTGCTAGAGCATGCAGGGATGTAATCAGGAAGGACAAGGCACAATTGGAGTTGCAGCTAGCAAGAGATGTGAAGGGTAACAAGAAGGGTTTCTACAGGTATGTTAGCAACAAGAAGGTCAGGGAAAGTGTGGGACCCTTACTAAACTGGGGAGGCAACATAGTGACAGATGATGTGGAAGAAGCTGAAATACTCACTGCTTTTTTTGCCTCGGTCTTCACAGACAAGGTCAGCTCCCAGACTGCTGCACTGGGCAACACAGTGTGGGGAGGAGGTGAGCAGCCCTCAGTGGTGAAAGAATAGGTTAAGGACTATTTAGAAAAGCTGGACATGCATAAGTCCATAGGTCCAGATCTGATGCATCCGAGGGTGTTGAGGGAGTTGGCTGATATGATTGCAGAGCCATTGGCCATTATCTTTGAAAATTCGTGTCGGGGGAGGTCCCGGACAATTGGAAAAAGGCAAATACAGTGCCCATATTTAAAAAAGGAAGAAAGAGAACCTGGAGAACTAAAGACCAGTCAGCCTCACTTCAGTCCCTGGCAAAATCCTGGAGCAGGTCCTCAAAGAATCCATTTTGAAGCACTTGGATGAGAGGAAGGTGATCAGGAACAGTCAACATGGATTCACTAAGGGCAAGTCATGCCTGACCAACTTGATTGCCTTCTATGATGAGATAACTGGCTCTGTGGATATGGGGAAAGCGGTGGATGTGATATATCTTGATTTAGCAAAGCTTTTGATAACGGTCTCCCACAGTATTCTTGCCAGCAAGTTAAAAAAGTATGGATTCAATGAATGGACTGTAAGGTGGATAGAAAGCTGGCTAGATTGTTGGGCTCAATGGGTAGTGATCAATGGCTCGATGTCTAGTTGGCAGCTCGTATCAAGTGGAGAGCCCCGGGGGTTGGTCCTGGGGCCAGTTTTGTTCAACTTCCTTATTAATGATCTGGATGATGGGATTAATTGCACCCTCACAAGTTCGCAGATGACATTAAGATGCGGGGAGAGGTAGATACGCTGAAGGGTAGGGTTAAGGTCCAGAGTGACCTAGACAAATTGGAGGTTTGGGCCAAAAGAAATCTGATGAGGTTCAACAAGGACAAGTGCAAATAATCTGCAACATCCACCGCGTGTTGAAAAGGTACCAGTCTTTTATCTTCCAAGAGGTCTTGCTCCTAGCAGAAATTATTTATCTCTGAAAGTGTGTGGCAAGCAGAGGTTTAGAATTAAAGGTGATTTGGGCTATTGTCTCAAGTGTAATGGGTCTAAACTAAAGCGACATTTTGAAACATGATCAAAGCAAGAGTAGCTTTTGGTTGAGAAACTGAGGTGCTTATGGAATGGCATTCTCAGCAAGCAGAAATCAGGATTAGTCAGCATTTAAGACAGTGGTTCTCAAGTCAATGTACACGTACCCCTGGGGGTGCGCAGAGGTCTTCCAGGGGGTACATCAACTCATCTAGATATTTGCCTAGTTTTACAACAGGTTACATAAAAAGCACTAGCGAAGTCAGTACAAACTAAAATTTCATACAATGACTTGTTTATACTGCTCTATATACCGTACATTGAAATGTAAGTACAATATTTATATTCCAATTGATTTATTTTATAATTATATGGTAAAAATGAGAAAGTCAGCAATTTTTCAGTAATAGTCTGCTGTGACACTTTTTTGTATTTTTATATCTGATTTTGTAAGTAAGTAGTTCTCAAGTGAGGAGAAACTTGAGGGTATATAAGACAAATCATACTCCTGAAAGAGTACAGTAATTTGGAAAGGCTGAGAGCCACTGGTTTAAGAGGTTATGAATATCAAGCTGGAGCAAGTTAGAAACAAAATCTCCCCCCTCCACCCCAATTCATTATGGGACCAAATATGAGTAGGACAATTTCCTGAGCAGTGTTAAGGTTCCTGTAAATAGTTTGCTTGTGAAGGAATGTTAAAAATGTGACCTCTGGGAAGAACAATGAATCCAATTCTGTGAATTTTCAGACATTTAAAAAAAAAAAAAACAACAAAAAACCCCCCATACACTTACTAGTTTCTTTTCTATATTCAGTAGCTTTCTATGTTCTCTCTTTTAGCTCCCATCTTGTGACTCCACCACACTGGCTATATTTGTAGCATATTCTGATCCAGAGATTACTTTCACACTTTTATGAATGTGTCATTGTTCTTTGTCTTTTTTTTTATTATTATTATTATTACAGGTAGACCTTCATGTCCACCTGGATGGAGCCATTAAGCCAGAAACAATCTTATATTTTGGCAAGTGAGTTGTTTAAAAATATCAGTTTGCTTCAGTGTGTTTAGCTGGGTGCTTTGATTTGTAAAGATTTCCTGGACAGAGGCACCTCTGTTTAAAAAAGAAAATTCCTAGAATTTGGCCCTGTCCTTGCTGATTAGTCATGTGTTAGTTACAATTATAATACTTTCCATTAGCATGATTTTACCTGACAAAGATAAGGATTTTTTTTTACTGAGCCCTGCCAGCCAAACTGTCCTATAGAGCACTGTATGTCTCCACCCAGTTCTCAAAAGTTCACTGTCCATATCCGTCCAGGAAACTCTGCTTGAAATGTGCAAACAACAAATGGCTGTCACTAGCATGTCCTAGTCGGAGTGTAAACCAGCACTGTGACTGAGTGCATGATGCACAGAGCTGACCACTTTCTAGTAGTGTAGTAGGGAAACTGGATTGAATTGGTGTCAAATATGTAACCAAACAGTGACCTAGTGCCCGTCTCCTTATGCTCATAAGCCACAAACCAAACAGAGCTATAAACAACAACGTGAACAGGTTAGATGAGGAAACAGATTTTGTGGTCAGGCTTTCAAACAAATTTAGAAAGAATGAGTTATGAGTCCATTTCTAAATATATACATAAAACAGCGCAGTGTTCTGTCTCATTAATAGAGTTTTGCAAAGTGCAAACAACCCTAGCTCACCAGCATTGCCACCAGCTGTCCCTTGTAGTTGACTGCCAGTCCCTGGTCTGCAGAAAGCAATTGGCTGGGTCAGTTGTACTTGCCACACTACTAATGCTAGTGTTTGTGTTTTCAGCAGGGGTTTTTTTCTCTTAGCACTCAGTGTAAATTTTCTGTTTGATCCTGCATTGCCATCTCAAAACCTGATGGTATAATTAGGGCTGTGTAAATAATTGGATATTCAGTTCAGGAGCAGACCTGAAAAAAAATAGTTTTGGGTTGACCTGACAAGAAAATGTTTTGAAATTTTTGCCAAACTGAAATGTTGGAAAAAACGGTTTGTGTCATGTCAGCCATAACATTTGGTTTTGATTTTGAAAATTTTATAATCTGTTTAAATTTGAGGGAAATTCCAAAATGAAGAAAAGTTGAAACTTTTTCCTCCAGAACACCAAATTCGACCTGACTCTGTGGGGTTGTTTTTTGTTTTTGTTTTGGAGTGGAAAAAAAGGGTTCTGTGCAAAAAAAAATTGCCTCACTCTAGATGTAACCCATTGCCAAGAAAAATCTTCAGTGCTATGGCTTCATTGCTGGCTTAAGCAAGAAGGAGCAGATGGGCTCTGTAGGGGAGGCAAACTCTGGTTAATTGACACATACACTTGATGAGTGGCAAGGTAAATAATTAACAACTTGAGGACCTGGCTCTATAATTTTAAACAAGATAAACATAAACTTTCACACCTGGAAGAAGTTTCATTTAAAGATAAAGGACATTGGCAAACAATGCCAGATTTCTAAAGTATGGCGGAAATCCCTGTTATCAAGAACGTCATGATTAGGTTGAATCTAACAACCAGCCTTTGCAGGTTCTTGCCCATGTGCCAACAAATAACACTTCAACATAGTTGTGGGGGCTTTAGCCATTAAAGCAATTTCCAGTAAAAATGGAACAGATGTGGCATCATCTAAAATGGATGGATTGGAGGATTTGATAAAATATTTTTGTGTGGGGGAAAAAAATTACTTCTCAGGCCAGGACTAAGGTGCCTTCAGAACTTGCAATAGTTTCTGCGATGCAGCCAAGATAAATATTCAGAAGGTGCATCAAGAAAATCCTTCTCATTAATTGCTGGATGCCCCTTTGGTATGTTGTGTAAGAATTCCCCTTGATTTCACCCATCTATACATATTGTAGGATCAAAGGAGTGGGTTAAAGATTTCAGTGTATGGATAGGTATCCTGTGCATGTGAGGGATTCATTGACACATCTGACTCTCTGGAGCTCTTCTACTTCCTTATGGCAATGTGGGTGATTGGGTTGTATGGTTACCTGGGCGATTCTCTTGACTCTTGTAAATGGGAGTGTCCGTACTTCACCCACCTGAGGGAACTGTGCTTGCAACTTGGCAGGAGCCCAGGGCTGCCCCATGCTTGTATAAATGGAGGTGACTGGAGCTATTTTTATATCTACTGTAAAGCTGGAGCCTACAAAAACTACCACTCCCAACATATAGTGCTCAGTTCAGGGTAGAGCAAAAATGCATGCTGGTTTTTGTGCAGGGACAGCATTTTGTGGGGGCAGTCTAGGAGTCTGCTTTGAAAATCTGGCCCCAAGCATAGAATGCTGCTTGTGATCATGACACGAAAACTGCTTGGTACAGATCAAACAGCAAATAAGTAAAATTCCTGGGCGGTGATTGACTCAATTTGACTACATCCAAATAATGCAACGTTGTAGTGACACGTGAGAGAGACTCTGCATTGGTGCTCTAAGTCTTGTGTTTGCAATCCCTGCCTAGACTCCCTAAAAGCACAGGTTTGAATTCTGTCAGGCTTGACTGCACTCATCCACCTTTTATGGTGCATACGTTGACTTCCACACAGTCTAATGTGTCTAAGTCTTATATCTTTATATGTGTAGACGATCCCAAATTACCCTGCATCCAGCCCACTGTAGTTAAGTGTACCATAGACAGAGAAAGGCCTGCAGGAAGGATTTGAATGAGGATAGGATAAGGGCCTGTTCACGGGCTCAGGAAAGGCAGTGTTCAATGTAGGGCGTGGCTTGGAGGTGTCTGTCATTTAAACTGGACAAACGATGTGTCATCAGAGTGGAAAGGGCAATGTGGAAAGAGTAATCCTTAACGGTAATGAATGATGTATGCTGAGTGCCAGGGTTTTAATCTGTGGTAACTGCCTTTGCCATTGAACTCTGAACATAACATAGATTTCCTACACCACAGAGCAATAAAACATGTGTGTACATTGAGCAGAGGAGCAATATCAGTCACGCTATTTTCCTGCAGATAGGTTGTGTAGTTGGCTGTTGGAACTGGAGAAGGCCAAGTCCTCGGTAATGAGATCTGGAGTTTTTCCCCTCCAGCTCACAAGCTCAGAGACAGCCCGCTTTTGGTAGCAATGGAAGGGCTTTCCTATCTGGATGCTCTTTGATGGCTTCTCTGAGAAGGGGCTTGGGTGTCAGCCTTGGTTCACAGTGTAAAGATTTCCACATCTGAGAAACCACATCACAATTGTTGTCTATTGTTGGCAGCCTCAGCGGAAAGGTTAAGGATTGACCAGCTCTTGGAGACTAGCAATCGGCAATCCTGAGAAGGTTCCGTGGCTCAGTTTAGACATGTAATCCGATGTTTGTTGGCAGCTCTTGACTATGTATAATTGGGGTGGGAAATTACTTTCGTGAAATAATTAGGCATTTATGCTTCCGGGACCAGGAAGTACCAAGGCACCAGGAAAAGAGAGGTTCTGTTTTGGTTCTATTTCTTTGGATAGTTCTGGGTCTGTTGTTGCTGCATTGTTGATAGAGTTCAGTCTCCTCTCTTATCCGGGTGGGGCTCCTGAGGCATATTTTTGAGGCATTTTTTAAAAGACTGAGCTATCTTTTGCCTGTGCTGTATCTGTTCTGTGGAGAAATAGACTCAAAGCAGGCTTCAGCAGTATGGACTATGTTTCTATTTAAAGGTGTAACCCAAATCCTTGTCAATGAAATGTGTATTTATTTCTAGGAAAAGAGGAATTCCGCTTCCTGGCGACACTGTTGAAGACCTCTTGCAGCATGTCAGTTACATGGAGCCACTCACTCTCACCCAGTTTCTAGAAAAGTTTGCTCTCTACATGCCTGCCATTGCGTAAGTAACTTATTGCCTGGTAACCGCTGCAAGTTTCTTATCGGTCTCGGGCGTCTGCAAGCTAGAATTGCCAATTTGGGGCTTGAATGGTCCTGAGAATGCTTGCTTGGGAGACTCTAAGCTACAAAATGTATTCATTTCCCTTTACTATGATAATGATGATTGATAACATCATGGTATTTTATTTGCTTATCTGAAAAAAATCACTGGTTCCTGGGAAGTGGGGGAGTAGGCTTTTGCCCAGCTGGTTTAGAGATGATGCTGTCAGTCCTGGCACCATGCAGGGAGAGAAGCTAAATGACTCACTAGATAGGTCGCTTCCAAGCCAAAGGACTCTTGCATTCTAATTTCTCTAAGTGTGTGATGAATTTTCATGTGCTGGTGAGACGGGGATGCCTCTTGGGAAGCATTCAGACCCTCAGCAGGTCCACTCTCCCCTATCTTGTTGATCAGCAGCCCGTAAGTTGCTGAGAACTCATAAATCAGACTAATCCTGTTCTTTTCCTTACAGGGGGGACCGCGATGCTGTGAGAAGAATAGCCTATGAGTTTGTAGAAATGAAAGCAAAAGAAGGTGTCATCTATGTTGAGGTCAGGTACAGCCCTCACCTCCTAGCCAACTGCAAAGTTCATCCTGTTCCATGGGGCCAAGAAGAGTAAGTGAATCCATAAAGTGTAAGACTGTGTCAACACCGCACGCTGAGATCTGCGCGAAAGCCACTGACCAGCAAATGGAGAATACAGTTTTGCTCCCAGGACAGGAGGGAGGCAGCACACCTTTTATTTCTATCTGGAATTCAGTAATAGTTATGTGTACGCTTTTCCTTCCCCCCTAAAAATGTTCTTCCTCTGGTAACTGCTCCATCTGCTGCCCTCTTCTGAGGACAAATTGCCCCAGGGGCATTGTCTTGCCTGTGGGAAACAGCTGTTAGATTTTTGGCTTAAGCTGCTCCCCCTTCAAGAAGTCACCACAGTTCAGATACACATCCCGACCCCAACCACAATGTAACCTTTTCTATCAGCAAAGTTAGTGGGCTGAGCCTTTGGGAGCAGCCCTTGTAGCTCTCAGTCTATCTTTCTATGTCATCTGTGCTCTTTAGAACAGCATGTCGCTAAGTAAACCAGCACCGAGCTTTGCAAGAAGAGCTCTGGGATTTCTCACAAAACATGGTTTGAGGCGTCTGCTGCTTTTTGTGTCACACCACTCACTGCTGCCAGGATAGTGCAAAGCTCTGCATCTTAAGACTTTTTGGCCAAAAGGAAAAAAGTTCCTCTTCCCCAGCTGGCAAACTGGTTCATTTATTTAAAGAAATGCGGTGATCTAGCGCGGGGTTTGCGAAAGTGCATCTCTCAGGCCAACTTGCATCCCACGCAGCTCTGCAGTGCTGCCTTCCTCATCCTCCAAACAGATGTGGGTCACTGAGGACCTCAGTTACAAAGGAGGCTAGTGCTGCATATAGGTGCAAAGGGAGATTCACAGATGCACCTAAGGGAGTCAGAGGCCTAACCTGCTTAGACACTTTTATAAATGCTACTAAGGGCCTAAATACCTTTATAAATCTGGCCCTGAAACTACAGTTCCTGGCAGACCGTGCTCCCTCTTGCTCTGAGGGGGTGCAGTGTACTCCTTTTTTTTATATAAATCTGGCCCTTAGCTTTCTGGCATTTTGCCAGTGTGGTCACATTGGTTGGGCAGTGTTCGGATTCTCCTGTATTTTACAGCATACAGCAATAATACAGCCAGCTCAGTGATGTTACATTAGGGAAGCAGTTTCTCTTCCTCTGGGATTGCTGGGGTGTCGAACCTCACAAGCTTGCTAGCTAACTTCTAAGTTTTCTTCCCACAGGGGCGACCTCACTCCGGATGAAGTGGTTCACCTTGTTAATCAGGGATTACAGGATGGAGAAAGGAATTTCAACATCAAAGCCAGGTCTATTCTGTGCTGCATGCGCCATATGCCAAGTAATGTATTACAGTTCACCTGCTGCTCTGCTCCCTCCTTTCCTGACCCTTTGAAGGGTGTGTGAAATGCCTTGAATTGCGATCCTTTGGGGAAATGTTAGGGAAGCATCAGTTGCTCAGTTCTGGTTTGAATGTTGTCTCAGTGCCGTGGGAAGGTGATGGCTATTTCCCATGTAGGTGCTGGTGGAAGAGAGAGACGGAGGGAGGAGAAGACACTCTTCATACCCACTCAGTGATTTCCAGGTCTTTTCTCTCTGGGGAGGGGGTAAATCTGACATCTCCCCACTCTCAAGATTGAAGGATGCCAGCTCAGTTTTTCCTATTTCTGCAAAAAGCAATTTCTGACCAGCTTAGAGTTGTGCCCAGGTTAGTCAAAGTCACTTTGTGGGGTAGGGTACATGCTCTGGCGTATCAGTTGGAAGCAGCAGCTCTTAGAGCAGCAAAGAATGCTTTGTGGCATTTCTGTCTCTTTACAAATACACACAATCCATGTCAGGTGTTTGAACCCAAGAGAGCAATGTGTTCTAGTTCTATGGCCCCACTCCTCCCATTGGGAAGCTTTGAATGTCACTCTTTTGTTAGTGTGTTGTTGAGAGGGCCCCTCAGGAGGGAAGCAGTGTCTACGGTGGACCCCATGTGCAGGTGGTGGCTGTGTGGACTTGGAGAAATGTTCCATCGGGGCCTTTCAGGCTCACTGCATGGCTGCCTCTGGCTCTGTTCTCTCCTGGTGTTTAGTACCCCTTAGGACAAGATACAAGGTGAAAAAGGGAGAAACATTGGGCCTGCCTTGCAGAGATGAATTTGTGGATGCAAAATAGAGGTTAAGTGGAGTGGATGTCATTCATTTCCATTTCCTGCAGCTAGCTTTAAAATAAAAACCAAGAGCTGGGTAGACTGACACAGGACAGCTCCAGCTGGGGTTCAAGGAGATTGCTCTTTATAACTGGGATTCAGGGCAGACAGGTTCCTTGTGAAGAGACTATTAGTTATGTATTGAAATACCATGTATAATATGCCTTCTTCTAATTCTGGTATTAAACAAACCAAACCCTTGAAATACACTGCTTCAGTCCATACTGGAACCTTGTTCAGTATTATGCCCTTCCATGAGAAAGATGGGGAAACTTGAGCTCCTAGTTGAAAATGAAACAAATTTCTGGACTCCTTTGGGTTGGAAATGTGTATCAGATAGTGCTGTTCCCAGCATCCCAAAGCACAGTGTAGAACAAAAATGATCAGTACTTAAAAGCAGTAACAAAGATACCTGGCAGTACTTCAGGTAAAGCTGCAGAGTAGATGCTCAAGTTGGAAACATTCCATGGGCAAGGAGAACAATTATATAATGACTGCACTTCCGTTGTCTGGTTATGATGAGGGCTAACTAAATAACCTGTTGTTTCCATACTCTATGCAGGACCAGGTCCAAAAAACAGGTGAAATACACTAAGCCACGTTCACTAAAGGCCAAAATTTTAAATGTATGTAGGTGCCTGAAAATGCAGCCTGGCGCCTAGTGGGATTTCGAAAGGTGTCTAAACATTTTTGAAAATCCCACCAGGTGCCTATCTGCATTTTAATGCATCTAAATATCTTTTAAAATCTGGCCTTAAACTCATTGACTTCTATAAATAAAATACTTATCCACAGCCGATACCGTTATCTAAAACAGGGGTTATATGGTAAGTCAGCCAATTTTCTATATTATCTTGACCTGCTGCATTCTAGAAATAGCACAATCAGGAAGACTAGGAAACAATTTTGCAGTAACTTAACCCTTCATAAACAAAGGCATGTACTGACATTTTGAAATCCTTGCTGAACAGTTGCCTCGGGATACTTAGTAGATGGGTGGTGAAAAGGCATACTAGTAATGTCTAGCAGGTCTATATCTAAAAAGGTGGGAAATGATCCTATATGAAGTGATCCAATGAAGTGAGCTGTAGCTCATGAAAGCTTATGCTCAAATAAATTTGTTAGTCTCTAAGGTGCCACAAGTATTCCTTTTCTTTTTGCAGATCCAAACTAGCGGCAGGTGTTTCTGTATTGAGTGGTCACTTCCATAATTTCCTCTGGCTATCATCATAGACCTCATGCTCAGTGTGGTAGTGTGTAGACTCTTCTCTGAGCAGTTAAAGCGTGGATTGCTGTTACTTGGGCAGATGCAGTCGTTCTCTATTTTTCCCTCCTGTAACTGTGATCAGCCCATCACTTCCAAGCCACGAAGCACATATAGTTACAGAAAAACCTTTCAGGTGCCATTCCAGGCTGTGCTTTTAAATGGCCAATGAATGTGCGCCCACTAGGTTTGCCAGCTCATCTGTTTGCCCACATGCAAACTCTATAGTGTCTATGCCACAGAGCCCTTGTCCCTGAAAGCCAGGCAGTACTGCAGGTGCATTGTTAGGGGCCTTCAGCAAGTGTGTCCCCTGCTGTCTTAAGTCTGAAGGTCCTTCAGAAAGACTAAATGAGATGAGACACATCTAGAAAAGCCTCATGTTTCCTAGTCAGTTACTGCTTTTACTTCTCTCTTTTTAGAATAGTTTTTCATAACTTCTGCCCTCCTGTTGCTGCCACCCTCTGTGTTTCTGAGCTGTGTTGAATTTAATCTTGGAGCTGACCACACCTTTGTGTCTGCCCTCCTCTGCCCGTTTTAGTTTAATATTTTTAGAAGTTTTCTCTGATTTCTCCCTTCCCCCAAGAAAAATTAAACAAACCCAAAGGGCAGTGAGTAAGGGCTTTAAGAGGGAACTGCTGTGCTCCTCATGCTGTTGGCAGCATTCCCAAATTAAATCTGCCAGTGGAGCCTGGAGCACCTGAATTCTTCACCTCTGGACTTTTCATCTTTTCCTTCATTATCTCCTAAGAGAGAGTGGCATTTTCTTCCATCTCCAAAGCAGAACCGCTTGTTTCCATCCATTGGCATCATTGAAACTTGCTTATCCTCACAGCAGGCTGTCCATAGGCTTACACTTTCACTCAGGGAATCTGGATGGTTGTGTAGTCCTTAGAAAGTGGTTTAGATGAATCTTTTTTTAATTGCTTCCTATAAATCTAGACTTGGAGAGGAATATTTACAAAGGGGTAAGCAGGGATCTCATCTGGCACCTCCAGATGCACTGCTGTGGAAGAAAAGGCCTTCCTCACCCCCCTCCATAGTCAAATGTGGCCTTGGGAATAGAATCCTGTCCCTTGATGCTCTTTTTCTTATGCTGCTTCTTTGTATGGAAAATATCATTTTCTCTACACATGTTAAGACACAATGCCCCTGCTGCTCTGAGCAATGATTGCCCTGTGCCCAGCTAAATGCTGTTTTGTTTTTTATGTAGGTCTTGGTCTTCCCAGCTGCGTATAGGAGGAATGGTTTAGTTGGGTTGATTTTTTTTTTGTTCACGTTGCTGCCAGGTTAATGCCCTCAGTGAGTTGAAAACTAGAGTGCAATGTATGGATCGTTCTTCTGAGGGTTTGCAAATGGTGTCTAGAGCTTGGGATGGGTGCTTGTTTGCGTCGTTAGTACAAACCTCAGTACATAAATAACTAGCACACCCAACTGGGGATCAGGAGCGCTGGGTTCTAATCCTGGCTTTTGTCCTGACCTGCTCTGTGACCTTGGGCAAATCACTTCACTCCTCTGTGCCTTGGTCTTTTCATCGATAAAACAGGGATAATACTTTTACCTTCTTTTAGACTTAGCGCTATCGGATCTATGGATGAAAAGAGTGAAATAGCAGTTAACTCTTAGGATTATTATGTTTCTGCCATTGCACTTAATGCCCAGAGTGTAACTCCAGATGATGGTAGTATGGGTGTAGATCCATCTAGTGCATGACCCTTCCATTTTAAACAGGATCTCTCTGCCCACCCCATCCCCAACCCTTTTGTCTGACCTGTGATAATGAGAAAGCAGGGGTTTGCAGTTCTTCCCACACTATATAGTCAGGCACATACATTCTAAAGTGCAAAGTCACAACATAATACAATCTACTGGGGTTGACTCATGGAGTTTTGCTCTTGTCAAGGGCTGTAATGATAACGAAGGGCTCTCCCTTGGAAGGCCTAATAACCAGGGCTAAAACCTGTCATGTCTACCAACTTTACAGGCAGTGAGCTCACTTGTTGGTGGGGTTCTTCCTCTCTGGCTCTGGTCTGTAAATCTGGCTCTAGGGTTTTGTTGCTTTTTATAGGGCTTCAAACTTGGGGGAAATCCTGGAAATGAACTTAATTTTTCTATTCATAAAAACATAAGAACGGCCATACTGAGTCAGACCAATGGTCCATCCAGCCAAAATCCTGTCTTCCAATACTGTCCAATGCCTGGTGAACAACCACATCGGTTTGGACAAGAGCTCAGGGGTGACCCTGGTGGAATGTTTTTCCTGAATCCTGCTGCTCTTCTTT
The DNA here is from genome assembly GCF_015237465.2 of Chelonia mydas. Taxonomy (NCBI): domain Eukaryota; kingdom Metazoa; phylum Chordata; order Testudines; family Cheloniidae; genus Chelonia; species Chelonia mydas. The sequence continues at coordinate 19,515,510 of NC_051253.2, read as the reverse complement.
CCAGGCTGGTCATTGGAGGTGGTGGAGCTGTGTAAGAAATACCAGAACAATACGGTGGTAGCCATAGACCTGGCTGGGGATGAGTTGTTGGTGGCTGAGACCTTCCCAGAGCATAGGAAGGCTTATGAGGTTTGTTCAATTAGCTTCTTGAAAAATCTTGTATCAGTTTCTTTCTGGCAAGTAGTTCAGACCAAAAATGGCCTGTAGGGCTTAAAAATCATGTCTTAAAATTACTAGAAGTGTTTTATTGGCATAGTAGAAATATTACTTTTAATTTGGTTTTTAAATTAATTATAGAGTATATACAGGATTTAAGTATAAAGAGATGTGTTTATTTCAATGTGTTCCAGCTGCATTTACAATTTTGGTTCTTCAGCGTTGAGCTGGTGCACAGAACCACAAAGTGAAATTGGTGGTAAAATGATCATGCATTCAAATCTGCATGACTGCTCCAAGGACTGCATAGGGCTGCCTGCTTACGTTGATTTGCAGGATCAGAACTCCATACCAAACATGAAATCGGCTAGTGCATCTTCACTGCCTCCAGCTGAGTAAAATGCAGAAACTAAATCAAAGTTTTTTCCATTGTAATAAACTACGATGATGGTATTGGAGGAGATTTCTTTCCTCAAAGTTAACTAGATGTTGCTGTAGCTTAAAAAGGAAGCCCCATACAAATATCGCCCATCTATATTTCAGGATTTTAGGACTCTAGGGGTGATTGTATTTTAAAAAGTTACATGATTGGCATAGGTCAGTGGGAAATGAGGGTGCTCAGGAACCCAGCCTGAGAGGACACTGGCTTTAAAAATAGTGTGGGTGTCAGGTGATTGGTTGAGGTAGAATCAGGGATATCTCAGGGGTATACTGTTATAGTTAACAGTCCGACTGCCATCTGTGGTTGTCATGGGAATCATTACAAATGTCCTAATGTGAAAGCAAAAACTTGAGGACGAGGGGAAGAGTATGGAAGAAATATACCTTTGTTTTGCATGGCCTTGAGCACCTGTACTTTCACAATCGATGTCTCCTTGCATAAATGCCCAGTGCCATTTTTGAAATCCATGCAGTTTCTCACTTGCTATCATCTTTCCATTGAGCACTTATTGATAAGATATTACTTACGTAGCAGTTTCTTATCCTTTCTAACATGCTGAAGTTCCTTGTCATGAGCACTAATCAAGCCACTATACCTTCATCTTGTGCAATTGTTTTACCTGCTTTATACAAGATGAATCAATTAGTTGCTTATCATGCTACATCCAGGTAGTTTAAAGGCTGATAAAACAGGATGGAAAGTAACAGTTTATCAGTTGATATCTAGCTTGCCTATGCGTGGAGTCTCAAAGTCCAAATGTCTCAACCTGAAGGATTTGACGTGTTCTTGTCTGAAAGCCAGCATCTCATTCAGACTCAGAGAAACACGGAAGGAACAAAAGTTCCAATTTGTCAGGCTTTCTCAGCCGGCATTAAAGTAGAATGCTCCCTGTGATTACAGCATGGCCACAAGGCAGCAGGAGAGTGATATAGGAGAGATATGTAAGTCCCAGGATGAGGAGAAGCCTTATTCCCTGTAGAGGGAAGAAAGGTTTCTATAGATTAATTAAAAGCACCTGAAGCCAATTACAGCACCTGAAGCTAGTCACCTGATAACACCCCCCTGCTTCAATCAGCCAGGGGAAGGAGTTGGAGCAGAGAGCAATTTGGAGAAGTGCCGTGGCTGGCTAGAAGACCAAGACTCTAGGTAAAGATACACCTGGCTTGTGCAGAGAGAGAGAGGGCGGGAAGCCCCACAAGCTGAAGAGCAGGAGAGGGAAGTAGTCCAGAGGAAGGAAGCACTAGTTCAAGTGGTTTACCATTATCCCTAGGGCCCCTGGGCTGGGACCCGGAGTAGAGGGCGGGCCCGGGTCCCTCCCTCTCCACTACCCTTCTCTGGGTTACTAGTGGGACAGTAGATACCCTAGTTCAAGGGCAGGAAACTGCGCCCTGAACCCCCCCCAAGAAGAGGAAGCGTGGGACCCATCATAGTCGTGCCGGCAATTTGCCACATCCTTTTCTAAATTGCCCTCACATTGGAGCTTCACGTATCAACAGTAGCATGGATAATATGACTTATGAAATGAGAGGCTTATGATGAAGGGATCCGATGTCTGCCTTTGGACCCATGTTCCCAGTTTTCAGTTGTGTTGCCGTTTAAACTCTGGCTGGGAGAAGTCAATGACTGTCACTACAATTGGGGGTAGTAGGGAGAGTTCTGTTAGTGACTTGCCTGCAGTAGGTTGTGGGGAGATCATGGAGGGAAGCCATGTAAAGATCTTGAAGCTGTGACTTTAGATAATTAGCTTGTGCTAAAGTCCAAGGTAAGTGATGTTATAAATCAAAGAAGCATGCAGAGAGGAATGGACAGTCACCTTGGTTGGGAAGTTCTGGATTATTTAGAGTCAGAGGATGCTGTTTGGAGGGGACAATCGAGGGGTGTGATTGCAGTTCATGCAGACATACCTGAGCTAAGCTTTAATCCAGCTATCTCAGATCGTGGAGCAGTGAAGGTGTGAGTGCACGTGCTTCGGTGTGGACTGTACAGACCTATCTGTAGCCCTGTGTCATTCTTGGGCAGCTACCCCACACTGAAGTGTGCGCTACTGCAGCTTCGCTGCTCTGGAACCAGAGCTAGCTCGATTAAATCTACTCCCATATGTCTGCCCGAGCTCCAGTCGTGCCTGTGATTGCGGTGTAGACATACTCTAAGAGTGGAGGTGGGAGAGAGATTCCTGGCTTCCCTCCTCCCCCGTGCACAACCCCACAGAAATTCCTGCCCATCTTGCTGTTTTCTAATCTGCGTAGGGCACCAAAGGGGGATAAGTAAATAAACAATAAAAGTGAGCAGACACATTGGTTCTTAATGAAAGAGCAGGTAACTGGAACTGATGGAATGGGAGGAGTTTTGCCTGAGCACAGAATCTTTGTCTTAAATTGTTGCCTCTGAGTTCTCTGAAACACATTGCTCAGAGCCCTGAAGGCCCTGTCATGCTTCATTAAAGTCAATGGCAAAACTTTCGTTCACTCTTACTTAATCAATCATAGGGATCAGTAGGAGAAGCATTTCGCTCTGATAGTTCAGAGGCCAATCCAAAACACGCTGGAGTCATTCCATAGATTTCAGCGGGGGTTGGATTAATCTGTTCATCCTCAGAACTCCCCAAATTAGCATTTTCTCACATGAGTGAAAGGCCAGTGTGAAGGGAAAGACTGGTAAGCTTAGCCCTGACTGAATGGTCAGCCTTCGGGGTAACTGTCTGAGTCCCTGTTCTGTGCAGGACATATGACAAGAGTGTGTTAAAACAAAGCTATCACTGCAGACACAGGGAGTCTCGGTTTAATTTCAAGTGGACGCATCTAGGGCTTTTCTTATTAACATACCAAGCGGAGCCGTGTCTTACCCAGTAGTTTAGAGCGGAGCCTGGATATGCAGTGGTTGCAAACCAAGTGGAAAATTCACAAAGCACCTGAAAAATTCAGTAATACAAAACAGCTGCAGCAACCTGTGTGTGTGTGTGAGACTGGTGAAAGGTGCCAAGCTAAGAGCTCCTGAGACAGCAGGCCCTCCTCTCTAGAACAGGTACGGCAGAGGCCACAGCAGTGGGAACTTCCCCCTTGCCCCATCACCTCAGCCAGCGTGCCTCAAGGGGAGGAGAGGACAGGTCGGTCTCCATGGCTCAGTTAGTCCTTGGCCTGTCTGCTGAGACTGCCAGCAAGAGAGACAGTTGTACTGTAGTTGTGGGGGTGTTTGTGTGATGTGGACACCAGGGACTGGACTGAGACTCACCGAACTTGCTGCATGTGGGCTATGAATAACTGCCAGCTGGTGACTGCTTTCATTCCCTAGTGCTGGCTGGGCTTCCCAGACACTCACCTACCCAGCTCCTACACTGTCTGAGATTGATAATTGATTTTCTTCTTGTTTTGATTGTGTTGCTCCACAGTCGTTACTCCTGGGGTTGGAGCTCTCAGCTTAATGGTCTGTTGAAAGCATTCGTTCTGTCTTAAAGGCAGAGAGAGAAGTCAGTGGTGGGGCTGCTGTCCTGATAGTTTGTTCACATCCCTTCCCCACCCCCACCCCCCGGCCTCTGTGCCTCCCCAAACCCACAGCAGCGTTTTCACTCTTTGCTTCATGTGGGCTTTTCCAGGAAGCTGAAAGATGTGGCATTCATCGCACTGTCCACGCTGGGGAGGCTGGGGCACCGTCTGTCATCAAGGAGGTAAGAAACCCCAGCCAAAGGCAGTGGAATAAGTTACAGCAGAGCTGCAAAATACTCTGTATTGTAATGCAGGGGACAAAGGTAGCTAGGGCCAAATCCTGGCCCATCACTCAGTAGCCCCTTGGAGCCAAATCCCCCCATTGCTCTAAGGGAGCAGAGTCTGTGCATCATACAAAGAGGGAGCCGGATATCAAGCCTCATATAATGCTTGGAAGGAGCAGGCTCTCCTAGGAACTGGGCCCCCATGTCATGCATGCAGGCGTGGATTGGAGTCCTGGTTTGGGGCTTGGAGGGCTCAGGAGCTCCTGTGAGCTTGCCTGATCCTCTGGGGAGCAGGAGTCAGGCCCTTGCACAGAGCTAAGAGAGACTTTACATGTTTTCTATTCTCTACAGGCAATCAATGTCCTGAAGGCCGAGCGGATTGGCCATGGCTACCATGTCCTGGAAGATCCAGCCCTTTATAGGGAGCTGTTGGGTAGGAAGATGCATTTTGAGGTAATGACTAATTCTGCGGGGTGGGGATCGTTCTGTCTGAGAGTGAGAGATCAGCCCTCATTTGCATTGTATGACAAGTCAGCACTTTAGATAATGAACATGGACGTAAATGCCTTTACTATAGGGCTGAAATTGTTGCTACCTGGAGTCCAAGTGCTAACAGCGTTTAGAGTGAAATCCACTCGCCACACCACAGTTTGAATTTAGCTGAGACTCTTGGTGGAAACCAGACATACAAGGCTCCAGCGTTTAACTGACTAGGCTGGTGAGGGGATACACGTTTGGATCCCTCTCTGTGCTGAGTGCCAGAGGTCGAGTCATGCTCAGCCTTGGGGAAAGGGAGCCTGTATTATCTAGTCCATCTTCAGCTGATGCTTGGAGCAGCACCGGCTCTCTGAGTAGAGAGACGCCTTTACCCCTTCCCAGCCAGAGGGTGAGTGGTCATGGTGTTAGGCTCACAGGAGTCACCAGGGCTGGATTAACTCTCCTGTGGGCCTGGGGCTATTAGATTTTGTGGGGTACCTGTATACAAGTATTTTTCCTAATTTGAAACAAAATTATCACAATTATGGCATCGAGGCTATTAACCCTATACTAAACTTGCCTTTTAATTAACATAAAGCCATTCTGTGGTTACATTTCAGTCTTAAAACATGTAGAATATAGTTAAGGTAATTCAAAATAGCCTGCTGCTTCTTACCCTAGAACAGCTGTTATATTAGTTTCTGTCTGGGAGGGAGTTTGGGTGCAGGAGGGGGCTCCAGGCTGGGGCAGAGTGTTGGGCAGGGGTGAAAGGAACTTAATGGACTTATCGGTACACAGGGTGGCTGGGGTCCTGGGCAAGGTTGGGCGGGGACGGCTTTGGGCCCCCAGAAGGGGCAGGGCCTCGGGCGGAAGAGGCAGGGTTGGGGCCAGACCACCCAGGCTTCAGCGGCAATTTAAAGGGCCCAGGGCTTTGGCTATATTTGTCAAAATAACACTATATCATCATGCCAGTTTCAATTACTTTAGTAATTTATTTCAAAATACCTGTCAGCATGTATGTCTGTAACAATACAGACACACACAAAAATTCCCTGAGGAGTAGAGAATTAAAGAAATCCGTACGACAACCCAGTTCCTGTTTCTTTGCCCCTTCACCCCCAGAGCCCAGTCACGGGGCATCCCCCCAGAATCCAGCTGCGAGGCCCCCCTAGTGGAGTCACCTGCACTCCTCCGTCCCCATGGTCCAGCCCACATCCCCTACTAGATGTCCCGATTTTATAGGAACAGTCCTGATTTTTGGGTCTTTTTCTCACATAGGCACCTATTACACCCCACCTCCTGTCCTGATTTTTTGACACTTGCTATCTGTTCAGCCTGTCCCCGAAGCCTCAGAGCCCAAGGATCCAGAGGGAGAAACCACCTGATGCTGTACACTGCCTCCTTCCTTCCGGTCCCGCTGAGAACTGCAGCTGTGGGGAACCCTCCAGCTCCCTTCCCCTCCCCACAGCAGCGTCTTCTATTTGTGAGCTGGGCTCTGCTGAGTTCAGAGGACCCTACTGGTGGCCAGCAGCTCTGCAGCCCATTTCTGTCATGGGGGAGGGGAAAGGAAATTCTGCATGCACAACATTAATTTCTGTGTAAATTTTGCATTGCACAATGGTGCAGAATTCCCCCAGGAGTATTTAGTGTAAACTAACTAACAAAACCATCCTGAGCAGATGGCTGTGATCACTTTCCTAGCCAAGGTTTCATTTACACATGGCAATATCATAGGTCACTGCTCACTCCGATGGGGGCTGTTTTACCAGAATGGCTGGGCTAAGGTGGGAGAGAGAGATGGGGTGGGAATGACAAGGGGCTTCTATGCATGGGCAGAAACAAGTAGCCAAAAAACAAGTGTTCAAAAATGTTTATATCCAGCAGGCATGGGGGTAAATGCTCATTGCAGAAGCTGGGAGTTGATGATCATTATTGTTTTCACAGAGCTGTAAATCTATATGGTGCTTTTCAGGCACAGCCCTGCCTGGAGAGCTTCAGAACTTGTCTCTGTGTGCAGCATTATGGAAGAGACTGACTCTGCTTTTTTCCCCCCCTACACATATAGACGTGTCTTTTGTGCAGTGTTCTCACTGGAGCATGTGATCCAGACTTTAGGAAACACCCAGTAATTCAGTAAGACGTTTAAATATATTATTTTCAAGTAATTAATTCAGACTTCACTTTTGTATAGCTACCTTATTATTTCACATGAGAAGCAAGTTCTAACCATTTGTCAGAGTATTGTGTATAGGCTAAGGGATCAGTTCAGAGCCTCTGTAACAAATATACTGTTAGATTTTTTTTTTATGAGAGCGCTTTCTGCCAGCCTCAGGCCCCTGCCCTGAGCAAACAGGAGGCTAAGCTCCTGATTGCAGTGCATTGCTGTCTGGCTCTGGAGTGGATAGTGGGGCCGAGCACTTTGAACATATATCCAACAAATGGTTTGTTGTTGCAAAAATAGGATGGTGAATAGCAACATGACCTTTTGGAATGCAAACTATAACTTTCATAGGAATTTGTTTATCTAGCTGGATACAAAGTAGCCAAACTGGGTGGCAAGCTGTGGGGTTTTTTAGTGTATTTTACACTTGGAAAAACACAAACTATGCGAACTCTAATATTTGTCCCACTTTAAATTCCGTTTTCCCAGGTTTATGAATGATAAAGCCAATTACTCCCTGAACTCTGATAGCCCACTCATTTTGAACTGTACAATTGAGACTGATTACAAAATAGCTAAGCGGTTCCTGGGCTTCATTGAAGAGGAGTTCAAGAGAGTGGTAAGTTGTCTTGGGATGTTCTGTGCAAAACCGCGTGTTGGAGCCGAACGTGATCCATCGTTTCTGAGATAAATCTCATTTTTAAACATGAAACTGGAAGAGAGTTCAGCGGAGTTAAAACTATGGGGAGAAAAAGCTGAATTATGTGGGGGCACAATAGCAGTTTCCAACACGAGCATGCAGTTAGCCCAGTGTAACTGATATGCAAACCAATTGACTACAACGTGGCCATTTCCTTTTGCCATAACTTATAGGGTCACATGGTGTCCGTCATTGCATT